>NC_069499.1:435743283-436375783 GCF_027579735.1 Bombina bombina | reverse complement strand
TCCGCTGCAATAACCTACCAACAGAGATTACTTTTTTTTTTTTTTTTTTTTTTTTTTGAAAGAAGATTTATTGATGTTCTATATCAAATACAGGTAGTACTCAGACATTATTTAAAAAAGAATCCAACAAAATATTGTACATACATATCTTAGTATCTATTACATTAATTTAACAAATTTAAATTCCAACATAAAGTATACTTGTCTTGATATAGCATGTTTCCTATGTTACCACACAGGGTAAGTTAATAATCCCATCCCTTCTTTCCACATTTTGACACGCATCAATTTTAATAACCACAGAAGCAGAGAATTACCTTTCCCCGAATTACTATATAGAGTATACAAAAATTTATAGTATCTCTATTATACAAAACAACATTTAAAGGGACAGTCTAGTCCAAAAAAAACTTTCATCATTCAGATAGGGTATGTAATTTTAAACAATTTTCCAATTTACTTTTATCACCAATTTTGCTTTGTTCTCTTGGTATTCTTAGTTGAAAGCTAAACCTAGGAGGTTCATATGCTAATTTCTTAGACCTTGAAGGCCGCCTCTTAAGAATGCATTTTAACAGGTTTTTCACCACTAGAGGGTGTTAGTTGATGAATTTCATATAGATAACACTGTGCTCGTGCATGTGAAGTTACCTGGGAGCTATCACTGATTGGCTAAACTGCAAGTCTGTCAAAAGAACTGAAAAAATGGGCAGTTTGCAGAACCTCAGATACAAGATAATCACAGAGGTAAAAAATATATAAATATAACTGTGTTGGTTATGCAAAACTGGGGAATGGGTAAAAAAGGGATTATTTATCTTTTAAAACAATAACAATTCTGGTGTAGACTGTGTAGACTAGCCAGGTTTCCCCCCCAAAAAAGGGAAACATTTAGGTCCTCCTCCTCCACTCCCCCCCTCTCCTCATCCTAGGCGAATTATATTACTCAAAGTGTTACTCTCCTCTAAGTCTGTAGTTTTCTATATAGGCTGTATACTCAAAGTTTTTAATTATTCGTTTTTTTTCCTCTAGATCTTGGGTTTTAACCCCAATTTATCAAAGAAGCGTACAATATTAGTTTCAATATGAAGCAAGGTATCTTGAAGTTCTATAAGAAATTGGTGATGAATATTTTATTTTCCTTTAAAGTCACTAGGGGTGGTGGTTTAGCATTCTTCCACCCTTTTAATATAAGGTTCCTTCCTATTAAAATTACCAACGTTATAAATTTTCTTTTTGGTAAATGCTCTTTCTTATAGTAGAAGAAGATAACCTGATCTGCTTGTAAAATAATTTGGGTCCCATATATCTTACCTAGCCAGTGATTTACTCTCCCCCAAAATCTTTGTATTTTAGGGCAGTGCCAGAAACTATGTATCAAGTTCGTACTTTTTTGTCTACATTTTGTGCAGAATATTCCTTCCCCAGTTCCACCCCACTTAGCAATTTTCTCAGGTGTAATATATGCCATCCATAATATCTTAATATGTTGCTCTCGCATAGGGACAGCTAATGATGCATCTTCTACTCTTTCTATGCTTTTCAATATTGTTTGCGTACTAAGATTCTTAAAAAATAGATCTCTCCATTTTACAGCCCCTTCCTCAATATACTGTTTATAATTTCTATTATTTATTAGATTATAAAGGAGTGAAATGGAGTATTCGCCTTGTTTAATAAGGTTAAACACCGGGATTAGAGATGTGAGTTCCCAGTTATTCCCTTGTAGTCTAATTAATTTCTGACAATAATGTCTAATTTGTAAAAATGGGAAGAAGTGTCTATCTGACAGAAAAAAAATATTTTTAATTACTTCAAACTCTTCGACCTTCATTGTATCTTGACTTCTTTTTACTAATTGGATAATTTTAAATAGCCCCTTTTCTCTCCAAAATGCAAAGGCTTTATATGAAAGACCCTGTTTAAACCCTAACGGCTAGATTTAGAATTTTGTCGGTAACGACACGCGTAGCTAACGCATGCGCTTTTTCCCCCACACCTTTTAAATACCGCTGGTATTTAGAGTTCACAGAATGGCTGCGTTTTCAGTGCGTTAGGCTCCAAAAAGGGAGCGTAGAGCATAATTTACTGTCACTGCAACTCTCGATACCAGCGGTGCTTACGGACGCGGCCAGCTTCAAAAACGTGCTCATGCACGATTCCCCCATAGGAAACAATGGGGCAGTTTGAGCTGAAAAAAACCTAACACCTGCAAAAAAGCAGCGTTCAGCTCCTAACGCAGTCCCATTGTTTCCTATAGGGAAACACTTCCTAAGTCTGCACCTAACACCCTTACATGTACCCCGAGTCTAAACACCCCTAACCTTACACTTATTAACCCCTAATCTTCCGCCCCCGCTATCGCTGACCCCTGCATATTATTATTAACCCCTAATCTGCCGCTCTGTAAACCGCCGCAACCTACATTATCCCTTTGTACCCCTAATCTGCTGCCCATAACACCGCCGACCCCTATATTATATTATATAACCCCTAATCTGCCCCCCACAACGTTGCCTCCATCTACCTACAATTATTAACCCCTAATCTGCCGACCGGACCTCACCGCTACTATAATAAATGTATTAACCCCTAATCCGCCTCACTAACCCTATAATAAATAGTATTAACCCCTAATCTGCCCCCCTAACATCACCGACACCTAACTTCAAGTATTAACCCCTAATCTGCCGACCGGACCTCACCGCCACTCTATTAAATTTATTAACCACTAAAGCTATGTCTAACCCTAACCCTAACACCCCCCTATTTAAAGCTAAATACTTACCTGTAAAATAAACCCTAATATAGCTACAATATAACAAATAATTATATTGTAGCTATTTTAGGATTTATATTTATTTTACAGGCAACTTTGTATTTATTTTAACCAGGTACAATAGCTATTAAATAGTTAATAACTATTTAATAGCTACCTAGTTAAAATAATTACAAAATTACCTGTAAAATAAATCCTAACCTAAGTTACAATTAAACCTAACACTACACTAGCAATAAATTAATTAAATAAAATACCTACAATTATCTACAATTAAACCTAACACTACACTATCAATAAATTAATTAAATACAATACCTACAAATAAATACAATTAAATAAACTAACTAAAGTACAAAAAATAAAAAAGAACTAAGTTACAAAAAATAAAAAAATATTTACAAACATTAGAAAAATATTACAAAAATTTTAAACTAATTACATCTACTCTAAGCCCCCTAATAAAATAACAAAGCCCACCCCAAAATAAAAAAATGCCCTACCCTATTCTAAAATTAAAATAGAAAAGCTCTTTTACCTTACCAGCCCTTAAAAGGGCCATTTGCGGGGCATGCCCCAAAGAATTCAGCTCTTTTGCCTGGAGAAAAAAAACATACAATACACTCCCAACATTACAACCCACCACCCACATACCCCTAATCTAACCCAAACCCCCCTTAAATAAACCTAACACTAAGCCCCTGAAGATCTTCCTACCTTATCTTCACCACACCGGGTCCCGATCTGTCCAGAAGAGCCTCCATTGTCTTGATCCAAGCCCAAGCGGGGGGCTGAAGACATCCATCCTCCGGCTGAAGTCTTGATCCAAGCAGGCAGAAGAGGACATCCGGACCGGCAAACATCTTCATCCAAGCCGCATCTTCTATGTTCTTCCATCCGATGACGACCGGCTCCATCTTGAAGACCTCCAGCATGGATCCATCCACTTCTTCCGACGACTAGACGAATGAAGGTTCCTTTAAGGGATGTCATCCAAGATGGCGTCCCTCGAATTCCGATCAGCCAATAGAATGCGAGCTCAATCTGATTGGCTGATCGGATCAGCCAATCGGATTGAACTTGATTCTGATTGGCTGATTCCATCAGCCAATCAGAATTTTCCTACCTTAATTCCGATTGGCTGATAGAATCCTATCAGCCAATCGGAATTCGAGGGACGCCATCTTGGATGACGTCCCTTAAAGGAACCTTCATTCATCGTCTAGTCGTCGGAAGAAGTGGATGGATCCGCGCTGGAGGTCTTCAAGATGGAGCCGGTCGTCATCGGATGGAAGAACATAGAAGATGCGGCTTGGATGAAGATGTTTGCCGGTCCGGATGTCCTCTTCTGCCCGCTTGGATCAAGACTTCAGCCGGAGGATGGATGTCTTCAGCCCCCCGCTTGGGCTTGGATCAAGACATCGGAGGCTCTTCTGGACAGATCGGGACCCGGTGTGTTGAAGATAAGGTAGGAAGATCTTCAGGGGCTTAGTGTAAGGTTTATTTAAGGGGGGTTTGGGTTAGATTAGGGGTATGTGGGTGGTGGGTTTTAATGTTGGGGGGGTATTGTATGTTTTTTTTCTCCAGGCAAAAGAGCTGAATTCTTTTGGGCATGCCCCGCAAATGGCCCTTTTAAGGGCTGGTAAGGTAAAAGAGCTTTTCTATTTTAATTTTAGAATAGGGTAGGGCATTTTTTTATTTTGGGGGGCTTTGTTATTTTATTAGGGGGCTTAGAGTAGGTGTAATTAGTTTAAAATTGTTGTAATATTTTTCTAATGTTTGTAAATATTTTTTTATTTTTTGTAACTTAGTTCTTTTTTATTTTTTGTACTTTAGTTAGTTTATTTAATTGTATTTATTTGTAGGTATTGTATTTAATTAATTTATTGATAGTGTAGTGTTAGGTTTAATTGTAACTTAGGTTAGGATTTATTTTCCAGGTAATTTTGTAATTATTTTAACTAGGTAGCTATTAAATAGTTATTAACTATTTAATAGCTATTGTACCTGGTTAAAATAAATACAAAGTTGCCTGTAAAATAAATATTAATCCTAAAATAGCTACAATATAATTATTCGTTATATTGTAGCTATATTAGGGTTTATTTTACAGGTAAGTATTTAGCTTTAAATAGGAATAATTTATTTAATAAGAGTTAATTTATTTCGTTAGATTTAAATTATATTTAACTTAGGGGGAAGTTAGTGTTAGGGTTAGACTTAGCTTTAGGGGTTAATACATTTATTAGAGTAGCGGTGAGGTCCGGTCGGCAGATTAGGGGTTAATAAGTGTAGGTAGGTGTCGGCGACGTTGGGGGGGCAGATTAGGGGTTAATAAATATTATGTAGGTGTCGGCGATGTTAGGGGCAGCAGATTAGGGGTACATAGGGATAATGTAGGTTGCGGCAGTGTGCGGTCGGCAGATTAGGGGTTAAAAAAATTAATTATAGTGGCGGCGATGTGGGGGGACCTTGGTTTAGGGGTACATAGGTAGTTTATGGGTGTTAGTGTACGTTAGAGCACAGTAGTTAAGAGCTTTATAAATCGGCGTTAGCCCAAAAAGCTCTTAACTCCTGATTTTTTTCTGCGGCTGGAGTTTTGTTGTTAGATTTCTAACGCTCACTTCAGCCACGACTCTAAATACCAGCATTAGAAAGATCCCATTGAAAAGATAGGATACGCAAATGGCGTAGGGGGATCTGCGGTATGGAAAAGTCGCGGCTGCAAAGTGAGCGTTAGACCCTTTAATGACTGACTCTAAATACCAGCGGGCGGTAAAAACCAGCATTAGGAGCCTCTAACGCTGGTTTTGACGGCTACCGCCAAACTCTAAATCTAGCCGTAAGTTTCCTTCAATAGACAGGAATTGTGTTGCGAAGGGTTTTAAACCTAAAAGTCTGCATGTCCTGTGCCATGCAACAATTGTATCTTTGAAAAAATCTTATCTTTTAACACAGAGATTACTTCTAGTGGGTTACGCCATATTACATCTTATCTCCGTCTTAGTTCAGAGACATATTGTTGCCTCAGCGCTTACAACACTGTTGGGGTCGATTGAAATATTAACTAAGCGGCAGATAATGTTGGGCTCCAATGTTAAACTGCATTAATCTGCTAGTACGGTATTTGATTGAGACCCTCTAATACCCTACAAGTCGTCTGTTATGCATACAACATTTAGTCCGGTTTATTTTGCTTAAATAATGTTCAGATTGTTTCTTACATACTCTGATGAGTCTCTTGTACATGTATATAAGTTTATTTATACGTATGTTAGGGTCTAAGCTCATGCTTTCAATGTAGACATAGGTTAAGGAGAAGATAGGAGAAGACAGAACCCTGTACTTGTACTCTGATATATTTCATACCACCATAGTTTTGTAATCTTAGCATATTTATACAGTGAGAATGGAATCTTGTACACATACCAGTTCTCTATACTAGGTGGATGCAGAGATTCACAGATTTCTTAGCAAATAAGATTTTAACTTTAGCTACACTAGAGAATGGTCAAGATCTCTGAAAGATTCCTCCATATATATGTATATATATATATATATATATATATATATATATATATATATATATATATATATATATATATATATATATATATATATATAAAGTAGCCTAAGAGAAGAAGTTACCATATATTCCCTATTATTTAAATGTAAATATTTGCATAGAAAATTAGCACATCTAGGCAAGTATCCCCGCTTGCTTTTCCCCAGAAATTCTTAATATACAATGTTACCAATGCAAGAGAATTGTGGGTAAGATATGCAAATTAGATATGCAAAGTCTCATTTTTTTTGCTTCAAAATACTGTTTTGACACAGCGATCCTTTTAACAGGATTATTACAGCAAACCAGAAATCACTCACTAGACAAGCCTGTTTCGTTCTTTTTGGAACTCATCAGTAGGAGATAGATTTCTGGTTGCTGCATTGGTAAAGCTATTTTCATGGTTAAACCAAAATTCATTAAAATTATGGGGGGAGATAAAAAACTGAAATTAGAATCCTCCATGTCTCAAAATTAAATCAATGTAAATATTTGCATAGAAAATTAGCACATCTAGGCAAGTATCCCCACTTGCTTTTCCCCAGAAATTCTTAATATACAATGTTACCAATGCACAAGAGAATTGTGGTTAAGATATGCAAATTAGATATGCAAATTCTAATTTTTTTTGCTTCAAAATACTGTTTTGACACAGCGATCCTTTTAACAGGATTATTACAGCAAACCAGAAATCACTCACTAGACAAGCCTGTTTCATTCTTTTTGGAACTCATCAGTAGGAGATAGATTTCTGGTTGCTGCATTGGTAAAGCTATTTTCATGGTTAAACCAAAATTCATTAAAATTATGGGGGGAGATAAAAAACTGAAATTAAAATCCTCCATGTCTCAAAATTAAATTTAGAATTATTATTTAGAAATATATTCCTATAGATGATAATTTACAGGGAATAACCATAGATAATACAAACGTCAATCATAATGAGTTTCCATTAAGCTATATACTGGCCTATTGTTTACTGGGACATCATATAGAATGTAAAATATGCATATCTCATATATAAGCTATAACCTATTTAGTACTTATTGTGTGTTTTCATGTAATTTAAGTAGCCTAGGTCCACATACTTCTCGCATAGCTGATGTCTGATAGAACAGTTTAATGGTCTTATACTAAGGGCTCATTCGATCAGTTACATAAGTATAAATATTCACAGTCAACTGTTTATCAGTTGGTACACCCACCATTATATGTAATATGTATTTTGTAATATCACAGTTAGAGAAGAAGTATAGCTTTGTATTTGTTTGCTCCCTACTCCTACAAGTCCCAGTAATTATGATAACGTGACTCACGTGGGACACTTGCAAGTATGCACAGAGCTCACTAGAACAGTTTTATAAGAACGTTTGTTATTTCTGAAACCCTTTCAGATATGCTGAAATATATCTCCAAACCCATTACACTTACAGTCTCTTTCACATATATGTATGATATATTCTGTTAAAGGAATAGTCCAGTCAAAATTAAACATTGATGATTTAGATAGAGCATGCAATGGAAAGCAACCTTCTAATTAACTCCTATTATCAATTTTTCTTCGTTCTCTTGGTATTGTTATTTTAAAAAGCTGGAATGTAATCTTAGAAGCCGGACCATTTTTGGTTCAGCACCTGGGTAGCGTTTGCTGATTGGTGACTAAATGTAGCCATCCAATCAGCAAGCACTACCCAGATGCTAAACAAAATTTGGGCCGGCTTCTAAGCTTACATTCCAGCTTTTTAAAATAAAGATACCAAGAGAATGAAAAAAAATGATAATAGGAGTAATTTAGAAAATTGCTTAAAATTGCATGCTCTAACTGAATCTTTGAAAAAAATTTGACTGGACAATCCCTTTAAGCTCTCCCTTATATCTTGTTCATTGTATATCAGTCCTATATAGATGATAACTAATATTATTATACAATCTGAATGTATATACTGTGCTTCAATAGTACTTTGAAGGTCTAAAAGTGACCTAAATTATTACGTAACCTCCTATCATGCTTCATGTTAAGTTTACTGGAGGTCCAAAAGTGGCCTCACATGTTTTCAGGGGGCAGGAAAATGAGGATTAAAATTTGTTTTAGTTTTGACTTATCCCATAGGTATCACTTAGTCAGTTGGATATATGGTTATATTTCACTCTCATGGGCTCATGAGATTCATTTGCTTATATGTCAATTTATTGTCTTAGCTCACATTAAATCTACACTTGTTTTTTTTGTTCGCATCAAGATACCTGTTTGTTTATTTTTCAATCCCTTAACAAAAATATTTAAAAATAAAATAAAAAATAATAAAAATAATCACCTAGATTACGAGTTGTGCGTTATGAGTCAAATAGCAGCGTTGTGGCCCATAATGCATAATTTTCCCTAACGCAGCCATTACAAGTCTTGTCGGTATAGCTGTACCACAAGCCTTTTAGCCTGTAACGCAACATCAGTACCACATTCGTAAAAAACTGTAATTTTTTAATGGAATTCCCATAGCGCCGGTATTACGAGTTTTGCGTTCTGGCTAAAAAGCGAGCGCTACAGCCTAAAGCGACAAGATCTGTAACGCCATCTTAAGTCAGTAGCTATGAATTTTACGCTACAAAGCTGTAACATAAAACTCATTACTAAAGTGTTAAAAAGTACACTAACACCCATAAACTACCTATTAACTACCTATTAACCCGCATTGCGAACACTATATTAAATTTCTTAACCCCTAATAGGCCGCTCCCGATATCGCCACCACTTTCAAAAAATATTACCCCCTATTCCGCCGCTCCCTGACATCCTCACCACTATACTAAAGTTATTAACGCCTAAACCACCGCCCTCCCACATCACAAACATTATTTAAATATTATTAACCCCTAATCTTCCGTCCGCCCACATCGCCCCCACTATACTAAAGTTATTAAGCCCTACACCGCCGCCAATATACTAAACCTATTAACCCCTAAACCGCAAGCCCTCTACAACGAAATATACTAAACGAAACTATTAACCCCTAAACCGAAAGGACCCCCACATCGAAATAAACTAAATTAAACTATTTACCCCTAAACCTAACAACCCCTTAACTTTAAATTAAAATTACAATTTCCCTAGCTTAAAGAGACACTGAACCAAAATTTGTTCTTTCATGATTCAGAAAGGGCATGACATTTTAATCAAGTTTCTAATATACTCCTATTATCACATTTTCTTTATTCTCTTGGTATCTTTATTTGAAATGCAAGAATGTAAGTTTAGATGTCGGCCCATTTTTGGTGAGCAACTTGGGTTGTCCTTGCTGATTGGTGGATAAATTCATCCACCAATAAAAAAGTGCTGTCCAGAGTACTGAACCAAAACAAAGCTTATATGCCTTCTTTTTCAAATAAAGATAGCAAGAGAATGAAAAAAATTGATAATAAGAGTAAATTAGAAAGTTGCATAAAATTGCATGCTCTATCTGAATCAGGAAAGAAAAAAATTTGGGTTCAGTGTCCCTTTAAATTAAATTAAAACTTACCTGTCACATTAAAATAACTATGTTTAAACTACCAATTAAACTAATATAATAATGAAACTAAAATTAAACTAACTAATAATTAAATTAAGCTAAACTACACATTAAAACAATCCTAACACTACTCTAAAAATTACAAAGTATCTGAATACAAAAACAAAAAAATACTAAGTTACAAAAAATAACAAACACTAAAGTACGGAAAATAACAAATGAAATTATCCAAAATAAAAAATAATTAATCTAATAGCCCTATCAAAATAAAAAAAGCCCAGCCAAATTAAAAACACCCCCTAGCCTAGAATAAACTACCAATGGCCCTTAAAAGGACCTGTTGTGGGGCATTGCCCCAAAGATATCAGCTCTTTTACCTGTAAAAAAAAATACACAAAGACCCCCCCAACAGTAAAACCCACCACCCAACCAACCCCCAAAATAAAAAAATTAATTCTAAAAAAAACCTAAGCTACCCATTGCCCTGAAAAGGGCATTTGTATGGTTATTTCCCTTAAAAGGGCATCTGCCCAGACCCTTAACTCAAACAAAAACCCACCCAAAAAACCTTTTAAAAAGCCTAACACTAACCCCCTAACGATCCACTTACAACTTTTGAAGTCCTGCTTGAACAATCTTCATCCTGGAGTTGAAGTCCTGATCCAGGCGGCGAGAAGTCTTCATCCAGACGGCCTCTTCAATCTTCATCCCAGCGACGAAGTCCTGATCCAAGTGGCAAGAAATCTTCATCCAGGCGGCATCTTCTATCTTGATTCCGGAGGCGCGGAGCGGGTCCATCCTGAAGACATCCGGCGCAGAGCATCCTCTTCATACGGTCGCCGCCATACACTAAATCTTCAATGCAAGGTATGCGATCCAAGATGGCATCCCTTGAATTACTATTGGCTGAAAATTTTGAATCAACCAATAGGAATTAGAGCTGCTACAATCCTATTGGCTGTTCAAATCAGCCAATAGGATGAAAGCAGCTCTAATTCTATTGGCTGATGAATCATTTAATAGAATGAGAGCTGCTTAAATCCTATTGGCTGATTTGAATAGGATTTTTGGGTGGGTTTTATTTTTAGATTAGGGTTTGGGCAGTAAAAGAGCTAAATGCCCTTTTAAGGGCAATGCCCATCCAAATGCCCTTTTCAGGGCAATGGGTAGCTTAGGTTTTTTAGATAATTTTTAATGTTAGTGGGTGTTGTAATTTTTCTTTCATAAACAGAGCTGATTTCTTTAGGGTAATGCCCTACAAAAGGCCCTTTTTAAGGGCCATTGGTAGTTTATTCTAGATTAGGTTTTTTATTTTGGGGTGTTTTTTTAATGGGTATTACAATAGGAATATTTTTTATTATTTTTGATAATTTGTTTGTTATTTTGTTTAATGTATATTTTTAGGGGGGGGGGGTAGCAAGAGAGCTGTTTAACTTAGGGCAATTTAAGGGCCCTTGGTAGTTGATTCTAAATTAGGCTTTTTTATTTTGGGGTGTTTTTTTTTTTTAAAAGGGTATTAGAATAGGAATAATCTTTATTTTTTTGGATAATTTCAGGGGGAGGGGTATAATGGTAGGTTTTTTATACTTTGTAATGTTAGGTTTTTTTATTTTTTTGTAATGTTAGATTTTAGTGTAAGACAGGTTAGTTTTTATTTCACAGGTAAGTTTTTATTTATTTTAGCTAGGTAGTTAATAACTATTTACTAACTAGTCTACCTAGTTAAAATAAATACAAACTAGTAGTTATATTGTAGCTACCTTAGGTTTTATTTAACAAGTTAGTATTTAGTTTTAAATAGGAATTATTTAGTTAATAATTGTAAATTTAATTTATATCTAATTTCATTATGTTAACGTTAGGGGGTGTTAGGGTTAGGTTTAGGGTTAGGGTTAAGATTAGGGTTACATTATGGTTAGGGTTAGGTTTAGGGGTTAATATAGTTTAATTTAGATTGTTGTGATGTGGGGAGCTGGCGGTTTAGGGGTTAATAAGTGTATTTAGTGGTAGTGATGTGGGAGGCCAGAGGTTTAGGGGTTAATAACTTTATTTAGTTGCGGCGATGTTGGGGAGCGACGGAATAGGGGTTAATAACTTTAATATAGTTGCGGCGATGTTGGGATGCGGCTGAATAGGGGTTAATAACTTTAATATAGTTGCGGCGATGTTGGGATGCGGCTGAATAGGGGTTAATAACTTTAGTATAGTGGTGGCGATATCGGAGCGACACATTACGGGTTAATAGCTGTAGGCAGGTGTCGGCGATGTCAGGGGCAGCAGATTAGGGGTGTTTAGACGTGAGGTTTATGTTAGGGTGTTAGATTTAAACTGTATTTTCTTTTTCCCCATAGACATCAATGGGGCTGCGTTACGGAGCATTTGCTTCCGCGATCGCAGGTGTTTTTAGACATTGATGTCTATAGGGAAAGCGTGCAGTAGCACGTCAAACACTGTTTGTTTTTAGGGCAGTATGGAGCTCAAAATCTCTATATCGCCCACGCATGCCGGGTTTTTTTTAAACTTGTAATGGCAGCGCTATAGGGGGTTAAATGACACAACTTTTGTTGCATTCTTTACTTTCCCTATAGCCCTCAAAACTCGTAATCTAGGTGAATGTTATTATTCACTTTTTCCTTCTATTCTTTTTTTCATAAACTATCACAGCATAGATTCTCTAAGTGCTCTTTCCATCCCTTCAACCCTTTCCTCTTTTTATGCTACTCTATATTATTATATATGATATAGTAAACGAGCCCCATAGGCTAACAGAGAGTAGAGAGCATGAAAAGGATGCAAATTAATCTAACCAAGTGAGTCTAACAAATGAAAGCCCAATAATCTCTCCAGCATCTCCAACTTCTCAGCTTCCTTATTTTGCAGAGCCCATTCACTAAAAAACAGAGTCATGTGAACTTTAGTGAATTGTTTACATAGTATTACAGGTGTTTTGAGGCTGGGGAAGTTGTAAATAAATCTAGTCCCATCCAGTTAATAACTATGTTATTCTATGAATCCTGTTCACTGAAAAATATCAGATTTTTCTCCACTTTATTGAAGAGACTCCATATAATATCATGAATCAGACTTAGATTTTATTCAAAGGCTAAATATATTTGTTTTCTCTATATTTCCCCATTCCTTAAAATAAATCCTCCTTTCTGTGCCCTCCACTTAGTGACAGAAGCAGCATCACTGAGCATGTGCAGTCATAACAGCTCAACGCTATAACCAGACCCCCCCACCCCAGAAGCTGTACAGGCAATGAATGAAAACAATAGCTGGGGTAGGGAGGGCAAAGGAGGAAAACGGAGGCAAATGAGAGGTGCCTCCCAGGCAGTGACTGCCTTCTAGGCAGATGATTCCTACATCCAATGCAATCCACACCCCTTAACATCTATTTGTTTACATTAAGCTGTGCAACAGAAAGAGAAGCATAAAGACATCCCTCGTGATGTCACTAGCAACACCCTGCTCTGTCACAGAGGGCAAATGTGCAGTGCATCTAGAGAAACAGGTGGTGTGGGTGGAATGGGAGATGCAACCTTCATACTCACAGCTCCTCAGATAGTTCTTAAGGGAACTAATCAATAAATGTATGTTGTTTAATTGCCTTCTATAATTGTGTGCTTTAAAGCTTGCTTTAGAACACATTTTAACCCTTTGGCTGCTAAAAGGACTCACCATGCATTAAATATACAATTGTGTGTATGTAACTTGCAGCTAAGTGTTAAACTATACATAAAGGTTTTAAAAACATTTACTTATAAACAGGTCCATTTGTTTATGTACTTTCTGTACTTTGTTTTATTGTACTCTGTTTTGTTAGTACACTTTATTATTGCACTGTTGCTTGCATATAATTAGGTCCTAAGCATTAAAGGGACATGTAACACACAATTTTTCAGACAGAATGTGTGTTTTAAAACAACTTTCCAATTTATTTAATTACTATTATTTAATTTGCATCATTCTCTTGGTTGAAAAAGTATACCTATGCAGTCTAAAAAGCAGCAATACATTATTGGGAGCTAGCTGCGGATTAGTGGCTGCACATAAATGCCTCTTTTAATTGGTTTACCAGATATGTTCAGCTAGCTCCCAGTAGTACATTGATGCTCTTTCAACAAAGGATATCAAAAGAATTAAGTAAATTAGATAATAGAAGTAAATTGGAAAGTTGCTTAAAATCACAAGCTCTATCTCAGTGTTTCCCAAACCCAGTCCTCATGACCCTTACTCAGGCCAGATATTCATTATATCTTGACTAGAGCACAGGTGAATAATTAGCTGATGGGTGACCTGATTATTTCAACTGTTCTCTAATTAAATAATGAATATCTAGCCTGTTAAGGGTCTTGAGAACTGGAGTTGGTAAATACTGCTCTTTCTGAATCATGAAAGAAAAAAAATAGGTTCCATGTCCCTTTAAACGCAAAGCACAAAAACACATGGAACCAATATCTTTTATTTCATGATTCAAACTGAACATACAATTTTAAACAACTTTCCAATTTATTTTTATTATTGAGAATACTTTATTCTCTCTGTATCCTTTGTTGAATGAGCAGCAATGTAACTGTTGCGCACAAGCAATATCAGGTTTATCGCAGGTTTTTGCATGCGCTGGAAGTAGCGCATGTATTACAAGTTAAAAGTAAACATGTTTGCTCAATCGCAATTTAATTTAACTCGCGTCAGGATACCGTAACCTCAGAAGCGTGGTTAACTGTTACGCTCGAATAAAAAGTGTCACAAAAAAAATCAAAAATAAATTTAAAAGTACAATTACACTCATAATATCAATAACTAATACAAATTATTAGAAACATTGCATATAAAAGTTATAAGGGCTCAAAGATATGAGGTCTCAGGTGTTAGAAAAAAAAGGCAGGCAAAGTGCATTAACAAAAAGATACCTACATATACATGTCTAAATATGTATAAGTATGTATAAGTATTTATGCATATATATCTATATATCTATATGCTACAGTATATATATATATATATATATATATATATATATATATATATATATATATATATATATATATATATATATAAATATGCTTGTGTGTATATATATATATATATATATATATATATATATACTGTATATATGTTGGTATAGTTGTATTTTTATGTGTTTTACTGTATAAGTACTATACATATTTAGCATTCCAATGACCTTCACTTACAGGATAATGTCCTTTTTATTCTTAAATACATATATATATATATATATATATATATATATATATATATATATATATATATATATATATATATATATATAATCAAATGAAGTGCACTCACAGAAACATTTGGATCTCAAAAAGCCAATATGTATTTAACTTTTCGGGGAGATTTACATCCCCTTCATCAGAATAACAAAACATGTGAAAACATGGCATATAAAGCATACACTTAAGTGACATACACACCCCCTCATGTTCTTGTGGCGCCAAACATTCGGTGTTTGGAACGCAATCTTGCGTTCCAGCATATTGTGAGACCGGAAGGGAAGATCCGCAACTTCCGGTCCAGAACTTATTAAGTGAAATAAACATGATAGTAGTTATGTCATAAATCAACTCAGCAACAAGTGTGACATGTGATCTTAACACATGTATCTGTGAGTCTCAATTATATAGCGATCCGTACATACATCGCTAATGCAAGTTGTCATGGTTACCAGCCCAAACAAATTTCAAAATGCATATCAACATTAGTTATATGGTCATTATACAGGGCATGACTATATCCCACATCAGTACCTTTCTCCTTAACTATGAACCTGTGAGATTTCTAAATCAGTCTGAGGTGTTTACTCACTTTCATCTCAGTAGTACAATTAACATTATTTACACATATACACACTCTTAAATAAAAAAAAACACCTAAATGCACTGGAAATAGATGAGCCAGAAGAGGATGATGTATAATAAACATCTAACGTCAACATTACCAGCACTATGAGATGTCAGGACTAGGACACTTCTTGAAGCCAATATTATGTGATCACAGATCATCTGTATATACTTGTATGGGAAGTCATTATAGAGTATTTGTAAAGCGCAAACTAATCACCCGTGAGGGTCTCAAGGTGCTAAAGGGCTGCCGCAGATTGGCGGAGAGTTAGGGATAAGTTCAGTCAAAAAGACAGGTCTTGAGGTCCTTTCTGAACTTTGTGAGGGTAGAGGATTGTCTGAGGTGCAGCGGGAGGGTGTTCCAAGTCTTTGCTGCCATGTTGGAGAAGGATCTGTTGCCCGCTGCGGATTTCCTGATGCGGGGGATGACTGCGAGGGCTTGGTCGGGTGATCGAAGTTGTCTGGCGGGGGTGTAGAAGTTGACGCGGTGGTTGATGTATTCAGGACCGATGTTGTGGAGGGCCTTGAACGCGTGGGTTAGAAGCTTGAAGGTGATTCTCTTGTTGATGGGGAGCCAGTGCAGGTCGCTAAGGTGCTGGGTGATGTGGTTTTGGCAAGGGATATCAAGGATGAGCCTGGCTGAGGCGTTTTGGATGCATTGGAGTCTCTTTTGGAGTTTGATGGTGGAGCGTAGAGTGCATTGACATAGTCCAGATGGCTGCAGACGAGGGCGTGGGTGAAGGTTTTCCTGGTTTCAGTAGGGATCCATTTGAAGATCTTTAGCAGAAGGTGGAGCATGTGGAAGCATGTTGAGGAGACGGCGTTAATTTGTCCGTCCATAGAGAGCAATGAGTCCGTGCGTGATCGGTTGTGGTTGGAGAGTGTCCGAGGGCTGAGGGCCACCAGGAGTTGTCCCAGGTGGATTAAGTGGGTCAGAGTAGGATGACTTCGGTCTTGTCAGTGTTTAGCTTGAGACGGTTATTGCTCATCCAGGTGGCGACTGCTGTCCATCCTTTGTGGACGTTTCTCTTGGCGGTGGTGGGGTCTCGGGTGAGTGGGATGATTAGTTGGGTGTTGTCAGCGTAGGAGATGATGTTGAGGTTGTGGCGTTGGACGATGGCGGTGAGAGGGGCCAAGTAGATGTTGAAGAGGGTTGGGCTGAGCAAGGAGCCTTGGGGGACTCCGCAGCTGATTCCGATGGGTTTGGAGGAGAAGGGGCGGGAGTCTTACTTTCTGGGTGCGGCCGGTTAAGAAGGAGGTGATCCATTCCAGGGCCTTTTGGTTGCCAGTGTCGTGTAGGCAGGTGAGGAGGGTGTTGTGGGCGACAATGTCGAATGCTGCTGAGAGGTCTAGGAGGATGAGGTCCAATGTATACTCTAATCATAGGGGGGTATAACATGGAGAATATTGAGATTATAAATGTATGCCTGCAGGAGATACATTTAGGTGTTTTTTATTGGGATAGGATAAGATGAATAAGTAAGAATCACTTTAAGGTGTATGTAAAAGTTAGTGCCTAATGAATATGGCCTTGTTTGAATTTGATTGGTTGCCACGGCAACAGTACACATACGTTGTAAATATATAAGTTTAAAGATAATCGTCTATCCCAAACACACCTAGGTTCATAGTTAAGGAGAAACGTACTGATGTGGGATATAGTCATACCCTGTATAATGACCTTATAACTAATGTTGATATGCATTTTGAAATTTGTTTGGGCTGGTAACCATGACAACCCGCATTAGCAATGTAAGTACGTATCGCTATATAGTTAAGACTCACAGATACATGTGTTAAGATCACATAATGTTACAATCGTTGCTAAGTTGATTTATAACATAACTGCTATCAGGTTAGATGTTTTAGAAAATTTGTTTATTTCACGTAATAAGTTTTGAACCGGAAGTTGCGGATCGTCACTTACGGTCTCACAATATTCTAGAACGCAGGTTTGCATTCTAAACACCGATTGTTTGGCGCCACAAGAACATGAGGAGTGTGTATGTCACTTAAGTGTATGCTTTATATGCTGTGTTTTCACATGTTTTGTTATTCTGATGAAGGGGATGTAAATCTCCCCGAAACATTAAATACATTTTAGCTTATTGAGATCCAAATGTTCCTGTGAGTGCACTTCATTTGAGGATATCTGTTACATATCTGCACCCAGGTAGTTGTCCCTAGGTGGGTGGATCAGCTGTTTGGAAATGTGTGTGTATATATATAAAAAAGAAAAAGTCCAGCACTCACTAACAAGCTCTCAACTAAGATAAAAAGCAGCAGTGGAAGAGTGTTACCGCATCTGGCCAAATGGGAAAAGCCCAGGTACCTAATCAAGGTTTCTTCCAAATAAACCTGGGTCCCTAAACAGCCACACAATGCAGGCTCACAATCAAACAACTGTGAAATGGAGAATGCACAGGCTTATGTAATTTCCCCAAACATATACAAAACACGGGTGGGGTCAGCACTCTCAGGCCAGCCTGGGTACACACCCGATGACCCTGCAACATGCACAGCCCTGGGTGCAAACCAGCACTCTCAGGAAGCTGCACTGTCACCAGAGCAACAGGCAGTTAACCCCAGTCAGGCCTGGGTGCATGGCCCAAACAGGGAAAATTACAAAAAAAATATATATATTTTAATATAAACACACAGAAAAAGTCCAGCACTCACTCACAAGCTCTCAACTAAGATAAAAAACAGCAATGGAAGAATTAGTTACCGCATCTGGCCAAATGGGAAAAGCCCAGGTACCTCGTCAAGGTTTCTTCCAAATAAACCTGGGTCCCTAAACAGCCACACAATGCAGGCTCACAATCAAACAACTGTGAAAAAATGGAGGGTGCACAGGCTTATGTAATTTCCCCAGACATATACAAAACACGGGTGGGGTCAGCACTCTCAGGCCGGCCTGGGTACACAATGTACATCCTATGACCCTGCAACATGCACAGCCCTGGGTGCAAACCAGCACTCTCAGGAAGCTGCACTGTCACATATATATGTTTTTTTGTAATTTTCCCTGTTTGGGCCATGCACCCAGGCCTGACTGGGGTTAACTGCCTGTGGCTCTGGTGACAGTACAGCTTCCTGAGAGTGCTGGTTTGCACCCAGGGCTGTGCATGTTGCAGGGTCATAGGATGTGTACCCAGGCCGGCCTGAGAGTGCTGACCCCACCCGTGTTTGTCGATGAGCTAGTGATGTTTGGGATATATCACAGAAGAAAATCAAGCACAAACTTACTTCGCCACCTCCATAGGGAGGCAAAGTTTGTAAAACTGAATTGTGGGTGTGGTGAGGGGTGTATTTATAGGCATTTTGAGGTTTGGGAAACTTTGCCCCTCCTGGCAGAATTGTATATCCAATACGTCACTAGCTCATGGACTCTTGCCAATTACATGAAAGAAATATATTTAATAATAAAAATACATTATTTTCTATGTGAAGAACATTAGAATGTAAAATATGTGTTTTGCACATCTCATTTCTCAATTTAGATCTTAACTTGGTCGGGTTAGCACACATGAAAACTTAATATTCTTAAGGAGCGTTACATATATAACTAATTAATACAAATGTTAAAAATTATTAAACATACTGTAAAATATATATATATATATATTCTATTGATTACTTAGAATATTTTACAGTATGTTTAATATTTTTAAATAATTTATATTAATTTTATGTGCACCATAAGTGCATAGGAGAGCCCTTTGCAGTTAAGTAGCTGAAAACATGTAAAATCATATTTATGCAATATTCATATATTAAGTGTTTAACTGTGTTCATACTTTAAATATTTCTCATTCTAATGTTACAATTTTCTGAGGGACTATGTTCGTATTTTTAAATAGAAATTTATATATAGAGAGCGCGAGCGTGAACGATAATTAGTGATCCACTAGTAATCTAGCCTTTTGTGAGCCAATGACAAGAAGCATAAATGTGCACCTACCAATCAGCAGCTAGATCCCAGTAGTACATTGCAGCTCCTGAGCCTACCTAGGTATGCTTTTCAACAAAAGATACCAATAGAATAAAACACATTTAATATAAGTAAAGTCATTTGCAATTGCATGTTCAATCTGAATCATTACATTTTAGTTTGGAATTTACAGTCCTCCTAGATTTCAGTTTTAGACCACCAATGCACTACTGGGAGCTAGCTAAACATACCTGGTGGACCATTGACAAGAGGCATATGTTTGCAGCCATCAATCCAAGCTAGATCTCAGTTGTGCATTTCAGATCTTAAACCTATCTAGGAAAATTTTCAAAAAAGAATACCAAATAAACAAAGTACATTTGATAACAGAAATAAAGTTGAACAGTGTCTAAAATGTAAATGTAAATGCGCTATCTGAACCAACATTACTTTAATTTTAAGTTTCCTGTCCCTTTAAAACAGAGACTACTAGAAAGGGGGCAATGTCTTGTTTAGCAATGTTTTGCAGCTCTTTGGCAGGTAAGAGTTAAAAGGAACATTCTGATGCAAAAATTACAAGCTCTAATTTTGCATTACTAATCCTACCTATGGAGTTCACCACAATCTTCTGCTTGTTTTTGTACTACAGATAAACAAATAAAAATGGCTAATTCTGATTACGTAGGCATGAGGGGCTCATCTGCGGCCATTAAAATCATGAAACCAAAAGATAGCTGGGATCAATAATGCAAAAGTTAGAGCAAGTAATGTTTGCATAAGAATGTGCTGTTAACGGAATATGAAACCCAATTTGTTTCTTTCATGATTCTGATAGAGCATGCAATTTTAAAGGGACAGTAAAGTTAAAATTAAACTTTTATGATTCTGATACAGCATGCAATTTTAACCAACTTTCCATTTTATTTCTGTTATTAAATTTGCTTTGTACTCTTGGTGTCTTTTATTGAAGAGTAAAACTAGGTGAGGCTCATAAGAAGTCAGAAATGTGCACATCTTTAGTACTCTATGGCAGCAGTGTTTTACAACATTATTTGTAGCTTTGTTATACAATGTTGCAAAACTCGCTGTTATATAGTACTAAAGACAATTGCACGTTCCTGAGATCATATGAGCCTACCTAGTTTTACTCTTGAATAAAAGATACCATGAGAACAAAGTCAATTTCATAAAAGAAGGTAAATTGGAAAGTTGTTTAAAATGGCTTGCGCTATCTGAATCATGAAAGTTAATTTTGACTTTACTGTCCCTTTAAAGGGACTTAAAACCCCCATTTTTTCTTTCATGATTCACTTAGAACGTACAATTTTAAACAACTTTCCAATTGACTTCTACTATCAAATTTTCTTTGTTTTTATGTTATGCTTGTTGAAAAAGCAGGAAGGTGAGTTCAGGAGTGTGCGCGTGACTGCAGCACTAAATGGCAGCAGTTTTGCAACAATGCTATATATTAGAAAGAGCACTAGATTGCAGCACTATTTGTGCCCCAGACAGGTGAAGGCTACTTATCTAGATATCTATTCAACAAAGAATATCTTGAGAAGGAAAGGTATTTTGAAAATAGAGGTAAATTGGAAAGATTTAAAAAAATCTATTCTCTATCTGAATCATTAAACACTTTGGGTTTATTGTCCCTTTAAACAAGAAAAGTGAGATATTTTAAAAGTAATTGATTTAAAACACATAAACACACACATTATCTACCTATCATCTATCTATCTATCATCTATCTATATTCTATATATCTATCTATCTAGTTTAACCCCCTAGCTGCCAGGTAGATGTACAAAACAGTCATTCCAATGCTTTCCGTGTATTTCTGACAGACAAAAAAGATTATAGAATACAATCTAAAAATATATACATTCATTGATTAGTTTCCTCTTTAAAAGCCACACAGAGGTATGTCAGACTAATATCAGAAGATCTGAGGATGAAGGTTGCATCTCCCATTCCAACCACACCTCTTGTTTCTCTACAAGAAGCCCAGCACATTTGCCCTCTGTGACAGAGCAGGGTGTTGCTAGTGACATCACGAGGGATGTCTTTATGCTTCTCTTTCTGTTGCACAGCTTAATGTAAACCAATACATGTTAAGGGGTGTGGATTGCATTGGATGTAGGAATCATCTGCCTAGAAGGCAGTCACTGCCTGGGAGGCACCTCTCATTTGCCTCCGTTTTCCTCCTTTGCCCTCCCTACCCCAGCTATTGTTTTCATTCATTGCCTGTACAGCTTCTGGGGAGGTGTCTGGTTTTTAGCATTGAGCTGTTATTGCTATTGCTGCACCTGCTCACTGAGCTGCAACCTCTGTGCTTCTGTCACCATCCGGGGGACACAGAAAAGAGGATTTCACTGAAGGAGAAAAAAGACATAAAGAGAAGATATATATATATATATATATATATATAGCCTTGGAATAACAATAAAATCCTTGTCCTTATGGACCGATAATAGAGGTTATTCCTAGATACTGTGGGAGGCTGTATCACGACCCAACCAGCGGAGGAAAGCATTGTCTGCCTGTGTAAGTATTACACGCATCCATCCAGCTGTTCATTCAGACTGTAGCATCTCTGTTTATGTGCATTGTTTTCCTTTGTTAAAATATGGAATTTGTCAGTGTTTTTCAGATTATTATCATCTGTGGATGGAGAGCTGATAATTGTGTCTGATTTCTAGATATTCTGTGACATTATGGGGGATGGGGTGGCATATAACATAATGGAAGTATTGTATTAATAGGGATGCTGTAATCATCTTGTTTTGATTAATTAACCCCTCGGGTAATTTTGAGTCTGGAATGCTTTTGCATTGCATTACTGTCATCCAGAAGGGCTCATATTTGTTTTTGGATTTGCATTTATTGCATCGCAGGGTCACTCCTCCCCCACCTTGCATGCAATGTACTCTGCTTATTTTTTCTTTGCTTTTAGAATGGTGGTAGAGACCATTTCTCGATATAGATACATATATACACATATATTATACATACATATTATTCACACACAAATACTTATATACACACTCACAGAGACACACACAGAAAGACATCTTAACACACCCACACACATGCACACACACAGACACACACACATATAAACACACACAGACACACACACATATAAACACACACACATTGTTGTATATACCTAAGGGATGTATTTTGTAATGGATGAACATCTGATATCTTGTCTCAATCCCAGGGTGTGGAAATGCAAAAGGATTGATGGATTTATTTGGAAATTTTACATTGGTGTTGTGCATGTAATAATAATAATAATAATAAAAAAAACTAAATGGATTTGTGAAAAAGCATATTATTTGTTACTAAAAAACAAAATTGTAGGCCTCAGCCCCAAAATGGTGTCAATTGATATTTTACTTCACAGACTAAATCATAATGATTTAGCCATAGCACAAGGTTAAACATCACATGAATTTGAAAAAGAATTAAATAATTCTAAAAATTTCAAGGCATGCTTTTTGTGCTCAAAAAAAATCTCAGTCTCTCATAAAACTGAGCTAAGGTGGTTTAGCATAAATTAGTGCCTAAAGGGAAGATACATTCTTAATTATTAATATGTGAGTCATTATTATGAAGCTTCATGTAAGGTCGGTATAAAAAGGCCTAATATCTTATATGCTATGTAAAGGTACTTTAGTTGCAATTAAAATCTTCCTCTCCCACACCCCATATGCTGTGCCATCCTTTTATGGTTCAGTGTGCAGGGGCATAACTAGAAAATCTTAGGCACCGGGACCAAATTTCAGACATTATGCACCTACACTATTGGTGGTGGTGGAAAACACCTCCTGCACCCCTACAAGGTATGCCCATATCAGCAGAGGATAATCATTATACAGAAGCATATATAAAAATCACAAAGCCATAACTGTGTGTGTATATATATATATATATATATATATATATATATATATATATATATATATATATATATATATATATATATATTTGTGTGTGTGTGTATATATATATATATATATATATATATATATATATATATATATATATATATATATATATATATATATATCATCCTTTCACAATAACCACAACAACATTGTTATTTTCATTATGAAAACATACATATTATAGCATTAGGTAACTCAGGATGTCCAAGGTTTGCTTAGTGCAGAAAATGTACAGTATCCATGAAGCCTTATGTTATTTTATTTAAAGGGACAGAACACCCAACATTTTCTTTCAGGATTTGGATAGGACATACCTTTTTAAACAATTTTCCACTTTACTTCAATTATCAAATTTGCTTCATTCTCTTGTTATCCTTTGCTGAAGGAATAACACTGCACTACTGTAAGCTAGATGAACACAACTCTTTTGCCAATCACAAGAGACAAATTTGTGCAGGCACCAATCAGCAGCTAGTTCCAACTAGTCTAGGATACGTGCATATTCTTATTCAACAAGGCATACCAAGAGAACGAAGCACATTTGAAAATAGAAGTGAATTAAAGTGTCTTGAAATGGTATGCTCTGTCTGAATCATGCAAGTTTAATTTTGACTTTCATATCCCTTTAACAAAGTGGTAATCATTTTATTTTTTATGAGCCTTTAAAACAATTTCAAGTACTCCACAGGATCTCTCATGTAACTGATGAATATAAGACAACCTTGAAAACACCTCCATACCTAATTATATGATAAGGCCAGATTGTTAAAAGAGAGAAGAATCATGTCAATTGTAACATTAAGCTTTTATATAGAAAGGTCAAAATTAAAATGTATGTGGGTGCATTTCAATTTTAAATAATAGCATTTTGCAAAAAACTTCCATTTGCAAAAAATGCTTATAGTAAAAGTTATTACTGTTTCAGTGGCATATGCATGTATGCTACGTGATTAGAGCATTGGGATTCAAACACCATGCCTGCTCAGACAACTGACAGTGTGTATGACATCATTGAAGAACTAATTTGGGCTCAATTTATTAAGCCCTTCTCCCCCTTTGACTGCAGGTCCACACAAGCGAACCTGCAGTCAGTATTTATCAAGCAGAGGTCATCAGACCGTTGCTTCCCAACCCTATTCTCTACCTCTTAGGCAGAGAATTTCAATCTCCCCAGTCTCATCTGAATGGGGAGGTTAACCGATCCTGCCCGCAAGCACTCGTGTGCAATGTTAAATGCAAGTAGTTGATTGCTGCCTGCCAGAGGGGAAGCCGGACCGACAGGGGTGAATATATACGCCCCTGTCCACTATGGATTGATAAACGGAGCCCTTAGTGTCATGCAAGCCACTGCTGTCTCTCTGATAAGGTGTGGCGTTTGAATGCTGGTGCATGGGGCACTCACAGCATATGTGTGTATGCAGCTGAAACTGTAAAATAACTTACTAGAAGCATTTTTTGTTAATTAATTGACGTGCAACCATGCACAATTCAGTGTTTACTTTACTATCTAACTTCTGATAATGTTTTAGGGATGTTACCATTATTAACCCCCCCCACACACACACACACACACACACAAATTAATTGTCTGTTATATCTTATAGAACTAAAAATAAAAAGAAGAGAAAATATACAGTAAAGAACATTTTAACACCTATGAAAAAGGCTATTTACATGTGTTGGTACGTCTACTCATGTGTAGTTGTTTGTGTCTAGATAGATATAGTAATTACTATCATAGATATAGTAATTACTATTATATATATATATATATATATATATATATATATATATATATATATATATATATATACATATATATATATATATATGTATGTATATATATATATATATATATATATATATATATATATATATATATATATATATATATATATATATATGCAATTGTGTGTGTATGTGTGTATATATATACTGTAGATAAATAAGGAACATTGGAGAATAATAAATATTAAACTGAATGTGTAATTGTTTTGTCATTAAACAGTCCTTTTCTTTCAAGGATTATAATCAACCATTCCAAAACTGGCAGTTTTTCAAATTATTCCCAAAATGCAATTATTACCAAACAAATGGCAATTAATTATTTAGTAAATGTATTTTTCTCATTGCTTAAAAGCTTTGTACCATTAGGCTATTTCTCATTTCTTATATTGATTCAACAGAAATATAAACCAGGCCTGTGGTTTGCAGGAGTTTTGCAGTCCTGCCTGCAGACTTCTGTTCAGCCTGAATGTCATCAAAATTAATGTGGCTGTGATTGTGTCTGGGTCTGCAAAGCAAGGATAATCCCTAAAACAACCACATGGACACTGGGCAGATCCCATTTAATTCAAGGGTAGAACAATAAAATATACTGTTATGTTTTAGCCAAATAAAGGATATACCTTGTATTATGTACTCTATTTAACTAAGACTGATAATTGTTTTAAAATGTAAAGCTACTAATAATAGCATTATTTGTTTTATACAGAGGATATATGACATGAGCATAGTATTTTTAGCTTTTATACATTTTTAGTAGAACTCACCAGCTAATTTTGCAGTCTTTATGTATTTTTTACATATATATTTTTTCTGTGCTTGTGTGCTCTTATATGGATGCAACAGACTACAGAAGCCTTGGTGTGCATGAGCTTGTAAGACTGATATATCAATATATCATTGTTGTGTTTAGAAGATTTTTACCTGGGTGGCATTTGTTCTAAATTGACAAACATTAATGATCTATAATGTGGGTTTCTAACTGGTTTGTGTTTCTCCGATGCTTTTTATCTGTACCACAATTTCCTACATTGTATAATCTCATGTCATGTCCAGGGATGTATTTTTCAGCTCTTTTACTGGTACCACATGAGCTTTCAAGCTGTTTATGTACCGTGCATTGTTGATACTGTTTGACTGTGAACCCACATTATTCATTTGCCTCTCTCCATGTGCAACCCACGTTGCCTTACACGTGACTTTTATGCACAACTGATAGCTGAGATTAAGGACAACCTTTCTCTTTTCTGGACACATTTAGCTCCATTTATCAAGCTGTGATTTCAGATTTGCATCCCTTGCTGTGCAGACTCACTCTATTGGTTGCAAAAGAGCAGGGTCTGGGATACACAAGCAGTTGCTTGTGCAATAATAAATACAGACTGCTGGTGCAGTTTACCTTGGACTGGCAGAAACTGCAAACCCCCAAAAAGTTTTCTTTAATCTATTTAGAATTTTTCATATCCCTTTAACACTGGATCATCCAAAAGTGTAATAACCAAGAATTATAACCAAATTTGATTTTAATTGTATGAATATTGCAATCAAAGGGGGACATTTTATTTTGTTTTACTAGTCAGAATAGTTATTTTAGAAACTTGGCATATTTGTTAAAACAACCAGGCCAGAATTGTCAGATATGTGAAAAGGTGCAACATACAAATATCTTAAAGGAATAGGAAAGTTAATAATAAACTTGAATGAATCTGAACATGTACATTTACATTTAAGACACTTTTAAATTAATTTCTATTTTCAAATGTACTTTGTTCTCTTGGTATCCATTGTTGAAAAATAATTTGTATATATCCTAAACTAGTGGATGCTAGCTGGTGATTGGTGCCTGCACACATTTGTCTCTTGTTATTGGCTCAATAGATGTGATTAACTAGCTCTCAGTTGTGCATTAATGCTCCTTCAGCAAATTATACCAAGAGAATGAAGGACATTTAATAATAGAAGTAAAGTTGAAAGTGGTTTAAAATTGTATGTACTATCTGAATCATGAAATACATTTGGGGTTTCATGTTCCTTTGATTTGCACAATTTGTGTGTTGCATTTTATTAAGAATATAGCCAGATTACAAGTGGAGTGCCAATGATAGCGTGGTGTGCAATATCAATATTACTGGACCGTGCTAAAATATAAGTCTTATATTGAACAAAATGTGTGTATGTATTTGTCTATATATATATGTATGTGTGTGTGTATATATATATATATATATATATATATATATATATATATATATATATATATATATATATATATATATATATATATATATATATATATATATATGTTAATATATATGCATTTATTTGTATTTATGTGTTTATATGTGTTTATATGTATGTGTACACATGCATACACATATATAGACATAAATATACACTTTTGAGCCATTTCCAGTTAAATACCTTAAAATAGGCAATATCATTTATAAACAATTTTGATATGGTGTTATGTTTTTTTTAATATAAATACTTTAAAGTACAGTAGATTGGCATAATCAACAAATGAATGATACAAAGAAAAAGCAATATCACTTAGTCTGAACTTCAAATGAGTAGAAGATTTTTTTTCAGACAAATTTTAGTTATGTCTATTTCCACTCCCCCTATATCATGTAACACCCATCAGCCAATCACAAATGCATATACCTATATTCTGTAAATTCTTCAACACATGCTTAGTAGGAGCTGGTGACTCAAAAAGTGTAAATTTAAAAACAAATGTTCACATTTTGTTAATAGAAGCGAATTGAAAAGTTGTTTAAAATTGCATACTCTATCTGAATCATTAAAGTGTAATTTTGACTTGTGTCCCTTTAAATTCCTATGTGCTTTACTTAGAAGAATTTTTTTTTTAATTTTTAAATATATATATATATATATATATATATATATATATATATATATATATATATATATATATATATATATATATATATTGTACATATATACAATATAGATCTCTATATATTTATATAAGTATATTCATATAAATATGTAGCTGTAGATATGTAGTTTACAAAAATAAATATATATGTAGAGAAATATATATTTAAAATAAAAATATTTTTTTTCTAAGTGAAGAACATAGGTATTTTAAGTTTTCCTTATGCCCCTTAGTGCAGTAGCCGAGCTAAATTATTACTTTCAGCTTGTAATACTAGCGCTAACATGGGAGCGCTATTGATTTACCTTGAGCACAGTTAGCTGTCCAGTGCCGAATGCCACAGACCACAGCCATTTTCAGCATTCGTTTTGTGAACAAATGCTGAAATGCACATGTCTAATAATGTTGGTGTTATATATAATCTGATTATCATCACACATTTGCTTCAATTGTTTAGCAAAATCTTAAAACAAACTTTACTGTACACTTATTGAGTGTACAACAAACACTTTGCTAAAGGTGATCAGAAGAAATATTTTTAAAATTTGCAGGTATACGGTAGATTTAACACATTCACTGCTATGCTGTAACAATTGGCATTGGTATCATAGTACAGTGCAGTATTCACCCTAAAGTCTCTTCCCATGCTTTGTATGTTCCATTAAACTTCGGTGTGGCACCAGGACATATAATTTGGTTATGCTCAGAAAATAAATATATTTAATTAGGAAACTGTATTAATAAAAACATATTAGTTGGCAGGAATTTGATATTCAAATGCTGGAAATTTAAGAGAGCACCCTCAATTAAACATTTTAAACAAGCTCTACATAGACAAGTCATGATCAAACAACTTGATATGGTATAATTTGGAATATAATGTGAGAGTTTTTTTGGAAAAATGGAAATGAAAGATATTAACACTAGATCTAGAAGAGCAGAGATATTTAATATAGAGGTTTGAACAAACTCAATACATTAGTAATTGTAAACTGCGTGGAGAAAGGAACTTCCCTATACCTTGAGACATTTATTCTAGTTTTTTCTATTTCTTTTCTCTCTTCCCATCCTCCCCTTCTTTAATCTGCCGGATCTAGGATTATTGATGAAGCGCATTTTGAGTTAAAGATAATGTTAATAATAAGATCGATAGGTTTAAATATTAACAAAATAAAATTATGTTGTTATGCCATTAGACCTGCTGTAAAGAATAATGCATTATATATTGTTTAATTTATTTTCTTTCTGTAACATGCACTTTTATAATACAATAAAAAATAAAGTTAAAAAAAACTTTGGTGTGGGATTAAATTGCTTCACCTCTTTAGGAATCAACATTGACTCTAAAAGCTGTTCTGACTGTAATCCTTTATAAAGAAAAAAAACTACAACACCCTAAATAGAACATAACTACAACACCCTAAATACAACATAGAAATGTTGATTGGCAGCACACGGAAGGAAGCCAAGCAGATTACAGAATTGATAAAGGGACACTCAAGTCAAAATTAAACTTTCATGACTCAGATAGAGCATGGAATTTTAAACAACTTTCTAATTTACTTCCATTAACAAAATATGCACAGTTATTTCATATTTACACTTTTTGTGTCACCAGCTCCTACTGAGCATGTGCAAGAAGTCACAGAATATGCATATATGCATTTGTGATTGGCTGATGGCTGTCACATTATACAGGAGGAGTGGAAATAGACTTAACTGACATTTGTTAGAAAAAAAATCTTCTACTCATTTGAAGTTCAGACTAGGGGGCCAATTTATCAACCCCCATATGCAGCCAAATGCATCTGTTTCTGCACGAGCCTTCAGGCTCGCCGGAAACAGGAGTTACGAAGCAGCGGCCTTAAGACCACTGCTCCTTAACTCGTCCATCACCTCTGTGGTGGATGACAGCAATCAGCCCGATCTGATACGATCGGGTTGATTGGCGCCCCCTGGTAGCAGCCGATTGGCTGTGAATCTGCAAGGAGCGGCATTGAACAAGCATTTCACAAAGGAGTTTATCGATGTGCTCACGAGCATACAATCGTTATTTTGTGCTCACGAGCAATTATGCCCCCTGCCCGCGCACAGCCAGTCACACATGGGCAGGAGCTGCCAATCTCCCCGGTCGGACGAGATGAAATCAGTAGTCTCATGACCGCTGTTTGATAAATACTGACTGCATGTTCTCTTGTGAGAACCTGCAGTCGTAGCGAGGCGAAGCCTTTGATAAATTGAGCCCTAAGTGCTATTGCATTGTCTTTTTATCATGCCTTTGTTAATTATTCAAATCTACTGAATTTACTCCTCTCTGTACACTCCAGGCTTCCTAAATTTGTTTTCTTAGGCAGAAGGGGAATTAACGGGACAGTCAACACTAAAATAAGCAGCTACTGCCACCAATCAGCAGCTACTGAGCCTATCTAGATATGCTTTTCAGCAAAGGATACAAAGAGAATGAAGCAAATTAGATAATAGAAGTAAATTGGAAAGTTGTTTAAAATTGCATGCTCATTCTAAATTATGAAAGATAAAATTTGGGTTTCATGTTCCTTTAATATACTTTATAACATTTAAACCTCTAATTGTCTGCCTGTTTTTAAGATACTACAGACAGCCTCTTAATCCATGATCTTTTGTTTGCTTTTCACAACAGTAGACTGCTAGTTCATGTGGGCCATATAGATAACATTGCGCTCATGCTTGTTGAGTTATTTAAGAGTCAGTACAACACAGCACTAATTGGTTAAAATTCAATAGGTAATAAATAAAGTCATGTGATCAGGGTTCTGTCAGAAGATGCTTAGATACAAGGTAAAACATGTTTTAATCTAACTGTGTTGGTTATGCAAAACTGGGGAATGGGTGATAAAGGGATTATCTATCTTTTAAAACAATAAAAATTCTGGTATAGAAGTATGATTTAAGCATAATAGGTGTTTGCAAGTGACACTCACAGCAGATCAAACTCCCTAGGCAGCTGCCTAGTTTAAAGGAATAGGAAAGACAAAATTAAACTTGCATGATTTTTAAAGAGTATGCAATTTTAAGACACTTTTAAATTCACTTATATTTTCAAATGTGCTTCGTTCTCTTGGTATCCCTTGCTGCAAATTAATACGCACATATCTTACACTAGTGGGAGCTTGTTGCTGATTGGTGCCTGCACACATTTGTCTCTTGTGATTGTCTAACTAGATGTGTTCAGCTAGCTGTCAGTAGTGTAATGCTGTTCCTTCAGCAAAGGATAACAAGAGAATGAAGCAACATTTGATAACAGAAGTAAATTGGAAAGTCGTTAAAATTTGTATGTTCTGTCTAAATCATGAAAGAAAATGTTGGGGTTTCCTGTACCTTTAAAGTCATGGTAATTTATACACTTTTAAAAGACTGATTATAATAATATGCATGATAGCTAGTAGAGTCGCTAACTTAATGTTTAAAAAAGTTACTTAGGTATTAATATAATATTATAATTACTATTAAATTGCGGCATCCGTTCGTTCCACCCCCCTTGTCCTTTTTTTGCACAGTGCAATTGTGATGGGAGCTCCATATCTTATCAACTGTGGGCAGTGATCTCTTAAAAATCACAAATGGATGCTGAAAGGATGAGAAGATCCATGACGTAGCGAAAGCATGCGCAAAATAACTTTTTTTTCCCCTAAAAGCAAACATGCCAAAATGCCACAATAACTATTGGAGAACAGCAATAATGTCATCGGGGGGGGGGGGGGAGGCACTTAGTGGCGGGTCTGCTGGAGCAAACAGTAAAATCGGAGCAGTTTGGTAGATTACAACAGTAAATTGTATTATTTAAAGTTTTCATCAATGAGACTCATAGTAATTTATGTAGCTGCATCGATTGCCACTGCACAGCCTAGTTGAATTTACCATCACTTTAAGGAAAAATCCAACACTGTAACATTCAAATACTATTAAGAAGTTTAATAGTTCATGTGGTAGGGAACTTAGTAAATTGATACATAATAGATACAAATATATCAATTTGAATGTTTCTTTTTCGAATATTGCATAATTTGAATATTACATTTAAAGAAAGCATTAGAAATACTATTACAAATATATAAATTTAAATTTTTCTAATTCGAATAGTGCATAATTCGAATCAAATTATTAGAAAAATGTAAAAAAAAATATTACGTTTAAAAAAAGCATTAGGAATACTATTACATTAAACAAATATTCGAAATTCGAAACAAATGAATGTTGTGAAACATTCACCCACCCCTAATCAGCAGTAATGTATCTTTCATACACATGTGATTTTTATAACATTGTTTATAACATGTATTTTATTAAATTATGTTATAAATTAGAATCTATAATAAGAAATACTGTATGTATATCTATATACACACATTTCTATCTAACTGTTGCTTTACTACTGAAATGTACATTTGGAGTGCCCTTATACTAATAGAGATTAATATTTTTTAATAAAACAAATATGAGTGAAATGCTTTTTGTGTCATGCAAGCTAATGTAATATTAAAGGAAATGATCCAGCATGCCAGAAATAAAGCTAAATATAGGTGCTGTACTGTAAGGACACTCAACTTAATGCAATTTTAAGCACATTATTAAGCACATTAAAGCAAAATAAAGTGATATATATATATAGTTAGCAGTTTGATTTTGTTTAGGAGAAATCACTTACAAACCATATCACTATTTATGTGACGAGAAATGTATATCTTCATATATACCAAGCAAATTAAAAACAGTGCATATGTAAAGGATAAAGGAAATGTCGTTTTGCTTTAATCTTGTGAGCACATTTGAAATAGACATGCTTGTGTATCTGATATTCCCCTCCCCCTTTTTCCTGCCTTTGATTGTATCTTTAATCATTTTTGATTGACAAGTGTGTCATGTGATTTGTACATGTCACATGATGATGCTGGAATTCTCTGTGACAAATAAGTGTTATAGGAAAGTAAAGCAATATAAAATGCTTAATAATACATAGTAAAACAGTTTTGCAGTATAATTTTATTATGTATTTTGCTCCTTTTTCTGTAATTGAAGTCTTAAAATTGTGAATGTTCCAGTCCTTTAAAGCTTAAAGAGCACATGGCAGGCTTCACAAGCCCATCATTGCCACATATCTCTCCCCAATTTGTTTTCTTATCTTTTCTGCTGAAGACAAACAAGATTGGCTCCTCCTTATAAGGACAGGAGTGAGTAGAGTTGGACCATTGAAAAACAATTGCCGTTAATAAGGTGTTAAACTCTTCTGATATAGTTCAGACGTGCCAGTCAAATCGAAGACAGCAGAAAAATATTGTAATTACATCTTGTATTAACCCTTTAAGAAGAGACAGAGGAACTTTGAGAGAGTAAGAAATTAATACATGAGATTTTAGAATGGTAATTTGAAGAAAGGAACGGATTAGAGGAAAAAGAATGTAAACAAAAAAATAGATCAGATAAGGTTAACCAATTGGGTGGTGGGTTATGGAGAAAAGAAAAACAACTAATTGAAATGTTCTGTATATATAAATATTTATGTATTTCAAAACTTAATACATTTGTAAACAACTACCCTTACTAATTAAAGGCTGCAAAGTACTTTTGGAAAAGATTTCACATTGCAAATACATATAATGCCCATCCTGATCTACCACTGTGAGATATGCTTCTATCTTTGCTTTGAGAATTCTTCTTCTTATTGCGTTTCACTATTCCCTGGGTTCAGCCTAGCTATTTTTTCAGTAGTGCCCGAATCCATCAAGGATCATTGCAGACAGATTAATTACCAACATTTAATCATTTAAATGCAATTAAATACTACTCATGCAACAATAAGTTTCTCAATATAATTTGCCACATGAATAGTTACTATACTTACAAGCCATGGTCTTAAGTAAAAGTGCATTATTAATGCCAAATAGAAATTGTTTTTGATAGTATTATTAAAACATGATAAAATAGAATATTACATTATTATTATTTTTAATGTTGAGCTCTGTGCAACATACATGCGTACAATGCGGATTGCTGGGCTTACATACGTGCTGATTGGTTAATAAAGTTAATGCCTTGTAGACCCAGCATTCCACTAAACTCCATGTCCCTTTAAAGGAAAATTGTAGTGGAAAATGACATGCTGTTATTCTTTCGAGCGTGTCATTTTTGCACTACTCACTGTGGGACTGCATTTATCCTCCACAAAGGGGTTAAACACATAAGTAAAATCCCACTCAGGAGCCACACGCACTGCTACTCTTTGGCTGAACAAAGCTGATGATTGGCGGAGTTGTGCGACTGCTGCGGAATGGCTCACCATCTGTTTTCTGCTCAAAAAAAGCAGATCTCTGCGACTCCTGAGTGGGACTTTATCTTTTATAGAGTTCCGCAATGGGCAGTGGAAAATTTGAAATGATTTAATGGCCCTTAAAACAAGATTTATTTATTAAAAAATTATTGTGTGGCAGCTTTGAGACAAATGTTACTAATTGTTCATTAGGCTCTTAAAATAAATACAATAGTAATGTAACATCATATAAATAATATACAAATTTGACTTTTTAACTGTTGAAGCAATATTGATTCAGTTACAATATAGCCAGTAAAACAGTCTCTGAGACCTATGCAACCAAATAGATATACAGAGAGTTAGCAGAAATATGGTCCATCATTTGCAGAAGTTCTCTATTCTGGAAGATAAAGGCTTGTTTGATTTTTTATTTATTTTTTTGCCTGACATATAAGTGTTGCCAAGGCAACCTGCAGTGTTCCTGGCTTGTTTGTGTCTACTCTCTTCCCACCGAGCCATGTGTGTGCAGAGACTGCTAATTGTCTTATCGCAATTCTTGAATATACCATAAACACAGAAAAACGTGTGTGAAAATATGTTTTGATTTAATGTTATAGCATTTTTTTATTATTGCAAAGGATCATTTTATGAGTCTCCAATGACACATCTGTGCAGCTTGGTATATTAGGATTGTTATTTCTCAAGTTTTGAAATGATTCCCAGTTGTTACTGGACCTTTCTCCAGCCTTAATGGCTAAAATTAAGACATACATTCTGCCAGCTCCTGTTCAAAGCTCACCAGTGTTTTAATAAAGATAATAAAATGACATATGAAAAAGTAGCAACTATTGGTGTTGCTAAGGCAATGCTTAAGTGGATAAATCCATCACAGGGCTCACAGCGTTGTGTGAAGCTTTGCTGGCTATCCATACTTGATGCCCTCTACTATTGTTAAATTCTCATTTTTGTCTTATTCATTTCTAAAGCCAGCTAGGTGCTAACATTACCTAAGACAGACCTTTTGTAATAAGAGATCACATTGCATTTCATCATTATTTTGGGGGTTAATGAAAACATTTTAAAAATGCTACTAGTTAAACAAAAATACAAGGGTTGCCGTCATGTTTCCTTAGACAGTTATAAATTTTAAATTTTCATCAACATAATCCCATAATCCCATAATCCCATAATCCCACACATAGAGAGAACAAAATTTAGCTACTTAGGCTATTGCAGGTTGGGGAAATGAGCAACAGACAGGGACGTAACTGCAGGGGTCCTCGTGTTTAGGGGGCTCATCTTACAAAATAGGGATGACCCCCCCCCCCTGCACACTGTAAGGAAAGTGTATGGATTTGTCTTTCCAAATATAGTGGCAGGGTATCCAAGATGGCTACCACTGTATTTGTGTACAGAAAAAAAAACTGCCACCATATTTGTACAGAAAGGGTGCACAAGTGCATAACCTCTGGCGTGGACTTACAGACAGAGAAGAATGACTCACAGTCACAGAGAAGCATCTCCAATTATGTGTAATGCTTGAAATGTTTACTATTAGGAGTTGGTTCTTTGAAAAGGGTTCTATTGAAATGGGGGCCCTGTCACAGCTTTTGCGGTGGAACCCAATGAGATCTAGTTACACCCTTGGCAGCAGGCATACAAAAAAGCAGTGAAGGGTGCAGTGATCCTCCAGAGCTTTAGTCTGGATAACCCAGTTTTATACTTTTCAACTTTCTCAAAAAGGGCCCAGCTAATTACATCATGCAGTCCACCAACCAGAGGAGGAACATCCTCCCTAAATATTCCAAGAGAGGTCTTCAGTCTCCTTTCACAAAACCACAATCTCTGCAGCACAACCAATTTATAGCTCTCTTAAGGACCTTTCCTTTAAATCTACCATTACCCCTTGCCTTCTGTATTGCATTACACATAATGGCAGCTAGGTACAGCCACCCCTCCTCTTTATAATCAATATAACCTATATCCTGTTCCTTGGCTAGGTGTGGGTCTCTCAAAATAGCCCTCAATTGTGTAAGTCTTTATATGCACATATATTTGTTTATATTGTTTTGTGCTACAAAGACATACTCATTTTAAAACCTTTTGAGTATGTTTACTGTATCTCCTTTGCTGTGGACAATTAGATGAATATCAATTGATCAAGTAATCACTGTGTAGAACAAGGCAGGGTCAGGATCCTGTATTCCACCAGATGTAATTCCTCCACTCTCTGGGCAGCAGTTAAATGAAAGAAAAAGCAAAACTATATTTTAACGGTTTTGTGCTTTTTTACTACCATGCATAATCAAACAAGGGCTTTTGAATATTTTATTAAATTAAAAATGTAATTTATTATTATTCTCCATCCTTTGATTATTGCTGCAAACATAACACCATTAAAGGGTTCAGTGAAGTCATAATTAGACGTTCATGATTTAGACAGAACATACAATTTTAAACAATTTTCCAATTTACTTCTTTTATTTAATTTGCTTTTTTCTCTTGTTATCCTTTGCTGAAAGATGTATCTAGGTAAGCTCAGGAGCAGCAAAGAACCTAGGTTCTATCTGCTGATTAGTGGCTGCATATATATACCGATTGTCATTAGAGAGAGAACAAGGGGCGCCTCATAGTGAATTCAGTTAAAAACCCAATGAGACGCCCCTTGTTCTCTCTCTAATCCTTAGCGGTGATCGTCTTCATCTGGTTTACCTAAGTGGAGCAAGCCTCACCACTCCTGTCCAGCACAAGCTTTGGACTCTCTCTTGAACTATTCAAGACATCCTATCGCCAGTACGGTTGATTTACGGACAGAACTTTGATTCCACTTCTACTTTGCAACTTTCCATTTTCACAGGTTTTTCTGTGTGGACTTATTATTATATGCTTCCTATTTTTATTATTTTCATTTTATTTATTTATGTTCACATTTATAATTATGTATTGACATCAATTCCATTTAGCTTTTTATGTTTTTTGATTTTCATACATATTTTCACATATTGTCTTCACTCCCACCTCACATCGATAGGATTTTTTCACGTGTTTTTACACACAGGATTTTTTTCACGTGTCTTTATAGCATTGTTTTTACCTTCACCCTATATTGATAGGGATTTTTTCACGTATCCTTTTTTTTTCACGGTACATTTTGTCCTGGCTATTAAATATTATCAAACTTTATTATATATCACAAGTGCGCCACCTTTAGGTCTCCCCTTGGATACCTAAACATCCATCAATACCGACTGTCATTGGCTCACCCATGTGTTCAGTTAGAAAACAGTAGTGCATTGCTGCTCCTTCAACAAATGATACTAAGAGAATGAAACACATTTGATAATAGAAATAAACTTGAAAGTTGTTTAAAATTGTATATTCTACCTAAATCATGAAAGAAATGTTTTGGGTTTCATATCCCTTTAAGTTGCTTTAGTTTTATTTCTAATTAAAAAAAAAAGTGTAAGAAACTAAATTAATCAATTACAGAAGGATTATTAGGGAGATAAAGCTGTGAATGTGTGTTACTTATAACATGAAGCATTTAGACCAGAACTTTGTTTCTATCTGACCACAAATTATTTTAGGCACATCTTTGTGTCTTTCACTTGTCTGATGCCAAGGATTTTATAGCCAATTTTCCAGAACTTTCTCTTATCTTTCTTTTCATAGCTCTTTTGTCTTTGAGCAATAGATGTTTAGATTTGCTCTATAACATTATCTTGGACCTTCAACTAATGATGTGACTTATTTGACTAACTATCATAAGAAAGGGGTAAATAATTATATTGTCAATATTCATATTTTTTTAATTATATAATTTTTATGTATAAAGGTATAGAAAATCTTTGTTCATTCAAGATGGTATAATAAAATGTATGAATGTCCTGTGGTAGTTAATTTACAATATACAAAGTCTTGGGAGCCATAATTTGCAATCACACTGTAACATATATATATATATATATATATATATATATATATATATATATATATATATATATATATATATATATATATATATATACACAAAACATAGAGTACTCAGGCACTTCTTGGATAAAAAAAACGCTGAACTTTATTGTACAACAAATATTTAAAACCAGGCAAGGGCAAATATTGTGGTATAGAGTACACAAGCTGACACAGCTATTACACAATGAATAAGGACTGCTGGGATCCTATACAGCAGACATGTTTCGGTCAGACACATAGGTCAATATCCCTCCTAAAATTTAAACCAAAGGGGATAGAGATATTCATAGTAAAGATCCAAAAAACCTCTCTTAGATCTAGTTTTTCCTCCCTATACCCCCCTTTTCCACTGTGGGACATGGTCTATTGCTTGAACAGATAGTAAATTAGAATTATGATTATTCCTAAAATGTATTGCGATGGGGGTGTCAGAGTCAGGATCTTCAATGGATCTCACATGAGCTAGAAACGATCCCTAAAGGACAGGTTTTTAGCTCATGTGAAATCCATTGAAGATCCTGACTCTGACACCCCCATCGCAAGACATTTTAGGAATAATCATAATTCTAATGTCAATTTACTATCTGTTCAAGCAATAGACCATGTCCCACAGTGGAAAGGGGGGGGGGGGGATAGGGAGGAAAAACTAGATCTAAGAGAGGTTTTTTGGATCTTTACTATGAATACCTCTATCCCCTTTGGTTTAAATTTTAGGAGGGATATTGACCTATGTGTCTGACCTCCTTTATTACTTATATGGGTTTAAATTCAATTAAACTTGACTGTTGTTGGTGTGCAAAATGAAACAAAATAAGATAATAATAATAAGACAAAATAAATTAATCACACTAAGAGAGATACTCATCTAATGGGTTTTAACCCTTATTATGACTATTATTTATTTATTTATTTATTTGTTTTGTTGTAACTTTAATGCAATATGGTAACAAGAGAAAGGATGTATGCATACTATATATATGTATTATATTTGTAACAGTGCCCGTATTGAATTGCTAAATATAAACAGCAATAAGGACAAATAAGTTTGAGTATATATACCTTTAAGAGATTGTCTATTTAAGGACTGAGGAGTCTGGGTATCCTGTAAGCAGTGAACAAGTGCTGTTTTAGCACGAAACATGTCTGCTGTATAGGATCCCAGCAGTCCTTATTCATTGTGTAATAGCTGTGTCAGCGTGTGTACTCTATACCACGATATTTGACCTTGCCTGGTTTTAAATATTTTTTGTACAATAAAGTTCAGCGTTGTTTTTATCTAAGAAGTGCCCGAGTACTCTATGTTTTGTATCTCCATTTGGCACTGCTTAATGAGCGGTGCTTTCTCTGAGCATTTCCTGGTTGTACGCGTGATGTCACCCCCCGATACTCCAGTGTGCCGAGGATGCGTGCAGGGTAAGGCAGAGCTCGACGCTGCAAACACTGTTGTGTGTGTATGTGTATATATATATATATATATATATATATATATATATATATATATATATATATATATATATATATATAAAATGAAACTTCCAAAAAAGTATGAGCACAGTCTTACAAAGATTTCAGCGGCCAGGGTTCACTTCCACATCAACATGGAAGCCAATACTTGAATATGAAACAGCAACTTAAAGTTCTCAATCCTGAGCCAGTGAAGACAGGGACTCTGCCAAAGCCTCAGTAAATTAAGTGGTATATAATGCTAAATGTGGACAGAATTAGTATAACTAATATGTCTAACATACTGCCCAATATAAATAATGTTGGTGTTGTGGGATGATCATGCATCACTATATGGGACTCATAGAATATGCCCATCAGTGAAACCAACTGCATAACGCACATAAAGAATGCTTATGTACTTTTATGTATATATATATATATATATATATATATATATATATATATATATATATATATATATATATATATATATATATATATATATATATATATATATATTATTCATAGAAAGTTTACTAGGCAGGGGAGAAAAGCTACTAGTCTAGGGGGGGCAGATGGGAAAAGCTACCGGTCCAATCAATGATAGGAAATAAAGCCAATTTTACTTGTCCAAAAACAGTATTGGAAGTGTAATCTAAATATACCAAACTTCATGAATCTGCATCCATCTAGGCATGCTATTTAAGGACTGCACATCAAAGCCTACCAGTAGTCCAACCAGCAAATAATTGCTTAAAGGGACAGTCTAGGCCAAAATAAACTTTCATGATTCAGATAGAGCATGTAATTTTAAACAATTTTCCAATTTACTTTTATCACCAATTTTGCTTTGTTCTCTTGGTATTCTTAGTTGAAAGCTTAACCTAGGAGGTTCATATGCTAATTTCTTAGACCTTGAAGCCCACCTCTTTCAGATTGCATTTTAACAGTTTTTCACCACTAGAGGGTGTTAGTTCACGTATTTCATATAGATAACACTGTGCTCGTGCACAAGAAGTTATCTGGGAGCAGGCACTGATTGGCTAGACTGCAAGTCTGTCAAAAGAACTGAAAAAGGGGGCAGTTTGCAGAGGCTTAGATACAAGATAATCACAGAGGTTAAAAGTATATTATTATAACTGTGTTGGTTATGCAAAACTGGGAAATTGGTAATAAAGGGATTATCTATCTTTTAAAACAATAAAAAATTCTTGTGTAGACTGTCCATGAGGAAAGTGAAATAATAAAATATATTCTCTAGAACTAAGGGTTAGTTTTACAACACTTTAATTAAAGGGACAGTCAACTAAAAAAATGTTATTGTTTAAAAAGATAGATAATCCCTTTTATTACCCATTCCCTGGTTTTGCACAGCCAACATGGTTATATTAATACACTTTTAACCTATGTGATTACCTTGTATCTAAGCATCTTCCGACAGCCCCCTGATCACATGACTTTTTATTTATTGCCTATTGACTTGCATTTTAGCTGTGTTGTGCAGAACCCACGGGCATAAGCACACTGTTATCTATAAGGCCCACATGAACTAGCAGTCTCCTGTTGTGAAAAGCAAATAAAAAAGCATGTGATTAAGAGGCTGTCTATAGTGGCTTAGAAACAGGCAGACATTTAGAGGTTTAAATGTTATAAAGTATATTAATATAACAATGTTGGTTGTGCAAAGCTGGGAAATTGGTAGTAACAATAACAATTTAGTGCTGACTGTCCCTTTAAAGAGACATTTAATAGTTCTTTCAAAGATTGTTTAATGGCAAATACAAGATATAAAGAACAAAGTATTAAGCTAACACTATGTATGTATGTATATATATATATATATATATATATATATATATATACAGACAGATAGAAAGATAGAAAGATAGATAGATAAATAGATGTAAGACAAGAATATAGTAGTTTAACACAAACTTAATAGCATTATGTTTTCAATATTTTGTATTGTGGGATATAACAACAACTAATTAATTACCATTCCTTTTTGTAGTGTAATTATAAAACATATGGAAGGAATAGAATACTTTGATAATCTAAGGAAGACTGGAACATTTATAATTACTTCATTATGGTAATTGTAGGGGTCCGTTTTTGTCCATTAATTATTACTTGCAAAGGATATGTAACATATTACCATGAACACGCTTGTTGTTAATGCAGACCAATTAAAAAGCAGAAGACCAGAATATCAGAATATCAAAAAATCTTTTAGAATTAAAATTGCAGATATTTGTCATAGGCACATTAATAGCATATTTTTCGACCTTTCATATTCCAATTCAATTTCTGCTTTTTATCTGTCTTTATTGCAAAATATCCCACTTTAACTGGAATTCTAAAATAATCATATGTTTACATGCTATTGCTTTCAATGTCAACTAAGATTTCTTGCTTTGATTCTTTGTGATTAGTATTAATGGGATAGTAACACTTCTGTAGTGTTGCTAAAGAATAACATATCAGCCAAGTCTATACATGTTTAAAACAAACTAACATTTAGTTTGCTGCAATTGTTTTCCTTATTTGGAGGAGCCAATCCTAGCTTAAGTGTGCAGACGATAAGGCTAGTCATGATCATAAAAAGCATAGTTTTGTTGTTATCAGTTAAATCCAATTAGGGTAATACAGTATATGTAGCAGGGTCAGCCTTAAAAAGATAGCAGGGTGCATGCCAAATTCTGAGGATTATAAAATCCACAATTTGTAAATTGAGTTAAATTACATATAACAAGGAGTAAATAAATAATTAAAGTATACTGCTAAGTTGTTTAAATAGAAACATTGCTGTGTTTAATGTATGAATAAATAAATGAAAAGAAGAATATACTGTGTATGTATATACTGTGTATATATATATATATATATATATATATATATATACACATTACCCAAAATTTTCCTTTAATGATTCAGTTAGAGTAGGCAATTTTAAGCAACTTTCTAATTTACTCCTATTATTTTTCTTCATTCTCTTGCTATCTTTATTTAAAAAGCAGGAATTTAAAGCTTAGGAGCCAGCCCATTTTAGGTTCAACACCCTGGATAGCACTTGCTGATTGGTGGCTAAATTTAGCAAACCAATAAGCATGCGCAGCCCATGTTCTCAACCAAAAATGGTCCAGCTCTTAAAGGGACAGTATACACTAATTTTCAAAAATACAGTATAAAACTGTTTGAAAACTTACTTAGAAGCTCTCCATTTAGTTCTGTTGAAAAGGTCGCTGGAAAGCCCACTGCAAGTGGGAAATAAGAACCCCCTCCCCCTTCTTTTGCATATGAAAAGACCCTTTACACAAACAGGAGCAAGCTGGAGAAGGTAGCTGACGGTATTCTCATAAAACTTTGGGGCTTGGTTAGGAGTCTGAAAATCAGAGCAACGTTATTTAAAAATAATCAAAACTATACATTTTTTAAAAACAGCAAACGTTATGGGCTATATAAATAGATTATTTACAAAACATTTATGCAAAGAAAAAATTAGTATATAATGTCCCTTTAAGCTTTACATTCCTGCTTTTTTAATAAAGATAGCAAGAGAACTAAGAAAATTTGATAATAGGAGTAAATTAGAAAGTTGCTTAAAATTTAAAGGGTTCAGTGTCCCTTTAAAGGAAAAATTTGGGTTTAGTGTCCCTTTAAGCAACACTCAAGTCAAAATGAAAATGTCATGATTCAGACAGAGCAGTGATGAGCAACATCTTAGCACATGGGGGACGCAGGTCAATATTTGAAGTCTTAAGGGCTGCATAAATTATGATTATTATCTCACAAATAATTATATTCTTCCTAAAAATGTCTCTAAAGTGGAGCATAGCCATATTCGGCACACCTCTCTCTACAGAAGCCGATATATTGCCTGTATACCTAATATCAAGGGTACATATGCCAGCATGTAGCCTACAAGTCAAGCCAAAGAAGCAGAGATTATGGAAGTAGTTTATACTGGTGAAGAGAAAGCTAATAGTAATTACAAAAAGCTCATTACCTTTATTTTGTTATTTGACTTAGATGATTTTGCCTATAGAAAATATAATGTAAACAATGACAGCAGCAGATATTAATCAACCTCCCAGTGGGGGTTGGGAGAGAGAAAGCTGTTTGAAAGGGCCTTCCTGCAGCTGCTTTGAATATACTGAACTCTAATCAGCTGCTTGGCACACTAACAGTGTCAATATAAATGATACTATTCAAACTCTTTAAAGGAAGCTTTATAAAAAGATAAAAAATGCTTGCTTCCATAAATATTTGCTTTTGACAGTGTATCCTTTTATAAGAGCCCTGAGCTGATTTCTTACATATTAGAAACAAATTTATTGGCGTGTCACACACATGTACAGTGAGTTTGATAGTGTCTATATTGTGATCAGACTTGTAAAAGAAGAAAATGTTTCTTCTGGCACTAATTCAGATCTGGACAACTGCTTATAATGGATACTACACCGTAACACCGTAATAATACATTCACTGAAACATGCAAAGTATGTATGCACTTAAAGGGACATGAATCTCAAAATGTTTCTTTCATGCTTCAGATATTTGATTTTCATACCCCTTTAATTTGTGTTTCACATTTGGGGCTTGATAAATATTACACCTTGGCATATAATATTATATCTTGGCAATTGCTCTCAATAATATTTTCCAAGTCCCAACTCAGATAGACTGGACAAAACTGAGCAGTTTGATGAGTAGATCACACCTAGGTTTACTGTATGTGCAAAAGATCATGTTAGCCTAAAATTATTTTTACATTGATGTTTTTATGTCTATTTCTCCTGGGACTTTAAACTGTTGGTGGCCATAGAGTTGCAGGTGTCGCTTAGAATCCCACATACGGAGGTGACAAAATCTGCATGCTCTTAGTATAATAATCTTATGGAATCGCATTTGTCTTGATACACTTTAAAAACGCACTGGTCTTTTTATTCTTTATATTTTTCATTTACTTGAAAGTAATTTACATTTGATTATGTGATTCATAACTCCAGTGGACAGAGATCCTTCTCATATGAAATAGATTTAGCTCTGAAGCTAAAGGTAAATGCAATTATACCAGTTATGCATCACATTACCATCATAGCCAATGATTCAAATGTGGAATATTACAGGTATATTTCATCTGTACCCTGGAGATTTGCAGCATAGATTATGAGTCACATGGGCATAAAGTAATTTACTCAAAGATAATACACTTATGTTAAATTGGGGCAATGTGAATTATTGTGCATATTTGTATAGACTAGGATAGGATATTATAGGATATATAAATGCAATATTTAGTATACAGAATAAAGTGTAAAAGAAAATGTTTCCCTTTGTCAGACGTAGTGTTGTAGATAAAATATCACTGATTTTTAATTTTTTTATGTAACATAAAAATATAAATTTTTTAAATACTGTATATATCTCTGTTTTTCCCGCACTTATATACTCTCCAGTTGCAAGAACAAGTATGTGAACCCTTTGGAATTACCTGAATTTCTTTATAAATTGGTCAAAAATTTTGATCTGATTTTCAACTAAGAACAATAGACAAACACAGGTAACACACAATTAATAATATATTGCTATGTCTTTATTGAACACAATCTGAAAACATTCACAGTGTAGGGTGTAGAGGGAAAAAAGTATTTGAACCCTTGGATTTAATAACTGGTTAGGCCACAATAACTTTAACCAAATGTTTGTTGTTGAACAGATCTGCAAAATGGTCAAGAATTTTGGATAATTTCTCTTTATAAAACTTTTTCAGTTCAGCAATATTCTTTGGTTTCATCTGTCCACAAAATATTTTGCTAGTAGCTCTGTTGAAAATCCAGGTGATGATTTTCAAAGTTCAGATGTGCAGTCATGTTTTTTCTTTTTATTTCTCTCTTCAACAGCAGTGTATTTCTTGTGTTGTCCTTTTATGAACAAAGGTGTTAGCATGTTCCAGAGGTTCCTATAAATCTTTAGTTGACACACTAGGATTCTTCTAAATCTCAGTGAACATTGTGTGCTATGCTCTTGGTGTCATCTTTGTAGGACGCTCACAGCTGGGCAGAGTAGCGACAGTGCTGAACTTTCTTTATATATAAATTGTCTCACTGTCAACTGATGAACTTGAAGGCTTTTAGGGATAATCTTGTAATTCTTCAACTTAGATGTTCTCGAATCTTTTATTTTAGGCATGGTTAGCATCAGACAGTGCTTCTTGTGGACAGCAAAATCCAAATTTGTAAGTCTTTTTTATAGTGCATGACAGCTCTGACCAACACTTTCAATCTTGTCTTATTTATTGGATACATGGTTAGAACTTACTGTAGCATTTGGAGATGTAATGTGCTAAGGAGTTCTCCACCCTGCATTGTGTATTGTGCACAGTGTTTTTCATATAATGCATAGTATAACATATTCCTGTGTGTTATTTGTTTTTTTGTTTCTCTATTGTTTTTACTTAGTTGAAGATCAGATACAATTTTATGAGCAATATATGCAGAAAGCAATGAGCAATGGCAACAAACCATTTTGGTTTTTGTAGCAAGGCACATGTATGTTATTGTGTAAAATATAGTATTTTTAAATGTGTTTATTGGAATATAAATGTAGGTACATTTCATTATTTGAACAATTAGAAGATGATTTGTATATTCAGATGAGACTGGGCAAGTGTATGTAAGTGCCAATGCATGTGAATGCAGTTTTGCAGTGTGTGATTGTAGATTACCTGAAAAAAGATGTGATAACTCTTTTTACAAGCATTTTTCTTTTATATACATTATTTGGTTAAAGGGTTTAAAATCTTTTCAAATATGCATATAAATAAACCATATTATGTTAAAGAGTAATATTTGGTACACATATTCTACTTACTTTTAATGATAAACAAAGCTTCTGAATTTATAAAAAAACATATTTCCTTCTTAATACATGGAGAGTCCACAGCTGCATTCATTATTTTTGAGAAATACAGAACCTGGCCACCAGGAGGAGGCAAAGACACCATAGCCAAAGGCTTAAATACCTCCCCCACTTCACTCATCCCCCAGTCATTCTTTGTCTTTCGTCACAGGAGGTTGGCAGAGAAGTGTCAGAAGATTACGGAGTAGTTCCTTAGGAAGGGTATCTGCCCTTCGAGATGGGACTGAAGTTTTAAGTATTCTTGGCAGTAGGGTGACCATATCGCCGCTTTAAAAAGGGACACATATGAAAAATACATATGTCAGGGTTCTTATACAAATCAGTTGTTTAAACAGCACTGAAAAAAGCCCTGACATATGTATTTTTCATACGTGTACCTTTTTAAAGCGGCAATATGGTCACCCTACTTGGCAGCCTCTCAGTGAGAGCATTGATGAAAGTTAGGGTCTGGAGATGCAGGGAGAGTCTTTCTGCAAAACCATCCAGACTCATATTAACAGCTCCTTAAGCAATAAGCATTAACGAGTTTCACTGCCTGCTTTCTTCTCTCAAGTCCATGTCAGAAGCGCTGCTACAGTCTGTCAAACTTGAAGGACCGTGTTGCTGTTCCACAGCATAGATTCCAGTAAGATTGTTTAATTTTTTACACACATGTTAACGATAGAAGACACTGTGGGACTCCTTTATCTTTATGGAATCAAGGTTTAATATCTCCTGAGGGGGATTGTTGAGCAGTGGGGTCTTTTAATCATATTTGTTATGTGATTTTGACTGCTTATGTGTAGAGACGTTTTGGGGCTCATGGGCTGATACGGAATGTACAGTTCATTTTTAGTTTTATTAAGCTGGCGCACTTTTACTTAGCAGGGGCAGTCTCTATGGCTTTAGCGACTTTGCCTCGTCCAGCTACGTGCAAGCAAAGGGTTAATCTGTGCACTCCTGCCCAAGGACCATTGTGTAAGAGGACGATTGTATCCGATCAGTCTTCTGGGGAAGGGATGCCCTCTGAGGCTTCAGAGGTAGAACCTCCAGAGTTGGAGTTTCCTGATTTGGTTCCTCCGAATGAGGAGGATTTAGCATTTAGATTTAGAATGGCATGCCTGCGTTTACTTCTGAGAGAGGTTTTGGTGATGTTAGAGGTTCCCAGTACTGACCCGTCAGTTGAATCTCAGTCTTCTGAATCAGATAGCGGACTTGAATAGACAAGTGGAGAGGGATTGAGATCCTATTCCTTATCGTCTATGTAAATATATTTTTCTTTTTCTTTTTGTATTAGAATCCCAGTTCCGAGCTCTATGAGTTTGTGTCGTATGACAAGCTGGACCTCTTTGTTTGTTTTTTTACTCACTCCTTTGGCTATCACTTTTGTGTGCTCGCCTATTTTATTTTCTATTCCAGTTAGGATAGTTTTTGGTTTCAGAGCTTGGGGTTGTTGTAGAAACTCCTGTTAGGAAGACGTTTCACCACTGGGATTTTGGTACTAGCGATTTGATGGTCGTAATTGTTGTAGACTTCCGGTGGAAGTATCTAGGTCTCTGTTCGGGGTGATGATTCCCTCGATATTTTTGAGACAATAGTTAAGCCTCAGAGCTTATATTTCCTTATTTTGTTTATTCTTAGTTTTTCCTAGCACTGCTGGAATTTAAGAATTTTCCATTTGACCCTTGAATTTTATTACAGATATGTCATATCCTAGATGACAGGCAAGACCTGTTTGGGTACTAGTTAAGTCTGTTCTTTCCTTCTACACGAGAGAAGGAGTAATTCTAGCTATTCCAGTCCAGACAGAGCAGGTCCATCTATCCTAGATGACAGGCAAGACCTGGTTAAGGTATTATCTTGGATGGACGTCTGATGCTGGATCATATGGATCCAGAGGTCCAAGAGGCCAGAGCTAGGCTTTACTTTCTACCTTACTGGGCAGTTTTTTCTCTCTTGATTTTGTCATTCGGCAGAGAGAGGGAACGGCTGACTTTTAGAGTTTGTCCGGTACCTTTCGCAGGGGAGAATATTTTCACCCACTGTTGGTGCTTGGTCCAATAAGGGGTTTCTCGTCCTATTTATGTTTGATGCCCCTTAAGCAGAGCTTATTAGATTTCCCTTTTGAGGGAGAATTTACGGTTCTCTCTACCTTGTTCAGGAAGAAGGATATCTTTCCTGTCTCATCCTTTTGAGCAAACCCGGTACTTAGGGACCGTATATTTTAGTATACCTTGTTGCTGATCTTAGGTTTTTTTTTATAGTGATCTGGGGTTTATTGTGCAGTATCCTGCTTCCAGAGTTTACAGTAGTTCCCAAGTCTTGGCGATTCTGATTTTCTTACCATTGTCTGCTAGGTAATTTAAGGGAATTTCTCTTGTCTTTTCCATCCTCAGAGTTGGATTTAGATCTGAGTTTCTCATGTAGTCTCCAGAATCGATACTTGGATAATGTTTGATCTCTCAGACAAGAAGAATTTTCCTTAAGACCTTTCAATGAGTTCTTTATCGTTTATGCCCTGCAGTTTTCCTTCAGGCCTTCATTGGGTTGTTAGAGGGTGATGTGTTTAGCCCAGACCGAGACTTTGGCATGGCTTTGTTATTGAATCTGTCTTAATAGACTTTCATGTAATACTGGTTGGGGGCATTGATGGTTTTGACTTTGTCACTTCCCTGTCAGTAGGGAGAGAGTGTTTTCTGGAAGTCCGTGGCTCAGGAGTTTCCTCCCGATTGCTCCCTTGGGGTTCTTCAGATGGACATTTTGCTTTAAAGATCTGGTCTTCTGGGGTTCATACCAGTTGTGTCTTCTCAGTAGGTGGATCTCTTTCTGAGACAGAGAGTTCATGCGGCATAGACAGGAGGGTCTCGACTTTAGTGGTGGGCGGAGGCCCACTAAAGCTCATTGTCAGCGATCCGCCTTTTGAGCATGCTTTTCAGGAACGGATGTTTTCCACTACACTCATTCCTTTGATCTGGATACCTGAAGGGTTTAAAATGTGTATCTGTATGAGGTAACCGATTGAGTTTCTCAGGGCGTCCATACCTGTCCCAAGTTTTTCCCCTTAGAGGGTTGTGGTCTGGGATCCTTAGGCAGAACTATTGGATCTTTAACGGTGCTTGGGAGGTTTATTTTAACCTTCTTCTTTTTCGGCCATGTTCCTCTTTTTCGAGGATGCCTCCATCCTTCAGGAGCAGGCGTCAGTGAGTCTGATTGCTCTGGCTGTGCCCGCGAGTTCGTATCACTGTTTAGGGGTTTCGCTGCTATGGATGTTCTTTGTTGCAGTGATCTGCAGGGTCAAGGGCCCTTTGGTATCATGGGATTGTTTTTTTCTGCTCGGGCAGATTGCGAGAGATCACTTTGTCTTAGATGTGAGTAGGTGTTTTCTGAAAGGTTTTGGTCCTTTCCTTCAGTGGCTGGTTTCGTCATCTATCTTAGGGTAGTGGATCCCCCCCCCCCCTTGTTTTTGTCGGGAGGAGCTAGTTCATCTTAACTTTATGTTTGATTTCTGGGGTTTCTTCTTTGATCTCCTCCAGGTTATCCTGGAGAAGTGTTTTCCTAGCTAATTCATGAAGGGGCGGCCAGCTGTATTAGTCTGATGGTTAGCTTAGCTGCCTATCAGGTGGAAGTTTTTCAGGTTGAAATCAGCTGTAGTTCCTTGTCCTGGCATGTGGGATTGCAAGAGATTTTAGATACTTGGTTGTTCTCCTGTCCCAGAGGTTCATTGAACTTTCAGGCATTCAGTTCCTATTGCTAAGGCACTTTCTGCGGTCAGGCAGTTGAGTTCAATCTACTGCACCCTCTTGGAGTTTAGATTTTATTTTTAGGGAGTTGCATCGGGTATTCTTTTGTACCCTGCAGGAGGTGGTCTTTGAATTTTCTCTTCATTGATCTATTACATCTGTAGAATATTTTCTATGTGACATAGTTTCTATTGCAATATGGCAATCCGTACTCCTTATAGGGTTCCCTTTATAAGGAGGCTCACTTCGAGTTTGTTAGGTGCTTCTCCCTAAGATTGTTACTTTATTGTCATTTTGGGAAGGGTTATTCCTTTTTCTGGGAATCTTGCCTTGATGTTCCATTCAGACTACATGGAATAGACAGTTTTATCTGTTGTATATACATATTTAGAAAGTGCAAGGTTTTGGGAGACTTAGTTGACTTCCTTTTTGTTCGGGGAGGAGTGTTCTTTGCTTGACCTAGGAGACAGCGGGCCACTAGCCTCCTTAGAGGTTTATGGCTTAGTTCAAGAGCAGTGATATCTTTTGGGGTCTCTGGCATGGGATCTTTCTGGTTTTGATTGTTGGACGGTTGCTTGGTCCTCCTAACATTTTTGTTCCTTTTTGCTTCTGTTGAAGCGGTTTTCGGGAGATTGGGTTGTTGCTCTGTAGCTTGGGTATTGTTTCCCAAAAGTAATGAATGCAGCTGTGGACTCTCCCTGTATTAAGAAGGAAAACTTAAATTATGCTTACCAGATAATTTCCTTTCCTTCTGTACAGGGAGAGTCCCTAGCTCCCACCCATGTTCTCTGATGGGTGCCCCTAAATTGTTTTTTTTCTGGCACCTTTTTCACCCTGATATTTCTCCTGTTGTTCCTTGTTCCCTTGGCAGAATGACTGGGGGATGAGGGAAGAGGGGGAGGTATTTAAGCCTTTGGCTGGGGTGTCTTTGCCTCCTCCTAGTGGCCAGGTTCTGTATTTCCCAAAAGTAATGAATGCAGCTGTGGACTCTCCCAGTACAGAAGGAAAGGAAATTATCTGGTAAGCATACTTTAAGTTTTTTTTTTGTTTTGTTTTTCAAAGCTTTATTAAGTAAATAAAGAAAAGAACAGTACATACATCAAAAAAGTAACAAGATGCATAGAGTTTAGACATATCTTCTGTAAAAATGTCTATGGCAGAGCTTTAAAGTCTTTGTAAGTATTGACTGGTTTGGGAACCAAAGACAGTTAGTTCATGAATAGTTCCAGCTTCCCAGTCATTTCTATTTTGATGTACAACAAGAAGAAAAGCATCATAACTGTTTTGCAATATATAATTCAATGAAATAACAAGTAGCTCGGATAAAGAGCAACACGGAAAGAGAAAAAGAGAAAAGGTGAAAGGAGAGAGAGGAGAAGAGAGGAGAAAAAAAAAAGGGAGGGAAGAGGAGGGGGAAGGAGGTATCATATGGGGAGGGAAAAGTCCACCAACCTTCCCAATGAAGGGAGGGTATCAAATTAAGCCACGACAAATCAGATGAGAGTACAGTGTCACCTAGCCAGGTACATCCTTATGTGTGAAGCTCTGAGTCAGAAAACGCTTGTCTCCAAAGGGCAAGCATAAGTTCATGGGTTTCTACCCTATCGTCTCTCAGATATCTATACCTTTCGAGCAGTAGGTATCTGTCTACCTGAGTAATCCACTCCTGCACTGAGGGAACCTCAACACTCTTCCATTTCCTAGGGACAAGGGATTTGGCGCTATTAAGCATTATGAAAAAGAGTTTCTTTGTTGGTTTGTCCCTAAATTTAGGAAGGCCATAATATAGTATGAGATTGGGTGACCTAGGCAAGGGGGTTCCTATTGTTGTCTCCATTTTATCTAAAACTGAGTGCCAAAATGATTCAACATGTCTGCATCCCCACCAAATGTGTGTGAGAGTGCTCTGTTGGCCGCAACCACGCCAACACCTCCCATCCGTCTGTTTATATATTTTCTGTAATCTGTCAGGCGTTAGGTACCACCTGGACATATATTTATAATTAGATTCCAACACTCTTGCCGAAACGGAGGCTTTTGCATGGGCACTGAATATCTTGTTCCACTCCTTGGTATTAGGGGGGGTTAAGCTCTCTGTTCCATTGTCGCGCATACCCAGGGAGTGGTGTGTCCTTATGTGAAAGAAGTAGGCGGTAAGCTATAGAGATCACATACTTTAAGTTTTTATAATCTGCAAAAAGGTGCAGCAATGGCTGCCCATAAAAGTTGGTGTGATGCAGCAAAGCCTCTCAAACGCGCTACATCCAATAACCATGTAGTAGGCATTACCCTATTTTAATTTTCAGAGAGTTTATTGTATTGTGCAAATGCATGTGCAGTTTTTTATCACACGTAACGCATGCATGCCATAAGTACAGAGGCGCGAGGGGATCTCTACCCTTGCATTAGTTTAAGATATATTAAAAATGACATGTGTGGCGCCATGATGGTCCTACCCAGGTAGACCATCATTATAGAACATGCATATTAGTTTAAAATGTAGGTTTGGCTACAGTATGATTGTAATAATATATAATGGCTACTTGAATAGTGCACAACCTCTGATTTAACCGACTTGCAGCGCTGATAACAGGTGTTATTATTACCCAACGGTATTCATTTTACCAACCTTGGAAGGATGAAAGGCAGAGTGGACCTCACCGGGATCAAACCTACAACCCTCGGGTTTTACAGATTTCTACAACAGTGCATTAGCATGATGAGCTATCAAGACAATACAATAGCTTTTACTCTGAATTTCAAATGAGTAGTAGATTTTTTTCTAACAAATTTCAAAGTTATGTATATTTCCACTCCCCCTGTATCATGTGATAGCAATCATCCAATCACAAATGCATATACATATAGTCTGTGAATTCTTGCACATGCTCAGTAGGAGCTGGTGACTCAAAAAGTGTAAATATAAAAGACTATGCACATTTTTTTTTTAATGGAAGTTAATTGGAAAGTTGTTTAAAATTACATGCTGTATCTGAATCATGAAAATTTAATTTGACCTGAGTGTCCTTTAAAGAACATTTTGAGTTTCCTGTCCCTTTAATATGTAATTTGTTTGTGCTTCAAAAAAAGAAAAATAACAGTTTATTTTTTTACTTTTATGTCCCATCACATTCCCCTTACACATATTATATTCACCTTTTAAAATAGTTTAATTTAGACATTACAAGTATTTTTACGATAAACATTTGTGGTTTAACATGCTATCTTATTATCCTGAAGCATAGTCATGGTCTTGCTGTGATTGGACCCAATAGTCAATCTCTGCTTCCAATATGATTAGAAGGAGACTAGGGTTTTCTTTAACTTTGACAATTTTGCTTTCTACTTGTACCATTTGACTATAGTAGGATTATTGTCAATAAAATAAATGTAGCATTAAGGAAGAAACCATTCTTATTGGTTATAAGATTAAATGGTTTCTCCCCAGATCCTAGAAGTAATGTACTTCATATGTCTGAGAGTTTTCGGAAACCTGCCAAGAAACAAAATCCATCCCATTATATTACTATCTTGCCTCTGTGGAGCAATCGAGGTCAATCAAAAGATTAATTCTATTCTCTTCTCATAATTATGCTGATAAGCATCAAGCAGAATTAGTAAACAAGCACAGCTTTGTAAATTTGCACATTTATTTCAAGAGCCAGATCTTTAGAGCATCTAGTAGAATAATTTATAATTAAGAAGACATTTTCATCACCTATTTTTTTATCTATCTTATAAATAAGAGAAATGTAACATTGATTGGATTGTTTTTAAAATACTTTTTAAAAGTATATCTGTTCATTTTCAGCTTTTGCATCACTCTGTTATAATCCACTATTTCCTTCTTAATACAAGCAGAGTCCATGGCTTCATTCCTTACTGTTGGGAAATACTGAACCTGGCAACCAGGAGGAGGCAAAGACACCCCAGCCAAAGGCTTAATTACCTCTCCCACTTCCACTATCCCCCAGTTATTCTTTGCCTTTCTTCACAGGAGGATGGCAGAGAAGTGTCAGAAGATTTCAGTTGTTCCTCAGGAGGGGTATCTGCCCTTTGATATTGAACTGGAGTTTTAAGAAGTCTTGTAGCCTCTCAGTGAGAGTATTGACAAAAGTTAGAATCTGGAGATGCAGGGAGAGTCTTTCTGTGAACCCATCCAGACTGCCTGCTAACAGCTCCTTAAGCAACCAGTGTTGACGAGTTTCACTGTCTGCTTTCTTCACTCAAGTCCATGTCAGGAGTGATGCTACAAGACTGTCACACTTGAGAGGCTGTGTTTCTGTTCCACAGCACGGATTCTCGTAAGATTGTTTAAATTTTTATTTATGTTGAAATTGCTGAAGACAGGGTCACAGCGTGTCTCCTTTTATCTTTATAGAATCATGGGTTAATATCTCCTGAGGGAGGTTATTGAACAGTGGGGATTAATCAAATGTGTTTCTTTGATTTATGCTGCTTATATGTGAGATTTATTTGTTGGGCTCATAGACTGTTGTTATGCGGTAATGGAACATACAGGTGTTTTACTTTAACTTTGAACGCTGTGCAGCTTGATAGCATTGGCGCTTTTTTTCTCATAGCAGGGGCAGTCCTGCATTGCGCACAACAGGACCGGGTGTGGTCACGCTTTTGTTTTCTCTTTCCTGACCGAGATAGCTGTCAGAGGGGTCGCTTCTTCTCTGGGTGCCTGGGTCTAGGAGGTAGTGAGAGCCCCAGTCATTGGGGGTATATAGGTGCTGTTTTTGAGAAAAATAAAAAGTTAATTTATTTGTATCCTACTGTTAGCTGCAAGCTATGGAGGATCCTAATATGCTTGAGGGTACTCCCTCTATTCCTAATAGTAATACCTGTCTATATTGTGAGGAGGCCTTGGTGTGCCCGCCCTCTCAACTATGTTCCATATGCATCAACAAGGTTATTTTGTCTAAGAAGGTTAACCCCTTTAGTACATCTGAGCCACCCACCTCTGAGGACTCGCCGTCCAGTCAGGTGCCTACCCATCAATCATCTACATTGCCTCATGCAGCTTCCCGTAGCATGCCTGATCCTCCATCTGGAGGGAGCCTTTTACCATCAGACTTTACCATGCAGTTAAAGACGGCGGTGTCTGAGGCCCTTAGTACTTTACCTAGCCCTGCTAAGCGCAAGCGAAAGGTTAAACATAGCTCTCCGGTCCAGGGGACATCCAGTGATTTACTTGATTTGTCTGCCTTTCAGGTTTCCCAGGATGGGTCACACTCTGAGTCCTCAGAGGGTGAAATTTCTGGATCATAATCTGCTACCTATAGGCTTCCGGCTGGTAGGAGCCAGCCTTTAGATTTAAAATTGAACACTTACGTTTTCTTCTAGGGAGGTTCTGTCTACATTAGAGGTTCCAGAGGCCAAGTTGCCTGATGAACCTTTGATCCCTAAATTAGACAGAGTGTACAAGAACAGGGTAGGGCCGCTAACTTTTACTGTACCCATAAAAATGGTGAATATTATTAAAAATGAATGGGATAGAATTGGATATTCCTTTTCTTCTTCGTCCCTGACTCTCAGCTAGAGTTGTGTGGTTCCGTCCCTAAGGTGGATGGTGCTATCTCCACGTTAGCTAAGCATACTACTATCCCTCTTGAGGATAGCTCATCTTTCAGAGAGCCAATGGATAAGAAAATGGAAACTTTTCTCAGGAAAATTTTTCAGCATACAGGATATTTATTTCAACCAGCAGCGGCTGTTGCCTCGGTTGCTGGACCTGCGGCCTACTGGTGTGACTCCTTAGCGGAATTGATCGATGTGGAGGGTCCCCTAGACAGTATCCAGGAAAGAATTAAGGCTTTGAGAATTGCTAATTCTTTTATATGTGATGCAATCATGCAGATTATTCTCAGTGCAGACACGTCGGGCGCTCTGGCTGAAGTCCTGGTCTGTGGGCATGACTTCTATTCTATGTGTAGACTACTTTTCCTCCTCTTTAAGGGAAACATTTTATTTGGTCCAGGCCTCAACTACATTATCTCCATGGTTACATGAGGCATGGGTGCCTTCCTACCGCAGGATAAAAAGAACAAATCTAAGGGACAAGGATCTATATTACGTTCCTTTCATTCTGAGAAGTCCTAATGTCAGCAGTCCTCCTCTAAGCCCGAGCAAACCAAGAACACTTGGAAGCCGGCTCAATCCTGGAATAAATCAATGTAGAACAAGAAGCTCGCAGAGAACAAATCAGCATGAAGGGGCGGCCCCCGATCCAAAGCTGGATCGCTGGATTGTGTAGGGGCAGACTGTCACTGTTTTCAGATGCTTGGTCCAGGGACGTGCAGGATCCATGGGTCCTGGAGGTCATAGTTCAGGGATAAAAGATAGGTTTCAAATCTCATCCACCCAAGGGCATATTTCTCCTCTCAAGCCTGTCTTTAAAACCAGAAAAGAGGGAAGCCTTTCTGGGGTGCATGCGGGATCTGTCCTCCTTAGGGGCCATTGTCCTGGTTCTTATAGCAGAAAGAGATTTGAGATACTACTTAAACCTGTTTGTGGTCCCAAAGAAGGAGGGAACTTTCCGTCCAATTCTGGACCTAAAGTGCTTAAACAAGTTTCTAAATGCCCCCTCTTTCAAGATGGAGACAATAAGGTCCAATCTTCCTCTAGTTCAGGAAGGACAGTTCATGACCACTATAGATCTGAAGGATGACTACCTTCACGTTCCAATCCACAGGGACCACTTCCAGTTCCTAAGGTTTGCGTTCCTGAATCAGCACTTCCAGTTCATTGCACCTCTGTTTGGTCTAGCTACGGCCCCAAGAATATTCACAAAAGTTTTGGAAACTCTCCTGGCTGTTGCCAGAACCCAAGGTATAGCAGTAGCTCCCTACTTGGACGATATTCTGGTTCAAGCACCATCCTTTCATTTAGCAAAGGACCATTCGGTTTCTCTTCTCTCTCTTCTTTGATCACATGGATGGAAGATAAACGTAAAGAAGAGTTCTCTCATTCCAAGCACCAGGGTAGAATTCCTAGGCACTATAATAGATTCAGTATCAATGAGGATATTTCTAACTGATCAGAGATGGTGCAAGTTAGCTTTGGCATGTCTTGCCCTCCGGATCTCCTTAAGGCCATCGGTGGCTCAGTGTATGGAGGTAATTGGTTTCATGGTGTCCAGCATGGACATAATTCCTTTTGCTAGGTTCTGTCTCAGACCGCTACAGCTGTGCATGCTGAGGCAGTGGAATGGTGATCATTCGGATCTGTCTCAACAAATTTCCCTGGAGAATCGGTCGAGAGAATTGCTCTCTTGGTGGCTTTGTCCAGATCATCCTTTCTCAGACCATCCTGCGAGATTGTGACAGGGCCTGTGGCTGCAGGAGGAACACTCCCTCCCGATCAACATTTTGGAACTTCGAGTAATCTACAATGTTCTGAAGGCTTGGACTCTTCTGGGTTTGTCCCAGTTTATTAGACACCAATCAGACAATATAACCTTGGTGGCTTACATCAACCATCAGGGGGGAACAAGAAGCTCCCTAGCAATGAGGGAAGTATCTCGAAATCTGGAGTGGACGGAGGCCCCCAGCTGTTCATTGTCAGTGATCCACATTCCGGGTGTGGACAACTGGGATGCGGACCTTCTCAGCAGACAATCCTTTCATCTGGGGGAATGGTCTCTCCATCTTAAAGTGTTTGTGGAGATATGCTTCAGGTGGCGGATGCCGGAGATAGATCTCATGGCATCTCGTCTCAATACCAAACTACCCAGATATGGATCGAGGTCCAGGGATCCTCAGGCGGAGCTAATAGATGCATTAGCGGTGCCTTGGAGGTTCAATCAAATCTACCTTTTTCCGCCTTTACCACTCCTTCCTCGAATAGTGTCTTGCATCAAGCAGGAGCAAGCATCAGTTATACTGATTGCTCCATTGTGGCCGCGAAGGACGTGGTTCACGGACCTAGTGAGGATGTCATCTTCTCTTCCGTGGAGGTTACCTTGTCGCAGGGAACTGCTGGAACAAGATCCTTTTGTTCATCAAAATCTAGATTCTCTGAGGCTGACTATGTGGAGATTGAACGCTTTGTCCTAGCCAAGAGAGGGTTTTCTGAGAGAGTTATTGCTACTTTCATTCAAGCTCATAAGCTGGTTACTCGTTGCATCTATCATAAGGTGTGGAGAACCTACTTATTCTGGTGTGAAGAGCGTGGATTACCTTGGCATACAGTTAAGGTTGCCAAGGTTCTGGTATCCAGGATAGTCTGGAGAAGGGTCTTTCGGCCAGTTCCCTGAAGGGACAGATTTCGGCCTTGTCTGTTTTACTGCACAAGAGGCTCACCGAGCTTCCAGATGTTCAGTCCTTTGTTAAGGCTCTGATTAGGATCAGACCTGTGTTCAGATCTTCGGCTCCCCCTTGGAGTCTGAATCTGGTTCTTAAGGTTTTGCAGCAGGCTCCGTTTAAAGCCTATGCATGAAATTGATATTAAGTAGTTGTCCTGGAAAGTTCTTTTTCTACTGGCTATTGATTCGGCGAGTATCTGAGATTGACGCTTGCAATGTGAGCCTCCTTATCTGGTGTTCCATTCGGATAAGGCTGTTTATGTACTAAGTTATGGTTTCTCCCTAAAGTCATTTCAGACCGCAACATCAATCAGGAGATTGTGGTCCTTTCTTTGTGTCCTAATCATTCCTCTTTGAAGGAACGTTTGCTTCATAATTTGGATGTGGTTTGTGCCTTGAAATTTTATCTTCAAGCTGCTAAGAATTTTAGACAAGCTTCTTTCTTATTTGTGGCATATTCTGGGAAGCGTAAGGGCCAGAAGGTCTTTTTGACTTCCTTATCCTTTTGGTTGAGGAGTCTTATCCTCTTAGCCTATGAGACAGCGGGACATAGTGCCCTTTTCTGAGCGCTAACACCACAATGCAAATAATCCACTCACTTGTTATTTCCCGATTTGACTACTGCAATAACCTACTTACTGACCTTCCTCTTTCCCGCCTCTCCCCCTTCAATCCACCCAAAATGCCTCGGCCAGGCTAATACACCTTTCCCGTCACTCTGTATCTGCTGCATCTCTCTTCGAGTCCCTTCATTGGCTCCTCATTCACAGCAGAATTAAATAAAAAATTCTCACCCTTACATACAAAGCTCAAACCAACGCCGCTCCCCACTACCTATCCTTTCTAATCAACAACAAGTATACGCCAGCCCACCCACTAAGATCCAATAATGACCTGCTCCTTGCATCTTCGACTTAATTCCTCCTGTATGTGTTTGTACAATTTTGTCTTGTTTTTTACAAGTTTTATATCATTGTTTTATTTAAATGAATTGTACCCATGGACAGCGCTGCGGAAAATGTTGGCGCTTTATAATTAAGTATAATAATATAATAATAATAATAATATATACATATATATTTAATCTGTCATGAAAATATAAAGTCGGTTATAGATTTAATATATGAAATTTTATATTAAATACCCTTGGAGTGGATTCAACTTTGTAGCAAACCTTCTTTGTTAAAGCAAGTTGGTGGCCTATTTAACTCTCATCCAAAAATAAGAAACATTGCAGATCATATAACTTATAAGTATAGAGTATGGCAGTGTTAGGGTTTTAGTTGGAGAGCCAGAGAATGTTGCAAAGAATTAGATGTAATACTTATACTATGTGAACTTTTGATCAATTTAGTTTCAGTGATAATATTCTAAAGTTCCAGCTGTTTTTTTTTTTTATAGGTCTCGTTTAGATGCCAAACTTTAAAGGGACATGAAACTCACATTTTTTCTTTCATGTTTTAGATAGATCATACAATTTTAAACAAGTTTCCAGTTTACTTCAATTGGCAAATTTTCTTCATTCCTTTTGTAATATTTGTTGAAGGAGCAGGAAGCTAGCTAAAATCATTGGGTGAAGCAATGACAAGAGGCATATATGTGCATCCACCGATCAGCAGCTAGCACCCAGTAGTGCATTGCTGCTTTCAACAAAGGATACAAAAAAGAACAAAGCAAATGAGATAATAGAAGTAAATTAGATACTTGTTTAAATTTGTATGCTCTATCTGAATCATGAAAGAAAATTGTGGGGTTTCATGCCCCTTTAAGTAGTAAATTTAGCATTCTGTATTTGGGTCATTTACTAAATCTAATAAAAGAGTATCAGTACAATGTATGTTTGTTTGCATTCATTTGTAGAATAAATATATTATTACAGTAATCTAAAGTATATCACAAGGTAGAGCTTCGATTTGTATAAACTGTGCACCCCATCTTTATTCATGATTGTGATTTAAGAATCATTGTATGGAATATGATAAAATTATGAAGATGAATTGTCAAAAATGAGTAACCGTATAATGTGTGTTGGATAATAATTGTAATAATAATCATGATGAGCATTAATTTAAAACATCCATCAGCTGAATCTTTTGCTTTTAATGGGCTGAAAATTTCAACATGAGCTGATACATTAAACATTTCATGTCATATAAGATCATTTGAAAATACACTTAATTCAATAGCTGCATGTTTAAAGGGATGTTATACAGTAGATGCATGTTAGACATAACAATGTATTGAAAGAAAAGCTAAGCCTTAGAATAATAATGTATCTGTATATTTTACCATTATATTAGTTGTTAAAATATTGATGATAAAAGTGTAAAAGTTTAGTTTCTATAAGTACTGTAGATTCTATAAAGGGATGGGTGCTGCCATGTTTGAACTAGTTTTCTACATATCTCTGTCCTCTGAAAATATATATAAACCAGACAATAAAGGCTGGTTTGTGTAAACAAGGCTGTGTGGTAACCTACAGAACCCTGTGTGTATTAGTCTATTTTATTGCCTGTTTTATATCTCTTCCTAATTGTTTGCAGCAGGAGAGTGAGATAAGGTTAGACATGAGGACGCCTATTACTTTATAGAAATGAATTAGAATTTAAAACACAACCGTGTTAAATTACAGTAAAAGGGGACAAAATAAATAATGAAAGTATATTTCAAGGTTTTTTAACTTTTAAATTAAAGATTTTATATTACAATCTCATACAGTTTAATATCTCTTTAAAATATAGATTATGGTTGTCTTGATAGGTCAGAAGCTGCAACGGTGACCTCATTACTACTTATTACATTTTTTTAAATAAAGGACTATGTATTATGCTTTGTAAAACACTGCTGCTATTATGTTATTTTATATTACTATTAGTTGACAGAAAATATAAGTGTTCTCTACGTTCTGTGTACTAATGAATATGAATAATTATTTAAATATAAGTATTGACACTAAGAAAGAGTTGGAAGGTAGCCAGCATGCTAGGTGAGATGAAATCCTTTTCATTTCATGGTGTCCTTACTGTATTTCCTAAGAAGGGTGATGATTGTGATGTTCCAATTATAATAGAGCCCAAAAATAAATTCTGTACAAATTTCTTAACACAGCATTCTGAAAACCTAGGTTATAGAACTTTAAGGGACACTAAACCGACATTTTTTCTTTAATAATTCAAATAGAGCATGCAATTTTAAGCAACTTTCTAATATACTCCTATTATACATTCTTATTTGTTCTCTTGCTATCTTTATTTAAAAAGCAGGAATGTAAAGCTTAAGAGCCGGACCATTTTAGGTTTCAGAACCTGGGTTATGCTTGCTTATTGGTTTGCTAAATGTAGCCACCAATAAGCAAGCGCTATCCAGGATGCTGGACCTAAAATGGGCTGGTACCTAAGCTTTAAATTCCTGCTTTTTAAATAAAGGTAGCAAGAGAACGAAGAAAAATTGATAATAGGAGTAAATTAGAAAGTTGCTTATAATTGCATGCTCTCTCTGAATCATTAAAGAAAAAAATTGGGTTTAGTGTCCCTTTAAGTTTTAGCCTCTCTAATAAGCACCTTGTTTCACAGAAAAGATAGAGCACAGAGTTTTAAGAGACTTTCCAATTTACTTCTACTATCAAATTGTTCACAGTCTATTTATATAAACACTTTCTGAGGCACCAGCTGCTACTGAGCATTTGCAAGAGTTCACAGTGCATACGTACATGAGTCTGGGATTGGGTGATACCTATCACATGATGCAGGAGGCTGGCAAACTAAAGTCAGTTTTTAAGTTTGTCAGAAAAGAATGTACTGCTCATTTAAAATTCATAGTAAGTGCTGTCTTTTTTCATTACACGCTTGTTGATTATGCAATTCTACTGTATTTAATGGTCCTTTAATGTCACTTTAAGTTGAGTTGATGAATGTTAAATAAAAGCCAGCTGGCCAATAAAGGGCCAGATTACAAGTGGAGTGTTATTTAAAGGGACAGTCAAGTCCAAAATAAACATTCATGATTCAAATAGGGCATGCAATTTAAAAAAAAAATCCAATTTACTTTTATCACCAATTTTGCTTTGTTCTTTAGGTATTCTTAGTTGAAAACTAAACCTTGGAGGTTCATATGCTAATTTTTTAGCCCTTGAAGGCCGCCTCTAATCTAAATGCATTTTGACAGTTTTTCACCACTATAGGGTATGTGTTTCATATAGATAACATTGAGCTCACGCACGTTAAGTTACCTAGGAGTGTGCACTGATTGGCAAAAATGCAAGTCTGTCAAAAGAACTGAAATAAGGGGACAGTTTGCAGAGGCTTAGATACAAGGTAGTTACAGAGGTAAAACGTGTGTATAACAGTATTTGTAATGCAGAACTGGGGAATGGGTAATAAAGGGATTATCTATCTTTTTAAACAACAAAAATTCTGGTGTTGGCTGTCCCTTTAAAGCTCCCGCTCAAGCGTTAACTCCACTAGAAGTAAGCTTTTTGTGCATGTCGGGTAGCGCTCCTATTAAAAGTTTAAAGTAAACTGCTTTCGCTCACATGTTATCCCGATGTGCGTAAAAAGACGAACTTACAATATTGCCTGTGCAATAACCTATTCCCCCATAGAAGTCAACGGAGCAAAAAAAGTGGAAAAAAACTAACACCCTACTCACATGCAAATCCGATTTCATATTCTCAAGTGCACTTGAAAAATCTTATTGCAATGTTCTTCACATAGAAGAATGTGTTGTATTTATTCATAAATATATATTTTGCACATATTTATATATATACATGATTATATATAGGTATAGATATATACAGATTTATATAGGACCATCTATTTATAAATACATAGAACATATTCTGTTATGTGCAGAACATTGAAATGTGAAAAATTTACAGTAGATACACAGTATAACACTTTATTTAAAATGAATATTGTATAAATATGTTTTTACATGTTTTCATCTACTTAACTGCACATACATATCCATCTTTAGACAAGTATATGTATGTATCTCTATGTTAAAGCCCTTTTCCTGCCTTTTTTTTTTTTTCTAATACGAGACCTCATATCTTTGAGCCCTTTAAACATTTTTGTTCAATTTTTAAAAAAATAATTTTTATTAGATTGTGTTATATTGAATGTAACTGTACTTTGTAACATATTTGTGATTTGTTTTGTGACACAGTTAACCAGGGCTCTGAGGTCGCTCTATCCCGACAAGCGTTAACTTCAATTGCGCTCATGAAATCACATTTACTTTCAACTTGTAATACCAGCGAAAAACAGATGCACGCTAACACCCCCCATAAACCCCTTTTCAATTGCGTGTAACTGTTAGTGCTCCACTCGTAATTTGGCCCAAAATGTTTTACTAAATCAAAGGTTTCTTTATTATACAAACATATAACTGCATATCTTTTATGTTGAACCCTATTGTGCAGATTTGGTTTAATTCACTAACAGTCTCATTTACTTCTTCAGTATCTCTGGTTTCACCAGTTACAATGTTGTTGTAGGGAGATTATTCACTAAAGCTCATACACTGTATAGTGGATGGCCTCTATAGAATAACATGGGCAATGTTGAGCTTGGAGAGGTTTCAAATTATGTTATAGTTAAACCTGAGAGAGGTTTTCTAGTGCTATTTATGGCCTAGAGTTGTATGTCCTTATAGTGTAAATGTATTCAACTGCCCTACAAGCTATCATTGACTCATAACTGAGAGACCATTTAGCCCTCTGTGTATCATGTTGTCTCTAAAACCAATAGCAGTTCTCTAACCTGTTAGATGCCGGGCTCAGCATAATACATATGGGAGTAGTGTGAATCCATTTCAGCAAAAAATAAATAAACCCAATAATACCACATACTTAAAGGGACAATGGTTCAGGTAGAGCATGCAGTGTTAAACAATCTTCTAATTTACTTCTGTTCTCTAATTGGTTTTGTTCTCTTAGTAGACTTAGGTAGGCTCAGGAGCTTAACTTTGACTTTACAGTTCTTTAAAAAGGACAGTAAAGTCAAAATGAAACATTCATGATTCAAATACAGCAGGCAACTTTTCAGTTTACTTATATTATCTTATTTGCTTAATTCTCTTGGTACCCACTATTGAAGTTAACTGTTTCACATATATTTCTTTTGTCATGTGTTCATCTAGCTCTCAGCAGTGCATCGCTGCTCCTTAAACAAGCCATACCAAGAGAATGGAGAACATTTGATAATAAAAATAATTTGGAAAGTAATATGAGTCTCTTGATGAAAAAAAGTGAATATTTAATTAACTAATCACTAATCTTAGAGATATAAAATTGATTAATTAGTGAAACTGCACCACCTTCATAAACATTATCTAGCACACAGCTGAGAACACTGAAAGTAGAACTTAACCCTCAACCCTAGAAAATTGTCTGTAGATGACAATGTATAATGCTATCCTATCCATTGCAGCAAACTTTAATAGAGAGAGACTCCACAACAATATTGAAACAAGCAGACATACAGACATTCTCAAACCAACTTTTCTAAAATTGCTGTAATAACCACACAACTAACTAATCAATTCTTCTTCTTATATAGTTGATTGCTGAAAGATCTTTTTTCACATATATGTTGTAATTGTCTATGAAAAAAATGCATCGGTTTCAAAATGTTAAAATCCAAACTTCTTTTTCCAATACAATATATTTACAGTTTGTTTTTTTGCATTTTATATGTTCGTTTAGAAAATGAAGTTTATGGAGGCTTTGCAATTACTTGAGATGCACAACACAGTGCGGTACCTTGCTTATGGTATTAATCCTAATTATAACACACTAGTTATCATTCCATGCCTTTATGCTGTTGTCTTTTAACTCTATCAATCTATAATTAAAATCATTATATAAAGCAGCGTGTATATTATTACTGTTGTTACTACCAAGTTAACTTTGGGCGGCCCAAAACAAAATGCACCAGGGCCCTCTGTTGAGTAGGTCCGCTACTGATCCAAAAAATGTACTGTTATTATTATTGCAGTTCCTTAGTGGCACATACAATTCAAAACAAAGCAGAGAGGTGGTGCTTATTGTTATATGATTAAAGAAAACATGACAAAAAACTTGCTATCTGGATGCATGTGTTGTTTGCTTCTTAATTGTGTTACTTCATGGAGCAGATCCATCTTAAATGATCCCTTAGGGAGTATTGATCAAATAATTATTATTCTGCATGAGTGGCTACCTTATCACCTTCACCAGAGAGAACAAATGAATCATGGGAAGAACAGTGCAGAAAGAACTAGAAAAGGGGATAGTGGAGGGAGGAGGGATGCAGAGTATATAAGAAGCTCACGCAGATATACTCTTATTAACGCTAGAATCTTTTAACTTTTCTCATTCAAATTTCTATTATCAGTCTCCCGGATAATCTAATTGATATAGATTCTCAGTAACTGTACACTGCCAAACACTTACCTAGGATAATACAACCAATCACATCACAAGGTTGAAAATGAATATTTTGCATGCCCCCAGCTGTGAGATAGTTAACAGTTCCCTAGAAGCTGTGCCCTAGTTATGTTCTATCCTAACAATGTGCATGTCCTCATTTTCCTCTTTACATGTAGGCTTGTCAAGAAAATAAATCTCATTGTAATGCTCAATGGCCATTTGAAAATCAGTAAATTGGCTGTTTTTCACACATTATTTGCAAGGTTTGACACCAGAATAGTTTGACAATTTCAAGTCACATTTATGTGATTACAGTATAACTTTCTTGCTCTCAACATTATTCATGTCTCATGGACAATGAAAAAGTGATGTTTTAAACTGTAAAAAAGTGTCATAAGGCTCCGTGTACTAACAGCCAATGCTGCTTTGAAGCACTTGAGGGGCAGGTTTGTTCATGCGAGCCTGCTTACCGCAATGTAAGAAGCAGGCTCATGCAAACACGTTTGGGGTGATTGACAGGCCCTGCTCTCTTGCAATTAGTCGCAAGAGGGGCGATGTTGCACAAGCAAATGTCTTATGCCTGCTCGCCACAAAGACAGGAGGGTAGGAATTTTTCAAGTCAGGAACCTTGTCTGCTTACACATTAATTCATGGGGTCCATTGTATTGACAGAGAAGAGAAACAACTTTAATAACAAGATTAAGACAAGATAGACAAACAATCTATTGTTATACTTACGGAGATACAAACATATCCATCAACCCTGGTTGCTTTGTAAAATTATGTGTAACCAGAAAACAACCAAAAACCAGCCAATTCCTGAGAAGAAATGCACATCCACCCCTGAGGTGGACACAGCCAATGATGCACCTGTGCATATATGCCACAGTCTAAATGGTTTGTTCACCATTGCTTGAGAAAAGAGAATTAAATAGGGATTTTAATTGTTGTATGCGCACAATAATAATATATCAAGAAAATATGTCACTAAAACCCTTTTATGAATAGGATATAAATAGGTTTGTGCTGAAAAATTAAATAACATAAGAAATTCAGAACCTTTTTACACTGAGCTGGTGAGGCCTGTGATTCTGAAGGCGCAGAAGCGTTGTTTTGACAACATTAAGTGAAACATTACCAATCTCAACCAAAAAAATCTTTATAGACTTCAAAAGTAATTCTGGTGAGACAATTACTGATAGACTTTTCCAGTCTGTGACATATATTTGTGCTTACTCATATTTGTTCTTAACCCCTTAATGACAACTGACGTACCAGGTACGTCATGCATTAACAACCAGTTAATGACAATAGACGTACCTGGTACGTCAGTTGTCTAAGAGAGTGCTGGAAGCGATCGCAATCGCTTCCAGCAGCTCTCAGGGTATTGCAGTGATGCCTCCATATGGAGGCATCCTGCAATACCTTTTCAGAAGACTCCGATGCAGAGAGAGCCACTCTGTGGCCCTCTCTGCACCGGTAGCGATGGTGCCGGTTCGTTGGTGGGTGGGAGCATATCAGGGAGGCGGGTGGGCGGCCCATCGCTACCCGGCATCCGGTTCCTGTAAGTGCTATGTGCACGCCGGGTGCCGGGAGCGTGCGGGGGCGCGCGTGCGCACGCGATTAGCTGGCCACTGACACCAATGAGAAGGGAAGAGGGGGGAAAAAATATTAAAAAAAAATAAATATATAAGGATCTGGGAGGGGGAGGGGGTTGGGGTATTGTGGGGGGCTGCTACACTACAGAAAACATTAATAATTGCAAAAAATTGCAAAAAAAACACTTGTTTTTGGGGCAAATTGGGTACTGGCAGACAGCTGCCAGTACCCAAGATGGCGGCAATTAGGTAGGGGAGAGGGTTAGAGAGCTGGGGGGGGGATCATGGAGGTTGGGGCTAAGGCAGGGGTCCATCACAGCTAAAACATTTTATTTTTTTTTATTAAAAAAAAGAAAAACTCCTTTTATTTAGTACTGGCAGACTTTCTGCCAGTACTTAAGATGGCGGGGACAATTGTGGGGTGGGGGAGGGAAGAGAACTGTTTGGGAGGGATCAGGGGGTGGGATGTGTCAGGTGGGAGGCTGATCTCTACCCTAAAGCTAAAATTAACCCTGCAAGCTCCCTACAACCTACCTAATTAACCCCTTCACTGCTGGGCATAATTTACGTGTGGTGCGCAGCAGCATTTAGTGGCCTTCTAATTACCAAAAAGCAATGCCAAAGCCATATAAGTCTGCTATTTCTGAACAAAGGGGATCCCAAAGAAGCATTTACAACCATTTGTGCCTTAATTGCAGAAGCTGTTTGTAAATAATTTCAGTGGGAAACCTAAAGTTTGTGACAAAATTTGTGAAAAAGTGAACTTTTTTTTTTTATTTGATGACATTTGGCGGTGAAATGGTGGCATGAAATATACCAAAATGGGCTAGATCAATACTTTGGGTTGTCTTCTAAAAAAAAATATATACATGTCAAGGGATATTCAGGTATTCCTGACAGATATCAGGGTTCCAATGTAACTAGCGCTAATTTTGAAAAAAAGTTGTTTGGAAATAGCAAAGTGCTACTTGTATTTATGGCCCTATAACTTGCAAAAAAAGTAAAGAACATGTAAACATTGGGTATTTCTAAACTCAGGACAAAATTTAGAAACTATTTAGCATAGGTGTTTTTTGGTGATTGTAGATGTGTAACAGATTTTGGGGGTCAAAGTTAGAAAAAGTGTGTTTTTTTCAATTTTTTCCTCATATTTTATATTTTTTTTATAGGAAATTATAAGATATGATGAAAATAATGGTATCCTTAGAAAGTCCATTTAATGGCGAGAAAAACGGTATATAATATGTGTGGGTACAGTAAATGAGTAAGAAGGAAATTACAGCTAAACACAAACACCGCAGAAATGTAAAAATAGCCATTGTCATTAAGGGTAAGAAAATTGAAAAATGGTCCGGTCATTAAGGGGTTAAAGGGACATGAAACCCAAATTTTTTTCTTTCATGATTTAGAAAGAGCATACAATTATAAACAACTTTCTAATGTACTTCTATTATCTATTTTGCTTCATTCTCTTGATATTCTTTGCTGAAAAGCATATCTAGATATGCTTAGTAGCTGCTGATTGGTAGCTGCACATAGATGCCTCCTGTGATTGGTTCACCGTGTGCATCGCTATTTCTTCATTAAAGTATATCTAAAGAATGAAGCAAATTAGGTAATAGAAGTAAATTGGAATGTTGTTTAAAATTATATTCTCTACCTTAATTATGACAGAAAATGTTTGGGTATAGTGTCCCTTTAAGTGTTTTTTTGATGGAAAGGTCTTAAGTGTTTTTTTTATTACGAGTGGCGCGCTATTGTTTGCATGTGAGCGATAGCTGGATTTAGGGGCCGTTTGCATTGAAAGTAAATGATAACTTGTGAACGCAATTGCAATTTACATTAGAATGATTACTGTGACCTCAGAGCTCTGGTTTACTGTTATACTTCACAAAAAAAGTGCCACAAAAAACATCAACATTTTTTTTAACAGTACATTTATTAACACTGGCCTAGATTTAGAGTTCGGCGTTAGCCGTGAAAACCAGCGTTAGAGGCTCCTAACGCTGGTTTTAGGCTACCGCCGGTATGTGGAGTCACTCAAAATAGGGTCTAACGCTCACTTTTCAGCCGCGACTTTTCCATACCGCAGATCCCCTTACGTCAATTGCGTATCCTATTTTTTCAATGGGATCTTCCTAACGCCGGTATTTAGAGTCGTTTCTGAAGTGAGCGTTAGAGCTCTAACGACAAAACTCCAGCCGCAAGAAAAAAGCAGGAGTTAAGAGCTTTCTGGGCTAACGCCGGTTCATAGAGCTCTTAACTACTGTACCCTAAAGTACACTAACACCCATAAACTACCTATGCACCCCTAAACTGAGGTCCCCCCACATCGCCGCAACTCGATTACATTTTTTTAACCCCTAATCTGCCGACCGCCACCTACGTTATACTTATGTACCCCTAATCTGCTGCCCCTAACCCCGCCGACCCCTGTATTATATTTATTAACCCCTAACCTGCCCCCCACAACGTCGCCGCAAGCTACTTACAATAATTAACCCCTAATCTGCCGACCGCAAAGCGCCGCCACCTACGTTATCCTTATGTACCCCTAATCTGCTGCCCCTAACACCGCCGACCCCTATATTATATTTATTAACCCCTAATCTGCCCCCCTCAACGTCGCCGCCAGCTACCTACACTTATTAACCCCTAATCTGCCGACCGCAAAGCGCCGCCACCTACGTTATCCTTATGTACCCCTAATCTGCTGCCCCTAACACCGCCGACCCCTATATTATATTTATTAACCCCTAATCTGCCCCCCTCAACGTCGCCTCCACCTGCCTACACTTATTAACCCCTAATCTGCCGAGCGGACCTGAGCGCTACTATAATAAAGTTATTAACCCCTAATCCGCCTCACTAACCCTATCATAAATAGTATTAACCCCTAATCTGCCCTCCCTAACATCGCCAACACCTAACTTCAATTATTAACCCCTAATCTGACAACCGGAGCTCATCGCTACTATAATAAATGGATTAACCCCTAAAGCTAAGTCTAACCCTAACACTAACACCCCCCTAAGTTAAATATAATTTAAATCTAACGAAATTAATTAACTCTTATTAAATAAATTATTCCTATTTAAAGCTAAATACTTACCTGTAAAATTAATCCTAATATAGCTACAATATAAATTATAATTACATTGTAGCTATTTTAGGATTAATATTTATTTTACAGGCAACTTTGTAATTATTTTAACCAGGTACAATAGCTATTAAATAGTTAAGAACTATTTAATAGTTACCTAGTTAAAATAATAACAAAATTACCTGTAAAATAAGTCCTAACCTAAGTTATAATTAAACCTAACACTACCCTATCAATAAATTAATTAAATAAAATACCTACAATTACCTACAATAAAACCTAACACTACACTATCAATAAATAAATTAAATACAATTTCTACAAATAACTACAATTACATAAACTAACTAAAGTACAAAAAATAAAAAAGAACTAAGTTACAAAAAATAAAAAAATATTTACAAACATAAGAAAAATATTACAACAATTTTAAACTAATTACACCTACTCTAAGCCCCCTAATAAAATAACAAAGACCCCCAAACTAAAAAAATGCCCTACCCTATTCTAAATTAATAGAGTTAAAAGCTCTTTTACCTTACCAGCCCTGAACAGGGCCCTTTGCGGGGCATGCCCCAAGAAGTTCAGCTCTTTTGCCTGTAAAAAAAAACATACAATACCCCCCCCCAACATTACAACCCACCACCCACATACCCCTAATCTAACCCAAACCCCCCTTAAATAAACCTAACACTAAGCCCCTGAAGATCTTCCTACCTTGTCTTCACCTCAACAGGTATCACCGATCTGTCCTGGCATCCGGTGCTGAAGAGGTCCAGAAGAGGCTCCAAAGTCTTCCTCCTATCCGGCAAGAAGAGGACATCCGGACCGGCAAACATCTTCATCCAAGCGGCATCTTCGATCTTCTTCCATCCGGTGCGGAGCGGGTCCATGTTGAAGCAGCCGACGCGGATCCATCCTCTTCTTCCGGCGTCTCCCGACGAATGACGGTTCCTTTAAGGGACGTCATCCAAGATGGCGTCCCTCGAATTCCGATTGGCTGATAGGATTCTATCAGCCAATCGGAATTAAGGTAGGAATATTCTGATTGGCTGATGGAATCAGCCAATCAGAATCAAGTTCAATCCGATTGGCTGATCCAATCAGCCAATCAGATAGAGCTCGCATTCTATTGGCTGATCGGAACAGCCAATAGAATTCGAGCTCAATCTGATTGGCTGATTGGATCAGCCAATCGGATTGAACTTGATTCTGATTGGCTGATTCCATCAGCCAATCAGAATATTCCTACCTTAATTCCGATTGGCTGATAGAATCCTATCAGCCAATCGGAATTCGAGGAACGCCATCTTGGATGACGTCCCTTAAAGGAACCGTCATTCGTCGGGAGACGCCGGAAGAAGAGGATGGATCCGCGTCGGCTGCTTCAACATGGACCCGCTCCGCACCGGATGGAAGAAGATCGAAGATGCCGCTTGGATGAAGATGTTTGCCGGTCCGGATGTCCTCTTCTTGCCGGATAGGAGGAAGACTTTGGAGCCTCTTCTGGACCTCTTCAGCACCGGATGCCAGGACGGATCGGTGATACCTGTTGAGGTGAAGACAAGGTAGGAAGATCTTCAGGGGCTTAGTGTTAGGTTTATTTAAGGGGGGTTTGGGTTAGATTAGGGGTATGTGGGTGGTGGGTTGTAATGTTGGGGGGGGGTATTGTATGTTTTTTTTACAGGCAAAAGAGCTGATTTTCTTGGGGCATGCCCCGCAAAGGGCCCTGTTCAGGGCTGGTAAGGTAAAAGAGCTTTTAAATTTATTAATTTAGAATAGGGTAGGGAATTTTTTTATTTTGGGGGTCTTTGTTATTTTATTAGGGGGCTTAGAGTAGGTGTAATTAGTTTAAAATTGTAATATTTTTCTTATGTTTGTAAATATTTTTTTATTTTTTGTAACTTAGTTCTTTTTTATTTTTTGTACTTTAGTTAGTTTATGTAATTGTAGTTATTTGTAGAAATTGTATTTAATTTATTTATTGATAGTGTAGTGTTAGGTTTTATTGTAGGTAATTGTAGGTATTTTATTTAATTAATTTATTGATAGGGTAGTGTTAGGTTTAATTATAACTTAGGTTAGGACTTATTTTACAGGTAATTTTGTTATTATTTTAACTAGGTAACTATTAAATAGTTCTTAACTATTTAATAGCTATTGTACCTGGTTAAAATAATTACAAAGTTGCCTGTAAAATAAATATTAATCCTAAAATAGCTATAATATAATTATAATTTAAATTGTAGCTATATTAGGATTTATTTTACAGGTAAGTATTTAGCTTTAAATAGGAATAATTTATTTAATAAGAGTTAATTAATTTCGTTAGATGTAAATTATATTTAAGTTAGGGGGGTGTTAGTGTTAGGGTTAGACTTAGCTTTAGGGGTTAATCCATTTATTATAGTAGCGATGAGCTCCGGTTGTCAGATTAGGGGTTAGTAATTGAAGTTAGGTGTCGGCGATGTTAGGGAGGGCAGATTAGGGGTTAATACTATTTATGATAGGGTTAGTGAGGCGGATTAGGGGTTAATAACTTTATTATAGTAGCGCTCAGGTCCGCTCGGCAGATTAGGGGTTAATAAGTGTAGGCAGGTGTCGGCGACGTTGAGGGGGGCAGATTAGGGGTTAATAAATATAATATAGGGGTCGGCGGTGTTAGGGGCAGCAGATTAGGGGTACATAAGGATAACGTTGGTGGCGGCGCTTTGCGGTCGGCAGATTAGGGGTTAATTATTGTAAGTAGCTGGCGGCGACGTTGTGGGGGGCAGGTTAGGGGTTAATAAATATAATATAGGGGTCGGCGGTGTTAGGGGCAGCAGATTAGGGGTACATAGGGATAATGTAAGTTGCGGCGGTTTACGGAGCGGAAGATTAGGGGTTAATAATATAATGCAGGGGTCAGCGATAGCGGGGGCGGCAGATTAGGGGTTAATAAGTGTAAGGGTAGGGGTGTTTAGACTCGGGGTACATGTTAGAGTGTTAGGTGCAGACGTAGGAAGTGTTTCCCCATAGGAAACAATGGGGCTGCGTTAGGAGCTAAACGCTGCTTTTTTGCAGGTGTTAGGTTTTTTTTCAGCTCAAACAGCCCCATTGTTTCCTATGGGAGAATCGTGCACGAGCACGTTTTTGAGGCTGGCCGCGTCCGTAAGCAACTCTGGTATCGAGAGTTGCATTTGTGGTAAAAATGCTCTACGCTCCTTTTTTGGAGCCTAACGCAGCATTTTTTTGGACTCTCGATACCAGAGTTAATTTTATGGTGCGGCCAGAAAAAAGCCTGCGTAGCGTTAACAGCCCATCTACCGCCAAACTCCAAATCTAGGCCACTGTCTGATAATAATTATTTAAACAAATTTAATTAAAAAGTTATAAAGGTGTTAGAAAAAAGGGCTTTAATATAAAGATACATACTGTACATATGCATCTAAATATAATATAAAAGTATATATACTGTACATAAATTTCTAAATATAATATAAAAAAGATACATACTGTACATATACATGTCTAAATGTAATATAAAGATACATACTGTACATATACATGTCTAAATATAATATAGATACATACTGTACATATGCATCTAAATATAATATAAAGATACATACTGTACATATGCATCTAAATATAATATAACAATATACATACTGTACATAAATTTCTAAATATAATATAAAAAGATACATACTGTATATATACATGTCTAAATATAATATAAAGATACAAACTGTACATAAATTTCTAACTATAATATAAAAAGATACATACTGTACATATACATGTCTAAATATAATATAAAGATACATACTGTATATATACATGTCTAAATATAATATAAAGATACATACTGTACATATACATCTAAATATAATATAAAAAGATCCATACTGTACATATACGTCTAAATATAATATAAACAGATACATACTGTAAATATACATGTCTAAATATAATATAAAAAGATCCATACTGTACATATACGTCTAAATATAATATAAGCAGATACATACTGTACATATACATGTCTAAATATAATATAATGATACATACTGTACATATACATATCTAAATATAATATTAAGATACATACTGTGTATATACATGTCTAAATATAATATAAAAATAGATACTGTACATATACATGTCTAAATATAATATAAAGATAGATACTGTACATATACATGTCTAAATATAATATAAAGATACATACTATACATATACATGTCTAAATATAATATAAAAATATATACTGTACATATACATGCCTAAATATAATATAAAGATACATACTGTACATATACGTCTAAATATAATATAAAGATACATACTGTACAAATACATGTCTAAATATAATATAAAGATACACACTGTATAAATATAATATAAACAGATACATACTGTAAATATACATGTCTAAATATAATATAAACAGATACATACTGTACATATACGTCTAAATATAATATAAACATACATACTGTACATATACATGTCTAAATATAATATAAACAGATACATACTGTAAATATACATGTCTAAATATAATATAAAGATACATACTGTACATATACATGTCTAAATAGAATATAGATACATACTGTACATATACATGTCTAAATATAATATAAACAGATACATACAGTACATATACATGTCTAAATATAATTTAAAGATACATACTGTACATATACATGTCTAAATATAATATAAAGATACATACTGTATATATACATGTCTAAATAAAATATAAAAAGATACATACTGTACATACAGTATACATGTGTAAATATAATACAAAAATATACATACTGTACATATACATGTCTAAATATAATATAAAGATACACACTGTACATAAACATGTCTAAATATACTATAAAGCTACATACTGAACATATACATGTCTAAATATAATATAAAGATACATACTGTACATATACATGTCTAAATATAATATAAAGATACATACTGTACATATACATGTCTAAATATAATATAAAGATACATACTGTACATATACGTCTAAATATAATATAAAGATACATACTGTACATATACATGTCTAAATATAATATAAAGATACATACTGTACATATACATGTCTAAATATAATATAAACAGATACATACTGTAAATATACATGTCTAAATATAATATAAAGATACATACTGTACATATACATGTCTAAATATAATATAAAGATACATACTGTACATATACATGTCTAAATATAATATAAAGATACATACTGTATATATACGTCTAAATATAATATAAAGATACATACTGTACATATACATGTCTAAATATAATATAAAGATACATACTATACATATACATGTCTAAATATAATATAAAAAGATACATACTGTACATATACATGTCTAAATATAATATAAAAAGATACATACTGTACATATACATGTCTAAATATAATATAAAGATACATACTGTACATATACGTCTAAATATAATATAAAGATACATACTGTACATATACATGTCTAAATATAATATAAAGATACATACTGTACATATACATGTCTAAATATAATATAAACAGATACATACTGTAAATATACATGTCTAAATATAATATAAAGATACATACTGTACATATACATGTCTAAATATAATATAAAGATGCATACTATACATATACATGTCTAAATATAATATAAAAAGATACATACTGTAAATATATATACATGTCTAAATATAATAGAAAGATGCATACTGTACATATACATGTCTAAATATAATATAAAGATACATACTGTATATATACATGTCTAAATATAATATAAAGATACATACTGTACATATACATGTCTAAATATAATATAAAGATACATACTATAAATATACATGTCTAAATATAATATAAAAAGATACATACTGTACATATACATGTCTAAATATAATATAAAGATACATACTGTACATATACATGTCTAAATATAATATAAAGATACATACAGTACATATACATGTCTAAATATAATATAAACAGATACATACTGTACATATACATGTCTAAATATAATATAAACAGATACATACTGTACATATACATGTCTAAATATAATATAAACATACATACTGTACATATACATGTCTAAATATAATATAAACAGATACATACTGTAAATATACATGTCTAAATATAATATAAAGATACATACTGTATATATACATGTCTAAATAAAATAAAAAAGATACATACTGTAAATACAGTATACATGTCTAAATATAATATAAAAATATACATACTGTACATATACATGTCTAAATATAATATAAAGATACATACTGTACATATACATATCAATATAATATAAAGAAGATACATACTGTACATATACGTCTAAATATAATATAAAGATACATACTGTACATATACGTCTAAATATAATATAAAGATACATATTGTACATATACTTCTAAATATAATATAAAGATACATACTGTACATATATATGTCTAAATTTAATATAAAGATACCTACTGTACATATACATGTCTAAATATAATATAAAGATACATACTGTACATATACATGTCTAAATATAATATAAAGATACATACTGTACATATACATGTCTAAATATAATATAGATACATACTGTACATATACATGTCTAAATATAATATAAAGATACATACTCTACATATACATGTCTAAATATAATATAAAGATACATACTGTACATATTCGTCTAAATATAATATAAAAAGATACATACTGTACATATAAATGTCTAAATATAATATAAAGATACATACTTTACATATACATGTCTAAATATAATATAAAGATACATACTGTACATATACATGTCTAAATATAATATAAAGATACATACTGTACATATACATGTCTAAATATAATATTAAAAGATACATACTGTACATATACGTCTAAATATAATATAAAGATACATACTAAACATATACATGACTAAATATAATATAAAGATACATACTGTACATATACGTCTAAATATAATATAAAGATACATATTGTACATATACTTCTAAATATAATATAAAGATACATACTGTAAATATATATGTCTAAATATAATATAAAGATACATACTGTACATATACATGTCTAAATATAATATAGGTACATACTGTACATATACATGTCTAAATATAATATAAAGATACATACTGTACATATACATGTCTAAATATAACATAAAGATACATACTGTACATATACATGTCTAAATATAATATAAAGATAAATACTGTACATATACATGTCTAAATATAATATAAAGATACATACTGTACATATTCGTCTAAATATAATATAAAAAGATACATACTGTACATATACATGTCTAAATATAATATAAAGATACATAATGTACATATACATGTCTAAATATAATATAAAGATACATACTGCACATATACATGTCTAAATATAATATAAAGATACATACTGTACATATACGTCTAAATATAATATAAAAATACATTCTGTACATATACTTCTAAATATAACATAAAGATACATACTGTACATATACATGTCTAAATATAATATAAAGATACATACTGTACATATAAATGTCTAAATATAATATAGATACATACTGTACATATAAGTCTAAATATAATATAAAGATACATACTGTATATATAGATGACTAAATATAATATAAAGATACATACTGTACATATACATGTCTAAATATAATATAAAGATACATACTGTACATATACATGTCTAAATATAATATAGATACATACTGTACATATACATGTCTAAATATAATATAAAGATGCATACTGTACATATACATGTCTAAATATAATATAAAGATTCATACTGTACATATACATGTCTAAATATAATATAGATACATACTGTACATATACATTTCTAAAAATAATAGATACATACTGTACATATACATGTCTAAATATAATACAGTATAAAGATACATACTGTACATATACATGTCTAAATATAATGTAAAGATACATACTGTACATATATATGTCTAAATATAATATAGATACATACTGTACATATACATGTCTAAATATAATATAAAGATACATACTGTACATATACATGTCTAAATATAATATAGAGACATACTGTACATATACATGTCTAAATATAATATAGATACATACTGTACATATACATGTCTAAATATAATATAAAGATACATACTGTACATATACATGTCTAAATATAATATAAAGATACATACTGTACATATACATGTCTAAATATAATATAGATACATACTGTACATATACATGTCTAAATATAATATAAAGATATATATTGTACAAATACATGTCTAAATATAATATAAAGATACATACTGTACATATACATGTCTAAATATAATATACAGCTACATACTGTACATTTACATGTCTAAATATAATATAAAAAGATACATACTGTACATATACATGTCTAAATATAATATAAAAAGATACATACTGTACATATACATGTCTAAATATAATATAAAGATACATACTGTACATACATGTCTAAATATAATATAAAGATACATACTGTATATATACATGTCTAAATATAATATAAACAGATACATACTGTACATATACGTCTAAATATAATATAAAGATACATATTGTACATACATGTCTAAAAATAATATAAAATGATACATACTGTACATATACATGTCTAAATATAATATAAAAGATACATACTGTACATACATGTCTAAATATAATCTAAAGATACATACTGTATATATACATGTCTAAATATAATATAAAAAGATACATACTGTACATATTCTTCTAAATATAATATAAAGATACATACTGTACATACATGTCTAAATATAATATAAAGATACATACTGTACATATACATGTCTAAATATAATATAAAGATACATACTGTACATATACGTCTAAATATAATATAAAGATACATACTGTACATATACGTCTAATTATAATATAAAGATACATACTGTACATATACTTCTAAATATAATATAAAGATACATACTGTACATATACATGTCTAAATATAATATAACAATACATACTGTACATTTACATGTCTAAATATAATATAGATACATACTGTACATATACGTCTAAATATAATATAAACATACATACTGTATATATAGATGTCTAAATATAATATAATGATACATACTGTACATATACATGTCTAAATATAATATAAAGATACATACTGTACATATACATGTCTAAATATAATATAGATACATACTGTACATATAGATGTCTAAATATAATATAAAGATACAAACTGTACATATACATGTCTAAATATAATATAGACACATACTGTACATATACATGTCTAAATATAATATAAAGATACATACTGTACATATACATGTCTAAATATAATATAAAGATACATACTGTACATATACATGTCTAAATAGAATATAGATACATACTGTACATATACATGTCTAAATATAATATAAAGATACACATTGTACATATACATGTCTAAATATAATATAAAGCTACATACTGTACATAGATGTCTAAATATAATATAAAAAGATACATATTGTACATATACATGTCTAAATATAATATAAAGCTACATACTGTACATATACATGTCTAAATATAATATAAAGTTACATACTGTACACATACATGTCTAAATATAATATAAACAGATACATACTGTAAATATACATGTCTAAATATAATATAAAGATACATACTGTATATATACATATCTAAATAAAATATAAAAAGATACATACTGTACATATACATGTCTAAATATAATATAAAGATACATACTGTATATATACATGTCTATATATAAAATATAAAGATACATACTGTACACACATGTCTAAATATAATATAAAGATACATACTGTACATATACATGTCTAAAAATAATATAAAGATACATACTGTACATATACATGTCTAAATATAATATAAAGCTACATACTGTACATATACATGTCTAAATATAATATAAAAAGATACATACTGTACATATACATGTCTAAATATAATATAAAAAGATACATACTGTACATATACATGTCTTAATATAATATAAAGATACACACTGTACATACATGTCTAAATTTAATATAAACAGATACATACTGTACATACATGTCTAAATATAATATAAAGATACATACTGTATATATACATGTCTAAATATAATATAAACAGATACATACTGTACATATACGTCTAAATATAATATAAAGATACATATTGTACATACATGTCTAAATATAATATAAAATGATACATACTTTACATATACATATCTAAATATAATATAAAGATACATACTGTACATATACATGTCTAAATAGAATATAGATACATACTATACATATACATGTCTAAATATAATATAAAGATACATATTGTACATATACATGTCTAAATATAATATAAAGATACATACTGTACATATACATGTCGAAATATAATATAAAAAGATACATACTGTACATACATGTCTAAATATAATATAAAGATACATACTGTATATATACATGTCTAAATATGATATAAAAAGATACATACTGTACATATACGTCTAAATATAATATAAAGATACATACTGTACATATACATGTCTAAATATAATATAAAGATACATACTGTACATATACGTCTAAATATAATATAAAGATACATACTGTACATATACTTCTAAATATAATATAAAGATACATACTGTACATATACATGTCTAAATATAATATAACAATACATACTGTACATATACATGTCTAAATATAATATAGATACATACTGTACATATACGTCTAAATATAATATAAACATACATACTGTATATATAGATGTCTAAATATAATATAAAGATACATACTGTACATATACATGTCTAAATATAATATAAAGATACATACTGTACATATACATGTCTAAATATAATATAGATACATACTGTACATATAGATGTCTAAATATAATATAAAGATACATACTGTACATATACATGTCTAAATATAATATAGACACATACTGTACATATACATGTCTAAATATAATATAAAGATACATACTGTACATATACATGTCTAAATAGAATATAGATACATACTGTACATAGATGTCTAAATATAATATAAAGATACATATTGTACATATACATGTCTAAATATAATATAAAGCTACATACTGTACATATACATGTCTAAATATAATATATAGTTACATACTGTACATATACATGTCTAAATATAATATAAAGTTACATACTGTATATATACATATCTAAATAAAATATAAAAAGATACATACTGTACATATACATGTCTAAATATAATATAAAGATACATACTGTATATATACATGTCTATATATAAAATAAAAAGATACATACTGTACATATACGTCTAAATATAATATAAAGATACATACTGTACACACATGTCTAAATATAATATAAAGATACATACTGTACATATACATGTCTAAATATAATATAAAGCTACATACTGTACATATACATGTCTAAATATAATATAAAAAGATACATACTGTACATATACATGTCTAAATATAATATGAAAAGATACATACTGTACATATACATGTCTAAATATAATATAAAGATACATACTGTACATACATGTCTAAATTTAATATAAACAGATACATACTGTACATACATGTCTAAATATAATATAAAGATACATACTGTATATATACATGTCTAAATATAATATAAACAGATACATACTGTACATATACGTCTAAATATAATATAAAGATACATATTGTACATACATGTCTAAATATAAAATAAAATGATACATACTTTACATATACATGTCTAAATATAATATAAAGATACATACTGTACATATACATGTCTAAATAGAATATAGATACATACTGTACATATACATGTCGAAATATAATATAAAAAGATACATACTGTACATACATGTCTAAATATAATATAAAGATACATACTGTATATATACATGTCTAAATATAATATAAAAAGATACATACTGTACATATACGTCTAAATATAATATAAAGATACATACTGTACATATACATGTCTAAATATAATATAAAGATACATACTGTACATATACGTCTAAATATAATATAAAGATACATACTGTACATATACGTCTAAATATAATATAAAGATACATACTGTACATATACTTCTAAATATAATATAAAGATACATACTGTACATATACATGTCTAAATATAATATAACAATACATACTGTACATATACATGTCTAAATATAATATAGATACATACTGTACATATACGTCTAAATATAATATAAACATACATACTGTATATATAGATGTCTAAATATAATATAAAGATACATACTGTACATATACATGTCTAAATATAATATAAAGATACATACTGTACATATACATGTCTAAATATAATATAGATACATACTGTACATATAGATGTCTAAATATAATATAAAGATACATACTGTACATATACATGTCTAAATATAATATAGACACATGCTGTACATATACATGTCTAAATATAATATAAAGATACATACTGTACATATACATGTCTAAATATAATATAAAGATACATACTGTACATATACATGTCTAAATAGAATATAGATACATACTGTACATATACATGTCTAAATAGAATATTAAGATACATATTGTACATATACATGTCTAAATATAATATAAAGATACATACTGTACATATACATGTATAAATATAATATAAAGCTACATACTGTACATAGATGTCTAAATATAATATAAAAAGATACATATTGTACATATACATGTCTAAATATAATATAAAGCTACATACTATACATATACATGTCTAAATATAATATCAAGTTACATACTATACATATACATGTCTAAATATAATATAAACAGATACATACTGTAAATATGCATGTCTAAATATAATATAAAGATACATACTGTATATATACATGTCTATATATAAAATAAAAAGGTACATACTGTACATATACATCTAAATATATTATAAAGATACATACTGTACATATACATGTCTAAATATAATATAAAGATACATACTGTACATATACATGTCTAAATATAATATAAAGCTACATACTGTACATATACATGTCTAAATATAATATAAAAAGATACATACTGTACATGTACATGTCTAAATATAATATAAAAAGATACATACTGTATATATACATGTCTAAATATAATATAAAAAGATACATACTGTACATATACATGTCTAAATATAATATAAAGATACATACTGTACATACATGTCTAAATTTAATATAAACAGATACATACTGTACATACATGTCTAAATATAATATAAAGATACATATTGTACATACATGTCTAAATATAATATAAAATGATACATACGTTACATATACATGTCTAAATATAATATAAAGATACATACTGTACATATACATGTCTAAATATAATATAAAGATACATATTGTACATATACATGTCTAAATATAATATAAAGATACATACTATACATATACATGTCTAAATATAATATAAAGATACATATTGTACATATACATGTCTAAATATAATATAAAGATACATACTGTACATATACATGTCTAAATATAATATAAAAAGATACATACTGTACATATACGTCTAAATATAATATAAAGATACATACTGTACATACATGTCTAAATATAATATAAAGATACATACTGTACATATACATGTCTAAATATAATATAAAGATACATACTGTACATATACATGTCTAAATATAATATAGATACATACTGTACATATACGTCTAAATATAATATAAAAAGATACATATTGTACATATACATGTCTAAATATAATATAAAGCTACATACTGTACATATACATGTCTAAATATAATATAAAGTTACATACTGTACATATACATGTCTAAATATAATATAAACAGATACATACTGTAAATATACATGTCTAAATATAATATAAAGATATATACTGTATATATACATATCTAAATAAAATATAAAAAAATACATACTGTACATATACATGTCTAAATATAATATAAAGATATATACTGTATATATACATGTCTATATATAAAATAAAAAGGTACATACTGTACATATACGTCTAAATATAATATAAAGATACATACTGTACATATACATGTCTAAATATAATATAAAGATACATACTGTACATATACATGTCTAAATATAATATAAAGCTACATACTGTACATATACATGTCTAAATATAATATAAAAAGATACATACTGTACATGTACATGTCTAAATATAATATAAAAAGATACATTCTGTACATATACATGTCTAAATATAATATAAAAAGATACATACTGTACATATACATGTCTAAATATAATATAAAGATACATACTGTACATACATGTCTAAATATAATATAAAGATACATACTGTATATATACATGTCTAAATATAATATAAACAGATACATACTGTACATATACATGTCTAAATATAATATAAAGATACATATTGTACATACATGTCTAAATATAATATAAAATGATACATACTTTACATATACATGTCTAAATATAATATAAAGATACATACTGTACATATACATGTCTAAATAGAATATAGATACATACTGTACATATACATGTCTAAATATAATATAAAGATACATACTGTACATATACATGTCTAAATAGAATATAGATACATACTGTACATATACATGTCTAAATATAATATAAAGATACATATTGTACATATACATGTCTAAATATAATATAAAGATACATACTGTATATATACATGTCTAAATATAATATAAAAAGATACATACTGTACATATACGTCTAAATATAATATAAAGATACATACTGTACATATACATGTCTAAATATAATATAAAGATACATACTGTACATATACATGTCTAAATATAATATAGATACATACTGTACATATACGTCTAAATATAATATAAAGATACATACTGTATATATAGATGTCTCAATATAATATAAAGATACATACTGTACATATAAATGTCTAAATATAATATAAAGATACATACTGTACATATACATGTCTAAATATAATATAGATACATACTGTACATATAGATGTCTAAATATAATATAAAGATACATACTGTACATATACATGTCTAAATCTAATATAGATACATACTATACATATACATGTCTAAATATAATATAAAGATACATACTGTACATATACATGTCTAAATATAATATAAAGATACATACTGTACATATACATGTCTAAATATAATATAAAGATACATACTGTACATATACATGTCTAAATATAATATAAAGCTACATACTGTACATATACATGTCTAAATATAATATAAAGATACATACTGTACATAGATGTCTAAATATAATATAAAGATACATATTGTACATATACATGTCTAAATATAATATAAAAAGATACATACTTTACATATACATGTCTAAATATAATATAAAAAGATACATACTGTACATATACATGTCTAAATATAATATAAAGATACATACTCTACATAGATGTCTAAATATAATATAAACAGATACATACTGTACATATACATGTCTAAATATAATATAAAAAGATACATACTGTACATATACATGTCTAAATATAATATAAAGATACATACTGTACATACATGTCTAAATATAATACTAACAGATACATACTGTACATACATGTCTAAATATAATATAAAGATACATACTGTACATATACATGTCTAAATATAATATAAAGATACATACTGTATATATACATGTCTATATATAAAATAAAAAGATACATACTGTACATATACCTCTAAATATAATATATAGATACATACTGTACATACATGTCTAAATATAATATAAAGATACATACTGTACATATACATGTCTAAATATAATATAAAGATACATACTGTACATATACATGTCTAAATATAATATAAAGATACATACTGTATATATACATGTCTAAATATAATATAAAAAGATACATACTGTACATACATGTCTAAATATAATTTACATACTGTACACATACATGTCTAAATATAATATAAAGATACATACTGTACATATACATGTCTAAATATAATATAAAGATACATACTGTACATATACATATCTAAATATAATATAGATACATACTGTACATATACATGTCTAAATATAATATAGATACATACTGTACATATACATGTCTAAATATAATATAAAGATACATACTGTACATATACATGTCTAAATATAATATAAATATACATACTGTACATATACATGTCTAAATAGAATAGAGATACATACTGCACATATACATGTCTAAATATAATATAAAGATACATATTGTACATATACATGTCTAAATATAATATAAAGATACATACTGTACATATACATGTCTAAATATAATATAATGCTACATATTGTACATATACTTCTAAATATAATATAAAGTTACATACTGTACGTACATGTCTAAATATAATATAAAGATACATACTGTACATATACATGTCTAAATATAATATAAAGATACATACTGTACATATACATGTCTAAATAGAATATAGATACATACTGTACATATACATGTCTAAATATAATATAAAGATACATATTGTACATATACATGTCTAAATATAATATAAAGATACATACTGTACATATACATGTCTAAATATAATATAAAGCTACATACTGTACATATACGTCGAAATATAATATAAAGATACATACTGTACATACATGTCTAAATATAATATAAAGATACATACTGTACATATACATGTCTAAATATAATATAAAAAGATACATACTGTACATACATGTCTAAATATAATATAAAGATACATACTGTACATATACATGTCTATATATAATATAAAGATACATACTGTATATATACATGTCTAAATATAATATAAAAAGATACATACTGTACATATACGTCTAAATATAATATAAAGATACATACTGTACATATACATGTCTAAATATAATATAACAAGATACATACTTTACATATATGTCTAATTATAATATAAAGATACATACTTGACATACATGCCTAAATATAATATAAAGATGCATACTGTACATACATGTCTAAATATAATATAAACATACATACTGTATATATACATGTCTAAATATAATATAAAGATACATACTGTACATATACATGTCTAAATATAATATAAAAAGATACATACTGTACATATACATGTCTAAATATAATTTAAAGATACATACTCTACATACATGTCTAAATATAATATAAAGATACATACTGTATATATACATGTCTAAATATAATAAAAAAATACATACTGTACATATACGTCTAAATATAATATAAAGATACATACTGTACATATACATGTCTATATATAATATAAAGATACATACTGTATATATACATGTCTAAATATAATATAAAAAGATACATACTGTACATATACGTCTAAATATAATATAAAGATACATACTGTACATATACATGTCAAAATATAATATAACAAGATACATACTGTACATATATGTCTAATTATAATATAAAGATACATACTGGACATACATGTCTAAATATAATATAAAGATGCATACTGTACATACATGTCTAAATATAATATAAACATACATACTGTATATATACATGTTTAAATATAATATAAAGATACATACTGTACATATACATGTCTAAATATAATATAAAAAGATACATACTGTACATATACATGTCTAAATATAATATAAAAAGATACATACTGTACATATACATGTCTAAATATAATATAAAGATACATACTGTACATATACATGTCTAAATATAATATATAAAGATACATATTGTACATATACATGTCTAAATATAATATAAAAAGATACATACTGTACATATACATGTCTAAATATAATATAAAGATATATACTGTGCATATACGTCTAAATATGATATAAAGATACATACTGTACATATACATGTCTAAATATAATATAAAGATAGATACTGTACATATACATGTCTAAATATAATATAAAGATACATACTCACGTGGAAACAGGGACATCAGGGGCCATTCGGCCTTTGATAAATTGGCCCCTTAGAACACTATTTTTAGATTTTTTTAAAATAAAACTAGTTTTGGCTAGAAAAATGTATGAAACATAAAGTTATTTAAAAAAAAATGTTACATAGCCAACTTAAAGGAACAGTTTACTCAAAAAATATCTCCCCTTTCATTTGTTCCCAATGATCCACTTTACCTACTGGAGTATATTAAAATGTTTTCAAGTATTTCCATTGCCCTAATTTTGGCATTTGAAATAGTTGATTTAGCCTGTTGTATCCCCACCCATCCTGAAAGTTTTTGGCCTCAAGGCCAAGCTGTGTAAACAAAGCCAGTAGAAGAAATTACACTCCCAGTGGGTTATAGAAGAGATAAGGTAATAACAAGTTAATTTTCCATTGTTCTCTCCAAGTACTGGTGATTGGTTCATGGACAGATATAAGATAAAGAAGCAGTTATATGTACACAATGTATAAAGTAATGAGATATGATTATATCTACAAGGGCAACCTATTTTATTAGGTTGTGGCTTCAAAACACAGAATCAGCTCATTCATATACACAAATACACCTAAAAAAGCAAATCTCATACATTTTATACTCTGCAGCTGGGGAAAAAAAAGTAATTAGAAACATATTAAGGTAAAAACAATTTTATAGGATACTGTTCTATTAAGTCATATCAATCTGTCAATCTTGGTAGGCCATAATATAATATTAAGTTTGTGGAAATCTGTGAAAGCTCCTAGTATGGCACTATTTGTTAAGAACATTTTTACTCAACTGTCAATATGACACTTTAACAGATTTAGAGAAAGGGATTAAATCTTTCATCAAAAAAAAGCTGGGGCGTGATCCAATTACTATCCAGGGATACTCAGAGTCCAATAGTGTCGTCCTTTATCACTTCTAAATATGTGCAGGATGCATCGTTGCCATCATTTAAAAAGAAATTCCAGCAGCAGAGCAAGCAAGCCGGTTACCAGAGTATTGGTGACCTACTGTTCAACTGCTCCACCCACTCAGTTCTGTGATCAAACCACACCCATTTGATAGTGATAGTATAATTAAAATTTGCTGTCAAAATTAACACTTTATGCAGGTGTTATAATCAATCCATATCCAATTACTGATCTTTTGTAAAATTAAAAAAGCAAGGCTATATTCTTGTTTATTTACGAAACTTGGTTTTATTTAAATTTTAAGATAAAGAAATATTATATACCATAACAGTTAAATCTGTATTGCATGTTTAAACCATACCATAAATAAAAACTGGTTAATAAACCTTTACTCCAGAGGTATATAATTAATTTGGAAGTTCTAGAAGAGTGTTAATTTTGTTGGCGAAAATTTTTCGAATCTGTGAATAATCTATTGATTCTTCCTATGGAAATAAGAATAACCCACGAGTAGGGGTTTAATTTATGCTGTGTCTGTGGTAGCTGCAGAAACGTTTTGTTGTGCTGAGTTACTTGATACTTGTTTTAATTTTTAACAGAGAAATGTTAAAGTTTTTATATTGGGTAATATGTGCAATTGCGCTACAGCCAATACAGTTTACAGTTTGTTTGTTTATATTTGAAAGTTACACTTCTGTATGTTTATGAAACTTGGTTTTATTTAGTTTTAGGTTTAATAAAGACGTTATATATATCACAACAGCTAAATTGGTGTCTGTATTGCATGTTTAAACCTTAATACCATAAATAATAACAGGTGTTATGTTTACTTCTGGAGTATATAATCAGTTTGGGAATTTTAGACAAATGCTTAAATAATGCATTACACTTTAACTGAACCCCTTAGATTTTAGTCGCCTAAAAACTACTGGAGATTTAGTCAACTAAAACTAGACAAAAACGAAAACAATTCAGATGACTAAAATACGACTAAAACTAAAATGGCATTTTAGTCAAAAGACTAAAACTAAGACTAAATCGAAATTTCCCATCAAAATTAACACTGGTGTATATATATATATGTATGTACATGTGTGGGTGCGTGTATACACACACAAAATGTTGGGAAAAAGAGGTAGCATTTCCAGGAACAAAAAAAAAAAAAATCCAGGGACATTAACAAAATCCAGGGACTGTACCTGGAAATCAGGGACTGTTAGCAACTATGCAGGATGCTATAGTTAGCAGAGACCTGGTTGTTGACGGCTTTAAAAAATAAGTTCTGTTACCTATTGGTTCTTTCTGGTGGGAGGGGTGCTTGTTGGGTCTTTTTTCTCTCTCTTTTCTTTCTTTTATTTTGGTTGTTCTTAATATTATCTATTATGCAAAATTGTATATTCTAATGTCCATTCTAACGTTTTCTCAGCAATTTGAAAAATTAGGTACTTTAAAGGGACACTCAAGTCAAAATAAACTTTTATGATTCAGAAAGAGAATTCAGTTATGAGATACTTTACAATTTACTTCCATTATCAAATTTTACACAGTCTTTTTATATTCACACTTTCTGGGGAACAAGATCGTACTGAGCGTGTGCACAAGCTCAAAGAGTATATGTACACTAGTCTGTGATTGGCTGATGTCTGTCACATGATTACAAAAGGCCAGAAAATGGGAGAGAAAAAAATGTCAGAAAAACAATTACTGCTTAATTAAATTTAGAGTAGGTGTTAAATAATTGTCTTTTTATTTTGCATATTTAGTAAGGGGACATATAAAATCAATACTTGTGTACTTCTTGTTCTTTTTTTCTGATTTATTTAGACTCCCCCTTCCTTCTTCCTACTTAGAAGAGCTGTTGTTCACATATGACAATTATAAGAAACAGATGTGATAGCTGCCTAAGATATAACCTGTTTCTTTTCTTTGCTACGTGTTGATTGATGCAAACGGTAATAAATGATTTTTAGCACCAGTTTGCAACTTTACCACCTGTATGGAAACTAGACCTATTTTTTATATAGATCTTTAGCTAGTGGGATTTTTCTCATTTTTTTGAGGGGCAGTTTTAAAAAGTTTGATTTTAAGGGTGGCTTCCATTACTGTATTTTTCTATAATATGAGCACAGTGTGATTAAGTCTTAAAAGACACAACCTTTAACTCTGAATTTAAAATGTACATGAAACCAAAAAAAAAATATTTTGTGATTCAGTGTTTACAATTCAAAAAAGTTTCCAATGTAATTCTATTTTCAAATTTGCATTGTCTCAATTGTATTCTTTGTTGAAGAGATACCTAGGTAGGCATCAGGAGTACTACATGACAGGAAACAGTGCTGCCATTTAGTGCTCTTGCATATGAATAACATTCTTGCAAAACTGCTGCCATATAGTACTCTAGAAATGGGCCTTCTCCTAAGCATACGCCCCTGCTTTACAACAAAAGATACCAGGAGAACAAAGACAAATCTATGATAGAAGTTGTGATGAGAGCAGGATGTGATGTCACTAGTTTGTGGGCTGGGCTTAGGTCCGGTGTCTGTGTGGGAGTTAGTTTAGAACAATCAATCTGTCTAGATGTGTATTGCTATGCTCTGTAATAAAATAGAGTTGTACCATCATTGCTGTGTCCTGCATATGTCCTGCATCTCATGACATGGTGTCAGAAGTTCTGGACTGCGCTTCTGTTCCTGATCGATTGCAATGTCAAAGTTTACCCCACCTGAGCCTTTTGACTTTTCTCAGCCTGCAGCTTGGCCCACATGGCGTCAGCGGTTTCAGCGCTTCAGGATTGCATCCAAACTGAACAAGGAGAGTGGTGAAGTACAAGTTAATTCTCTTTTATACTCTATGGGGAAAGATGTGGAGCCAGTGTTCAATGCTTTTACTTTCCAAGAAGGAGAAGAAGTTAACTTTGATATACTTATGGATAAACTCAGTGCCCACTTTGTGCCCAAAAGAAATGTGATTCATGAGAGAGCTTGTTTTCACAAACGTAATCAGCGTGTGGGAGAATCTGTGGAGTCATTTGTGCGCAGCCTGTATGAATTAGCTGAATTCTGTGAGTTTGGTGTTGCTAAAGAAGAGCAAATCAGAGACAGAATAGTTATTGGAATTGCAGATGCTGAAGTCTCCCTGAGGCTGCAGTTAGAGCCTGATTTAACGTTAGAAGGGGCTATTAGGATGGCCCGCCAGAGTGAACTGGTGAAAAAGCAAAGTGCTAATCTGAGGTCTGAGAGTATTGTGGATGAAGTGCAACAGTCTAGGAAAACTACTAGTGAAAGGCACAGTGTGAGCGGTAGATCTAAAGTACTGGAAAGGCCTAGAAGTGGATGGGCACAACATGGCCGATGCACACGGTGCTACCGGGCTCATGATCAGAGTGCTATATGCCCGGCCAGAGATAAAAGATGCAGAAAATGTAACAGAATAGGCCATTTTGAAGTGGTGTGTAAAACTGAATACATTAAGGAGATGCAGGTGGACAGTGACCAGGAGGGTCAGGAAGTGTCTTTTGTGGGGTCTGTTGTGGAACGGACAAGCTCAGAGGAAGATTGGAAAGTTACTTTTACTGTAATGGGAGCCAAAGTTGATTTTAAGATTGACACAGGAGCAGATATCACTGTAATGTCCTTTGCCGAATTTATGAAACTGCCTCGACAGCCCCAGCTGGCGAAGGTTACTACAAATGTCCATAGTCCTGGTGGCCGCATTGATTGTGTGGGGAAATTTCTTGCCAGCTGTGAGTACAAGCAAAGGAAGTTCACCATGTGGGTGCATGTGATCCGAGGTTAGTGTTTTAACAGTTTATTGAGCAGAAAAGCAGCCTGTGACTTGGGCCTCGTGGCCAGAGTGAATGAGATTTCCGAAGATATGTTTGGCGAGTTGGGCCTACTGAATTGCAAACCAGTCCGTATAGCACTTAAAAGTGACGCAGTCCCATACAGTATTTCTACTCCTCGTAGAATTCCGTTCCCGCTCATGCCTCAAGTGGAGAAAGAGCTCATGCGCATGAAGTCTATGGGGGTTATTGAAGAGGTTGTTGAAGCAACTGATTGGTGTGCCCCCATTGTTCCAGTTGCAAAGAAAAACAGAAAGGTGCGCATCTGTGTGGACCTGAAAAGGTTGAATGAGGCAGTGAAGAGAGAGAGATTTGTGCTGCCGACATTGGAAGATATAGCTCCGAAGTTGGCTGGGGCGAAGTTCTTTTCCACATTAGATGCTTCTAGCGGCTTTTGGCAGATCCCCCAGGATCCAAAGTGCCGCAAACTGACTACCTTTATCACACCGGTAGGTCGGTTCTGCTTCTGCAGACTCCCCTTTGGGATATCCTCCGCTCCTGAAATCTTTCAAAGGGAAATGAGTTCTCTCCTGAGTGGCCACGTGGGCACAGCGGTCGTCATGGACGACATTCTAGTGTATGGGTCTACAGTGGAGGAGCATGATCAGCGTTTGAGTTGTGTGTTACAGGCTATCAAAGAGTCTGGGCTGAAGCTGAATAAAGAAAAATGTCATTTTAGGAAAACTGAATTATGCTACTTTGGGCATATCATCAACGGGGATGGCATCAAGCCAGACCCGAGAAAATTCGTGCTATTGAACAGATGAAAAGCCCTTCTGATGTACATGAGCTGAGACAGATATTGGGCCTTGTAAATTACGTGGGCAAGTTTCTTCCAGATTTATCTACAGTTTTACACCCTATCACAGAGTTGCTTAAGAAAGACGTTGCCTGGGTCTGGGGACCTTCACATGAAAAAGCTTTCCTGCATGCCAAGTCCCTGCTGGGGTCTGCCCCAGTGCTGGGGTTCTACTACCCTTCAAAAAAGACTGTGGTTAGTGCTGATGCAAGCAGTTATGGGTTGGGGGCTGCACTCCTGCAGCTGAATGACAACAAACTACAGCCCATCGCCTACTGTTCCCGCACACTGACGGCTGCAGAGTCAAAATACGCTCAAATTGAGAAAGAGTGCCTGGCTGCAGTTTGGGCCTGTGAGCGCTTTCAGCGTTATCTAGTGGGTTTGGAGAAATTTAGTCTGGAAACTGACCACAAACCGCTAGTCCCTCTAATCAATTCTTATGACATTGACAAAACACCCTTGAGATGCCAGAGACTTTTAATGAGACTGCTCAGGTTCAATGTTCAGGCAGTGCATGTGCCGGGGAAACAGCTGGTTGTGGCAGATACACTATCCAGGCTCCCGCTGGCTGCTGCTGAAGAATCCTCCACAGAATCGGATGTGAAAGTGTATGTTGATTCAGCTCTGGCCTCTAAGTCCATTTCTTCAAGGAAACTGGAAGAGATAAAGAGAGAGACATATTTGGACACAGATCTGCAAGAAGTTATAAGGTACATAAGAGAAGGCTGGCCCGAGAGCCGGGCAGCCTGGATGTCTTTAAGTGCTTACCAGCCAGAGAGGTCGCAGCTCACGGAGCTGGAGGGGTTGGTGCTGTTCCAAGACCGCATTGTAATTCCTGTCAGCATGAGGAAAGAGATGTTAAACAGGATTCACGATGGCCACTTAGGCATTACAAAGTGCAGAGAAAGGGCAGCTACAGCTGTGTGGTGGCCTGGGATCAGCTCCGACATTGCAAATCATGTGTCTAAATGTGCATTTTGCCGGGAACGCCGACCTACTCGGAGAAGGGAGCCCTTAATGTCTACTCCGCTGCCTGCGGGGCCGTGGCAGAAAATAGCTGCTGATTTGTGCGAACTGCACGGGAAAAAGTTTCTTGTTGTGATCGACTACTATTCCAGGTATTTGGAAATTGCACCCCTGAATGATATCACAAGTCAGGCCGTTATCATTCGCCTAAAGAGCTTGTTCGCCCGCTGGGGCATTCCAATGGAGCTGGTGAGTGATAATGGTATGCAGTTCGCTTCTACAGAGTTCAGTGCTTTCAGCAGGGAATATGATTTTGTACATTCCACGTCAAGTCCACATTATCCGCAGGCCAACGGAATGGCTGAAAGGGCAGTTCAAACAACAAAATTCATTCTAAAACAATCTGAGCCGTACCTAGCCCTCTTGTCATACAGGGCGACGCCCATTCAAGCCACCGGGTTTAGCCCGGCACAGCTGATGCTAGGACACCAGATTCGCACCACTTTACCCTCAGTGGGTGTCTTCAAGCCGCCTGGCCCTGTTCCTCGGGATGAAGTCCTTAGGAGGGATGAAGAGGCCAAAAAGGGTTATCATTTCTTCTACGACAGGAGACATTCTGTCAGGCCCTTACAGGAACTGAAAGCGGGCCAAAGTGTCAGAATTAAACTGGACGATGAGAAGAAATGGAAGATGCCTGCTACGGTAGTTGGCCGCTCTCCAGAACCAAGGTCTTATACAGTCCTTACGGAGGGAGGGACGGTTACACGCCGTAACCGAAGACATCTTCAGTCTGTACCTGAGAGTCTGGAACTGGATGCCTCAGTACCACCGCCGGTGGGATCCCCTGTTCTAAGAGAGGTGCCTTCCCCTCAGCAAGACCACAACGGGGATATATCTTTGCCTCCAGCGGACTCTTGTTCACCATCTTCTGTATCAGAGGACAGTTCATGCAAAGTTACATCAAGCGGAAGAGTGGTGAAACTTCCGGCCTGATATAGGGACTGACTTTAGCTAGAACAGTGACCGGAAGTATGGGCAGAATAATCCCATGGTCACTGTGGACTAGGGTAGTCTACCCCGATGTCCAAGTCAGGATGTAATTTATCTGTTCATGTTTTCTAACCTGTTTGTTTTTATAATGTTCAAAAACAAAAATGTTGTTGTATACCCTGTTGGTGTACCTTGTTATTTGTTATATGCAAATGTATTCTTTGCCTTTGAAAAAGGGGAAGATGTGATGAGAGCAGGATGTGATGTCACTAGTTTGTGGGCGGGGCTTAGGTCCGGTGTCTGTGTGGGAGTTAGTTTAGAACAATCAACCTGTCTAGATGTGTATTGCTATGCTCTGTAATAAAATAGAGTTATACCATCATTGCTGTGTCCTGCATATGTCCTGCATCTCATGACAGAAGTAAATTAGAAAGTTGTTTAAAATATCATGCTCTATCTGAACTGTGAAAGGAATTGTTTGCGTTTTATGTCCCTCTAATGGCAGTGGCTCCAAAGACAGCAACTTTCACATTTTGGATATTTTCTAGAATAGGACAAATTGTAGACTGTAAATTGAAATAATAATTTAAATGTATCCATACTCTGTAACTTGCTGAAACTGTCATTATAATGCTATTTATTAGACTATATTAATTATCTTCCTCATATAATAATGTAATTCCAGAATGGGCTACTGACAGGTGATTTAGAGAGAGTACTAATCCCTACATTTGTCAGTTATTGTAAGGCTAAGTAGATGTTAATGTGATAAATGCAGTAATGGAATCTGAGAATTCCAGAGATTTGCATCTTTTAGACACAGAGCAGGAAGATCAGATGCATTTATTGTTCATTTATGTCACTGAATCCTCTTTAATATATGATTAGCAGGTTTATTTTTACTATCACAATGTGACCTAACAGATTTACATTTACTGTGTTATTGTTCTCTGCCCCATTCCATTATGTACTGTATAGGGTAACAAATTAGCACAAGAATTCCATAGGTTTTAAGCAGGTTTTGTATTTTATGCTTTGATAAAAAAAATACATTTTGATAAATAAAACAAAAATACATAGGGAAAAAATACTGTAGGCAATATTTTATAATAGGTATATGGATTAGTAAGCAGATATTCAGTTGTTGCTTAAATGGATAGTCAAAATTAAACTTGCATGATTCAGAAAGAGCATGTCATTTTAAGACACTTCTGTTTTCAAATGTGCTTTGTTCTTTTGGTATCGCTGGTTGAAAATGAATATGCACATATCCTACACTAGTGGTTGCTAGCTGCTGATTGGTGCCTGCACACATGTTTTTTTGTGATTGGTTAACTAGATAAATTCAGATAGCTGCCAGTAGTGCAATATTGTTCCTTCAGCAAACGATAACAAGATAATGAAGAAATTTTGATAATAGAAGTAAATTTGAAAGTTGTTTAAAATTGTATGTTCTATTCAAATAAAGGAAGACAATCTTGGGGTTTTCTGTCCCTTTCAAGGTGTAATGCAGTTTTAAAGGGATATTAAATGGTATTTGGAATACACAGCACATTATTTTAGAAAATGGTTTAATTGCACTGCTGATTCTCTACAAATAACCGATAATAATAAATAAACTGTAAGCTTTATAAAACTGCAGCTTCATATCTGAGGAGCATTTTTCAATGGATAATATAAAATTGTTTTGTCAGATAAGTATATTTTCATGCTTTTTCTTTTCATTGATTTCTTGTGTCTCTCATAATAAAATAGCTGTTAACCAATAACATGCAGTAGTGTTTTCACAGTGGAATGTGTCTTCCCTTCAGGTGGTTTAGTAAGGATTCTGATTAGTTTATTACAATTTCTTAAACAAATACAACTTAATTTCTAATCTCCATGTAATAATAACTAAATTTAATAACTTGTGTATTCTATACACACATAACTGTATATGCTAAGATTTATACATCACTTTCATATTCACATTATATAGGTGCTGGAAAGACATATTGCTTAAATCAGACCTTCTTTAAAGGGACAGTCTAGTCAAAATTAAACTTTCATGATTCCAATATAGCATGCAATTTTTAACAACTTTCCAATTTACTTTTATAATCAAATTTGCTTTGCTCTCTTGATATTCTTTGTGGACAGCTAAACCTAGGTATGCTCATATGCTATTTCTAAGCCATTGAACCGCCTCTTAGCTCAGTGCATTTTGACAGTTCTTTACAGTTAGGCACTGTTAGTTAATGTGTGTCATATAGATAACATTGTGCTCACTCCCTTGGAGTTTTTTAAGAGTCAGCTCTGATTGGCTAAAATGCATGTCTGTCAAAAGAACTGAGATAAGGGGACAGTCTGCAGAGGCTTAGATACAAGATAATCACAGAGGTAAAAAGTGTATTAATATTACAGTGTTGGTTATACAAAACTGAAGAATGGGTAGTTAAATTAATTTCTTTTAACACAATACAAATCTGGAGTAGACTGTCCCTTTAATATTCCCACCTCAACCACCTAATATCCTCACTAGAATTGCAAACAGTGAGTTTGTGTATCATGAGCAGCAATGTTAATATTCCTAGAGAACACAAGGGTGAGCCAGAGGGTAAATAGTAATGTGAGTGACAGTGTATATAACAATCCACTTCCAGCTTCTCGGAGTAAAGTGCACCAACAATGTCATTTTAAACAATATCAGGGTTTTTGTTTTATTTTTGTTTTCATTTATGACTTCCAGTACTATAATAGTTCAGATGTCAGCTCAGGTGTCTAAATATTATTGAATCTGAATAGTTCACCAAAATGTATAAGAAATGTATTACAGATTATTATTTTTTTTAATGAACATTTCTATGATTATTACATTTTCTTATCAGACTTGTGTAGCTTGCCCCTCTCAACATAGTAATAGATAGTTATGCCCTAATGACCATTAACATTTCCAGCTATTTTAATTTCACATTTGAACAGCTTTTACTGAAAGGTAGCATGCACGTTTCTAAGCACTGCACAGCAGGAAAAAGTGCTGCCATCTAGTGCTCTTGCAAAGGTATAACAGGCTTGAAAAACTGCTGCCATATAGTGCTGCAAACAAGTGGATGCTCCTGAGCTTACATATCTGCTTTTCAACAAAGGATACCAAAGGAACAAAGAAAATGTTTAAACTTACATCTATCTGAATAATGAAAATAATGAGTTTATGTCCCTTTAACCTTTGTACATGCACTCATAGTTTAATATATTTCATTACTGCTCTTTTATATGCACGATAGAACATCTTTTCTACAATTTTCTCTTTAAGAAGGAAGTTATTGCTTTAATAGCTTCCCTTAATGCCCAAGCTATATGCAATAAAGAGTTCTCTTTATTTTGAGAAAATGCTCTATTCCTTTATTAATTCTGTGGAGTTAAAGGGACACTGAACCCAATTTTTTTCTTTCATGATTCAGATAGAGCATGCAACTTTCTAATTTACTCCTATTATGAATTTTTCTTTGTTCTCTTGCTATCTTTATTTGAAAAAGAAGGCATCTAAGCTATTTTTTGGTTCAGACCCTGGACCACACTTGTTTATTGGTAGGTTAAATTAATCCACCAATCAGCAAGAACAACCCAGGTTGTTCACCAAAAATGGGCCGACATCTAAACTTACATTCTTGCTTTTCAAGCAAAGATACCAAGAGAATGGGCCGGCATCTAAACTTACATTCTTGCTTTTCAAATAAAGATACCAAGAGAATGAAGAAAATGTAATAATAGGAGTACATTAGAAAGTTGCTTAAAATTCCATGCTCTATCTGAATCACAAAAGAAAAATGTTGGGTTCAGTGTCCCTTTAATGCTGTACAAAAGATCTCTCACACATGAAAGTGACCTTCTATAAATTATACTAGAAATGATATGATTTAGTACAATTTGATACTGTTGACCACCCTCTTTTGCTCCACACCCTCCAATCCTTCGGCATCTGTGACTCTCTCTTGGTTCTCTTCCTATCTGTCTAACTGTACCTTTAGTGTATCCTTCACTGGGGCATCCTCTGCCCCGTTACCTCTTTCTGTTGGGGTACCGCAAGGCTCTGTCCTCGATCCCCTTCTCTTCTCAATCTACACGTCCTCACTAGGTTCCTTAATAAAGTCCCACAGGTTTCATTATCATTTGTATGCCAATGATACCCAAATCTACCTCTCTGCACCAGAACTACCTCCTTCCTTGCTAACCCGTGCCACTAACTGTCTCTCTCATACTCTCATATCTCATCTTGGATGTCCTCTCACTACCTCAAGCTAAATCTCTCCAAAACTGAGCTCCTTATTTCCAGCCCTTCCTCCAAAATCTCCACCCCCCATGTCTCTATAACTGATAACTCCATCATTACCCCAACCTCACATGCCTGATGTCTTGGGGTCACACTGGACTCAGATCTCTCTTTCACTCCTCACATTCAGTCCTTGGCTAAAGCCTGCCGCTTCCACCTTAAAAATATCGCTAAAATTAGACATTTCCTTACACAAGTCACAACAAAGATTTTAATCCACTGTCTCATCCTTTCCCGCCTCGACTACTGCAACTCTATCCTCTCTGGTCTCCCTAGCTGCTGCCTAGCTCCTTTACAATCCATATTGAATGTCTCTGCCAGGTTCAGCTTCCTTGCACGTCGCTCTTCATCTGCCGCACCTCTCTGCCAATCCCTTCACTGGCTTCCTCTTGCCTCCAGGATTAAACACAAAATTCTCACTCTGACACACAAAGCCCTCAATTGCACTGCTCCCCCCTACATCTCAGACATTGTCTCCAGATACTCTCCCTCCCGTCCCCTTCACTCCGCTCATGATCTCCTACTCTCCTCCTCTCTTGTTACCTCCTCACATTCCCGTCTTCAAGATTTCTCCAGATTGGCTCCCATCTTATGGAACTCTCTGCCTCGCTACACAAGAATCTCCCCTAGTTTTAAAAGCTTCAAGTGCTCCCTGAAGACTCTACTATTCAGGGACACTTACAACCTACACTAACCTTCCTATCTCCACTGCTATCCCATAACACCCCATAGCATGTAAGCCTATGAGCCCAGCTGTTTGTAGTTTATCTTCATAAGAGCCGACTACAACAGTGCAACTCTTGGCAGGACCCTCTCTCCCCATTTGATACCTGTAATCATTTTTATATACCACCTATGTTCATAGCGCTGCGGAACCTGTTGGCGCTCTACAAATACCTGATAATAAAAAATAATAATAATACATTTGATACAGATACTCTAAATCTATACTTTAGTCTCAGCAGAACTCTTAATTGGTGCTGATTCCATGTGGCATCTCGCCATTAATTCTCATAAGAAAACTACCATGTTAAAGCAATAGAGAGAGGCAGATGTTTTTAGTCTTACACCTCAAATGATTATATGTTTTTATTGTGAGAAATTGTAAGGGAATTGCATGACAAATTCAAGACGTTTTAGACAAGGCTGCTGTGGTAAAAAATAATAATAATTCAATCCTGATATAATTTGTTTAAGTCACAAATAAGTGTTTACTGCATTATACAACAAATATAGCAATACATTACAAGTGGAGCACAAAATATAGATTTTGTGAAAGCGATATATGCGCTCCACTTAGTATACCTGTGCACGCAAATGTGCGCTGGTATTACAAGTTAGCCGCTATGCATGGAAGTATTGCGCTCATGGGAGCCTCGTTCTCATGTCGTGAGACACAGCATGAGAATCTAGTGCAGTGAAGGGGGTAAGTCGCGCAGCGATGGGCAGCAAATGTTACATATATATATGCTTATATACATATATATGTATGTGTTAATATGTATAACCAATCCTAATATCAACATGCCCCATGTGTCAGCTGAGCTGGTGTAAAGCAGGCCGCCACTGGACTCTGGAATACTGGAAATGGGTTTTCTTTAGTTTATATGCTTCACTATCTGGCGTAATCTGGGTGTGGTTGATGCCAGGAGAATGCTTGTTGAATCACTAATAAAAAGCATACAATGGTAGACTAAGGAGAAGCAATGCACTACTGGGAGCTAGCTTTGGATTGGTGGCTACACATATATGCCTTTGTTCATTGGCTCACCAAATTTAGGGCTAGATACGTTTTTGCGCAAGCAATATTGTGTTTTTCATGATCCGATTTAATTGCTACAATTCTTACCCGCGAGCTGTGGTTAACCTGGACTGATGAAGGGGACAGTTTGATCCCTGAAACGTCACTTTGCACATTAGACCTTTGTGTGGAAAGATCAGTGAGTGCGAATACTTCCTTTAAACTTGAATACTGACGTTCTTGACACCCTGGTGTTTTACCTTGAAGTGAGAGTATAAATCCCCTTGAATTTATTTATTTATATATATATATATATATATATATATATATATATATATATATATATATATATATTTATTTAACTGTGTATTTACTGTAAATAATTCACATTCTAATGTTCTGCATATAAATATATTAAGAGGATTTAGCAATTTGATAATAGAATTAACTTAGAAAGTTCTTTAAAAATCAAAAGTGCTGTACACATTGTGAAATAAATCTTTTGAGGTTCTCTCAGTAGTTTGCACATAATTTTACCCATTGTGCAGTTGTATTTGCAACAATGTTTATAGCAATGCTATACATAGTTACAAACACTGTTGCTATAGATTGCTAAAGACACATGCATGCTACTAAGCTTCTGTCAGCCTACCTAGGCTACCTCTTCAGCTAAGAAGATAAGGAGAACAAAGCAAATTTGTTAAGTTAAAGGGACAGTGAACCCAAATTTTTTCTTTCGTGATTCAGATAGAGCATGACATTTTAAGCAACTTTCTAATTTACTACTATTATCACATTTTCTTCATTCTCTTGGTATTTTTATTTGAAATGCAAGAATGTAAGTTTTGATGCCTGCCCATTTTTGGTGAACAACCTGGGTTGTCTTTGCTGATTGGTAGATAAATTCATCCCCCAATAAGAAAGTGATGTCCAGAGTTCTGAACCAAAAAAAAAAAAAGCTTGGATGCCTTCTTTTTCAAATAAAGATAGCAAGAGAATAAAGAAAAATTGATAATAGGAATAAATTAGAAAGTTGCTTAAAATTGCATGCTCTGTTTGAATCACAAAAGAAAAAATTTGGGTTCAGTGTTCCTTTAATTGGAAATTTGTTTAAAATTGCATCATCTAATGGAATCATAAACGTTTAATTTTGATTTTTTTTAACTTCACTGCTCTGTATTTTGTCTATTGTGTATTCTGACCTTGTTATGAAAAAATAATAATATATACAGTATATATATATATATATATATATATATACTTAAGTGTCTTAAAAGGACATGCTCTATCTGATTCATGCAAGTTTGATTTTGACTTTCCTATCCCTTCAAGAACGAAGAAAACACCCAGCATCTAAATATTACTTGTTTCCATACTGCTCTGGAGTCTAGAGGTACTTTTGTGAGAAGTCTTAGGTTTCACACAGAATTCTAAAGGAAGACTTTGCTATGAAGGGGCTGTATTTTGTCTATTAATGAAGATGTGCAAATGCAGTACAATAAAATCAATGAGCTTTCTATTAAGGAACAGTAAACACCTTGTAATTACAATACATTTCTGTTGTTTTGCTATTGAATAACATATCAGCCAAATTTTACTGTTTTAAAAACAAATGCACATCCTTTTTACCGTAGTTATTTTTCAGTAGCCAAGCCCCATCCACCGTTTGCCTTATTTGGAGGAGTCTATCTGGGCTTTAGTCCCCAGAAAACAAATCTAACCACTGTCATAGAGTTAGTAAAATGCATTGCTTTGCAGTTTTTATCTAATAAAGCCAATTATGGACAACTATGTAGCAGAGTTAACCTTGAGGAGTCAGCAAGGAGCATTTCAAGTTCTGAGAATTAGAAATTGCTCGCTTTTCAGAGCTAAATTATAAGAAAAAGGTGCACAATAAATAATGAAAATATTTAGAAAGTTGTTTCATTATGCATAACTAAACATTTTATATAAAAATCTCAAGGTTTTTACTGACTGTCTAGTTTTTTTTACTTATATTATCAAGTTTTCCTCATTATTTCTGTGTCCATTTTTGAGGAGTTATCCTAGATAGACACATAGGAATGTGCACATGTGTTTGTGCCATACATGTAGAAATGTTATATATTGTTGCATATGGTGCTAAATACACAATCACACTCACGCAAATTTCCTAGCTGTATTTTTTTTTTAATTTGCACATCTGATTTATTAAAAGCTCAATTTGACTTAAAACTATACAGACAACATCACATTTTGATATTTGTATTAGCTTCAGGGATATCTTAGCAGCACCATATGATCTTATTTCCTCTTTTTAGATATCCTTATGAGATGGAGCCTCTTTAATTTCTAGGGCCTAGATTTGGAGTTCGGCGGTAGCCGTCAAAACCAGCGTTAGAGGCTCCTAACGCTGGTTTTGGGCGCCCGCTGGTATTTGGAGTCAGTGATTAAAGGGTCTAACGCTCACTTTTCAGCCGCAACTTTTCCATACCGCAGATCCCCCTACGCCATTTGCGTAGCCTATCTTTTCAATGGGATCTTTCTAACGCTGGTATTTAGAGTCGTTTCTGAAGTGAGCGTTAGAGCTCTAACGACAAGATTCCAGCCGCCTGAAAATAGCAGGAGTTAAGAGCTTTCTGGCTAACGCCGGTTTATAAAGCTCTTAACTACTGTACCCTAAAGTACACTAACACTCATAAACTACCTATGTACCCCTAAACCGAGCTCCCCCCACACCGCCGCCACTCGATTAAAATTTTGAACCCCTAATCTGCCGACCGCCACCTACGTTATATTTATGTACCCCTAATCTGCTGCCCCTAACCCCGCCGACCCCTGTATTATATTTATTAACCCCTAACCTGCCCCCCACAACGTCGCCGCCAGCTACTTACAATAATTAACCCCTAATCTTCCGACCGCAAATCGCCGCCACCTACGTTATCCCTATGTACCCCTAATCTGCTACCCCTAACATCGCCGACCCCTATATTATATTTATTAACCCCTAATCTGCCCCCCTCAACGTCGCCGACACCTGCCTACACTTATTAACCCCTAATCTGCCGAGCGGACCTGAGCGCTACTATAATAAATGTATTAACCCCTAATCCGCCTCACTAACCCTATCATAAATAGTATTAACCCCTAATCTGCCCTCCCTAACATCGCCGACACCTACCTTCAATTATTAACCCCTAATCTGCCGACCGGAGCTCACCGCTATTCTAATAAATGTATTAACCCCTAAAGCTAAGTCTAACCCTAACACTAACACCCCCCTAAGTTAAATATAATTTTTATCTAACGAAATAAATTAACTCTTATTAAATAAATTATTCCTATTTAAAGCTAAATACTTACCTGTAAAATAAATCCTAATATAGCTACAATATAAATTATAATTATATTATAGCTATTTTAGGATTAATATTTATTTTACAGGCAACTTTGTAATTATTTTAACCAGGTACAATAGCTATTAAATAGTTAAGAACTATTTAATAGTTACCTAGTTAAAATAATAACAAATTTACCTGTAAAATAAATCCTAACCTAAGTTATAATTAAACCTAGCACTACCCTATCAATAAAATAATTAAATAAACTACCTACAATTACCTACAATTAACCTAACACTACACTATCAATAAATTAATTAAACACAATTCCTACAAATAAATACAATTAAATAAACTAGCTAAAGTACAAAAAATAAAAAAGAACTAAGTTACAGAAAATAAAAAAATATTTACAAACATAAGAAAAATATTACAACAATTTTAAACTAATTACACCTACTCTAAGCCCCCTAATAAAATAACAAAGCCCCCCAAAATAAAAAATTCCCTACCCTATTCTAAATTAAAAAAGTTACAAGCTCTTTTACCTTACCAGCCCTGAACAGGGCCCTTTGCGGGGCATGCCCCAAGAATTTCAGCTCTTTTGTCTGTAAAAAAAAACATACAATACCCCCCCCCAACATTACAACCCACCACCCACATACCCCTAATCTAACCCAACCCCCCCTTAAATAAACCTAACACTAAGCCCCTGAAGATCTTCCTACCTTGTCTTCACCATCCAGGTATCACCGATCCGTCCTGGCTCCAAGATCTTCATCCAACCCAAGCGGGGGTTGGCGATCCATAATCCGGTGCTCCAAAGTCTTCCTCCTATCCGGCAAGAAGAGGACATCCGGACCGGCAAACATCTTCTCCAAGTGGCATCTTCGATCTTCTTCCATCCGGTGCGGAGCGGGTCCATCTTGAAGCAGGCGACGCGGATCCATCCTCTTCTTCCGATGTCTCCCGACTAATGACGGTTCCTTTAAGGGACGTCATCCAAGATGGCGTCCCTCGAATTCCGATTGGCTGATAGGATTCTATCAGCCAATCGGAATTAAGGTAGGAATTTTCTGATTGGCTGATGGAATCAGCCAATCAGAATCAAGTTCAATCCGATTGGCTGATCCAATCAGCCAATCAGATTGAGCTCGCATTCTATTGGCTGATCGGAACAGCCAATAGAATGCGAGCTCAATCTGATTGGCTGATTGGATCAGCCAATCGGATTGAACTTGATTCTGATTGGCTGATTCCATCAGCCAATCAGAAAATTCCTACCTTAATTCCGATTGGCTGATAGAATCCTATCAGCCAATCGGAATTCGAGGGACGCCATCTTGGATGACGTCCCTTAAAGGAACCGTCATTAGTCGGGAGACATCGGAAGAAGAGGATGGATCCGCGTCGCCTGCTTCAAGATGGACCCGCTCCGCACCGGATGGAAGAAGATCGAAGATGCCGCTTGGAGAAGATGTTTGCCGGTCCGGATGTCCTCTTCTTGCCGGATAGGAGGAAGACTTTGGAGCACCGGATTATGGATCGCCAACCCCCGCTTGGGTTGGATGAAGATCTTGGAGCCAGGACGGATCGGTGATACCCGGATGGTGAAGACAAGGTAGGAAGATCTTCAGGGGATTAGTGTTAGGTTTATTTAAGGGGGGTTTGGGTTAGATTAGGGGTATGTGGGTGGTGGGTTGTAATGTTGGGGGGGGGTATTGTATGTTTTTTTTTACAGGCAAAAGAGCTGAAATTCTTGGGGCATGCCCCGCAAAGGGCCCTGTTCAGGGCTGGTAAGGTAAAAGAGCTTGTAACTTTTTTAATTTAGAATAGGGTAGGGAATTTTTTATTTTGGGGGGCTTTGTTATTTTATTAGGGGGCTTAGAGTAGGTGTAATTAGTTTAAAATTGTTGTAATATTTTTCTTATGTTTGTAAATATTTTTTTATTTTCTGTAACTTAGTTCTTTTTTATTTTTTGTACTTTAGCTAGTTTATTTAATTGTATTTATTTGTAGGTATTGTATTTAATTAATTTATTGATAGTGTAGTGTTAGGTTAATTGTAGGTAATTGTAGGTAGTTTATTTAATTATTTTATTGATAGGGTAGTGTTAGGTTTAATTATAACTTAGGTTAGGATTTATTTTACAGGTAAATTTGTTATTATTTTAACTAGGTAACTATTAAATAGTTCTTAACTATTTAATAGCTATTGTACCTGGTTAAAATAATTACAAAGTTGCCTGTAAAATAAATATTAATCCTAAAATAGCTATAATATAATTATAATTTATATTGTAGCTATATTAGGATTTATTTTACAGGTAAGTATTTAGCTTTAAATAGGAATAATTTATTTAATAAGAGTTAATTTATTTCGTTAGATAAAAATTATATTTAAGTTAGGGGGGTGTTAGTGTTAGGGTTAGACTTAGCTTTAGGGGTTAATCCATTTATTAGAATAGCGGTGAGCTCCGGTCGGCAGATTAGGGGTTAATAATTGAAGTTAGGTGTCGGCGATGTTAGGGAGGGCAGATTAGGGGTTAATACTATTTATGATAGGGTTAGTGATGCGGATTAGGGGTTAATAACTTTATTATAGTAGCGCTCAGGTCCGCTCGGCAGATTAGGGGTTAATAAGTGTAGGTAGGTGTCGGCGACGTTGTGGGGGGCAGATTAGGGGTTAATAAATATAATATAGGGGTCGGCGGTGTTAGGGGCAGCAGATTAGGGGTACATAGGGATAACGTAGGTTGCGGCGGTTTACGGAGCGGCAGATTAGGGGTTAAAAGTGTAATGCAGGGGTCAGCGATAGCGGGGGCGGCATATTAGGGGTTAATAAGTGTAAGGTTAGGGGTGTTTAGACTCGGGGTTCATGTTAGAGTGTTAGGTGCAGACGTAGGAAGTGTTTCCCCATAGGAAACAATGGGGCTGCGTTAGGAGCTGAACGCTGCTTTTTTGCAGGTGTTAGGTTTTTTTTCAGCTCAAACAGTCCCATTGTTTCCTATGGGAGAATCGTGCACGAGCACGTTTTTGAGGCCGGCCGCGTCCGTAAGCAACTCTGGTATCGAGAGTTGCATTTGCGGTAAAAATGCCCTACGCTCCTTTTTTGGAGCCTAACGCAGCATTTGTTTGAACTCTCGATACTAGAGTTAAATTTATGGTGCGGCCAGAAAAAAACCCGCGGAGCGTTAACAGCCCTTTTACCGCCGAACTCCAAATCTAGGCCTATGTGAAGCAGTGTGTAGTATATTCCATGTTCAGCCCATTTCTTTAGGATTTCAGGGAGATCATCACCCAGAATACTTAGGGCCGGACTAGGAAATTAGATTGACTCTGGAAATTTCTGAAGACCACCTCTCCCCCTGGCTCAGCCCCAGGATCCGCTCCCAGTCCGCCACTGAGTGTGCTCTAGAGAATCTAGTCTACGATTTATTTAATCTGTTCTACAATTTATTTAATCTGGCTAAATTAGATCAACCTTTGCTACAACAGCTCTAAAAAAATAAGCCAATCATAATTGCCTGACATAGTTAAACTAAAACATGTTTATGTACTCACTTTGCATTGAGCTATTGATAATGGTGTTTTAGTTATATTGCTGCATATATCATTTTATTACTAGAAAGACTATGCTAAATACATCTTAGATATGTCTAGAGAATTGTTCATGTGCTTTTCTGTTCCAATTATATCCCTGATCAATCACTTGCAAATCTTCCCTTGAATAGTTTCCCTTAAAATAATTCTGTCAAGGAACTGAAGCATTAGAAGTACTATATGCCATGTATTAAATTTGCTGTTTGAGGCAGCTTATTCAAAAGCAAAGTCTTGACCTTGTAAATGTAAATGGTCAGTCCTTTTAGAATTGATTTAAATCAAGTTAATTAAAAACCTACATTTAAGTTGAAAATAAAATTATTTTACAAAACAATTAAAGTGTTATCACTATGTATTAATTAGATGGAATTAGATTAGAAAGATAGATGGAAAATTCTATGTTTAGTTCCTGATTACAGTTTATATGCTACTTGAAAAAGCATAGCGTTGTTTTTTCTTTGGAAAAAACAAACAAATATTCCTGTGGATTTTTGTTGTGAGGGTGTGTCCCTGTGCACCAATAAAGTTATGGGAAATTTTAATGTTATTTTCCATAGGGACAAGGTACATTCTAATGCAAGAATTACATGGTCTAAACCAGCGATGGCAAACTTCAGAACACAATGGCCTAGTTTACGAGTTTTGCGTTAGCCTTAAAAAGCAGCGTTGAGAGGTCCCAACGCTGCTTTTTTTCCTAACGCTGGTATTACGAGTCTTGCAGGTACAGGTGTACCGCTCACTTTTTTTCTGCGACTCGAACATAAAAGTCAGTAGTTAAGAGTTTTATGGGCTAATGCCGTAACATAAAACTCTTAACTAAAGTGCTAAAAAGTACATTAACACCCATAAACTACCTATTAACCCCTAAACCGAGGTCCCCCCACATCGCAAACACTTAAATAAAATTTGTAACCCCTAATCTGCTGACCGGACATCGCCACCACTTTAATAAATATATTAACCCCTAAACCCCTCGCAAACATTAGTTATATTTTATTAACCCCTAATCTGCCATCCCTAACATCGCCGACACCTACCTACATTTATTAACCCCTAATCTGCTTCCCCAACGTCGCCGCAACTATATTAAATATATTAACCCCTAATCCTAAATCTAACCCTAACACCCCCCTAACTTAAATATAATTTAAAATAATCTAAATAAAATAACTTTCATTAACTAAATTATTCCTATTTAAAACTAAATACTTACCTATAAAATAAACCCTAAGCTAGCTACACTATAACTATTAATTACATTGTAGCTAGCTTAGGGTTTATTTTTATTTTTCAGGCAACTTTGTATTTATTTTAACTAGGTACAATAGTTATTAAATAGTTATTAACTATTTAATAGCTACCTAGCTAAAATAAAGACAAATTTACCTGTAAAATAAAAATAAACCTAAGTTACAATTACACCTAACACTAAACTATAGTTAAATTAATTCCCTAAATTAAATACAATTATCTAAATTAAGGAAAAAAAACACTAAATTACAGAAAATAATAAAATAATTACAATTTTTTTAAACTAATTACACCTAATCTAATCCCCCTAATAAAATAAAAAAGCCCCCCAAAATAATAAAAATTCCTACCCTATACTAAATTACAAATAGCCCTTAATAGGGATTTTTGCGGGGCATTGCCCCAAAGTAATTAGCTCTTTTACCTGTAAAAAAAAAATACAATACCCCCCAACATTAAAACCCACCACCCACACACCCCACCCAATACCCCCTTGATAAACCTAACACTAACCCCTTGAAGATCACCCTACCTTGAGACGTCTTCACCCAACCAAGCAGAAGTGGTCCTCTAGAGGGCCAAAAGTCTTCATCCTTTACGGGCAGAAGAGGTCCTCCAGATGGGCAGAAGTCTTCATCCAGACATCATCTTCTATCTTCATCCATTCGGAGCGGAGCGGGTCCATCTTCCAGACATCCGACGCGGAGCATCCTCTTCCTTACGATGACTAACACTAAATGACGGTACCTTTAAGTGACATCATCCAAGATGGTGTCCCTTCAATTCCAATTGGCTGATAGTATTCTATCAGCCAATCGGAATTAAGGTAGAAAAAATCCTATTGGCTGATGCAATCAGCCAATAGGATTGAGCTTGCATTCTATTGGCTGATTGGAACAGCCAATAGAATGCAAGCTCAATCCTATTGGCTGATTGGATCAGCCAATAGGATTGAACTTCAATACTATTGGCTGTTTGCATCAGCCAATAGAATTTTTTCTACCTTAATTCCGATTGGCTGATAGAATTCTATCAGCCAATCAGAATTGAAGGGACGCCATCTTGGATGACATCACTTAAAGGTACCGTCATTTAGTGTTAGTCGTGCAGAGTGAGCATGTTTGCTACCAGGCTGTCTCCTTGCAGCTCACAGCAGAAAATAGCTTTTTTTTTTTTTAACTAAACCCTTTGCTCCCAGAGGTGAGGATCTACTAGCAACATGTACTATATTGACTTTAATGTGAGTTTTAATGTTTTTACTTTGCTTAGAAGACTGCGTTTAATGTGTGACATAAGAGAAAGAATTGTTCTTTTTTTCTTTTCCTCTTTATCCTCTCATCCATCTACCCTCTCTCTATCTCTCTATCCCTCTTCACTCTCATTTTTATTTCTGCCTCTCCCTCTTTCTCTCTTCTCTTTCACTCCAATCTCTCTATCTTTTTTTTAAATAGCTCTCTCACTCCCTCTCTCCCACTCTTCCTCTTCTCTCTTTCAACCCTCTATTCTCCCCACTATCTCTTTCCTATATCTCTCCTTTCTTTCTCCAATTTCTGTCAGGATTTTATGTTTTATTCTGTAGGTTAGAGGAAGCCAGTGATGTTATTGGCACAAAAGTGCAGCAGATGATGAGCAACGTATAAGCAAGATCAGCCTGGAAGTGGGGAATTTTGGAGATTTTTTTAAGAAATTGGCCAAACCTCATGTAGGGAGTGAAGCAGAAATTTGAGTCATCTATGAGTCCAAGACATCAGTCATGCAGGGTTACGGTAATTATGTTATTATCAACAGTTGTTCAACGTTGGGGGGGGTTAAGATTTTAGGAGAGGGGGAATAAAGAGCTCAGGTTTAGACAGATTTAGCTTAAGGTAGTGAGAGGACATCTAGCTTGAAATATTAGAAAGGCAGTTAGTTACATAAGTTAGTAAGGAAGGGGACAGGTCTGGTGCAAAGAGGTAGATTTTGGTATTATCAGTGATCAAAAGATATTTAAACTTAAGATATTAAGGAACCTTAGGATGATGTATAAATTGAGAAAAGAAGGGGACCAAGCACAGAGCCTTGTGGTACCCCAACAGAGAGTGGTAAACGATCAGAGTATGTGCCAAAGAAGGCTACACTAAAGGTCCAGTTAGACAAGAAGGGAATCACAATAGGGCTGAGTCACAGATGCCAAAGGATTGGAGGGTTTGGAGCAAGAGAGGGTGGTCTGCAGACAGATCAAAAAGGATTAACAAAGAAATGTGGCCTTTTGATTTTACTGTAATTAGGTCATTAGTAACCTTAATGATTTCTGTTTCTGTGGAATGTTGGGGGCAAAATCCAGATTGCAATAGATCAAGGAGGGAGTTTAATGTGAGGAAATGTGATAGACGTGTATATACAAGCTTTTTCAGACGTTTTGAGGCAAGCAGGAGTAGGGAAATAGGACGGTAGTTGGGGATGATGGATCAAGAGAAGATGTTTTGAAGATAGGTGGGATTAGGGCATGTTTAAGGGATGAAGGAAATATATCAGTATTGAGGGGAACATTAAAAATATATGTGAGGATTTGAGTAAGAGTAGTAGAGGGAAGGCAGAAGTTGTGAGGGGATGAGATCAAGGGGACAGGTAGTGAGGTTAGAGGAAGATTTAAGTGCAGAAACTTCCTTCTCAGTAACAGGGGAGAAAGATCTGAATCTGTGGCTTTGTGGGTTTTGGACATCAGTGAATGGTTGAGGGAGTTGGAGACTGGTAGTATGTTGAGAGATTATTAAGTTTCTTATGGAATCAATTTTATTTATGAAGTGGCTGGCAAAATCTTGAGCTGAGAGAGAAGTGGTAATAGGAGGTGGGGCTAGGCAGAGAAGGGTATTAAAAGTGGAGAACAGATGTTTAAGATTTGAAGAAAGAGTAGAGATAAGGGTGGAGAAGTAATCCTGCTTTGATAGGTTAAGGTCAGAATAATAGGAGTTTAAGGTGAACTTGTAGTGAAGAAAGTCAGCTGAACACCAGAATTTTTCTCCAGTGTCACTCAGCAGTGTGGGAACATCTGTGTAGGTATTGTGTTAGAGGAGTATTTCAGGACTGAAGTTGAGTGTGTGACTTCTAAACTGTGGGTGCCAAATTGTCATGGATCAATGTAAGAGTGGAATTATAGTAAGCAATAGATTGGTCAGGGCAGAAAAAGGAGGAGAGGCAGAGGTTTGAGAGAGTTTGAAAAATGTTGCTGGTCTACTGACTTGATGGTTCTGTGGAGTTTAATGTGAGGGTTAGAAGGAGGTAGAGCAGTAGGAAGTGATGTGATGTTACAAGTGAGAAGATGATGGTTAGAAAGAGGAAAAAGGGAATTTGTAAAGATTCAGAGAGTGCATAGATAGCTGAAATTGGAGTGTCCATTTTTGTAAGTGAAGAGTCGGTCCACTGTGAGAGACCACAAGAGGAAGTGCAGTGGGATTATCAACAGGCACGTTGAAATCCCCAAGAATGATGGCAGGGATGACTGAGGAGGGGAAATAATGTAGCCAGGCTGCAAAATTATCAAGAAATTGAGTTGAGGAGCCAGGAGAGTGATATATAACTGCAACACATAGAGAGAGAAGAGAGAATAAGCAAATTATGTGGGTTTCGAAGGAAGAAAATGTGAGGGAAGAGAAGGGTTGTTGAAAGTAGAAATGAGAGGAAAGTAAAATACCTAAACAACCTCCTTGCCTGTTTCAATGCCGTGGCTGAAGTGGAGACCCCCATGTGAAAGTGCAGCAGGCAAGGCTGTCTCTGAAAGAGAGAGCCGGGTTTCTCTCAGAGCCAGAAGTTTAAGGGAATTGGTCAGGAAGAGGTTGTGGATAGAAGTGAGCTTGCACACAGAGCGTGAGTTCTACAGTGTACAAGCAGATGGAATGTTGGTTTTAGATACAAAAGAAACTTGAATAAGATTTCCAGAGTTCTGGTTTTTGGGTCTGTGGCAAGGCCTACATGGGCGGGCAAGTTTAGGAAGCTGTGGGGGACCAGGATAGGGGGATATTTCACCAGCAGTTAGTATGAGCATGAGGGAGAGTGGTAAGATGAGATACAGATATGCAGTATTGAGAGTGTCTTTGGAATGTGGTGCAGGGGGAGAGAGAGAGTTAATAAGTGTGTGAAGTTAATGCATGCAGAAGTGAGGTTAGGATAAAAGAGATGCCAATGAATAATACAGGTGGTAAGGGGAAAGGAGTAAATGAAAAATACTGCTCATATACACAAAACTCTGCATATGTCATTATTCTGTTACTACACTGATGCTATACACAATAAGCTGCTGTTATTTTATGTCTTTTACTCCTCATATATACAGAATACTGCATATGTCAGTATTCTGCAATTATGTGCAATATACAGATGATACACTGCTGCCACAGAGTATGCTGCTGCTGTCCTTCCCTGCGCATATAGACTAGAGTCAGTGACACCATAGTGCAGTACGTTCATTATGTTCTGTACTTCATCATTGTGTGGGGCTTATCATGTTGGAATTTTATTTATTTATTTATTAAAAATGTAATGTTCCGGACAATTCCAAGTTCACTGAATAAGAATACCCTGCTAGGAAAAATGCTATCCCCTTTATGGGGGTTCCCATGCTCATTCGTCTAACCTCTTTTTAGGGTTAAACACATAAGGCCCGATTAGTTGCGTGCTAATTTTTTTTTTTACTTGCTCGCTAACTGAGCTAAAAATAAAAATAAAAATTATTGCTGCCCCATTAGCGAATGTATTACAAGTTTAAAATGTAAAATGTTAGCAAACGAGCAAAAGAATAAGGAGCGCTAACTTGAGGACTCCGGATATCGCTAACCCGACATTGTGCTAGATCAACTGCGCTAAACCGGAAGGTGCGTTAGATATGTGCATTCGGTTTTGTCACAAATGCACAAAACACGGATATTACCTTTCCTTTTCATGAAATTAATGAATATTTGAATGATTGCACCAACTAAATTTAACGAAAACAAAGAAATACTGACAAAATTTGTCGGTAGTCATTTGTTTCTTTTAAATGACCTTCCCTCTAGTGCTCGCCGGAAACAAGGGGCATAAAGCGCCATACAGAGCTTGATAAATAGGCCCCTAAAGGTGAACTTTTTCACCTGTAGCAAAGGAACATTTACATTTGCTTAACAAAAACAAATGTAAATGTTCCAGGAATATTTAGTATTCAGCCGAATATTTGAAAAACTAATTTTTCTGAATATTCAGTCTGAAAGATTTGGCAGAACCAAATTTTTCCCCCTTGCACATGTCTAATCTATAGTTATATATCTATAGGAATATATAAAGGTTAATGCCCCAAATCGTCACTATGCAATTAACAAGATTGTGTTCTCATTTAAACCCACTGAGTGCCAGCTTTGCCTCTGGGTGTATTATCTTTTTTGATACTGGCACCTTGGTATATTGTCTTCATTTGTCTGTCCGAGTGTGCATTAGAGAGACTTTACACAGATATATATAGATACAGATATATATTGCATATATCGTATATACAGTACAAACATATATATATATATATATATATATATGTATAGATAGATAGATAGATAGATAGATAGATAGATAGATAGATAGATAGATAGATAGATAGATCTATTTAAAAATAAAAATAACATTTTTTTCTAAGTGAAGAACATATGAATTTAACTATTTTATATTCAAAACACATTTATTTTATTACAAATTGATAAAAAATATATAGCATATTTCAAGATATTTTACTGGGAAGGGCTCAAAAATGTGTGTGTTGTGTGTAATATAAATATATATATATATATATATATATATATATATGTGTGTGTGTGTGTGTTTAAATGTGTATGTATGGATGGATGTATGTGTGCACATACATTTTACACCTATAAACACAAAATTACACATATACACACACACACATATATGTTTAAATATATATACACACACACACACTTATTTATATGTTACGCTAAAAAATCCAGCACCGTTTCGGCTGGTGCTTAAACTCAATCTATAACTTTTAAATTGTAATATGAGCGCACGTTAGCGCATTTGCGATATCTCCATTGAAAGTATAGGTTGCGCTAGAGTGATGTCAGCTGCGCTAACCCTTCTTTGGTGAACACATTTTACCATGGATTTGTAATATCAAGCTGTGTGCTGTTACGTATAGTGACCAGCGCCACCATTAGCACGCCACATGTAATCTGGCCCATAGTGAGATAGATTTATAATCCATAAATAACACGCTCTAAGGAAATACAACTTTACAATGTCCCTTTAATAGATTTAACTTATTTTTTTCTTCTTTAGAAATATAAATGTAATTAGAATTACAGAACATAATATAACATGTTCTATAGTTCAGACATCTGAAAACTCTGGCATTTTAGTTCCCTGTTCTGCCTTACAGATAGAAAATCTTTAAATTTATTGTCCCTTTAATAATGATGTACTTAATTTTATTTTTTACCTAAGCACTAAGTCCATTCAGTATAGTGATTTTCAAAAGGCTTTACTAACGTACTGTGACTCCTGCGGGATTCATTTGCACTGTTCTGTTAATATACCCTCAGGAAGTTGTACCATATTTATAGAATTTTTCCATAAAGATATATAATTTTAAAGCATTATATAGACATATTATAAATAAAATATATTATATTTACCACTTGTATATGGAAAACAATATGCATGTGTATTTCAAACCTTATTTTTATTAAATAAATCATAGAGAAAATAAAAAAAGACAACAAATTATCAAAATAAATTATTTTACTGACCATACTGAAAACAATTCCCTAGAAATGTCACCTTATGTTCCCTTTCTTCTTATTATAGAGTATAATAAAAAGCATCAGATCAGATAAGCCATATTTTTTTCTTTTGTACCTCTGGTGTCCTGCAGTCACCATGGATTTATTGTTACTAACACACTGTTTATGTCTCCTGTATCTCCTGGGTACTTTTCTTTGTAAATATGCAGCCATTCTTATTAGAAGGTAAAAATAACCATAATTTCCATCTAAAGGGGAGGAGAGTCCACTGCTTCATTCATCACTTGTGGGAAATAAGAACCTGGCCACCAGGAGGAGGCAGTATGTCTGCACTGTATATCTAAAGGGGAGGAGAGTCCACTACGTGATTCATCACTTGTGGGAAATAAGAACCTGGCCACCAGGAGGAGGCAGTATATCTGTACTGTATATCTAAAGGGGAGGAGAGTCCACTGCTTCATTCATCACTTGTGGGAAATAAGAACCTGGCCACTAGGAGGAGGCAAAGACACCCCAGCCAAAGGCTTAAATACCTCCCCCACTTCCCTCATCCCCCAGACATTCTTTGCCTTTCGTCACAGGAGGTTGTCAGAGAAGTGTCAGAAGATTCGGAGTAGTCTCTTATGGAGGGTAGTACTCTTCGCAATGGGACTGGAGTTTTAAGTAGTCCTGTCAGCCTCTCAGTGAGAGCATGGGTGAAAGTTAGAGTCTGGAGATGCAGGGGGAGTTCTTCTGCGAATCCATCCTGACTCATATTAACAGCTCCTTAAGCAATCAGCGTTGATGAGTTTCGCTGCCTGCTTCTATTCTCTCAAGTACATGTCAGGAGCGACGCTACTAACCTGTCACACTTGAAGGGCCATGTTCCTGTTCCACAGCGTTGATTCTGGTAAGATCATTTCATTATATATATATGTGATAACGCAAGAAGACAGGGTCACAATGTGACTCCTTTTATCTGTATAGAATCTAGGGTATTACCCTCAGAAGGCTGTTATGGAACAGGGGGGATTTTAATATACATAATAATGTATATTGTGTTTTTTTCTGCACTTGTGTGAGATGAGGCTTTGTCAGTGTGGAACAGTTAGAGAGAGATTGAGGCGGGCTTTTTTGGTGCGTCTCTCGCTCAGTGCAGGGGCGGTCCTGCATGGCACTCCATGTGGCCTCAGTAACTTCCTCTTTCTCGACCTGTGTTCGGAGGAGACGAAAGCTGTTTCTTGCAGGAGGTGGTGAGTACCCCGGCCATTGAGATATAAAGGTGCCATTTAATCAATAATCAAGTCTGTAATAAAGGCGCAAGTGGAGTACTCTGATATGTTGGAGGATACTCCTTTATCTAAACCTACTAACTGTGTATACTGTGAGGAGCTTCCGGTGAAACCGCCGTTACAGCTCTGTTCCACATATTATGACAATATTACTACTTCCAAAAAGAATAAAGTATTTAGTACGACTGAGCCGTCCACCTCTGAGAGTTCTCCATCCCGCGAGGTGCGTTCCCTACAAGCATCTTCGATTACACAAGCAGTTCCCCAGGGCACTACTAACCCTCCCGCGGGAGGGCCCCTTTGGCCTCCAGACTTTGCCTATCAGTTGCAGATGGCGGTTTCTATGGCTATAAATGTGATGCCTCATCCTACTAAGCGCAAGCGGAAGGTACGGCACTGCTATCCATCTTAGGTGTCTTCGACTCCGCTGGATATCTCGGACAGATTATCCACTGAGAAGGACAATTCCGACTTATTGGAGGATGTCGCTTCTGGGTCAGAATCGGCTACTTCTAGGCTTCCGTCCGCGGAGGAACCAGATTTCAAATTTAAGATGGAGCATTTGCGTTTTCTGCTGAAGGAAGTGCTTGCTACGCTGGAGGTTCCGGGACCGAAACTCCCGGAGGAACCTTCAATCCCTAAACTGGATAGGGTTTACGAGGACAGGGTAGTGCCCTAGGCCTTCCCGGTTCCTATGAAAATGGCGAACATTTTTAGGAATGAATGGGAGAAACTGGGTTCGCCCTTTTCTCCCTTATCTTTTTTTAAGAAGCTTTTCCCCATTCCGGATGCGCAGCTTGAACTGTGGGGAACCGTCCCTAAGGTGGAGGGTGCTATCTCCACGCTCGCTAAGAGAACAACCATTCCGATTGAGGATAGCTCCTCTTTTAAGGAACCCATGGATAAAAAGATGGAGTCCATGTTGTGGAAGATGTTCCAACTGACGGCGTTCATTTTCCAACCAGCGGCGGCAGTCGCTGCGGGGGCTGGTGTGGCTACCTATTGGTGTGATGCACTATCAGCAATGGTCGAGGTGGAGACCCCCCTTGATAAGATTTTGGATCAAATCAAAGCCTTAAGGGTAGCGCATTCGTTTATTTGTGATGCTAATATGCAGATTATTCGCCTGAATGCTAAGACGTCAGGGTTTTCTGTTTTAGCTCGCAGGGCTCTGTGGCTAAAATCATGGTCTGACATGACGTTTAAGTCTCGCTTGCTTTCCCTACCATTCAAGGGGAAGGTTTTGTTTGGCCTGGGCCTGGATTCTATCATATCTACAGTCATGGGTGGCAAGGGTGCCTTCTTAGCTCAGGATATGAAAGCTAAACCTAAGGGATATACTTTTCGTCCCTTTTGTGCATGAAGGGGTGGCCCCTGACCTGTCCTTGGACCAGGTAGGGGGCAGACTATCTCTCTTTGCAGGGGCCTGGAGGGGAGACGTTACAGACCCTTGGGTCCTGGAGGTCATCGCCCAGGGGTACAGGATAGGTTTCTAATCGAATCCGCCAAGAGGCAGGTTCCTCCTGTCAAACATCTCTTTAAGACCAGAAAAGAGAGATGCCTTCCTGGGGTGTGTGAGGGATCTCTCATCTCTCAGGGGAATCGTCCCAGTTCCTGCAGCAGAAAGCGTTCTGGGGTATTATTCAAACCTTTCGTGGTCCCAAAGAAGGAGAGAACATTTCGTCCAATTCTGGACCTAAAGGCCCTAAACAAGTTTTTGTCAGTCCCATCATTCAAGATGGAGACGATCAGGTCAATTTTGCCCCTGGTTCAAGAGGGGCAATTCATGACAACTATAGACCTGAGGATGCTTACCTTCATGTTCCAATCCACAAGGATCACTTCAAATTTCTAAGGTTCGCCTCCTGGAACAGCACTTCCATTTTGTGGCCCTTCCGTTTGGTCTGGCGATCGCCCCAAGAGTTACAGCTCTGTTCCACATGTTATGACAATATTACTACATCCAAAAAGAATAAAGTATTTAGTACAACTGAGCCGTCCACCTCTGAAAGTTCTCCATCCCGCGAGGTGCGTTCCCTACAAGTATCTTCGATTACACAAGCAGTTCCCCAGGGCACTACTAACCCTCCCGCGGGAGGGCCCCTTTGGCCTCCAGACTTTGCCTATCAGTTGCAGATGGCGGTTTCTATGGCTATAAATGTGATGCCTCATCCTACTAAACGCAAGCGGAAGGTACGGCACTGCTATCCATCTTAGGTGTCTTCGACTCCGCTGGATATCTCGGACAGATTATCCACTGAGAAGGACAATTCCGACTTATTGGAGGATGTCGCTTCTGGGTCAGAATCGGCTACTTCTAGGCTTCCGTCCGCGGAGGAACCAGATTTCAAATTTAAGATGGAGCATTTGCGTTTCCTGATGAAGGAAGTGCTTGCTACGCTGGAGGTTCCAGAACTGAAACTCCCAGAGGAACCTTCTATCCCTAAACTGGATAGGGTTTACGAGGATAGGGTAGTGCCCTAGGCCTTCCCGGTTCCTATGAAAATGGCGAACATTTTTAAGAATGAATGGGAGAAACTGGGTTCGCCCTTTTCTCCCTCATCTTCTTTTAAGAAGCTTTTCCCCGTTCCGGATGCACAGCTTGAACTGTGGGGAACTGTCCCTAAGGTGGATGGTGCTCTCTCCATGCTCGCTAAGAGATCAACCATTCCGGTTGAGGATAGCTCCTCATTTAAGGAACCCATGTATAAAAATATGGAGTCCATGTTGTGGAAGATGTTCCAACTGACGGGGTTCATTTTCCAACCAGAGGCGGCAGTCGCTGGGGGGGCTGGTGCGGCTATCTATTGGTGTGATGCACTATAAGCAATAGTCGAGGTGGAGACCCCCCATTGATGAGATTTTGGATCGAATCAAAGCCTTAAGGGTAGCGCATTCATTCTTTGGGATGCTAACATGCAGATTATTCGCCTGAATGCTAAGACGTCAGGGTTTTCTGTTTTAGCTCGCAGGGCTCTGTTGCTAAAATTGTGGTCTGACATGACGTTTAAGTCTCGCTTGCTTTCCCTACCATTCAAGGGGAAGGTTTTGTTTGGCCTGGGCCTGGATTCTATCATATCTACAGTCACGGGTGGCAAGGGTGCCTTCTTTGCTCAGGATAAGAAAGCTAAACCTAAGGGATATACTTTTTGTCCCTTTCGTGCAGACAAGTCTCAGGGCCAGGAGCCTTCCACAAAATCTGAGCAATCCAAGGGATCTTGGAAGCCAGCAAACTCTTGGAACAAGTCCAAGCAGAACAAGAAGCCTGCCAAGTCAAAGTCGGCATGAAGGGGCGGCCCCTGACCTGTCCTTGGACCAGGTAGGGGGCAGATTATTTCTCTTTGCAGGGGCCTGGAGGGGAGACGTTACAGACCCTTGGATCCTGGAGGTCGTCGCCCAGAGGTACAGGATAGGTTTCTAATCGTATCCTATAAAAAACTCTGGAACTTCGAGCGATAGTCAATGCTCTGAAGGCTTGGCCCCCTCTGGGGTCGTCTCAATTCATCAGATTCCAATCAGACAACATCACCTTGGTGGCTTACATAAATCACCAGGGGGGGACGAGAAGCTCCCTAGCAATGAGGGAAGTATCTTGGACTCACAATTGTTCACTCTCAGCGATCCACATTCCGGGTGTGTACAACTTGGAAGCAGATTTTCTGAGCAGACAGATGTTTCATCCAAAGGAATGGTCTCTCCACCCCAAGATGTTTGCGGAGATCTGCAGCAGTTGGGGAATGCCGGAAATAGCTCTCATGGAGTCCAGACTCAATTGCAAGTTACCAAGATACAGGTCACGATCCAGGGATCCCCAGGCAGAACGCGGAATTGATAGATGCCTTGGCGGTACCCTGGGACTTCAACCTAATCTACATATTTCCACTGTTGCCTCTTCTACCTCGAGTAGTGGCCCGCATCAAGCAGGAGCAAGCTTTGGCTATTCTGATTGCTCCGTCATAGCCGCGGAGGACGTGCTTTCCGGATCTAGTGGCGATGTCGTCATATTCCGCTGTGGAAGTTACCTTGTCGCAAGCATCTGCTAGTTCAAGGTCCTTTTCTACATCAAAATCTTGATTCTCTGAGGCTGACTGCGTGGAGATTGAACGCCTAATCTTAGCCAAAAGAGGTTTTTCAAGAGAGTGATTAACACTCTCGTCTAGGCCCGGAAGCCAGTCACTAGACACATCTACCACAAGCTGTGGAGGACCTACTTGTCCTGGTGTGAGGAACGAAGATACCCATGGCACAAGGTCAAGGTATCCAGGATTTTGGCCTTTCTCCAGGATGGTCTGGATAAGGGTCTTTCTGCCAGTTCCCTAAGGGGACATATCTTGGCTTTGTCGATACTGTTGCATAAGAAGCTTGCGGAGCTTCCTGACATTCAGTCATTTGTTCAGGCTCTGGTTAGGATTAGATGGGTATTCAGGAATTTACCATCACTTTAATAAGGGATGTAGAGAGATTTAATGGAGTTGTTTTAAATAGTTAGTTTAACACAGCCATTTTAGGTTAGCCTTATGAGTATTCCAGGTATTCTTATCCTTCATGTATTTATCCTACTACCTTTATTGGATGTCTAATCCACAAATTGACTGCCCTTTCTGTGAAGAATCAGCTATCAATAATATTCCTGAACATGCTTCTTTTCAATCTTTTCAATGAATGGGAGAAACTGGGTTCGCCCTTTTCTCCCTCATCTTCTTTTAAGAAGCTTTTCCCCGTTCCGGATGCACAGCTTGAACTGTGGGGAACTGTCCCTAAGGTGGATGGTGCTCTCTCCATGCTCGCTAAGAGATCAACCATTCCGGTTGAGGATAGCTCCTCATTTAAGGAACCCATGTATAAAAATATGGAGTCCATGTTGTGGAAGATGTTCCAACTGACGGGGTTCATTTTCCAACCAGCGGCGGCAGTCGCTGGGGGGGCTGGTGCGGCTATCTATTGGTGTGATGCACTATAAGCAATAGTCGAGGTGGAGACCCCCCATTGATGAGATTTTGGATCGAATCAAAGCCTTAAGGGTAGCGCATTCATTCTTTGGGATGCTAACATGCAGATTATTCGCCTGAATGCTAAGACGTCAGGGTTTTCTGTTTTAGCTCGCAGGGCTCTGTTGCTAAAATTGTGGTCTGACATGACGTTTAAGTCTCGCTTGCTTTCCCTACCATTCAAGGGGAAGGTTTTGTTTGGCCTGGGCCTGGATTCTATCATATCTACAGTCACGGGTGGCAAGGGTGCCTTCTTTGCTCAGGATAAGAAAGCTAAACCTAAGGGATATACTTTTTGTCCCTTTCGTGCAGACAAGTCTCAGGGCCAGGAGCCTTCCACAAAATCTGAGCAATCCAAGGGATCTTGGAAGCCAGCAAACTCTTGGAACAAGTCCAAGCAGAACAAGAAGCCTGCCAAGTCAAAGTCGGCATGAAGGGGCGGCCCCTGACCTGTCCTTGGACCAGGTAGGGGGCAGATTATCTCTCTTTGCAGGGGCCTGGAGGGGAGACGTTACAGACCCTTGGATCCTGGAGGTCATCGCCCAGAGGTACAGGATAGGTTTCTAATCGTATCCGCCAAGAGGCAGGTTCCTCCTGTCAAACATCTCTTTAAGACCAGAAAAGAGAGACGCCTTCCTGGAGTGTGTGAGGGATCTCTCATCTCTCGGGGGAATCGTCCCAGTTCCTCCAGCAGAAAGAGATCTGGGGTATTATTCAAACCTTTCGTGGTCCCAAAAAAGGAGGGCAGGTTTCATCCAATTCTGGACCTAAAGGCCCTAAACAAGTTTTTGTCAGTCCCATCGTTCAAGATGGAGACGATCAGGTCAATTTTGCCCCTGGTTCAAGAGGGGCAATTCATGATGACTATAGACCTGAGGATGCTTACCTTCATGTTCCAATCCACAAGGATCACTTCAAATTTCTAAGGTTTGCCTTCCTGGACAAGCACTTCCAGTTTGTGGCCCTTCCGTTTGGTCTGGCGACCGCCCCAAGAGTCTTTACAAAGGTTCTGGGAGCTCTTCTCACAGTAGCGAGAGCCAGAGGGATTGCAGTGGCTCTGTATCTGGACGATATCCTTGTCCAGGCTCCATCCTACAGTCTGGCGGAGGATCATTCGAGAGCTCTCCTCCTTCTACTTCGGTCCCACCGGTGGCAAAAAAAACAAAGGAAAGAGTTCAATAGTTCCCAGAAACAGGGTGGAGTTCCTGGGTATGATACTAGATTCTTCTGCAATGAAGATATTTCTGACAGACCAGAGACGTTGCAAGCTTGCGTCCAACTGTCTAGCCCTGCAGACATCCTCCAGGGCATCTGTGGCCAAGTGTATGGAGGTAATCGGGCTCATGGTATCCAGCATAGATGTCATCCCCTTCACCAGGTTCCATCTCAAACCTCTTCAGCTGTGCATGTTGAGACAATGGAATGGCGATCATTCAGATTTGTCCCAACAGATATCTCTGGACAGACCGGTGAGGGAGTCCCTGTCTTGGTGTACCCGACCGGGCCAGTTGTCTCAGGGGACTTCCTTTCTGAGACCATCCTGGGAAATTGTAACCACAGATGCGAGTCTATCTGGATGGGGAGCTGTTTGGGGTGCCAGAAAGGCGCAAGGCAAATGGACTTGAGAGGAGTCGAGTCTACCTATAAAAAACTCTGGAACTTCGAGCGATAGTCAATGCTCTGAAGGCTTGGCCCCCTCTGGGGTCGTCTCAATTCATCAGATTCCAATCAGACAACATCACCTTGGTGGCTTACATAAATCACCAGGGGGGGACGAGAAGCTCCCTAGCAATGAGGGAAGTATCTTGGACTCACAATTGTTCACTCTCAGCGATCCACATTCCGGGTGTGTACAACTTGGAAGCAGATTTTCTGAGCAGACAGATGTTTCATCCAAAGGAATGGTCTCTCCACCCCAAGATGTTTGCGGAGATCTGCAGCAGTTGGGGAATGCCGGAAATAGCTCTCATGGAGTCCAGACTCAATTGCAAGTTACCAAGATACAGGTCACGATCCAGGGATCCCCAGGCAGAACGCGGAACTGATAGATGCCTTGGCGGTACCCTGGGACTTCAACCTAATCTACATATTTCCACTGTTGCCTCTTCTACCTCGAGTAGTGGCCCGCATCAAGCAGGAGCAAGCTTTGGCTATTCTGATTGCTCCGTCATAGCCGCGGAGGACGTGCTTTCCGGATCTAGTGGCGATGTCGTCATATTCCGCTGTGGAAGTTACCTTGTCGCAAGCATCTGCTAGTTCAAGGTCCTTTTCTACATCAAAATCTTGATTCTCTGAGGCTGACTGCGTGGAGATTGAACGCCTAATCTTAGCCAAAAGAGGTTTTTCAAGAGAGTGATTAACACTCTCGTCTAGGCCCGGAAGCCAGTCACTAGACACATCTACCACAAGCTGTGGAGGACCTACTTGTCCTGGTGTGAGGAACGAAGATACCCATGGCACAAGGTCAAGGTATCCAGGATTTTGGCCTTTCTCCAGGATGGTCTGGATAAGGGTCTTTCTGCCAGTTCCCTAAGGGGACATATCTTGGCTTTGTCGATACTGTTGCATAAGAAGCTTGCGGAGCTTCCTGACATTCAGTCATTTGTTCAGGCTCTGGTTAGGATTAGATGGGTCTTCAGGAATTTACCATCACTTTAATAAGGGATGTAGAGAGATTTAATGGAGTTGTTTTAAATAGTTAGTTTAACACAGCCATTTTAGGTTAGCCTTATGAGTATTCCAGGTATTCTTATCCTTCATGTATTTATCCTACTACCTTTATTGGATGTCTAATCCACAAATTGACTGCCCTTTCTGTGAAGAATCAGCTATCAATAATATTCCTGAACATGCTTCTTTTCAATCTGAGATACGAATCTCTTGAAATGTAATAGATGTGGTTTCCTTGCTCCTACAGTTTGTCAAACCTGGGTTAAAGGGAGAGTCTACAATAGAATTGTTATTGTTTTAAAAGATAGATAATCCCTTTATTACCGATTCCCCAGTTTTGCATAACCAACACAGTTATATTAATATACTTTTTACCTCTGTGATTACCTTGTATCTAAGAACCTTCTTCCAGCCCCCTGATCACATGACTGTGACTGTTTATTATCTATTGTCTTGCATTTAGCATTGTGTTGTGCTAAATCTTAAATAACTCCCTGTGCCTGAACACAGTGTTATCTATATGGCCCACGTGTACTTTCAGTCTCTTTGTGTAGAAAAGGAATTTAAAAAGCATGTGATTAGAGGCAGCCTTCAAGGACTAGAAAATTAGCATATGAGTCTGTCTAGGTTTAGTTTCAGCTAAGAATACCAAGAGAAAAAAGCAAATTTGATGATAAAAATAAATTGGAAAGTTGATTAAAATTACAAGACCTATATGAATAATGAAAGTTTAATTTTGACTAGACTGTCCCTTTAAGCATAGTCACCTAAAAAAGTTCATTTACATATAGAGCATGATATAAACATATTTAAGCTGCTCCCTAAATTAATCAATTTTCACATTGTTTTACTAGATTGGTGAATCTGAACCTTTACTGCTTTTTATTTACACACTGGGCCCATTTTTTAAAATTAAATATCAACTTTGGGTTTTTTTCTGTTAAGCACTAGAAAACAAACAAACAGTAAAAGTGTGTATATCAACTTAATTACAGTAAACAAAAACTCTTTCTTGTAGGTTTTCCATATATAAACATTTTTTTCCCAGAAAATAATACCATTTAATTCTGCTGAGAAATAAAGATCTATGAGACCTGAAACCAACAACAAACAAAATGAAGCTAGTGTTTCATATCAGGTTATCGTTGTTGCTATGACAGTCATGTGATACAGACCTGAAACATTAAAAAATTGGGACCCCATAAAATGAAGATGATTATGTTATATTTCTATTGTGAATAGTGATAAGTGCTTTAGAGTTGTCAGACCACCCAATATATGACCAATGTTTTCACCACCATCTACCGACTGGATAGACTTTACTAAGGGTTCTTAGATCCCTGTATATATTGTGGAACTGGTCAGAGGATCTACCTCAACAGATGTCGTTCCCTGTGCATAATGTTCAGATGATCTCATTTGCCATTGTAGTAAACTGATAGCAACAGGAACATTTGACACCTTATTAAAAAAATAAAAAAAGACATTCTCTTGTTTAAATGAGTGATCACTTGCTCCAATTTACTGCTAAAATGGGATTGCTATGTTCCCTTTTAGGACACAGTAAAAGTCACCTAGTACCTATAAGTGCGTAACACCCTTCATATGATGGTGTCACCACGTCATTCCCAGACATACTAACAATGAACAGGGAAATGTCCTTAATACAGCACTGTTCTGTTGTTTTGTTTTTTTTTAAACAAGCTTTATTGTAAGTCAATATACGATACATCAAGGGCAGAAATTGAATACAGACAATTTGACATTTTATGAAAGGTATGTGTCAGCCCTGCCGCATCGTAAGGCCAAAGTTCTTGATAATTGCGTCATAATATAGTCCAGTAAATTTTAGGAATGTGGTGGGGATCATAAGCCCACCCGTCTGAGCTTGTTTTGTGTTAGTTTACATTTGTTGCATTGAGAAAACCTCCTGCAAGAGTGGATAGTGTTCGATTAGATCTGGGCGACGGGATGGTGTCATCCATGCCAGAGAGCCAACATTGCCCCTATTGAGGATCTAACAGTCTAGCTGTGTGCATGCTTTACTCTTAGAGTTATGGCACCATTCTACCAGTCTTTGCAGGTTTATTGCTTTCCGGTAGGTCTCAAGATGGGGTACACCCACCCTTTCCCTCTCTCTAGGCAGATATAGAGTTTTACGACAGAGTCTGGGTTTAATCCCATTCCATATGTATGTCTCTATGGCCATCTGAGAATTTGGTGCAGTAAGTGGGAGGATGTGGAACTCGGTTTGGTCTGTAGAACATAAAGGACTCTAGGTAGGATGTTCATCTTGACCACGTTAATGCGGTCCCTCAATACTTTGTCTCTCACTGCCCTATAATTAATAGCCACTCGTTCCTTTATCTGCGGTTTGAGGGGGATACCCAGGTACTTAAGAGAGGCTGGAGCTATTTTATTCGGGCATTGTTGACTCATTCTGTCAAATGTACTATTGTGTTCCGTTATATTTAGTATCTCGGTTTTAGAGGGGTTGAGAAGGACTGTTCTGTTTTTTTTATCCCAGCAGTTAAAGTTTTTTTTTATGGATTATAACAATGTTTTGTTTTCTTTAACATATTCACATTAAAACACATATAAGCAGTTTTAAAGTGTTTTTATTCATCCAAGTTTGCTTTTCATTTTGGAATTAATTTAAAATACAATATACTGTAAAATTAGTTGTAATATATGCATAATTAAAAATGTTATATTACAATCTCAAGTCATTTACAGTTCCAGTAATTGCATTTTGTTATGTGGCAGGGGACAGACTGTTCTTATTGGGAGTTTTTTTCTGCACCTGGAACAAGCAAATATCATTGTGTCACTACAAAATATCACAGGGATTGTAATACAGCATCAGAACGGAGCCATTACACAGAAATACATTTATAAAAATAGCTTTTATGTGAGCCCTCGCTCTGTCATGTAAAGCAACTAATCATACACATATTATGTATTAGCATATAGTTCTGTCTATATAGAATGAGACTAGAAAGAAATGTATGTTAATTTATATTGCAGAAATGGCTGTTTCTGGTGATTAAAATTAATATTTTTGAACATGCTTTGTTTTTTGGACATTTTGGTATAGTTCTAGGTAAATTGAATTCCCCTGTTGATTTATATTTTTCCTTTACTGCCTCAGGATTTTTTTTTTCAAATTACAGGCCATCTGTCTGCAGTTGAATCATCATCAATAAAGGGAACACGCATTTCTTCTTAGTCACAGTGACACAAAAAGCCAAATTCTTCAAGTAAAAAGCAGTGTGCAAAAGATTAGTATTTAAATGTCACGTAAATACTTAAATATTCCTCTTTAATTGAAACAAAAATGTTAAGGTACTCAACTAGCAGTACAATTTGTGATCCGTACTATTAGGGAATGATTTGCAATTGATGTGAATTGATGTTTAATGTACCTAACATTCAGCTTCAATATATTATTTTATGTTTGTTTGTGTACTGAGATAGATTTATAAAAACATACAATGTTATGGTTGAAATTAATACACATAGAGCTAGATTACAAGTGGAGCGCTACTTTAAGTGGCTGGTAATTGCTACTGCGACTTACTCCCTTTGCTGTGTATCACTGCATGAGAACGAGGCTCCCATTGGAGCCTATGGAGCGAGCTCTATAGAGCGCAAAGCTTACATGCAACATAAACGCAAACTCACATTTGCATTGCCGACCACTTCAAATACCAGCGCACAATTGCATGTGCTGGTATTACGAGTGGAGCACAAATATTGTGATTGTGAAAGCACAATTGTGTGCTCCACTCGTAATCTGGCCCATACTATTTAGAAATAGTTGTTTGATATTAAGAAAATTTGTAATCTTTTAGATTTTTTTTTTTTCTAAAAGGTTTTTGTATCTGTTTAACTGTTATATTTTGTTATCTATAGCTCCAGTTCTGGTGTTTCTTAGATGTAAAATTATTCTTGAACCCATTGAACATCAAAGAGTGCCATAAATTACGGCAGCCAGTGGGGTTAAACATAAGGAAGATTCTTGATGGAATTTTTCTTCTGAACTGCCCTGGGGCATCTATAAAAATACTTTGTACACCAGCCCTTTAGTCACCTTAGCAATATATAATATATTGTATGTATGTATGTATGTTCCTTTCATACAAGAGTTTGCATCATCATGAGATACTACCATTTATCCCAGTTATTTTCTACAAACAAATGTGTTTTTTATTTTTTTTTATTTTGTTAATCCTATTTTATGGATTTATTGTTATAATTTTAATCCTTTCTCATATAACCCTTTTGTGTATCTATCTTCCTAGTTGTCAGCAAAAATAATACACTCACTAACCATTTGCCTCATTCAAAATGTATTGGCAGCTGAAAGTTAAAACCGACATATCCAACGTATCAAATAATACTGTATAGTTGATAACAAAGTGATCTAAAGTTTGCAATAAAATCTTGCTGGGCAGGGCAGAGATTACATGTTGAATCTTCATGAAGCATATTCTTCAAACTATTTTTCTGTATTAACATATTATTAATCATTTAAATTCTGATATATATATATATATTATTTTGGATTAAAGGTGTGGTGGAAGCCTTGTCCACAACCTTATGTAAGGTTAGATAGATAGATAGATAGATAGATAGATAGATAGATAGATAGATAGATAGATAGATAGATAGATAGATAGATAGATGGATAGATTGATTGATAGATAGATAGATAGATAGATAGATAGATAGATAGATAGATAGATAGATAGATAGATAGATAGATAGATAGATAGATAGATAGATAGATAGATAGATAGATATAAGTAGATAGACAGATAGCAATAATTAATAGCACTGATTCAACATTCAATTTATTGTTTATATCTTAATTTTATGTTTACACCTTTGATTTGTACATTGTGTACAAAAATATATATATATTCACATTTTATTATTTGTAAGAAAACAGAACCAGAATAGTGCTGTGACCTTTGTACGGCTGTTTCTTGTGCTGACCTTGCAGCAAGTCATAACAAATTATCTTTAATAGGATGGATACAAATACAAATTGTGCAAAATTTCCTGCTGAGGTCTCTGTAATAAAACTGTAGGATCTGAGTATCAATTAAATAGTAAATGGGACCTGCATGCCACTATGTAAAAGAAAGTATATTTCCCTGGTATATTTTATTATGTCTAGACTTAAAGCTATTTGCCCTTATTCCTTCATGTATTGAAAACCTTGATTAATAATCTACTTAATCACCAGCTGATTCATTGCACACTACACTAGCCATGGAGTGACAATACAACTGATTTCATGTTTTCTGGGCCATTTCCCAAACAATGTGTCTTGCATGAGTCCTTATAGACTTCCATGTTTTTTCTACTATGAAAACGTGTGATAACATTATTTATTTAAATGAGGGGATTCAAAGCTATCTAATTCTCTGGTTTCCAATAGGAAATTATTGTTTAAGCCATTTAATTGGCAATAGTAATTATTCTTCTATGCAAACAAATGATATAGACTTTTAATGTACCACTTTGCATACTAATAAATTCATATTGTTTAAAAATGAAATGAAAATTGTTACATTTGTTAGTTTGAACCTTACAGTATTACCAACAAAAGTGTTGCTTCCCATGAAATGTTAGAGTAAGCCTAATGGAATTAATACTCAGATGTAATATTTACGTATTACCATGGACGGACTGGGACCAAATATAGGCCAGGTATTTTAAGGCACAGCAGCCTACTCCCCTTCCCTTTTTGTTATTTAACCATACCGTAAAATTGACAGGTATAAGCTACTAATTTGATTTAGAAAAACATATAAAGTTTGTAACACCACTTTGTCACTGTATTTTGTAAACTGGTTGTCATTAAATTGAAAAAAAAAAGTGAAATGTAATTTTAAAAAACCAAAAAAACAGTTCACACTTAAATAAAGAATACACACTTATTGATCATTAGCCTGTGTAGTCACAAGCACTCAACATGGCAGCCACCTGAGCACTTTATCATCACACATAGGATGCACTATCAGAGAGAAAAAAAGACATTCACAGGCAGTCAAAACCCACATGCACAGACAAAGCACCCCAGACATCCACCATCACAAAAAACAGGAGGAGGAGTAAAGGAGTTGCTTCTCTGTGACAGGCTCACAAACACAGCAAGGCACTGAGAGGCAGGGCTGGCCCTGCATCATGCACAAATAATAATGCTGGTGACTGGGTGGGACTAAGGCAACCAGGCCTGGCCTACAACTGATCCGGTCCCACCAGCAAAATGCCCTGTATGCCCTATGGACAGTCTGGGCCTGCATATTACATTTATTTATGAATGTTACATTTGATATTCAAATGCTATTTTTGTTCTATGGGAAGCATTTGAATAGGAGAAGTAATGTCAAGGGAAACATTTCTTTGACAATTCAAAATACACCTATCCCTAGTCTTTGTCTGTTCTTTATTCTTAAAATTAAACAGTACTTCTTGCTTGGTGAGACATTGCATGCCACAAAGAAAATCAAACAGCTAAAGAGTAACAAGTATAATGACTTTTAAATATAGCTACAGGTGCAAAACCCATTTATCCAAACTGTGTGGAACTGGAAAAGGCTTGGATTTTGGAATAGTTTAGATTTTGGGATATTTGTATACTGGCGTCTGTAAAATAGAGCAGCTTGGAGAGGTGATGGGACCAAGGGTACATAACAATATCTAATGTAATTTAGGCAATATTTACATGTAATAAAATAGCTTATACATGCAACCTAAAGGTCGTTTTATATCATTTTTAATACTTTTGTATACATAGTTCTGTCAGAAAGTACTTTAATCAGAAATATATAGATGTTTTCAAAACATATAGACTAGTATTTGCATTTTAGAACAGAAAAAAATAAGACACAGGCAGAGAAGATTGTGACTTACTGGTAGGGAAAATGGTAATTTTTTATAATTAAAAAAAAAAAAAAAAAACCTTAAAGGGACATAATACTCATATGCTAAATCACTTGAAACTGATGCAGTATAACTGTAAAAAGCTGACAGGAAAAAATCACCTGAGCATCTCCATGTAAAAAAGAAAGAAATTTTACCTCACAATATCCTCAGCTCAGCAGAGTAAGTTCTGTGTAAAAAGTTATACTTCAGCTGTGGCTCAGCTGCAGGTAAAAAAAAAAAAAAAATGAAGAAATGAGCAGCAGTCAATCAGCATCAACAGTGCTGAGGTCATGAACTCTTTTACTGTGATCTCATGAGATTTGACTTAACTCTCATGAGATTTCATTGTAAACTTCCTTACACTGAATAGGGAAATAAGATGAGAGTGCACGTAAGCTTGCTCCATCCGCTGTCCCGGGACAGACATACTAATTTGCTGCTTAGAAGTCCTTTACAATGGGATGTGGCTACTGAGAAACTTTTGAGGTAAAATATCTTCCTTTTTACATAGAGATGCTCAGGTGATATTTTCTAGTCAGCTTTTTACAGCTATACTGCATCACTTTCAAGTTTTTAAACATTTGGGTATTATGGCCCTTTAATGAAAAAGTCTGGATTTCATAATAATTCTGGATTTTTGAATTTTGGGTTTGGGTATTTAAACGTGTGTAAACATATGCCTAAATATAGTATAGTCAACAAGTAAATCATTTTAGAGAATACAAATACCTTGTGTCACATTGTATGCATATGTATTCTTGTGTCACATTGTATGCATATAGTGTGTTATTAGAATGGTAAATTAGTTGTGGGGAAGTGGTTGAGGAGGGCAGAGGATTTTAGTTAAATAGGTAATGAATCTAATTAGGTATTACCATGCTCAGATATGGAACATTGCTTGAAAGGCTTCACAGCATATTATCTAAGCTTAGGAAATTTAACCACTACAAAACTGCAACATGACAAGGTGAAGTACCAGAGAACAACACTTCCCCTTTTAGCTCTGTATGTCATTGTTCTACCAATATAATGCCTATTATCCAGAGTGGGCAACAGGGGTGCGCACTGACACTGGTGTTAAACAGTCTGTGTCATTATTGTAATAAAAATGTGCTACAGTTGCTTATACTTAAAATATATGCAATATTTATTATTCATCTATTTAAAGGGACATGAAACCCAATTGTTTTTTTTCATGATTTAGAAAGAGCATGCAATTTTAAACAACTTTCCAATTTACTTCTATTATCTAATGTGCTTCTTTCTCTGGGAATCCTTTGGTGAAAAGCATATCTAAATAGGCTCAGCAACTGCTGATTGGTGGCTGCACATAAATGCTTCGTTTGATTGGCTTACCCATGTGCATTGCTAGTTATTCAACAAAGCATATCTAAAGAATGAAGCAAATTAGATAATAGAAGTAAATTTGAATTTGTTTAAAATAATATTCTCTATCTGACTCGTGAAAGAAAAATGTTGTCCCTTAAAATGGATTTTACCTTTTATTTTTTTACACTTCATTTGTGCTTCCTGTCACTACATGGAGGAGAAAGCCTTTACAGGAAGTTGTATCTTAGCCGGATGTCATAAAACTTCTAGGCTAGTAAATAGACTATATAAAAGGGAGTCAGATTTGCTCCCGTCCAGAACTGACAGAATGAAAACTTTTGAAAATCCTCTGCCCTTAAAACACTGGGTTCAGGGCTACACTGAGAATTTCTAAGTTCTAATTGTGTCAGAAAACAAGTAAGTTATTTGCTGTTTTTTACACAATCTTTTTCTTTTTATATTGACTTTGATTTAACATATATATTTTTTTACCACTGTTTAGTATCCCTTTAAATGATCTGGTTATTGACATTGATATGCTGACATGTAAGAAATAATTATTAAATAAATGTAAAATGCAGAGTAAAAGAGATAATTGGCTATAATAAGAATATTAACAAATTCACTGCTATAACAAGTGGCAGTGATGTGGTTAACAGGCAATCATTAACATGTAAATGCATCATTAGTGTAGTGCAGCAGCTGCTAATCACAGTACAGTTCTAAGTAAAATGCTAGATCTGAGTCATCTGACTTCTGTTTGGCATTTCATTGGCTCACCTCAATTCCTTTCAAAAAACTAACATGGAACATGCAAGATAGATGTTTTTATTGGCTTGAATTACATCCTATAGGATGTATAGGGTTTTAGAAGTATAGACACTGAATTTAAAGGGCCATTATACACTCATTTTTTCTTTGCATAAATGTTTTGTAGATGGTCTATTTATAAAGCCCATATAGTTTTTTTTTTAATTTTTATAATTTTGTTTATTTTTAAAGAACATTGCTCTGATTTTCAGACTCCTAACTAAGCCCCAAAGTTTTATTTGAATACCGTCAGCTACCTTCTCCAGCTTGCTCCTGTTTGTGTAAAGGGTCTTTTCATATAAAAGAAGGGGGAGGGGAGTGTCTTATTTCCCACTTGCAGTGGGCTTTCCAACTACCTTTTCAACAGAGCTAAACTGAAAGTACGTTTTTAAACAATTTTATACTGGATTTTTATATCAGTATCTGTGCATCTTATTCTTTATAGTAGTGTCTATTACATGCAGTTATGTGAAAATGAGTGTATACTGTCCCCTTAATGTCAGCAGCAATAGAGATATCAGGCAGTGTAATTTAAAAATTTGAAGATGACAGACAAGTGTGGTGCTCAAGCGCCCTTAGACAAGTGACTTTTTTGCTTAAAGGAACAGTCTAGTCAAAATTAAACTTTCATGATTCAGATAGGGCATGCAATTTTAAACAACTTTCTAATTTACTTCTATTATCTAATTTGCTCAATTTTTTAGATATCCTTTGTTGAAGAAATAGCAATGCACATGTGTGAGCCAATCACACAAGGCCTCTATGTGCAGCAACCAATCAGCAGCTTCTGGGCATATCTAGATATGCTTTTCAGCAAGTGATATCAAGAGAATGAAGCAAATTAGATAATAGAAGTAAATTAGAAAGTTGTTTAAAATGACATGCTCTTTCTAAATCACGAAAGAAAAAATTTGGGTTTCATGTCCCTTTAATGGGAAAGCAAGCTCTGAACCATGTTCTTGTATTCTTTTAAAAGCCTGCTTTACTTGTAGAAAAAATGGGAAAAATGAAACCTAATATGTTGCTCTTCCTAGTTTTTATTAGACACATAGAGAATCTTTTAATCATTATCACACTATAGGGATCGTAAGTTATTTAAATGGAGTGAATTGATAAGTCAGTTCTGTAACAGTGTACAACTACATATTTAAGATAGATAGATAGACAGATAGACAGACAGATAGATAGATAGATAGATAGATAGATAGATAGATAGATAGATAGATAGATAGATAGAAACCCATACCAGACCTTCTTTGCTGTGGCCAGACATATATGGCCTCTTGCACTGGTCTAATTAATCATTGTGTAGCATGTAGCAGAGTCAGAAAACAGTAGCATATGTAGATACCATTTAGGCCTCTAGTTATGAAGCTCCGTATGTACCTGCCTTCTCCGGCCCCAATATGCTTGCCTAAGCTCGCCTCACATCGCCGCCGCAGACCTGAATACGCTCGCCAAAGTTATCAATAAATCTGTCAAAAAGCCGCGCACCAAGTACAGGGCGATGAGCAGCGGACTGTGATAGTTATCAATCATCAATCTCGCTGCTCTTCGGCTTTTTTACAGCTTTATTGATACCCCTGTCACTAAGCACTCACACTATACTATACTGTTCCACCCCCTATACCGGCACCCCAGGAGCCCCCTGCAACTAAATAAAGTTATTAACCCCTAAACCGCCGCTCCTAGACCCCGCCGCAACTATAATAAATATATTAACCCCTAAACTGCCGCTCCTGGACCCCGCCGCAACTATAATAAATATGTTAACCCCTAAACTGCCGCTCCCAGACCCCGCCACAACCATAATAAATATGTTAACCCCTAAACCGCCACTCCTAGATGCCGCCGCAACTATAATAAATATGTTAACCCCTAAACCTTCGCTCCCGGGCCCCGCCGCCACATACATAATACCTTATAACCCCTATCCTGCCCCCCCTATACCGCCGCCACCTATAATAAATTTATTAACCCCTATCCTGCCCCCCCTACACCACTGCCACTATAATAAAATTATTAACCCCTAAACCTAAGTCTAACACTAACCCTAACACCCCCCTAACTTAAATATTAATTAAATAAATCTAAATAATAGTACTCTTATTAACTAAATTAATCCTATTTAAAACTAAATACTTACCTATAAAATAAACCCTAATATAGCTACAATATAACTAATAATTACATTGTAACTATTTTAGGATTTATATTTATTTTACAGGCAAGTTTGTATTTATTTTAACTAGGTACAATAGTTATTAAATAGTTATTAACTATTTAATAGCTACCTAGTTAAAATAATTACAAAATTACCTGTAAAATAAATCCTAACCTAAGTTACAATTAAACCTAACACTACACTTTCATTAAATTAATTATTCCAATTTAAAACTAAATACTTACCTGTAAAATAAACCCTAAGATAGCTACAATGTAATTAATAATTACATTGTAGCTATCTTAGGATTTATATTTATTTTACAGGCAACTTTGTATTTATTTTAACTAGGTACAATAGTTATTAAATAGGTATTAACTATTTAATAACTACCTAGCTAAAAGAAATTCAAAATTACCTGTAAAATAAATTCTAACCTAAGTTACAATTAAACCTAACACTACACTATCATTAAATGAATTAAATACATTAGCTACCAATACCTACAATTAATAAATACAATTAAATAAACTAAGTTACAAAAAAACCCCACTAAATTACAGAAAATAAAAAAATATTACAAGAATTTTAAACTAATTACACCTAATCTAAGCCCCCTAATAAAAAAAATAAAAACAAAAAATAAAAAGTCCCTACCCTATTCTACATTACAAGGTAATCAGCTCTTTTACCAGCCCTTAAAAGGGCTTTTTGCGGGGCATGCCCCAAAGTAATCAGCTCTTTTGCCTGTAAAAAAAAACACAACCCCCACAACATTAAAACCCACCACTCACATACCCCTACTCTAACCCACCCAAACTCCCCTTAAATAAACCTAACACTACCCCCCTGAAGATCTCCCTACCTTGAGTCGTCTTCACCCAGCCGGGCCGAAGTCTTCATCCGATGGGGCAGAAGAGGACATCCAGACCAGCAAAAGTCTTCATCCTATCTGGGCAGAAGAGGACATCCGGACCGGCAGACATCTTCATCCAAGCAGCATCTTCTATCTTCATCCATCCGACGAGGAGCGGATCCATCTTCAAGACCTCCGGCGCGGAACATCCTTCTTGCACGATGACTACCCGACGAATGGCTGGTCCTTTAAATGACGTCATCCAAGATGGCGTCCCTCGAATTCCGATTGGCTGATAGGATTCTATCAGCCAATCGGAATTAAGGTAGGAAAAATCTGATTGGCTGATGCTATCAGCCAATCAGATTGAAGTTCAATCCGATTGGCTCATTGGATCAGCCAATCGGATTGAACTTCAATCTGATTGGCTGATTGCATCAGCCAATCAGATTTTTCCTACCTTAATTCCAATTGGCTGATAGAATCCTATCAGCCAATTGGAATTTGAGGGATGCCATCTTGGATGACGTCATTTAAAGGACCAGCCATTCGTCGGGTAGACGTCGTGCAAGAAGGATGTTCCGCGCCGGAGGTCTTGAAGATGGAGCCGCTCCTCGTCAGATAGATGAAGATAGAAGATGCCGCTTGGATGAAGATGTCTGCCAGTCTGGATGTCCTCTTCTGCCCCATCGGATGAAGACTTCGGCCCGGCTGGGTGAAGACGACTCAAGGTAGGGAGATCTTCAGGGGGGTAGTGTTAGGTTTATTTAAGGGGGGTTTGGGTGGGTTAGAGTAGGGGTATGTGGGTGGTGGGTTTTAATGTTGGGGGGGGTTGTATTTTTTTTACAGGCAAAAGAGCTGATTACTTTGGGGCATGCCCCACAAAAAGCCCTTTTAAGGGCTGGTAAAAGAGCTGATTACTTTGTAATGTAGAATAGGGTAGGGACTTTTATTATTTTGGTTTTTTTTATTTTATTAGGGGGCTTAGATTAGGTTAATTAGTTTAAAATTCTTGTAATATTTTTTTATTTTCTGTAATTTAGTGTTTGTTTTTTTTGTAATTGAGTTTACTTTATTTAATTGTATTTAATTGTAGGTATTGGTAGCTAATTTATTTAATTAATTTAATGATAGTGTAGTGTTAGGTTTAATTGTAACTTAGGTTAGGATTTATTTTACAGGTAATTTTGTATTTCTTTTAGCTAGGTAGTTATTAAATAGTTAATACCTATTTAATAACTATTGTACCTAGTTAAAATATATACAAAGTTACCTGTAAAATAAAAATAAATCCTAAGATAGTTACAATGTAATTATTAGTTATATTGTAGCTATATTAGGGTTTATTTTATAGGTAAGTATTTAGTTTTAAATAGGATTAATTTAGTTAATAAGAGTACTATTTTTTAGATTTATTTAATTAATATTTAAGTTAGAGGGGTGTTAGGGTTAGTGTTAGACTTAGGTTTAGGGGTTAATAATTTTATTATAGTGGCGGCGGTGTAGGGGGGGCAGGATAGGGGTTAATAAATTTATTATAGGTGGCAGCAGTATAGGAGGGCAGGATAGGGGTTAATAAATTTATTATAGGTGGTGGCGGTATAGGGGGGGCAGGATAGGGGTTAATAAATTTATTATAGGTGGCGGCGGTATAGGGGGGGCAGGATAGGGGTTAATAGGTATTATGTAGGTGGCGGCAGGGTCCGGGAGCGGCGGTTTAGGGGTTCACATATTTATTATAGTTGCGGCGGGGTCTGGGAGCGGTGGTTTAGGGGTTCACATATTTATTATAGTTGCGGCGGAGTCTGGGAGCAGCGGTTTAGGGGGTAATCAATTTACTTAGTTGCGGCGGTGTAGGGGGGGACAGATTAGGGGTGTTTAGACTCGGGGTACATGTTAGGGTGTTAGGTGCAGACATCTCCCTTAGGAATCAATGGGATATCGGGCAGCAGCGAACATGAGCTTTCGCTATGGTCAGACTCCCATTGATTCCTATGGGATCCACCGCCTCCAGGGCGGCGGATTGAAATCCAGGTACGCTGGCCCGGAATAGTGGCAAGCGTACCTGCTAGTAGTTTGATAACTACCAAAAGTAGTCAGATTGTGCCGAACTTGCGTTCGGAATATCTGGAGTGACGTAAGCATCGATCTTTGTCGGACTGAGTCCGGCGGATCGAAACTTACGTCACTATATTCTACTTTTGCCGGGCAGTAGGGGTTGATAACTAAGGCAAATCAGCTTCGCCACAAATACGCTGCGGAATTCCAGCGTATTTGCGGTTGACGGCTTGATAACTAGAGGCCTTAGTCTCTTTGGATGGAGTAGAAAAAAACATACTCTGCAGAGGTAACAGCAAAAGCAAGCAAAATATACATTAAATATATACTGCTTCATTTTACTGTACTTATTAAAACAAATCTATGGGAAAGTTTATTTAAAGTTTAATATCCCTTTATTTATTTATTTTTTACACTTAATCATAGTTATTTTGACACTATAGTATTCATCATGTTTGTAGTATTATTTGTGTTATAGAATTGTCTTATTTTTACTTTGAGTCCAGTGTATGTATTTGCCAAATGTGTTGACATTCAGTATTACTGCAATTAACTAGCTTTTGGAGTGAATCCCATCTGGGCATAACCTTTCAGAAAGGTAGTAATCTTCTTTTTAGCCCTAGTGTCTTATTAACCCTCTTTCATTTCATTAGCTTTTTTTTGGAACTGATATTCACCTATACAGCCCAATTCATTTTTTTTGGGGGGGGAAAGTATCCATCACCTTTGTTTACAATGTGGGTCTTCAGTAAAATGTTATGCACTGAAGAATTTGATGACCTTTTTATTTGTTTGTGATTAGGGATTCCATTAAATGGACATTGTACACTAGATGTATCTTTGCATAAATGTTTTGTAGATGATCCATTTATATGTAGCCCATCTGGTAGTGTTTTTGTAAAAATGTATAGTTTTGCTTATTTTTTTAAGAACATTGTGCTGATTTTCAGACTCCTAACAAAGCCCCACAGTGTCATATGTATACCTGTGTTTACAGACTCCTGCTGGCTCCTGTTTATGTTATCTGTCTTATCATATGCAGGGAGCGGGTGTCTGCTCTTCTTGTTTTCCCTATCAGTATCTGCATATTCTTCTTTATAGTAGTGTCTATTACATGCATTTATATGAAAATTGGTGTATACTGTCCCTTTAAGGAAAAATTTTATTTGAGGCACCAGCATTTAACATCAGATTAGTTAGATAGTTCATAGCCGTATGGTTTCTGTGAAATTCATATATGCTGTATTGTGTAACTTTCAGTAAATATAGCATAATTATGGGCTAGCGGCGTGCTATTTAGCACTTTTGCTCGCATGCAAACACAGCTAGAAGTAAACTTTTAATGCACACGGGTTAGTGTACATATTACAAGTTGAAAGTAAATTGGGTGCGAGTGAAAGCTGACGCATGGTAATTGTAGTGCTTCGGATATCACCACCACATTAACTTTGTCACCGCATAGACTTCAATGGAGAGCGCAACTTCAAAAAAACCTAACACTTATCGCTCACTCGCTAACCCAACAAACACCATGTTAGACCTACAGCTCTAACCAGAAGTTATAAATATTTTACATTCCTATATTTCTCACATAGTATAAAATGTTCTTTTTATTTATAAATATTTCTTTGTATATATATATATATATATATATATATATATATATATATATATATAGATTTTTTTTATAAAATCACTATACCTACATAGCTATATGAATATATACATATATATATATAGAGAGAGAGCTAAATATTAAGAAATACAAAGGCCATTTTCTTCTAAGTGAAGAACAGTGGAATCTAAAATATTTACAGTTAAAACATAGTAAAAACCATCATTCATATTAATATTCAATAAAAAGTTATTTTTCTTGTTTTCAGGAATTTGGGTGGAAAGGGCTCTAAAGTATATATACATATGCAACTATGTGTATTCATGTGTATAAATATGTTTATATATGCATATATGTATCTATATACATATATACACATATAAACACATAAATACACATGTATAAATACATATGTATATATACATACATACACATATTTAAACATGTATATGTATGTATATATCCATTATAGCCCTTTCCATCCAAACAAATCGTCATATATCATATACCCTTTAACCCTTTTTTATTTTGAATTAATATTTATATAATGATTGTACACCACTTGTAATCTAGCCCTATATCTCTCTCTGAAATGTAATGCACCCAAGGGGCCTGATGATATAAACCTTTCCTCCCAGACGAGATGATATAAAATGGTCCCTAGAGAAATTCTAAAAAGGCAGATGTTGCTATACGTTTCCAAGGGGAGTTCCCTGCATTTCTGTATGTAAAGGCAAGACAAGCCCAGTGCAATATGGTACTGCATGACATGAGTGTTCTGCTGTATTTACACTTTGTGCTTTGTATTTTATATTACTTTATACTTCAGATTAAGTTTTATTTCATTTAAACTTTGCATTTTTAATTTTGTATTTTATTTGATATACAGCAGTGTATTTAGGATTGTGAATTTACTAATTCTGATTATGCTTTTACAGTTTCTATGTAACTTTAACAAACTTGGATAATACTTTGTATATTTATGTGTATATTTTACAAATTACATTGAACTTTATATTTAAAATAAAACATTAAAACTGACAACTTCAGTTTCCCAGAGAGCTTCATTACTTTATATAGGCCCGATAAGCAAACATTCTTTATTTTGGAGAGAAAGTATAGTGCAGAATTCACAAGGGGTGAACACACTGAACTCTATAAGAGAAAGGGAAGAACCTGGAAGTCCCAGAGAGATGAGAGATGCCTTCCATAGAAAGTAATGAGGCTCTCTGGGATACATAATTTCACAGGAGATGGAAAAGTTAACAGGACAAGGCTCCCATAGGAGCCTATGGAAGTGTGTTCTCGTGAGTGCAATGCTTCCCAGCAATGCGAACGTGAAGTGTCTCTTTCATTAAAGCGATATTTAGTGCTCCACTAGTAATCTGGCCCTAAGTGTATAGTGAATTTTGAGCAAACTTCACTTTCATAAAGCTGGCAAGATAATTTAGTGAGGCCAGCTTGTTTAAATGATTACAGAATATACCCTGAGAGCTCCCCTGATCAACCCAGGGAACTCCTCTGTTCCTCCCACTTTCTGAAGCTCTGATTTATTTTACAATAGAGAAAATACAAAGTGCAATTTAATTTGTAAAAGATAAACAGAAATATACAAAGTATGATCCTAATTTGTTAAAGTAACAGAAATTTTCAAAACATAATCAGAATTTGTAAAAAGTATTGCTGGATCTAAACCTAAATATGTATGTATTAAAATATAAAATAGAAAGTGCAAAGTTTAAATATAATAATACTGAAAGGACCCAATCTAAAGTGCAAAGTAATATAGAATACAAAGCACAAAGTGTATTAAAAAACTCTCATATCATGAAGTGCTATATTGCACTATTCTCATGTCCTTAACATACCGAAATGCAGAGAACACCCCATAAACATAATATAGGATAGTATATATAACATAACAGATTATTGCAAAATATCATGAGGCACAAAGTAATGAAGTAGCAGTTTTTGTTATATTTATGCATTTTATGCATTATTGATGGGGAATTATGGGGAATCTTAGAGCTCTGGAATTTTGAATAGGAAATATAGTATTTGACAAGGTTAAAAATAATGAATTATAAGTGAAATAATAATTGTGTCCTTCAAACATTGCTTTTGTCAAAGAATCCTCCATGTGCAGCAATTACAGCCTTGCAGACCTTTGGCATTCTAGTTGTCAATTTGTTGAGGTAATCTGAAGAGATTTCACCCAATGCTTTCTGAAGCACCTCCCATAAGTTGGATTGGCTTGATGGGCACTTCTTATGTACCATATGGTAAAGCTGCTTCCACAACAGCTCAATAAGGTTGAGATCTGCTGACTATGCTAGCCACTCCATTAGAGAGAGAATACCAGCTGACTGCATCTTCCCTAAATAATTCTTGCATAGTTTGCATAGTTATGCTTTGGGTCATTGTCCTGTTGTAGTAGGAAATTGGCTCCAATCAAGCGCCTTCCACAGGGTATGACATGGCGTTGCAAAATAGATAACCTTCCTACTTCAAGATTACTTTTAACCTTTGTAAACCTTCCACTTTACCACCAAGCACCCCCAGACTATCACATTGCCCCCACCATGCTTGGCAGATGGCGTCAAGTACTCTTCCAGCATCTTTTCATTTGGTCTGCGTTTTACAAATATTGTTCTTTTTGATCCGAACACCTCAAACTTAGATTTGTCTGTCCATAAAAGTTTTTTTCTAATCTTCCTCTGTCCGGTGTCTGTGTTCTTTTGGCCACCTTATTTTTTTCTTTTTATTGTCCAGTCTTAGATATGGCTTTTTCTTTGCAACTCTGCCTAGAAGGCAAGCATTCTGGAGTCGCCTCCTATCTGTTAAAGCTGAGACTGGTGTTTTAAGGTTACTATTTAATGAAGCTGCCAGGTGAGGACACGTGAAGTGTCTGTTTATCAAACTACAATAATATGTGTGTAATGACAATAACAAGTTACATGTGTGATATGAGGGTTCTCTGTCAGTAACAGAATGTTCTATACTGCAGTTTTACTGTGTGCACTGCAATTGATTTCCTCCAATTGCAACGAATGCCCAAATAAGTGTAATACTCAGGAGCACATACAGTACTACTAACCAGGATCTTACTGTTTCACTAGTGTTATACACTAATCCTGTCAAAGTCTGTTTACATACTATGTCTTCTGTTATGTGATGTCACAATCTGTCCACCAATCGTGATGGACAGAATCAGCACACGCCCACACCACAGCCACACACAGCGTAGATAGGCTGTATGAGGGGAGGCTCTGGATGCTGCATCATGATTGGTGAATAGCAGGCAATATGCCTGTATTTAAAAGGGTGGCATTTAGGGCTTTTGCTTGTTACTATTCACATTGAAAAAGGCCACTATTTGGGCCGAAACTAGTTTGTGTATTCTATTAGTGATATTGCATGTTTTTTCACCCCTGGCACCTGATGTCGACGATTGCAGCTATCGGACAGGAAACAGGGGGGTAAATGCATGCGCTTTTTATCTCACTTGATTATTACTTTAGTTGGTGGGGTTTCATTTATTATATAGAGGTTGTTTCCTCATTTTTACATTTAATTATTAAAAGTTATTTTTTAATTCCTTACTACTTAGACCGGGAAAGAGTGCTCATTAAACCCTAAACCTTTATTCTTTACTTATATTGTTTATCAAACTAGACACTCTAATGTATTTGTCCTATTTCCCAGTTCTGCACCCGGGCCTCCCACTCCTCTTTCATTTCTGGTTAGTCCATTTGTGCTGTTTTGTGAAAAGAGTAGTACACAGCGTTGTACAAGTTCTTCAGTTTCTTGGCAATTTCTCACTTGAAATAGCCTTCATTTCTAGAACAAGAATAGACTGACAAGTTTCAGAAGAACGTTTTTCTTTTATGGCCATCTTGAGCCTGTAATCGAACCCACAATTGCTGATGCTCTACATACTCAATTAGTCTAATGTAGGCCAGTTTTCAGCTGTGTTAAAATAATTGCAAAAGTGTTTTCTAATGATCAATTAGACTTTTTAAACGATAAACGTAGATAAGCAAGCATAATGTGCCTTTGGAACACAGGACAGATGGTTGCTGGTAATGAGTCTCTGTACACCTATGTAGATAATCCATTAAACATTTGCCATTTCCAGCTACAATAGTCATTTACTATATTCATAATGTCTACATTGTATTTTGATGTTATTTTAATAGAAAAAAATGTAGTTTTCTGTCAAAACAAGGAAATCTCTAAGTGACCCCAAACTTTTGAACACTAGTGTGTGTATGTGTATATATATATATATATATATATATATATATATATATATACAGTATATATGTATGCATATATCAAATAATATATACACTGTCATGAACATGCTTGGAATGCAAAGAGACTAGCCCCCTATAAAAAAAGCCCTTTGCCTTCAAAATGGCATAAATTCTTCTAGGTACATTTGCACACAGTTTTTGAAGGAACTCGGCAGGTAGGTTGTTTCAAGCATTTAGGAGAACTAACCATAGATCTTCTTCTGATTTAGGTAGCATCATTTGCTTCTGTCTCTTCATGTAAACCCAGACAGACTTGATGATGTTGATATCAGGGATCTGTGGGGCCATATCATTACTTGTTCTTCTTTACACTGAAGATAGTTCGTAATTACTTTGGCTGTCATGCTGCAGAATAAATCTAGGGCCTATCAGATGCTTCCCTGATGGTATTGCATGAAGGATAAGTGTCTGCCTGTATTTCTCAGCACTAAGGAACCCCCACTATGCTTCACAAAAAAAAATTCATTTTGCTACAGCCAAATATTTCAAATGTTAACTTATCAATCCAGAGCACCCATCAGTCATGTGTTTTCATGCATAGTTGAGTTGATTAACCTTGTTTCCATATCAGAGGCATAGCTTTTTGGCTGTGTGTCTTCCAAGAAGACCACTTCTGACCAGACTTCCCTAGACAGTAGATGGCTGTACCAGGATCCCACTAGTTTCCAAAAAAATTAAGGTGATGTCATTGCTGGACATCTTCAGATTGGGAAGGAAAGTAAGTATGATGTGTATTTCATCTGCTGCACTAAGTTTACTTGGCCAGCCTCTGCGTTTACAGTCCTCAAAATCGCCTCTTTATGTGTGCTTATTCAGAAGAGCTTGGAAAGCACATCTGGAAATCCCTGTCTGCCTTGAAATTTCTGCCTGGGAGAGACCTTGCAAATGCAATATAACTAACTTTTGCCTTGTCTTCAGCAACCTCACCTTGTTAGTAGAGTTTGGTTGTTCCTTATCCAGTTTTATTCATACACAGCTGATTCTGTTTCAGCTAATAATTGTGTTTCAACCTACGTAATAACTTGATGATCATTAGCACCTGTTTGGTATAATTGTTTACTAATGCACCTGACTATATGCTTACAAATACCCTGACTTATCACAAGTGTTCTTAGAAGAATAGATGCTGTTTTGAACGCAAAGGGTGGTCACACCAAATATTGATTTGACTTGCATTTTGTTAATTGATAGAAATAAACTATTAACATTTCTATTTTGGAAAGCATAATTACAGCATATTTTCTACACCTGTCTAAAACTTTTGTGCGGTACTGTATGTATGTATGTGTATATAACTATATATATATATATATATATATATATATATATATATATATATATATATATATATATATATATTTATATATATATACTGTATATACACACACACATATATATGCTGCTACCTTAAAGGGATACTGAACCCAAATTTATTCTTTAGTGATTCAGATAGAGCGTGCAATTTTTCTAATTTACTCCAATTAACAATATTTCTTCAATCTCTTGCTATTCAGACCCTGGACAGCACTTGTTTATTGGTGGGTGAATTTATCCACCAATCAGCAAGAACATCCCAGGTTATTCACCAAAAATGGGCCGGCATCTAAATTTACATTCTTGCATTTCAAATTTAGATTCCAAGAGAATTAAGAAAATTTGATAATAGGAGTAAATTAGAAAGTTGCTTAAAATTGCATGCTCTATCTGAATCACAAAAGAAAAAAATTGGGTTTTTACTAGAAACATTTATATTAAAAATATATACAAAATGGTATCCCATTGTTTAGTTGCATTGTGCTATAAAATTTAATACACTTTTTGTATTGACTTCTTGCTTTCATTCATCTAAATATGCATTTTTAACTTTTAAAGATTTAGATAATTATACACTAACAACAAAACAATATTTATTTGCAAATCTCCCCTCCATATAATTTCATTGAAACACGGATTAAGAGGAAATCCTACTGCTATAATTAGCATATACACTATGCCAACAGTGCAGGATCAATTTAAGAATTAGTTAAGCTTGCGGAAGCAATAGTTTATAGAAAAAAAAAACAGAATTGTAATAGAACAGTTCCTCTTTCTATGGATATAATATATTACAAAAGAACCGTTATAACAAGATTATTGTTGTTGTTATGAGTATTATTTTGATGGGCTTTATGTGTATTTTAGAAGCTGTTTAAAATGTTGTGGATGTATATTATTGAAATGTTTCTAAATATGTAGAGGAGAGTTATCAACATCCCCCAACCACCACCACCAACATTTCATGTTTCTTTTTTATAGAGATGTTATTTAATACTTATATGGAGTCTCTCTTGACATGAAACAAAAACATAGGAAGCAGGAATGAGACTTGAGTACTACTCACAGAGGCTAATTTGTCGGAACTATAATTTCTGAAAAGGTCCGTATTTAGTTCTGGATTACAGACATGAATGAGACCTATTTAGACATTTTTACTACTCAATGACTACAAGTGTATACAATAGAAATATTAATTATTGAAGTCTTTAGCTTTCATGGATAATTAAGACTTTTTTATTTATATTGTTGCCCATTAAGGGCCTCCAACAAGTGGAATACCAGTGAGATTTGGATTTTTTTTGAGTGTTGGGATATAACATGACATTTTATAAAATTAATAGCTTGTATTGTACTGAAAAATTATCACTGATGTGTTGAAATGGAACTGAAAAAATCTTAAAAATGTGACATCGAAGTCATGTAATTTAGCCCACTATGGCCTAGATTCAGTGGCGACTCTAGGAACAATATATAGGGGGGGCACAAAAAATAGCAGAGACAAAACGGGGGGGCACTAATAATTTTCACCACAAAATTATGCCGCTGAAAAAAACTAAATAAATATAAATAAGATTCCAAAATACCAAAGTAATGCAGTATGCAGTTATACCTTTTTATTGTACTAACCTAATACTTAAAAGACAAGCTTACAAGATTTTTCCTTTCTTCCTCAAGTATAGCTTCAGACCTGAGAAAGAGAGGGAAACTCTCAAAAGCTTTTATTTATAGTTTAAAGCAATAACAGCATGACTCTGTAAATCAGGGTTCTTCAAACTTTTTTCCCCCAAGACCCAGTGCCATGATACCACATACCTTTGTGACTCTATTTTTGTGTTTGGTCTGAAAACACACACACACTCACCCTCATGCAACACACACAATCTTATACTACACACACCACACACTCACCCTCATTCAACACACACACCACACACACACTTTAATACAGCACACACACTCATACTACACACACTCAACATCATACTGCACACACACCACACACTCACCCTCATACTGCACACCACACACTCACCCTCATACACTCACCCTCATACTGTGCACACACCACACACTCACCCTCATACTGCACACACTCACCCTCATACTACACACACACCACACACTCACCCTGATACTACACACACTCACCCTCATACTACACACACACCGCACACCCTCATACAGCACACACACACTCATAATACACACACCTTACCCACATACTACACACCCTATATGGTATATCACAAGTTTTTTTGGGACAAATACTTTTTTTCAATAAAAGCAAGATGTGTTTAAAGGGACATGAAACACAACATTTTTCATTAGTGGTCTAGAAAGAGCATGCAATTTGAAATAACTTTCTAATTTACTTCTATTATCTAATATGCTTCATTCTTTTGATATCCTTTGCTGAAAAGCATACAGTATATAGATAGGCTCAGTAGCTGCTGATTGGTGGCTGCACATAGATGCCTTGTGTGATTGGCTCACCCATGTGCATTGCTATTTCTTCAACAAAGTATATGTAAAGAATGAAGCAAATTAGATAATATAAGTAAATTGGAATGTTGTTTAAAATGTTATTCTCTATCTGAATCATGAAAGAAAGAAAAAATGGGTTTAGTGTCCCTTTAATGTCCTTTTAATCGTGAATATTCAAGTTTTCTACTGTAAATACTAGAATATATAAGACAATGTGTAAAAGAGTGAGTCAATTTGAATATTGAATGTACTGTACCACAATTACATGAAAACAAATTCTAGCTCTCAATTCATGGCAAGATTCCTAACTGAACTATTTAATAATAATCAGTTATAATTAAAAAGTATTAGATATTATCTGAGATGTGTTTCTGAAATGCAGTGTCTCATTCACTGAACATGTTGTTATCTGCAAAGTATTTATTAAATTGGTGGCCACAGAAAGTAATGACATAATTATTTTACAGTGCATTATTTATACAGTTCTAATCATAAATTATACTAAAATTATATTATATAAATAATATTAAATTATTCACAATTGCACCATTGCAGAATGCTGGCATGTGCAACAAATATGCTATTGTTTCTATGCCAGAGTTGTTATACACACCAGTATCCAGAAGATGGAGCCATAGAGAAAAATGTGGTGGAAAAATACTTGGCAAAAACGGAGTGTTATATTTTCTTGAAGAACCATACACTTCTCATTATAAACAGTGCTCTACTGATGGTATGAATGAATCTGCTTTGATATTAGCGATATTTGACCTGCAGATAGTCACTTTGCACATCCACATTACCAAGAAGATATAAATTATTGGTAATAGTAAATTTAGGTATTCTTTTTTTTTTAACGTTTACACTCCTGAGTCCTGAAACAGTGAATCATGTATAATGGAGGGAGGATGTGCTTGGCAATTGTTATGCTTTTTAGTGATCAACTAGCACAGAACACCCAAATTAGCAAGAAGATATGCCGGTAACAGTAAATTTGGGGATTTTTTTTTAACATTTACAGAACAGTGAGTGAATCATCATGTATTCTTATTCTTACCCCAGAATAAGATCTGCTCTATTTTCTTCGTCACAGATTTGATTATTCTTACTGTGCCACTGCTGGTGCTGCTGCATTTGATGTTCCCGCGCTTCTGCACACAGCACCAGCTGTCTGGCTCCTCCCTCTTCCTCTCCAATGGCAGTGAGTCTCCGGTCACAATTATGTTCCTTGTGCTGGCATGTGTGATAGGAACGCATGTGACTTTGATGCCTTGCCTGATACTCAGACTGGAGAAGGAGGAAATAGCGCACCAGCATGCACGGTATATTAGAGTGCCGTGGTGCTGCGTGTAGAGCCGGTGTGGTGGGTTCCAAGTGTGAACATGGGTTTGGGGAAGCGCGCTGTCACTGGGCAATTATTTACCTCAGTCTTCATTCTCAATTCACTGACTCAGTCACCCATCCCGCCCAGAGTTAAAAATAAACATAAAAAAAAAACTCCTCCAAGTCCTCCAGCATTATGTAAGTGCTGGGGCTGGCGGGGGGGCTGGTGGGGGGGCAAGCCATTTTCCAAGGGGGGCAAGTGCCCCCCCTTGCCCCCCTGTAGCGACGCCACTGCCTAGATTACGTGTGGAGTGTTATTGTTAGCGCAAGGAGCGTAAACGCGATTGCAAGATTGAGGTGTTCTTTATGCTCACATCTATATTACAAGTGGTGCACTATTAAAATTCTATTAGCTGATTTGAATTTGAAAATGAAAATCAGCCAATTGCAATGCAAGGGTACCCCTATATAAAAAGGGTATTCTTGTATTCAAAAGTCTGTGTGTGGCTGGTGACTGCATGAAGAGGATCGTTGTTAAAGATCAGAAGATAGATGAAGACCACCGCCGCATCGGTGAAGATAAGAAGATGGAGCGCCACCGGGATAAAGATGGACCACTGCCGGGATGGAGATAAGAAGATCACTGCTGGGATGAGGATGGAGTGCTGCCGCCCGGATTCATCTTTGGTGAGTACCATCTTTGGGGTTTAGTGTTAGGGTTTTTGGGGCGGGTTTGATAGCAAAAGAGCTAAATGCCCTTTTTAAGGGCAATGCCCTTTCAGGGCACTTTTTAGAGTGTTTTTTTTTATATAGAGTTTTTTTTTGGGGGGTGTGGGGTTAATGTTAGAAGGTTGTAGTGTTTTTTTCTGAGAAAGAGCTAATATATTTTAAGGCAATGCCCTACAAAAGGCCCTTCTAAGCGCTCTATTTGTAGTTTAATGTCAGTATAGTTTTTTTATTTTGGTTTTTTTTTTATAGGCATAACTCTTTTTTAAGTTTGGTCATTTGTTTGTTATTTTTTGTATTGGTAGGTTTTTTATTTTTTGTAATGGTAAATATTTTTAAGTACTGTTAGTTTTTTTTTAAGTAATGGTATTTTTATTTTAAGTAATGTTAGTTTTTCTTTTTTAAGGTAAGGTTAGTCTGTTTTGGGGTAACTTAGGGGGTGTTAGGTTAGGGGTTTTAGAAGTTGGTGGTTTACTTTGCGGTGGGGGAGGTGGCAGTTTAAGGGTTGAGTCTCAAAAGGTACTTTGCGATGTGGGAGTGTGGTGGTTTAGGGTTTAAGAATGTAGTGGTTTACTTTGCGGTGGGTGTGGTAGCTGTTTAGAGGTTAATATTGTAGTGGGGACTTTGTGATGGGCTATGTGGCGGTTTAGGGGTTATTAGTAGGGGTCTTATGGTGATTTGGGTTAGCGCCCCAGTATGGATGACTGGGTGTTAGGTTTTTCCCCACTTTTCTCTCTCCAATTAAGTGAATGGGAGAATATGTTAACGCAAGAGAATATGTTAACGCAAGTGTGATATTCTAAATTCTGCTCTTTGCTCGAGTCAGGTTAGTGCTCAGGCGATAACCATTTATTTTAAACTTGTAATACATCAGCATTACCTGACTCGCACAGAAGTCGAATGGTGTTAGCGTGCGAGCGAGAGCGGTAATTACTGCTCCACTTGTAATCTAGCCCTATATGTAAATATTGACAACTGTAATTCAATTTGAATTTGCAGTACTTTTCCCTTTCTAATATTTTTATGAAATGATTTGAGGACAATTGAAAATAAATCTATAGCAGTTTTAGCACTAAAATGACACAGTTAAAACAAAGCCTAAGAATACTTTTCTTTGTAAAGTCCCTTTAATTTAGCATCCCTAAGTTCTATTAATATCTTAGTAAAAGCAATGATTCTAGTGATTGTACAGGGGTGGCTGTTTGCATTTTTAGGTGGTAGGATACTGACTGGACATCAGCTGAATGTCATTGATACTTGCTAATCTACACTGGCTTTATTTATTTATGTGCAAAGTGTCTTGGTCGGAATAGCTGGAAGAAATTCTTTATTCATTCAAGCATGTTGCTAGAGCTGTTTTTCTATTAAACATTTCTCTCTGCATCTTAGAGCATCGCTGAAAGTCATCTACATAGAAAATTGAATATTTCCCACTAAATCATGCAAAAACATTTACTCACCAGTGTTATTTTAGAAAGACAAGCTCCAGCTTTGAAAACAAATTAAATGGAAAGAATTGCAACCACAAGATGCTTAACTAGGAATAAACAGATCACTCAGTTGCTTGTTTTATTCGAGTCAACTCACTTTCCTGAAATATATCCGTTTCAGCCTATCCAGAAGGAGAGACCAACAGGGCATTTTCTAGTGAATCTGGTTACAGTCCAAAATTCTAAAATTGGCTGTGACACACTGCAAGCAATGCGGGGTGAGGCGAAGCAGCTGCTTCGCGCTGCATCGCTTCTGAAGTTCAAATATTTCAACTCTGAGTGCTCAGCTACGCGACCTGACGAAGAGGCAGGGCACACTGAGCGCGCACAGCTGCATCATCACGCTGCCCTGCTCTCAGTGTGTCACAGCCTTTAAGAAACTCTTACCAGTGATGGAACCCCATATTGTAGCAGACTGGGAGGCTAAGGGGAGAGACAGGGACGAGAATGTTAACATGTTGCTGTGCAATACACACTGTCAAGGGTAGAGGAATCCTAGGTAGTTTGGCTGTGCCTGAAGTGGCATCTGCTGTAAGTAATATCTTAGGGGTCTCCTGTGGAGGATAAGGTGTTTGTGTATATTTCAAGTTTCCCTAATCTTACATTACCTCACATATTTGCTAAGCAAATTAATTTGAATTATTAATTTAAGAACCTGTTATAATAGGAAGTCTGTATTCATGTTCAATTTTTCTTTTGTTTCTCATATTCAGTTTATAATCTAACTGGTGATGATTTGCTATAAAAAACAGAGATCATAGTAAAAAAATATTTTTGATTGAAAACCATTAATAATGTGACCAATTGCATTAGAATGTATACTTGTAATTGTTAAAGCAGCAAAATTTAAAGACTGAGATATAGTATTTGGAAATACACACACTTGGATTATATGTGGCCCCTCGACCAGGGCTCAACAAACCCAGGAGCCCGGGAGCCACTGACTCCAATTATTCAATCTCTGGCTCCCAACGTTTTGGATGATTCTCCTTATATCTATATACAAATAACACAGTCTGGCTCCAAAAAGTGTGTCTGGCTCCTAAATATTATTTCTGGCTCCTAAATTTTAAACAGATTTGTTGACCACTGCCCTAGACCACCAGATGCCCACCATTGTTTTTGACCATAATAAATGTAAAAGATCATTGTATTAAATGAAAACCAATTAGAAGTTGAAAACACAATTTCTACTTGCATTTTTATAAATAAATCAAGCTTCTGCTATTGACCAGTTTACTAAGAAAAACTCTATACATTTTTCAAAGATGTTAAATTCTTATAAATTTTCAGATGGTTTTTATATTTGGAAGCTACATGCAGATTAATTTGTTTGTTCTGAGATAGGGGATATAAAACACAACACAGAGCAACTATGAAAAAACAAATATCTAATAATAAGAATTATAATAATAATAATAAAAACATTCACAGTATTAAACTGTTGAATTCAAATTAATGCTAAACAATAACCACTAGAATAATATGTTTACTCCTTTGCTCGCATGTATTTTCAGTTCAGATTCCTCTTCTGTCACCTATTCCTGTCTCTGTTTCATAATCTCTATTCCTCACCCTCCTACAATAACTGGTGGATAAGGAATAACCAACTGGCGGTTGAGAAACGTTGCACTAGATTAAAATCACCTAGTCAGTAATTATCAGTCACATAATACAAGGATTGACATTGATGATTACATGCTCTTTTGCTTGGAAAAGGTTGTGAATTATTTATAATAAAGTGAAAAGAGCAGCACTTCCTACATCTTGGTATTACTGTACATTTTCTAGATCTATTTTGTATTTTTTTTTGTTGTTAGGTAAAATGAAAGATGCTACAAAAGGTTTTCTTTACAAGGGCACTTTTTGTGGAATTTTCTAACTCGTTTAACCCCTTGCCTGCCAGATAAGCTATACAATGTATGTTTCACTTATTTCAGGAAGCCCAGTAGTTTAATACAGAGGCTGACATTTTTATCAGAATTAGTAGCCAGCATGAATACTGAGGAGTCAGATATAAATGTTTTCTTTTCTTTCTTTTTTTCCTTTCTTTTTTTTTATACAAATCAGACTACTATGTATGCATTTATATATAGTTTAGGAGCACAGATGCTGAGGTATCAGGGTTGCCAAGCCCTATTTACAGGTTTTTATATTATTATTAATATTATTATTACCGTTATCATTATTATCCATTTATTGTCATTTATTTCTTTTTCAGAGGCTTTTGCAGTATGTCTCCCCAATGAGGGGTCATAGTTGAAAAGAAAATCTGCATTAGTAGATTTTACAGAGCAACCTTTAACTGAAAGTTAAGAAAATATTTTGATTATGTATTTCAGTTGTTCCTTCTGACTAAGAATATTTCATTTCCTAGGAAAACAAGCAATGCCCATAAAGCACAGCAGAAAACATTTCTGCCACATGCTGCTTTGTTTTTTGACCACTTCATTATTTTCCCAAGTGAGTGGGTAGAGAATAGAGGGGGGTAACATTTGCATATTAGCAATGTTGCAATTATGACATTTTCTTCTCCCTGCAATATATTTTTATATCCTTTGCATGTTATATTTATAGACTTACCAACTTTAAAAAAAAAGACATAGTGTTCACAAAATTGCATATTCTGTAACGGCATGAGAACATTGTTATACAGTTGTCCAACCTAAGGCCCCAGGGCCACAAAGCTTCTCTTCAGTGTTTTTTATCTAACCCACTTCCCCTTCTTATACTGTATGAAACTGGTTCATTTCTATTTTCTCTTTGTGAACCCAATGTATGTTTCTTGGTCTGTGCATATATGTAGACATGTAGCACTTAGAATTTTATATTGACATACATCTTTTGTTTCAATTATACAAAGGCCCTGTAAGAGGAAAAAAATGGACATGGCCTTTCATTTAATAAAGGTTAGATGCCCATGTAAATTCTCTATGGTGCACTGTACTATGTTAAAATGTAAAGAAGAAGGGAAACTAAACCCAATTTTTTTCTTTAAAGGGACACTGAACCCAAATTTTTTCTTTTGTAATTCAGAAAGAGCATGCAATTTTAAGCAACTTTCTAATTTACTCCTATTATCATTTTTTCTTCGTTCTCTTGCTATCATTATTTGAAAAAGAAGGCATCTAAGCTTTTTTTTGGTTTCAGTACTCTGGACTTTTTTATTGGTGGATGAATTTATCCACCAATCAGCAAGGACAACCCAGGTTGTTCACCAAAAATGGGCCGGCATCTAAACTTACATTCTTGCATTTCAAATAAAGATACCAAGAGAATGAAGAAAATTTGATAATAGGAGTAAATTAGAAAGTTGCTTAAAATTTCATGCTCAATCTGAATCACGAAAGAAACATTTTGGGTACAGTGTCCCTTTAATGATTCAGATAGAGCATACAATTTTAAGCAACTTTTTAATTTACTCCTATTATCAATTTTTTTTTGTTCTCTTGCTATCTTTATTTAAAAAGCAGCAATGTAAAGCCTGGGTTACGATTGCTTCTTGGTGGCTAAACTTAGCAACCATTAAGCAAGCGTTATCCATGGTGCTGAACTTAAAATGGGCCGGCTCCTAAACTTTACATTCATGCTTTGTAAATAAAGATAGCAAGAGAGGGGGGGCGTGCCCAGGCAGTGACCGAAATGGCCGCAAAATTGGCAACTCGTAGTGAAGTCTGAAAAACCTACCACCTATCTCGTGACTATAGCAGCAACAACGCTTAATTCCTGACTCTAAAGGTTACCTGAGCTCCAGAGCACCAGACACTTGAATATTACCTGCTTTTATGATCTACAGGCTCTGTTCTGGGCCATAAAGATTTTGGCGGGTGGCTAATCCTACAGATCTTGATCCCCCCGGTAACCCGGGTCGAACAGATACAAACCAACTGCTGCACTTTGTAATCTCCAACTTTTTTTCTATTATGGAGGACCTTTTTCTAATGCTAATATATGCCCGTCTAAAAGACTTTGAGCTTAAACTAGATGCAAGCTTCTCAGATCTGATGATAGCTGCCAGGAGAGAGGTGTCTGAGAGAAATTCAAACCAACCGACTAGGCCAAGCACCAACACTGGCGTAGCGATGGAAATCACAACAACTGATAGGAGAGCCATGTTAACCGTACCACTCCTACCCCAGACCACAGTTAGTACGCTGGAGGAGATCAGAGATATAAAGTTCAAAGATCTAGTACGGCAACATTCCACTAATGGCCTGCAATATAGCCTGACAGTGGTTGAATCCTTGCAAGCAGCTCCACAATCTGCCCTACTACTCCAGATGAATCTCTGATTTCTGTGAGAGATCAAACGATGCTCCGCTGACTTCTTGCTGGAGGGGGGTAACTAGCTCGGTGCAAGATCCAAGGTTGCCATCTTCTGTTTTACAAGCTGAGAGTCGAAACACGCAAAACCTGCACATTCTAGGCATGCAAAGACCTGAAGAGTTCCATCTGGAGGTAAAGAAAAGCCAAACTAAGAGAGTAATTGGTTGACTCTCAAATTGGTTATCTTGGGCTGACTGCTTCTCATGATATATTCCCTGCTTTTGGCCCTAACTCCCTCACTAACAATTATGGTTCACATGTGTTTTTTTTTTTTTATAGGACTGATAGAAACTTTCCCCTGAACTCCCACACATAAAAGTTATGTTATCTCTGTCCTGTTAATGGTAACGTTTGTGGAGACCAGACATTATCAAGGTTTATTATTATACACACCTAACCTTTTTCTTCTAATTTTCAGTAGGTTTAAAGGTATAACATCTTCTAGCACACACAAGCAGAAACACTGCAATATACTTTCCCGTTTAAACTTTAAGAATGTCTATTACCAAGGCATATGCAGAATAATCTATATTAGCACTACCTCCATATTACAGAATTGGGTTGCTACTCCATGCATCCATATTGCCATTTTGAGCATAAGTAATTGTACATATTTCTGATTTCTTTTTGTGAAGGCTGGGCTGCTTGGCAGCCGAGACAGTTCGGCCCATTACTTCTTATGCTTAGATAATAAATCAATTTTGTGAGATTATTTTATAGAGGGACCAGTGACTCAGGCAGAATGGTACGTACCTTAGTGTGGTCATCTTTATATGCACATGCCTGGGTTTTAGACCTCCTATAATAATATAATATTTTAATTCCTGAGCTAATGACAATTAATGTTGCATAGATGGATTTAGCACTTACCCATTATTTTACTGTTAAGTTGTATAAGCTTTTAAGCCTATACTCTACATTGTTGGACAAGGGTAATTCTTTCTAGAGATGCGTATGTGTATATATATATATGTGTTTATATATATATATATATATATATATATATATATATATATATATATATATATATATATATATATATATATATATATATATATATATATATAATTCAGTCATAATGTCTCCTCTCCAGCATTAACTTATAGAACTTTTACAATGGGTCTCATCCTGGACAGCCACCCTCAGGATATATTATAGTCAACCCAAACTAAGGAGCTCTGGCTAAACTGCTGAAAGTCAGGCTTTTAGAGAGGGTTTACCTAACATATTTGAAATCTAGGTTTGTTATTATCCCTTGCAAGTCTAGTGATGGGTAAGCATATACATGTATTTTATTTGAAGGTCCTCCCACACATATATTGAGCTGACCCCTTATCTATTTATCTATTGATATTTAAGAGCAGACACTTTAACTCTATATCTAGTTTTACTGTATTAAGGTCCAAAAGTGACCGTCTTTATCACTAAACGTCCTCTAAGCGTGTTTCTAATTTTCAGGGGCACAAGAGTGACCCTTTGAAGTTTAAGAGGAATTTAAAAATATTAAAACAAGGTTCCAATTTATCTTGACAAGAGCAGATATTACTGTGTTAACTTTTACTTTCTGTGACTAGTTACTTAAAGGGACATTCAACACCCGCTATAACATTATGTCATTTTTTTTAAACCTAATCCAAAAGCCGCCTGCACCGCATCCCAGCCTTGTTTCCATAACTCACGTCCCAGTAATGCTGATCGTTATACCATTCCGTTATAACTAAATATGGCCGCCTAACTCCTCCCCTTCATGCTTCTTCCCCATCACTCATCCCTTCATACACGTTCATGTTATTTTCCGATGACGCTCTTACTACGTCATCGCGCATGTGCATTTGTTACAAACCGAGCGCAATCGTTCAGCTTTTAGGTTCCTAGCTTAATACACATGCGCAAAGTTCCGTGAACCCGCAACGCGCTATCAATTTCAGTCCGAGGAATAGAACAGGATTGGCTGCTCGTTTCAAAAAGAAGCTGCAAACGTAATGGTGGGGGGAGTTAGGCAGCCATATTAACATCCAAATATAGAATTTATTGTACACGATTAAGAGGTGAAGGAAGTAAGTAAGAGCAAGGGGGTACGTTGCAGGCGGATCTTGACTTTTAATTTTTTCATATAGAACAATGTTATGTCGAGTGTTGAATGCCCCTTTAAGTTGGATAAATACGCGTATATATGCAAATGGAACGACAATTATATTTATATATTTTTATTCTATTCTGCCATATATTGTTTCTGTAAAATGTCTATTTACTGTTATATTCACTAACAACCTCAATAAAAGATATAAACATAAAAAAAAAGATAGCAAGAGAACAAAGAAAAATGGATAATAGAAATAAATTAGAAAGTTGCTGAAAATTGCATGCTCTATCTGAATCACAAAAGAAAAAAATTGGAGTTTAGTGTCCCTTTAATGATATGGTATAACAATTTCACACTATACTGAGCCTAGAAAACTGTATGTCCACAAATGTTCTGTACAGCACTTGTGGAACCTGCAGCAGCGCAACATTGTAACATGCCAACTGCTAAACATGAAAACAAAGGCAGAATACTGAAAGATACCATCTCATTACTACAAGATTGTTTATTGATGTATCTTAGACTTATACCGAGACAGAACTTTTTCTCTTTGTAACAAAAAGCTAACTAGAGTGTCATTTTGCACAATAAAATGCACCATCTGTTCTTCATCTAGTTTTTTTTTTTTTCAGTTAATAACCAGCAATAAGGATTCTATCATTTGTTTTCTACTGTGCACATGGGAGTACAGCTATTTACTATTTAATAATAATATAAGTTAAGTCTGGTTGCATTATATTGAAACTAGCAGAAAATGCTATTAAAGGGATACTAACCCCACATTTTTTCTTTCATGATTCAGATAGAGCATGCAATTTTAAGCAACTTTCTAATTTACTCCTATTATCAATTTTTCTTTGTTCTCATGTTATCTTGATTTGAAAAAGCAGTAATAAAAGGTTAGGAGCCGGCCCATTTTTTAGTTCAGCACCTTGGTAGAGCTTGCTGATTGGTTAGCCACAAATCATCAAGTGCTACCCATGTGCTGAACAAAAAATGGTCTGGCTCTAAAGCTTACAGTACTGCTTTTTCAAATCAAGATAGCATGAGAACAAAGAAAAATTGATAATAGGAGTAAATTAGAAAGGTGCTTAAAATCTCATGCTCTATCTGAATTATGAAAGAAAAAAAATGGGTTTAGTATCCCTTTAATTGTCCTGATGGGCACAAAAGAGCTTCCGTGAGCCTTAAATCTCAAAGTATTATTATTATTTTTTTAATGCAAACATGTTTTAAAAATAGGGCTATAATTAGTGTTGCCACCCAACCTGTATTTTAACCAGCATGGATAGTATTTTTAAAGGTATCTAAAAGTCAAAATTAATTGTTATGGTTCAGATAAAGGATGCAGGTTTAAGAGATTTCTTTAATGCATTCTGTTATCAAATTTACATTATCCTCTAGGTAACCTATGCTAAAAAACAAACCAAGGTAGCTTTAGGAGCAGCAATCCAGTACTGGGAGCTAGCTGCTGGTTGTGTGGGCTACACATAAATTATTATTTTCTCATTGGGTAGCCAGATGTGTTCGTCTAGGTTCAGTTGTACATTGCTGCTCTTTAGATTTGCAGAGGTTAAACACAGTTACATGCAAGTAATAATGCAATAATATAATGTTCTAAAACATTAGATCATTTCTGTTTCCGCTTTTAAGTTCCTATGAAGATACTTTAAGCACGTTACAATTACAAGATATTTCTGTAGTGATGCAATAGAACTATATCCAAACGCCACCAACCATTTGCCTTATTTAGAGGGGGCAATCCAGGCTTTCCTCTGAAGAAGACAAGGTTAGCCGTGGTCATGTTATTGTAAACTGCATTGTTTTGTAGCTGTCACCTGCAGAAACCAATTAGGATATAAATGTAGCAGGGTTAGCCTTGAGAAGTCTGCAGGGTAAACTTCCCTTTCTGAGAATTAGAAAACCCATCATTTTTATGAAGGTTTAGGTCAATGTAGATAATAAAAAATAGGTCTAGAAATAAATATCCTTTTATGGTGAAACATTTAAGTAAGTGAGAATCGTGAGTGAACTAAACTATCATTTAAAGTAGGGTTGCACCGATACCATTTTTTTATGACCGAGTACAAGTACCGATATTTGTTTTCAAATACTCGCCGATATCAATTACCGATACTTTTTTTTTAATGTCATGTGACAGTTTACCAAGCACAATACAGACTAATTATTTAAGATTCCTTCTTTATAATTATAAAGGACTGTAATTCAAAAGATTATTAACATTATGAAATAATAAAAAAGTTCACTAAACATGTTTATAAATAAAAAATATTACAATAAAATATTACATTTAAAGGGGTGATGCAATTGGGTTGTAGGGCTGTTATATAACATCAATCTGACATTTCTATGGAGGTTTGACTCTAAGTTGAACAGTCTTTCACTTTCCACACTACTGCATGGGACAGAAAGATATTTATGGGCCATTTTAGCCAGAGCTGGAAATCTGTTTATTAAATGCCCAGTACTTCAGGGGTTTGTCTGAACGCGGTACATTGATCTCTCCTACAATAATACAAATAACAGCAATTTGTATTGTCAGAACAGTAGTAAACAATTTTTAGTTTAGTCTCCACTCCAGTTTAAAATGAAATGGGAACATGCAGTTTGAAAAAACGCCACAAGATAGCATATGGGTAGGAAGTGGAGGTATCGGTTTAAGTATCGGTGCATTTGCACGAGTACAAGTACTCATGCAAATTCTTGGTATCGGTACCATACCGATACTAGTATCGGTATCGGTGCATCCCTAATTTAAAGGATTGGAAAAATGTGATATAAAACTGATTATTAAAATGCATAGATCGATAGTGATTAGTATTTTAAAACAATCCTACTTACTTTTTTTTTTTTAAACAAAGGGATTAAGTTGTTTGTATCCTATATTTTAAATTCCCTGCTGACGTAGTTACAGACAGCCCACAGAAATGGTCTGTCCGACACACTCCACTGCAGTCCTATTATGTCCCTCTTGTTAGTGTATTTAAAGTCATATTCGGAGCTTCGCCAACGCGTGCGGATTCAATTCTTCCTGCACCGCATTACATGAAGCGCATTGCCAGAAATCTAGTGCCTAGTCTGTGCAGTCTGTGATGTCACTGCAAAGCTCTACATTGCATTGTGCATGTGTTAGGGATCGTCAGGAAGAGCTCATGCGTCTGGAACACCGGAACTCCAGCAAAATAGCAAACCCAGGTTGCCCAACATGATAGTCTTATGCAAATTAGCCTCACGGTGGGTTTGGAAACAAGCCAGGTTTCAGATGAAGATTGTGGCAAAATGGTTTAGAATCAAAAGTGCAAGGTATTTGGACACATTTATGTAAACAAATAAGCTATGCAATAATAATTTTTGCCCTTACTATCCCTTTAAATCAGTCATATTTTAGTTATGCTTCAAAATAATTATTTATGCTAATTAGCTTGAATGGTATTTTTTCCTGTGAAATGTGGCAACCCTAGTTATAATACTTTTGATAATATTCTTTATAAAGATGCAACAATGAGAAAAAAATATTTGCATGTACTTGTAAGATGCTCAAATATTTAAGTACCATACAAATCTGACATTAAAGGGACATGAAACCCCAAATTTTTCTTTCATGATTCAGATAGAAAATACAATTTTAAAAGAAGTTTGTAATTTACTTCTATTATCAAATTTGCTTAATTTTCATGTTATTCTTTGTAGAATAGATATCTAGATAGGTAGCGTGGACATGCCTGGGGCACTACATGACAGGAAATAGTGCTGTCATCTAGTGCTCCTGTTAATATATAACATTGTAGAAAAAACTGCTGCTATATAGTGCTGCCAACACATGCACACTTCTGAACTCACCTTCCTGCTTATCAACAAAGAAAACAAAGAAACGTTGATATAGAACTACATTGAAAAGTTGTTTAAAATTGTATTCTCCATCTGAATCATGATTTCTTTTTGTTTTGTTTTATGTATCTTTAAGGCATGGATAATTTAGACTGGAGAGCTCAAGAGAGTTAGTCTTCAAATGATGATTTTTTTTTCTACTGGCCCATGTTGGATGCCTGGATATGCAATTCTTTGAAGCTTTAACTACCAGTGGCACTAGACATATAAGCAGTGCAATCAGATTTATTGCAGTGTGTGTGTGCAACATTGTTAGCTTAGTATTTATCAAGCAGCAGGTGTTTTTATTAGGCATGTGCATTCAAAGTTTCGCTAGCTGCCCATTGCGGAAGAAGCAGCCACTCACAGAATTTGTCTCCTTTCAGAACCAGATTTCTTTTTGTGAAAATGCAACACACTAAGATCTGTGCAAATTCAGATTTTAGTGTGTTTGCTAAGCTAACGAAACTGAAGAACGCACATGCCTAGTTCCTATGAATATTTATTAAAGGGACACTGAACCCACATTTTTTCTTTCGTGATTCAGATAGAGCATGAAATTTTAAGCAACTTTCTTATTTACTCCTATTATCAAATTTTCTTTATTCTCTTGGTATCTTTATTTGAAATGCAAGTATGTAAGTTTAGATGCCGGCCCATTTTTGGTGAACAACCTGGGTTGTCATTGCTGATTGGTGGATAAATTCATCCACCAATCAAAAAGTGCTGTCCAGAGTACTGAACCGAGAAAAAAGCTTAGATTCTTTCTTTTTTCAAATAATGATAGCAAGAGAACGAAAAAAATGATAATAGGAGTAAATTAGAAAGTTGCTTAAAATTGAATCACAAAAGAAGAAATTTGGGTTCAGTGTCCCTTTAAGCCTTAGCTAACATTTTCCATTCTACAAATAAATTAATTTATAACATACAAATACTTTTAAAATAAAATATTTTCCAATGTCTTATATTGTATTTCAGTTTCTGACGGTACTAGCTTTTGTTCTGCACAGGCTGTGCATGTATATATACTGCAAGTACCAGTACAGGCTAAAAAATGTCACTCAAAATGATTGCACTGAATACTTAAAGGGACAATCAACAACAAAATGTTTAATTTTTTTTAAAAAGATAAACAACACATTTACTAACCATTCCCCAGCTTTGCATAAGCAACATCCTTATATTAATATACTTTATAACATTTAAACCTCTAAATTTCTGCCTGTTTCTAAGCCACTACAGACAGCCTCTTATCAAATGCTTTTTATTTTGCTTTTCACAACAGGAGATTGCTAGTTCATGTGGGCCATATAGATAACATTGTGCTCACACACATGGGTTGTGACTGACACTGCACTAATTGGCTAAAATGCAAGTCAATAGATAATAATGAAATAGCAATGTAATCAGGGGGCTGTCTAAAGAGGCTTAGATGCAAAGTTATTACAGAGGTAAAAAGTGTATTAATATAAAAGTTGTTGGCTATGGAAATCTGGGGAATGTGTAATAAAGGGATTATCTTTCTTTTTTTAAACAATAACATTTTTGGATTTGACTGTCCCTTTAAGTGCACTTGTATATTTTAGTTTTGACTAACATGTCCCTCCAAATTTTTTCTTTCATGATTCAGATAGGTCATACAATTGTTAACTTTCCAATGTATTTCTATTATCACATGTTTTTTATTATTTTGGTATCCTTTGTTGAAGGAACAACATTGCACTGCTGGGAGCCAGCTAAAGAAAGTGAGCTCCATTTATTAAAATTCAAGTGGAGGGAAGGTATATACTATATATACGCAGCCACCAATCAGCAGAAGTTAACCCACTTGGTGAGCCAATTACAAAAGAGGCATTTGTGTGTAGCCAACAATTACCAGCTAACTCCCAGTATTGCATTGTTGCTTCTGAGCCTACCTAGGTATACTTTTCAGTAAAGGATACCACGAGAATAAAGCAAGTTAAATAATATAAGTAAAAGGGGAAATTGTTTACAATTGCATGCTGTATCTGAATCATAAAAGAATATGTTTGGGTTGTAATCTCTTATGAGTGGATTTCATAAAAAAAAAAGTTTTTGTCCGATTCAAAGGCGTCTGCTTTAGGCATTGTTAATCTGGGCAACTTGAGTTCTAAATTCTAGATTACAAGTGGTGCGCTAAATATTTTTTTCACTTGCGCACAAACACTGCTAAAAGTAAACATTTAATGCAGGCGGATTAGCGTGTATTACAAGGTGAAAGTAAATTGTTTGCGCGTGAGCGAAACCTGATGTGCCATAACTTCAGGACTTTGAATATCACGACCATGCTAATGTATTCACCCCACAGACTTCAAAGGAACGATTTAAAAAAAAAAAACTAACACTTATCACTTGCGCTAAACCCAAAGGTAGTCATGAATATGTTACAGTACAATGTTCTTCACATAGAAGAAAATTTTATTTTTAAATGTATATACATACATGTGATTATTTTTTTGTAAAATATATATTCCTTACCATACCTATATATCTATATCAATATATACAGGTATAGATATATACAGATCTAGATATATACAGATGTATATTTAAAAATACAAAAAACTGTTTCTTCTAAGTGAACACATTATTAAATATTAAAATAGATTAATTTTTTTTCTCAAAGTTTAAGGAATATGAGTGGAAAGGGCTCCAAAATATATATGTTTATGTGTATATATGTATATAAGTGTATATATGTGTATACAATCATGGCCAAAAATATTGGCACCACTGCATTTCTATCAGATAATGTACCACTTCACCCAGAAAAGTGTTGCAATTTCAAATGTTTAGGCATTCTCATGTTTATTTATTTTGTTTGTATTGGTATGACACAAAAAAAGTGGAGAACACCCCCCCTCCAAATCTGACACATTCTACGAAAAACTACAAAAATGTATTAATGTGTTTGGTACACATTTTTTTTTTAACTCTTACCCTTTATGCAAGGTCTTCAAACCCAACACACGCTAATTTAGTTTGCCCTTGAGCTAACACATTGACTTTCAATTTATAATATGTGCAAAGGTTAGCGCGGTCGTGATATCGTGATTCTTGCTAACAGTAGAATGCCAATTGTAATCTAGCCCTAAATTTGTTAAACCTATAATTGGACAAATTATCCAAATTTTAACCTCTTTGTCAGTCTGTTGTGGTTTAAAAAGTTACAAAGACAAGGATTTTGAAATTAGTTCAATGGTAGATAATGTTTGCATGGAAAATGGAGACAAAATGAATGTCAGATTTTAAGATAAATGCTTGCTGTTTAACTAGGTATGTCTGAAATCAGTATGATTTTAAAATAAATGTAGTATTTAAACAACTACACACAGCAAGTTATTTACAAGAAAAAAAAAACGTTCACATTAGGGTTTAAAAACATCACAAAGGAAGGCTTGAATTGTCGAAGAAATGTCATTAAATTATGGCCTTAGAGTTCTGCCAAGCTTACACTAAGTTCAGTTCCATTATGTATGCAGAGATATCAATAGTAATTTCAAAGTAGGTACTGAAATAGGCAAAATACCTCCAGATAAATAGTAGTCTTAGGTGTTGTAAGCTCTCTCATAAATTAAAAAGACAATGATCTGTTTGTTCTGTACTGACTTGTTGTGTTAATACAGAAGCCCCAATTTGTCCGCCCAAAATTGTGGTGAGTAGCCCACAGTTACTTAACTAGTGTTTCAGGCTTGCACGCTTAAGCCTGCAACACTCGTCCCTGGAGCTGCGTCTGCAGTTTCATAAGTGAGGCCCTCGTCTTCTGTTCAGAAGAGAAAGAGGTACTCACAGGACTTAGACACAAAATGATTTTCTACAATGTTTCAGATCCCGGAAAAAGAAGTTCAAAGACCTCAAAAATGTCAAATCTCTAGTCTTGCCCTTTTAGAAACTATAATACTGTACTTTAAACTGGAGACAGGCAAATAAATAGCAACTGGGTGGTGCAATTTGATAGTAGAAGCAAAATGAAACTTTCAGGACTCAGATAAAGCACACAATCTAAAAAGAAACATTTCAACTCAATTTTTTGTTTTGTTTAAAAAACATAATTTATGTAAGAACTTACCTGATAAATTCATTTCTTTCATATTAGCAAGAGTCCATGAGCTAGTGACGTATGGGATATACATTCCTACCAGGAGGGGCAAAGTTTCCCAAACCTCAAAATGCCTATAAATACACCCCTCACCACACCCACAATTCAGTTTAACGAATAGCCAAGAAGTGGGGTGATAAAAAAGTGCGAAAGCATATAAAATAAGGAATTGGAATAATTGTGCTTTATACAAAAATCATAACCACCACAAAAAAAGGGCGGGCCTCATGGACTCTTGCTAGTATGAAAGAAATGAATTTATCAGGTAAGTTCTTACATAAATTATGTTTTCTTTCATGTAATTAGCAAGAGTCCATGAGCTAGTGACGTATGGGATAATGACTACCCAAGATGTGGATCTTTCCACACAAGAGTCACTAGAGAGGGAGGGATAAAATAAAGACAGCCAATTCCTGCTGAAAATAATCCACACCCAAAAATAAAGTTTAACGAAAAACATAAGCAGAAGATTCAAACTGAAACCGCTGCCTGAAGTACTTTTCTACCAAAAACTGCTTCAGAAGAAGAAAATACATCAAAATAGTAGAATTTAGTAAAAGTATGCAAAGAGGACCAAGTTGCTGCTTTGCAAATCTGGTCAACCGAAGCTTCATTCCTAAACGCCCAGGAAGTAGAAACTGACCTAGTAGAATGAGCTGTAATTCTTTGAGGCGGAGTTTTACCCGACTCAACATAGGCAAGATGAATTAAAGATTTCAACCAAGATGCCAAAGAAATGGCAGAAGCTTTCTGGCCTTTTCTAGAACCGGAAAAGATAACAAATAAACTAGAAGTCTTACGGAAAGATTTCGTAGCTTCAACATAATATTTCAAAGCTCTAACAACATCCAAAGAATGCAACGATTTCTCCTTAGAATTCTTAGGATTAGGACATAATGAAGGAACCACAATTTCTCTACTAATGTTGTTGGAATTCACAACTTTAGGTAAAAATTCAAAAGAAGTTCGCAACACCGCCTTATCCTGATGAAAAATCAAAAAAGGAGACTCACAAGAAAGAGCAGATAATTCAGAAACTCTTCTGGCAGAAGAGATGGCCAAAAGGAACAAAACTTTCCAAGAAAGTAATTTAATGTCCAATGAATGCATAGGTTCAAACGGAGGAGCTTGAAGAGCTCCCAGAACCAAATTCAAACTCCAAGGAGGAGAAATTGACTTAATAACAGGTTTTATACGAACCAAAGCTTGTACAAAACAATGAATATCAGGAAGAATAGCAATCTTTCTGTGAAAAAGAACAGAAAGAGCAGAGATTTGTCCTTTCAAAGAACTTGCGGACAAACCCTTATCTAAACCATCCTGAAGAAACTGTAAAATTCTCGGTATTCTAAAAGAATGCCAAGAAAAATGATGAGAAAGACACCAAGAAATATAAGTCTTCCAGACTCTATAATATATCTCTCGAGATACAGATTTACGAGCCTGTAACATAGTATTAATCACAGAGTCAGAGAAACCTCTTTGACCAAGAATCAAGCGTTCAATCTCCATACCTTTAAATTTAAGGATTTCAGATCCTGATGGAAAAAAGGACCTTGTGACAGAAGGTCTGGTCTTAACGGAAGAGTCCACGGTTGGCAAGAGGCCATCCGGACAAGATCCGCATACCAAAACCTGTGAGGCCATGCCGGAGCTACCAGCAGAACAAACGAGCATTCCTTCAGAATCTTGGAGATTACTCTTGGAAGAAGAACTAGAGGCGGAAAGATATAGGCAGGATGATACTTCCAAGGAAGTGATAATGCATCCACTGCCTCCGCCTGAGGATCCCGGGATCTGGACAGATACCTGGGAAGTTTCTTGTTTAGATGGGACGCCATCAGATCTATTTCTGGAAGTTCCCACATTTGAACAATCTGAAGAAATACCTCTGGGTGAAGAGACCATTCGCCCGGATGTAACGTTTGGCGACTGAGATAATCCGCTTCCCAATTGTCTATACCTGGGATATGAACCGCAGAGATTAGACAGGAGCTGGATTCCGCCCAAACCAAAATTCGAGATACTTCTTTCATAGCCAGAGGACTGTGAGTCCCTCCTTGATGATTGATGTATGCCACAGTTGTGACATTGTCTGTCTGAAAACAAATGAACGATTCTCTCTTCAGAAGAGGCCAAAACTGAAGAGCTCTGAAAATTGCACGGAGTTCCAAAATATTGATCGGTAATCTCACCTCCTGAGATTCCCAAACTCCTTGTGCCGTCAGAGATCCCCACACAGCTCCCCAACCTGTGAGACTTGCATCTGTTGAAATTACAGTCCAGGTCGGAAGCACAAAAGAAGCCCCCTGAATTAAACGATGGTGATCTGTCCACCATGTTAGAGAGTGTCGAACAATCGGTTTTAAAGATATTAATTGAGATATCTTCGTGTAATCCTTGCACCATTGCTTCAGCATACAGAGCTGAAGAGGTCGCATGTGAAAACGAGCAAAGGGGATCGCGTCCGATGCAGCAGTCATAAGACCTAGAATTTCCATGCATAAGGCTACCGAAGGGAATGATTGTGACTGAAGGTTTCGACAAGCTGCAATCAATTTTAGACGTCTCTTGTCTGTTAAAGACAGAGTCATGGACACTGAATCCATCTGGAAACCCAGAAAGGTTACCCTTGTCTGAGGAATCAAAGAACTTTTTGGTAAATTGATCCTCCAACCATGATCTTGAAGAAACAACACAAGTCGATTCGTATGAGATTCTGCTAAATGTAAAGACTGAGCAAGTACCAAGATATCGTCCAAATAAGGAAATACAACAATACCATGTTCTCTGATTACAGACAGAAGGGCACCGAGAACCTTTGTAAAAATTCTTGGAGCTGTAGCTAGGCCAAACGGCAGAGCCACAAACTGGTAATGCTTGTCCAGAAAAGAGAATCTCAGGAACTGATAATGATCTGGATGAATCGGAATATGCAGATATGCATCCTGTAAATCTATTGTGGACATATAATTTCCTTGCTGAACAAAAGGCAAGATAGTCCTTACAGTTACCATCTTGAACGTTGGTATTCTTACATAACGATTCAATATTTTTAGATCCAGAACTGGTCTGAAGGAATTCTCCTTCTTTGGTACAATGAAGAGATTTGAATAAAACCCCATCCCCTGTTCCGGAACTGGAACTGGCATAATTACTCCAGTCAACTCTAGATCTGAAACACATTTCAGAAATGCTTGAGCTTTTACTGGATTTACTGGGACACGGGAAAGAAAAAATCTCTTTGCAGGAGGTCTCATCTTGAAACCAATTCTGTACCCTTCTGAAACAATGCTCTGAATCCAAAGATTGTGAACAGAATTGATCCAAATTTCCTTGAAAAAACGTAACCTGCCCCCTACCAGCTGAGCTGGAATGAGGGCCGCACCTTCATGTGGACTTAGAAGCAGGCTTTGCCTTTCTAGCTCGCTTGGATTTATTCCAGACTGGAGATGGTTTCCAAACTGAAACTGCTCCTGAGGATGAAGGATCAGGCTTTTGTTCTTTGTTGAAACGAAAGGAACGAAAACGATTATTAGCCCTGCTTTTACCTTTAGATTCTTTATCCTGTGGTAAAAAAGTTCCTTTCCCACCAGTAACAGTTGAAATAATGGAATCCAACTGAGAACCAAATAATTTGTTACCCTGGAAAGAAATGGAAAGTAAAGTTGATTTAGAAGCCATATCAGCATTCCAAGTTTTAAGCCATAAAGCTCTTCTAGCTAAAATAGCTAGAGACATAAACCTGACATCAACTCTGATAATATCAAAAATGGCATCACAGATAAAATTATTAGCATGCTGTAGAAGAATAATAATATCATGAGAATCATGATGTGTTACTTGTTGCGCTAAAGTTTCCAACCAGAAAGTTGAAGCTGCAGCAACATCAGCCAAAGATATAGCAGGTCTAAGAAGATTACCTGAACACAGATAAGCTTTTCTTAGAAAGGATTCAATTTTCCTATCTAAAGGATCCTTAAACGAAGTACCATCTGACGTAGGAATAGTAGTACGTTTAGCAAAGGTAGAAATAGCCCCATCAACTTTAGGGATTTTGTCCCAAAATTCTAATCTGTCAGACGGCACAGGATATAATCGCTTAAAACGTTTAGAAGGAGTAAATGAATTACCCAATTTATCCCATTCTTTGGAAATTACTGCAGAAATAGCATTAGGAACAGGAAAAACTTCTGGAATAACCACAGGAGCTTTAAATACCTTATCCAAACGTTTAGAATTAGTATCAAGAGGACCAGAATCCTCTATTTCTAAAGCAATTAGTACTTCTTTAAGTAAAGAACGAATAAATTCCATTTTAAATAAATATGAAGATTTATCAGCATCAACCTCTGAGACAGAATCCTCTGAACCAGAAGAGTCATCAGAATCAGAATGATGATGTTCATTTAAAAATTCATCTGTAGGGAGAGAAGTTTTAAAAGATTTTTTACGTTTACTAGAAGGAGAAATAACAGACATAGCCTTCTTTATGGATTCAGAAACAAAATCTCTTATATTATCAGGAACATTCTGCACCTTAGATGTTGAAGGAACTGCAACAGGCAATGGTACTTTACTAAAGGAAATATTATCTGCTTTAACAAGTTTGTCATGACAATCAATACAAACAACAGCTGGAGGAATAGCTACCAAAAGTTTACAGCAGATACACTTAGCTTTGGTAGATCCAGCACTAGACAGCGATTTTCCTGTAGTATCTTCTGACTCAGATGCAACGTGAGACATCTTGCAATATGTAAGAGAAAAAACAACATATATATAAAGCAAAATTGATCAAATTCCTTAAATGACAGTTTCAGGAATGGGAAAAAATGCCAAAGAACAAGCTTCTAGCAACCAGAAACAAAATGAAAAATGAGACTTAAATAATGTGGAGACAAAAGCGACGCCCATATTTTTCGCGCCAATAAGACGCCCACATTATTTGGCGCCTAAATGCTTTTTGGCGCCAAAATGACGCCACATCCGGAACGCCGACATTTTTGGCGCAAAATAACGTCAAAAAATGACGCAACTTCCGGCGACACGTATGACGCCGGAAACGGAAACGATTTTTTTTGCGCCAAAAAAGTCCGCGCCAAGAATGACGCAATAAAATGAAGCATTTTCAGCCCCCGCGAGCCTAACAGCCCACAGGGAAGAGTCAAATTTTTGAAGGTAAGAAAAAATGATTAAATCAAATGCATTATCCCAAATATGAAACTGACTGTCTGAAAATAAGGAAAGTTGAACATTCTGAGTCAAGGCAAATAAATGTTTGAATACATATATTTAGAACTTTATAAACAAAGTGCCCAACCATAGCTTAGAGTGTCACAGAAAATAAGATTTACTTACCCCAGGACACTCATCTACATGTTTGTAGAAAGCCAAACCAGTACTGAAACGAGAATCAGCAGAGGTAATGGTATATATAAGAGTATATCGTCGATCTGAAAAGGGAGGTAAGAGATGAATCTCTACGACCGATAACAGAGAACCTATGAAATAGACCCCGTAGAAGGAGATCACTGCATTCAAATAGGCAATACTCTCCTCACATCCCTCTGACATTCACTGCACGCTGAGAGGAAAACCGGGCTCCAACTTGCTGCGGAGCGCATATCAACGTAGAATCTAGCACAAACTTACTTCACCACCTCCATCGGAGGCAAAGTTTGTAAAACTGAATTGTGGGTGTGGTGAGGGGTGTATTTATAGGCATTTTGAGGTTTGGGAAACTTTGCCCCTCCTGGTAGGAATGTATATCCCATACGTCACTAGCTCATGGACTCTTGCTAATTACATGAAAGAAAGATAGATACTCACTTTATTACCCATTCCCCGGTTTTGCACAGCCAACACAGTTATATTAATATACTTTTTACCTCTGTGATTACCTTGTATCTAAGCATCTTCTGACTGCCCCCTGATCACATGACTTTTTATTTATTATCTTTTGACTTGCATTTTATCCAATTAGTGCAGTGTCTACCACAACCCACGGACGTTAGTACAATGTTATCTATATGCCCCACATGAACTAGTACTTCCTTGTTGTGAAAAGCTAATAAAAAAGCATGTGATAAAAGGCTGTCTGTAGTGGCTTAGAAACAGGCAGAAATTTAGCAGTTTAAATGTTATAAAGTATATTAATATAACAATGTTGGTTGTTCAAAGCTTGGAAATGGGTATTAAAGACATTATCGCTCTTTTTAAACAATAACAATTTTGATGTTGACTGTCCCTTTAAGTTTATCGATATGCTCCATTATAAGTACACATTTTTAAAATGCGTCCAACCAGAGATAGGCACAAACCAAGGCTGTGGCGGACATTTTCCAAAGTACAGACCTAAGTGAAGGACACCAAGGTACATTTCAAATTAAAAACATTAAAAAATACTCCCTTTACCGAGAGGGTAGTGGATTCATAGTGGAATACAGACACCAATTAACTAGTCAGGGCAGTTTCTTTATAATCCCTCCCTCACTGGATATCCCCAACTGCAGCACACCAATGCTCCATACAGCATGTACAGCACTTTTCATGTACTGCCTATCAGCATGAGGAATAAAATATGTATCTGTGGTGAAGCAGGACTTAATTCCATCTGTGTACAAGCAGGGTAGAATTGTTACCAGCTCTCCTAGGTCTATTATCTGCAGAAAGCCTGATTTAACCCTTCACTCTCCACTGGGTGGTCTCAGCATGCAGACCCCCTTGCCGCTAACACATTCACTGGGGTCCCAGTACCAACAGAACATCAGCCTCTTTAAACTGGCTGCTCTGACTTCCATCATTCTGCAAAACGGGCGGTGGACACTTCAAGTGCCAGTCACGGACACCAGTGTCCGTGTACGGACACCTTGCCTATCCCTGCGTCTAACAATAAATTGGAAACTGTATAGAAATACAGATTTCACTTAGCTGTACGGGAAATTTTTTTTATTGCTCCTAATAAAAGTATAAAACTATTGGCGTAATCACAAAAATATATGAAATTTGTCATACTAGTCCAGCGTTCTAACAATTAGAAACCCGCTATAATGAAACGTGTACGAACTGGCTGCACATATTTTATAGTATATTTTAATACCTAGAAAAGAAAGGAATTGGACATTTTTCATAACAAACTGTAACACATCCTGACAGTTTGTGTAAAACAAACAGGTAACTCGTACTGACCAGTCCGCCTTGAAGAAACAGGAGCATATGGTTAATCTCAAGAACATGATGTATGCCTCTAGGAAACAGCAAAGGAGTGTAAATCTTATACATTGAAATACAACACATCCTAACGCATCTTGCAAACTCTTCAATATATTTTTTTTTATCTGTGCAACAAGACTTTATTTGCATAAATATCCATGTGACTTTCCTATAGCTAATTATGCGCTATAATTAGTTAGTAAAAGCACTGTAACAGTGAAATAAACCCGTAGGCAAGATGTTTATACACTGCTACTATGCAGCAGCCTGTGAAATATCTTGCCCTGACACACTAACAGCTATTCAAATCGTTTTTGTAAGATTATTGGGTAGGTTGATTTGTTGTATATTACCTTAATCTGTGGAAGATTTAAACAGCTTTTATTATCAGTGTATTTTATTGTCCTGATTTACCAGCAAAATATTCTCTGAATGCAAATTAAAATATAAATACAATTTGAGCAATTCTTCTCTTCAAGCAACTTGCAACTGAAATATGAGAATTATGTAAACAGAAATAATTTAGGCTATTAAGAAGCTCTGCACATCCTAGTGCACTATTCCCTTTAAATGTGTTCATTATACTCAGGCTTCATGAATCCTACACAACATTTCTTTATATAAATATATCTATATATAAAGATAGAATATTGCACGCACAATAATGTATTCCTCCACAGAAGTCAATGGACTTATGCATGAGCAAAAAGGGGGGGTGTTTGCACATGTCTGGTTTTTCGCCTGTATTACAAGTTGAAAGTGAATGCGATCACTTGAGCTCAATAACGATTTACTCTAATGATTACCAAATCCTCAGAGCTCTGGTTAACTGTTTTGCGAAACAAAACAGTGTCATAAAACAGATTGAAAGTAGATTACAAAAAAAAAGTTATAAGGGTGAGGTCTCAGATGTTAGGGAAAAAAAGCAGGCAGAGGGTTTTAACATAGATATATATATATATATATATATATATATATATATATATATATATATATATATATATATATATATATATACATGTCTAACTATCTAAATATGTATATTTATATACAGTATATATATATATACAGTATATATATATATATATATATATATATATATATATGTGTGTGTGTGTGTGTGTGTACAGATGTATTTCTGTATTTATATCTATGTGTATATGTGTATTTACAGACATATATACACATATAAACATATACGTCAGCAGCCTCATAACACGGGTTTCCTGCTCATATTATTAAGAGATTAGGGAGATGGAACTCATCCTGCTATTCTAGGTATATTCCTGATCCACAAATTGAAATGTTGAAAAGGCATTCTGGCACTTGGCTGAATAATTCTGTTGTGCAACTATGCAATAAACACTTTCTTTCATCCTACTCTGTCTCTCTTTGCTCCCTTTCTTGGCATACTGACCATGAGACCACGGCACACCTCAGGTCACTATTACCCTATCCCTCCTATAGCTTTCTAAGACAATACTGTAGACTCTGAGTACAAGTAGGAAGGCCATTGGTTAGCCTGAATTTGTAGGAAGAGTCTCACCCTATATCTACCTGTTCTCATCTCTTATGCCTAGTCAGCATCACCTTTGCATTACCCACCCACCCATCCCTATTCCTTCTCTTTTTTCTATTTATCAAACTACTTCTTGAGTATGCCCCCTTTTTTGGCATACTGACCACGTGACCACGGCACACCTCAGGTCACTATTCCCATATAATATATATAGGTATAAATATATATTTGTGCAAAAAACATCATATATATAAAGAAATATGTATTTATGAATGAATAGAACATTTTATTCTATTTGAAGAACATTAGAATGTGAAATATTCATATTTTCACATCGGGTAAGCGCACTTGAAAATAGGCTATCATGTTTGCGCTGAAGTAGGGTGTTAGATTTTTCCTCCAGTTATTTTGCTCCATTGACCTTTATGGGGGAATACGTTACTGCGCACACGCTATTCTACGTTTGGCTTTTTACAAGCCCTGGGATAGCGCATGAGTAAAAACTGTTTACTTTCAACTTGTAATACGAGCACTACCCTGTGCCAGCAAAAAGCTTACTTCTAGCGGAGTTAACACTCGAGCGGGACTGTTAAATAACACTCCACTTGTAATCTGGACCATCTTATTTTCTAGAGTGCATATCAAGACTGAAAAAAACTGGCATCAAATTCAACCTAATTAACTTGTTTTAATTTTTCTATAATAATAATAATAATCAAGATGTGCTGATTTATTTAACACTGGCAAAGATATAATCTACAAGAATTGCCATTGTTTGCATGTATGACTGGATTTTCACGGATTATAAAACCATTGTGAACTCTTGTTTACCAAGGGTCTTGTATAACCATTTTACTGTATGTTGATGCATTGTAAATAATTCATATTAAGATGTTAGCCACAAAGGGAAAAGTAGATAATACATCAAATGATGTCATGAAATAATTATTATTAAGGTTTGATAAACAGAATTGTGGGTTGACCACATCTTTGTTCTTTATTAAAGAACCATTAAAGGGATACTGAACCCTATTTTTTTCTTTCATGAGTCAGATAGAGCATGCAATTTTAAACAACTTTCTAATTTACTCCTATTATCATTTTTTCTTCATTCTCTTGCTATCTTTATTTGAAAAAGAAGGCATCTAAGCTAAGGAGCCAGCTAATTGTTGGTTCAGACCCTGGACAGCACTTGTTTATTGGTGGGTGAATTTATACAAAAATGGGCCTGCTTCTAAACTTACATTGTTGCTTTTTAAATAAAGATACCAAGGCCTAGATTTGGAGTTTGGCGGTAGCCGTGAAAACCAGCGTTAGAGGCTCCTAACGCTGGTTTTAGGCTACTCAAAAAAGGGTCTAACGCTCACTTTTCAGCTGCAACTTTTCCATACCGCAGATCCCCTTACGTCAATTGCGTATCCTATCTTTTCAATGGGATTTTTATAACTCCGGTATTTAGAGTCTTGGCTGAAGTGAGCGTTAGAAATCTAACGACAAAACTCCAGCCGCATAAAAAAGTCAGTAGTTAAGAGCTTTCTGGGCTAACGCCGGTTCATAAAGCTCTTAACTACTGTACTCTAAAGTACACTAACACCCATAAACTACCTATGTACCCCTAAACCAAGCCCCCCCCCCACATCGCCGACACTCGAATAAATTTTTTTAACCCCTAATCTGCCGACCGCCACCTACGTTATACTTATGTACCCCTAATCTGCTACCCCTAACACCGCCGACCCCTATATTATATTTATTAACCCCTAACCTGCCCCCCACAACGTCGCAGCCAGCTACCTACAATAATTAACCCCTAATCTGCCGACCGCAAAGCGCCGCCACCTACATTATAGCTATGTACCCCTAATCTGCTGCCCCTAACACCGCCGACCCCTATATTATATTTATTAACCCCTAATCTGCCCCCCTCAACGTCGCCTCCACCTGCCTACACTTATTAACCCCTAATCTGCCGAGCGGACCGCACCGCTATTATTATAAAGTTATTAACCCCTAATCCGCCTCACTAACCTTATAATAAATAGTATTAACCCCTAATCTGCCCTCCCTAACATCGCTGACACCTAACTTCAATTATTAACCCCTAATCTGCCGACTGGAGCTCACCGCTATTCTAATAAATGTATTAACCCCTAAAGCTAAGTCTAACCCTAACACTAACACCCCCCTAAATTAAATATAATTTTAATCTAACGAAATTAATTAACTCTTATTAAATAAATTATTCCTATTTAAAGCTAAATACTTACCTGTAAAATAAATCCTAATATAGCTACAATATAAATTATAATTATATTGTAGCTATTTTAGGATTAATATTTATTTTACAGGTAACTTTGTATTTATTTTAACCAGGTACAATAGCTATTAAATAGTTAAGAACTATTTAATAGCTAAAATAGTTAAAATAATTACAAATTTACCTGTAAAATAAATCCTAACCTAAGTTACAATTAAACCTAACACTACACTATCAATAAATTAATTAAATAAAATACCTACAATTACCTACAATTAAACCTAACACTACACTATCAATAAATTAATTAAATACAATACCTACAAATAACTACAATGAAATAAACTCACTAAAGTACAAAAAATAAAAAAGAACTAAGTTACAAAAAATAAAAAAATATTTACAAACATATGAAAAATATTACAACAATTTTAAACTAATTACACCTACTCTAAGCCCCCTAATAAAATAACAAAGCCCCCCAAAATAAAAAAATGCCCTACCCTATTCTAGATTACTAAAGTTCAAAGCTCTTTTACCTTACCAGCCCTGAACAGGGCCCTTTGCGGGGCATGCCCCAAGAAGTTCAGCTCTTTTGCCTGTAAAAAAAAACATACAATACCCCCCCCCCCCAACATTACAACCCACCACCCACATACCCCTAATCTAACCCAAACCCCCCTTAAATAAACCTAACACTAAGCCCCTGAAGATCTCCCTACCTTGTCTTCACCTTCAGCGATAGGTCCAGAAGAGGGTCCGAAGTCTTGATCCAAGCGGAGCAAGAAGAGGTCCTCCATCCGGTAGAAGTCTTCATCCAAGCGGGGCAGAAGAGGTCTTCCATCCGATTGAAATCTTCATCCAAGCGGGATCTTCTATCGTCATCCATCCGGAGCGGAGCGGCAGGATCCTGAAGACCTCCGACGCGGAACATCCATCCTGGCCGACGACTGAACGACGAATGACGGTTCCTTTAAATGACGTCATCCAAGATGGCGTCCCTCGAATTCCGATTGGCTGATAGGATTCTATCAGCCAATCGGAATTAAGGTAGGAATATTCTGATTGGCTGATGGAATCAGCCAATCAGAATCAAGTTCAATCCGATTGGCTGATTGAATGAAGAAAATTTGATAATAGGAGTAAATTAAAAAGTTGCTTAAAACTGCATGCTCTATCTGAATCACAAAATAAAAAAAATTGGGTTCAGTGTTCCTTTAAACTGAAAAATGTATTCCCAAGAAAAAGTTTAAATATAAAAATAGTAAAAAAAAAACTTTTTAGTACTTATTTTCCTATTTTTCCTGTAATTAAAATCTGGAGAAAAAAAAATTCAGTCCCAAAAACCTGGAATATATTTTGTAGAATTCATAATCCTGACCAACCTACATGCTCATAATCAGAAAGGATAACAAAACAATACAAAATAAGATAACAAAACAAAAAATTTTTAAATTCTTTTAAACATGTATTTAGTATGCTGTTTTTTTTTTTTAATGCAGGGATTCGTTTTTTATAAATATGTAAACAAACACTCTAAAATACCCTTTCCTTACTTCCATGAAGAGTATTCATTGTTAAATGTTTTCTCACATATTATTTATAATGTTTCTTTAAATCTTCTTTACTTAAAGGGATATGAAAATCTAAATTTAAAATTTGTGGTTCAGCCAGAGCATGCAATTTTAAGCATAGATTAATTTGTTTCCCCTTCGGTTTTAGAACTGCTTTGATGAATTGACCCTCTGATCACACACACTACAGACTACATGAGGCTGTGACGTCGTGTTCCTACTGTTTGGCAGCTAAACCAATTGGAAAAGCATAACTTCAGTTTTTCTGCTGGTGTTTCATTTCTGAACTCCCACATTAGTGTATGCTTACTTGTGTTATTGATGCATTATATTTATAATAAGTTAATATACTTGGTAAAGTGAATCTTGTGACCTTCCTATTTCTTATGAAGTAGAGTAATTATGTAATACACTGCAGGATCTTTTGTCTCTATTAAAGCATTTGATACATATTACGTAATTGGATCCAAAAGAGGTAGAGACTCATGGTGGCTCCTAAGTAACCAATTCCTGGAAAGATAAAGTAGATTTACATCTGGCCAGTCTTGTATCTAAAAATATTTATTTTAGTATAAGGTAATAGAATACATTGTGTGTATATATATATATATATATATATATATATATATATATATATATATATATATATATATATATATATATATATATACATTTTATTGAAGTGTATACAGCATACATGCCAATTTTAATAAGACTTTATACAATAAATTATAATAGTAGTTGTTAAATTGTTAAATGTCCAGAAGAGAGTCTCCAGTCCAAATCCAGTACATATTTTACTCTTAAAGGGACACAGATTTTTTTTCTTCTTTTGTGATTCAGATAGAGCATGCAATTTTAAACAACTTTCTAATTTACTCCTATTATCTTGCTATCTTATTTGAAAAAGAAGGCATCTAAGCTTCTTTTTTGGTTCAGAACTCTGGGCAGCACTAATTTTTATTGGTGGATGAATTTATCCACCAATCAGCAAGGACAACCCAAGTTGTTCACCAAAAATGGGCCGGCATCTAAACTTACATTTTTGCATTTCAAATAAAGATACCAAGAGAATGAAGAAAATTTGATAATAGGAGTAAATTAGAAAGTTGCTTAAAATGTCATGCTCTATCTGAATCACAAAAGATTTTTTTGGGGTTCAGTGTCCCTTTAAGATAATTCACACTAATTCACCATAAAGTGTCAGTAAACCTAAAAAATAATGTTATATAATTCTGCACATAGTGCAGAATTATATAACATTATTTTAGTGCTATCATTATAAAACCTAAATTAATTATAAATTATAAAACCTATCATTATAAAAACATATTTTTAAAAAATTAAAATGGAAAAAAAAAGGTTTTATAATGATAGCACTAAAATAATGTTATATAATTCTGCACTATGTGCAGAATTATATAACTTTAATTTTTAGGTTTACTGTCCCTTTAATCTAGAAAAGTGTATTCTCTAAAGTTTAATGTATGTATGCTCAATGATCACATATGATCCATCTTTCCATTGCGCAAACACAAATAGGTTATTTGCTTGGTCTACCCTTTAGGCCATCACTAACGGTAAATATACCCCCTCTAACACTGTCCTTTAGGCCATCACTAACGGTAAATATACCCCCTCTAACACTGTCCTTTAGGCCATCACTAACGGTAAATATACCCCCTCTAACACTGCCCTTTAGGCCATCACTAACGGTAAATATACCCCCTCTAACACTGTCCTTTAGGCCATCACTAACGGTAAATATACCCCCTCTAACACTGCCCTTTAGGCCATCACTAACGGTAAATATACCCCCTCTAACACTGCCCTTTAGGCCATCACTAACGGTAAATATACCCCCTCTAACACTGCCCTTTAGGCCATCACTAACGGTAAATATACCCCCTCTAACACTGCCCTTTAGGCCATCACTAACGGTAAATATACCCCCTCTAACACTGTCCTTTAGGCCATCACTTACGGTAAATATACCCCCTCTAACACTGCCCTTTAGGCCATCACTAACGGTAAATATACCCCCTCTAACACTGTCCTTTCAGTTTACCTCTAGTTTGACAGACTCATTTATTTCGCTTCAACAAAATAATTAAGGTAAATTAAACTTAATGTTTCATTGCCATATGGTCGTGAGAATATGTCAGGTTATTTTCCTGTAATGATGCTCGGTACATTTCAGTCGCTGTTATAACCTTTCCTACACACTGAAGAAGCCTGTATGTTTATTCATTTCCATACCAGTCGGCAAGAGGCAGTTTCCGTTACATTGAAAGACATTTTTCTCTTTACAACATACAGTGCAGTCACTAAATACTGATCATGAGAGCTCCTGTGAGATCTGGTTTATTTTTAAATGCAGAGGGATTTAATGGTTAATACAAAATTTCTTAAACAAATTGTGACGGATTTTAAATCATTTATATTTTAATATTATCTTTTAGTGGTAAGAAAATATTCAATAATTTGTATATTCAATTCCATTATAAGTTTAGGTATTGTTTGTTACCCGTTGTAAACCTTAATTTGGATTAAGTGCTTCAGATTATCTAAGATTAGTTTACTATAACTCTGCGTATGAAAAAAAGCATGAAATTCATTTGGCTTTGTATTCAATTATTTATTGTTATTGAATCCAAGAAGGGGTAAGTAGTAAGTATTACTAAAGATTGTTTTTAAAGGGGCAGTCTACAATATAATTTGTATTGTTTTAAAAGATAGATAACCCCTTTATTACCCATTCCCCAGTTTTGCATAACCAATACTGTTATGTAAAAATATTTTTTACCTCTGTGATCACCTTGTATCTAAACATCTCCCGACAGACCCCTGATCACATGACCTTTAATTTATTATCTATTGTCTTGCATTTAGTACTGTGTTGGACTAAATCTTAAATAACTCCTTGTGCATGAACACACTGTTATCTATATGGCCCACATGAACTAGCAGTATCCTGTTGTGAAAAACAAATTAAAAAGCATGTGAAAAGAGGTATTTAGTGGCTTAGAAACAGGCAGACATTTAGAGGTCTACATGTTATAAAGTATATTAATATAACAATGTTGGTTGTGCAAAGCTGGAGAATTGATAGTAAAGGCATTATCTATCTTTTAAAACAATAACAATTTTCGTGTAGACTGTCCCTTTAAAGGAAGCTAAAGCTGCAATAATGGAATGCTCTAATATAGTATGTTCTTATTGCACTATAATATCCCTATATCTATGTGTTTAACTCCCACAAAAACATAGTTACACATATTTCTTTTTGCAGCTCTATGTTCTATTAACTGGTAGCTCTGAAAGTGGATTCTACTCTTATATAGTGGGTGGACCTTTTATATGCATTAGTGTATATAGCAACCTGAAATAACTAATGTCTTCTGGATTTTGATATTATAGCTTTTAAGCTTTGTTTACATTTCTTTTTTAATTGATTAAAATGGCTATGATTACTAAACCTGTTCTTTCTAACTGGGCACATGCATTTGTTTATGGTAATATCTAGATTACGAGTTTTGCGGTATGAGGGGTGCGGTATTAACTTGAACGTTATTGTCACCGCTCACTTTCCTACAGCGCTGGTATTACAGGTTTTCATAAACCCGGTGTTAACAAGCAAGAAGTGAGCATAGAGCAAAATTGAGCTCCATACCGCACTCCAATACCAGCGCCGCTGGTGAGCTGGTTTTACGTGCTCGTGCACGATTTCCCCATAGACATCAATGGGTAGAGCTGGCTGAAAAAAGCACCTGCAAAAAAGCAGCATAAAGCTCCATAACGCAGCCCCATTGATTCCTATGGGGAAACAACATTTATGTTTACATCCTAACATGAACCCTGAGTCTAAACACCCCTAATCTTACACTTATTAACCCCTAATCTGCTGCCCCCGACATCGCCGACACCTACATTATACTTATTAACCCCTAATCTGCCGCTCCGGACATCACCGCCACTATAATAAACATATTAACCCCTAAACCGCCACACTCCTGCTTCGCAAACACTAGTTAAATATTATTAACCCCTAATCTGCTGCCCCTAACATCGCCACCACCTACCTACATTTATTAACCCCTAATCTGCCACCCCCAAGTCCAACCCTAACCCTAACACCCCCTAACTTAAATATAATTAAAATAAATCTAAATAAAAATTACTATCATTACCTAAATAATTCCTATTTAAACTAAATACTTACCTGTAAAATAAACCCTAAGCTAGCTACAATATAACTAATAGTTACATTGTATCTAGCTTATGTTTTATTTTTATTTTACAGGCAAGTTTGTATTTATTGTAACTAGGTATAATAGTTATTCAATAGTTATTAACTAAGTACTAACTACCTAGCTAAAATAAATACAAATTTACCTGTAAAATAATACCTAACCTGAGTTACACTAACGCCTAACCTTACACTACAATTAAATAAATTACCTAAATTAAATACAATTACCTAAATTACAAAAACAAACAAACACTAAATTACACAAAATAAAAAAATAAATGATCAGATATTTAAACTAATTACACCTAATCTAATAGCCCTATCAAAATTAAAAAGCCCCCCCCCCCAAATAAAAAAAACCCTAGCCTACAATAAACTACCAATAGACCTTAAAAAGGCCTTTTGCGGGGCATTGCCCAAAAGAAATCAGCTCTTTTACCTGTAAAAAAATACAAACACCCCCCAACAGTAAAACCCACCACCCACACAGCCAACCCCCCTAATAAAATCCTAACTAAAACAACCTAAGCTTCCCATTGCCCTGAAAAGGGCATTTGGAAGGACATTGCCCTTAAAAGGGCATTTAGCTATTTTTCTATTGCCCAAACCCTAATCTAAAACTAAAACCCACCCAATAAACCCTTAAAAAAACCTAACACTAACCCCTGAAGATCCACTTACAGTTTTGAAGACCGGACATCCATCCTCAATGAAGCCGGGAGAAGTCCTCAGCAAAGCGGCAAAAAGTCCTCAACGAAGCCGGAAGAAGTCTTCATCCAAGCCGGACGAAGTGGTCCTCCAGACGGGCAGAAGTCTTCATCCAGACAGCATCTCCTATCTTCATCCATCCGACGCGGAGCGGGTCCATCTTCAAGACATCTGCACGGAGCATCCTCTTCAAACGAAGTCTTCTTTCCGAATGAATGTTCCTTTAAGTGACGTCATCCAAGATGGCGTCCCTTGAATTCCGATTGGCTGATAGAATTCTATCAGCCAATCGGAATTAAAGGTGAAAAAATCCTATTGGCTGATGCAATCTTTAATTAACTATTAACCCCTAAACCGCCATCCCCCACAAAACAAAATAACTAATTTAATCACTAAGCCCCCTAACCTAACACCCTCTAAATTAACCCCAATTACATAAAACAAAAAAATACTAAGTTAAAATTAAAATAAAAAATCCTAACATTACTTAAAGAGACAGTCAAGTCCAAAAAAACTTTCATGATTCAGATAGGGCATGTAATTTTAAACAACTTTCCAATTTACTTTTGTCACCAATTTTGCTTTGTTCTCTTGGTATTTTTAGTTGAAAGCTAAACCTAGGAGGTTCATATGCTTATTTCTTAGACCTTGAAGGGCACCTCTAATCTAAAAGCATTTTGGCAGTTTTTCATTACTAGAGTTCGTTAGTTCATGTGTTTCATATAGATAACATTGAGCTAATGCACATGAATTTACAGAGGAGTGAGCACTGATTGGCTAAAATTCAAGTCTGTCAAAAGAAGAACTGAAATATGGGGGCAGTCTGCATAGGCTTAGATACAAGGTAATTACAGAGGTAAAATGTGTATTATTATAACTGTGTTGGTTATGCAAAACTAGGGAATGGGTAATTAAGGAATTAGCTATCTTTTAAAACAACAAAAATTCTGATGTTGACTGTCCCTTTAAAAAAACAACAACCTAAGATTAAATTAAAATAAATCTAAAATTACAAAAAATAAAAAAGTCTCAAATTACAGAAAAAAATAAACCAAATTATCAAAAATAAAAAATAAACATAATCTAATACCCCTATAAAAATAAAAAGCCCCCCCAAAATAAAAACACCCCCTGATCTAACACTAAGATACCAAAAGGCCCTTTTGTAGGGAATTGCCCTAAAGCAATAAGCTCTTCTACCAAAATAAAGTACAAGTTACCCCCTAAAAGTAAACCCCCACCCACCTAACCACCCAAAATAAAAAAATAACACTAAAAAAATGTAAGCTACCCATTGCATTTGTATGCAGTCAGCTCTCTTGCAGCCCATTAAAATAAAAAATCCCTAATCTAAAAAAAGAACACCCCAAAAAATAAAAAAAGCCTAAGTCTAATCCCCAAATCGGTACTCACTGTTCCTAAAGTCCAACGGAGAAGGTCTTCCAGGCGGTTAAGGTCTTCTTCCAAGTGGCGACATCTTCATCCAGCGTGGGGACCTCTTTTATCTTTATCCAGGGCTAAGGTGGCATGGAGTGGAGGTGGCCGTGGAGCAAGAACGCCGGCAGTGGAGTCATCCAGCATGGAGGATCCTCTTCATGTGATCGATGCCACACACTGAAGATTGAATGCAAGGTACCCATTTTATATTTGGGGTACCTTGCATTCCTATTGGCTGATATTTTCAAACCAGCCAATAGGATTTCAGTAGCTCTAATCCTATTGGGTGATTTGAAAATGTTAGCTTTTTTATTTTTGATAATTTGGTTTATTTTTTTTCTGTAATTTTAGATTTTTATTTTTTGTAATTTTAGAATTATTTATTTTAATTTAATCTTATTTTTTTTTTTAAAGTAATGTTATGATTTTTTATTTTTATTTTAACTTAGTATTTTTTATTTTATGTATTTGGGGTTAATTTAGGGGGTGTTAGGTTAGGGGGCTTAGTGATTAAATTAGTTATTTGCGTTTTTGGGGGATGGCGGTTTAGGGGTTAATAGTTTTAGTTTAGTAGTAGCGATGTGGGGAGTCGACGGTTTAGGGGTTAATGTGTTTATTTTAGTAGTAGCGATGTGGGGGGTGGCGGTTTAAGTGTTAATAGGTTTATTAGTGTTGGCGATGTGGAGGGTGGGCGGTTTAGGGGTTAATTGGTTTATTAAGTGTTATCTATGTGGTTGGGTGGCGGTTTAGGAGTTAATAGGTTTATTATACTATTTGTGATGCAGGGGATGGCGGTTTGTGGGTTAATAGGTAGTTTATGGGTGTTAGTGTACTTTGTAACATTTTAGTTAAGAGTTTTGTGAAACATTTTTGTTTTGCAAAATCCATAACTATTGGTCTCAGATAGTGGAATGGATCACTATAACACTAGCGTAATAGCCGGACCGCACAACCTAATACAGACGCAATGAAAATCCTGCACTCAAAAGTAATTTTTTGAGTGCGGAATGGAGAATTGCGTAAAGACTAAAATGCTAGCCGTATAGCTGTACGACTTGTAATGCAGGAGATCTATATATTCTGCACGCAATCGTAATGACCGTACAGCACAACTTGCAATTTTGCCATATGTTTGTAGAGAGATCTAATGACTGTGCTGGACATACCATTTATTTGACATCAGGTTTGTTTATTATTAATTCATGGAACTATTTTGAACACTCCAAACATTAGCAAGTACATTTAAAGTAAACTTAAAATGTTTCATATTTATATGTTATATTTTTATCCTACAAGCCTTCATTCATTGTCACCCTATATCCATTTTCTAGTACCCCACAGCTAGATAATGCAATTTACGAGCAGCAAAAAAAAAGAGAGTACTTAAAGGGCCACTGTAAGTAAATATTTTCTATGCCTGTTACTAACTAACTACCCCAAATACGCTTTTTATCAATAGAATTTCATCAACATATCTCTACCGTATACCAGAAATCTTGTCTGCAAATTAAAATTGTTTTCCAAACCCACTCCGTGGGTATCCTTTGCTCTGTACCAATCCGTTTACAATACCTAGGTTTCAAAATGGCGCTTTAAACACAAAGTTATTGGTTTAAGTATTTTGAACACGCAGTGCTGAAAATAGTGGGCAGGATAACGTGACATCATCGGCGAATAAAAGATATAACTTTTAGAACGTTATGAAACTTCGTTTTGGAGAAAATATAGGTCAGTAGGTTTTAATTAATGTTTATTAACTTTAATATGTTAGTTGTTTAGCTTAAAAATTATAACAGAAAGTAGTCCTTTAAAGGGACAGTATACACTCATTTTCATATAACTGCATGTAATAGACACTACTATAAAAAATAAGATGCACAGATACTGATATAAAAATCCAGTATAAAATGGTTTAAAAACGTACTTAGAAACTCTCAGTTTAGCTCTGTTGAAAAGGTAGCTGGAAAGCCCACTGCAAGTGGTAAATAAGACACTCCCCCTTCCCCCCTCCCCCTTCTTTTGCATATGAAAAGACCCTTTACACAAACAGGAGCAAGCTGGAGAAGGTAGCTGACGGTATTCAAATAAAACTTTGGGGCTTGGTTAGGAGTCTGAAAATCAGAGCAATGTTATTTAAAAATAAGCAAAATTATACATTTTTAAAAAAAAAAAAAACTTTATGGGATTTATAAATAGATCATCTACAAAACATTTATGCAAAGAAACAATGAGTGTATAATGGCCCTTTAACTGTAGCAGATGATTTAGTTTTGTCCACCACTGGCAGCAGATAGGATAATGCTCGTTATATCTCTTCTTTAGTCTTCAGAGGAGATTAATGTCCCCTGAACCCCCTTCCTTCAGTAAGGTGCATGGTGGGTGTGGGGCTGGAATAGTACAAAATGGACTGGCTGAGCTGTGTTACAAAACAACTGTCTGACAACAAGGATTAGTGGTGCCAGTGTATTGCATAAAAGAAAATGTATTGCAGCACTAAAGGCCAATTTACTGTTCTCCATGTCATAGCCTGATAGATATAGGACTATACTTTGGATTAGTTTGGCCCTTTAGATATCAGGTTGTGGCCTCCCCATGTTGTAGGCAGCACTCCTATAAAGTTCTAAGCAGCTTATGTGCTAGCTGTGGGAAGGCTTTCCTCTGACACTGCAGGTAGGCTGTACTGTACTATTAGAACTTTCCAATTTACTTATTTTATCAATTGTGATTACTTCTCTTGAGATCCTTTGCTGTATATCAAAATCTTCATAACAAGTTTTTCAAACACGGTACCAAAGTGAGGTTTTAGCAATATAACTATCTGCATTATAGTGGAGTCTAAAAAAAAAAAATATATATATATATATATATATATATATATATATGCTATGAAGATGTACACTGTTTATATCCACTATCCATGTATACGTTGCCATGGTGATATGTTAAGTACATACATGTGTGTTTAATTTTGATTTGATTGGTTTGTGTATATATCTTTGCATTTGGTCATTGTTCCCTAGCAGCTTGAGGAAGCAAGGTGTACTTGCGAAACGCGTCCAGTTTTTATTTGGGTTTGACTACATTTTAAATCCAAGTCAAGCTTCATCTGTTTATCCAGCCTGTCACTAATCCTGTATGGTATATGGTGTTTGCTGTGGGATTTGGTGATAGATTGACTGCTGACAGTGACCGGTGTGAGCTAGCTGGGGAGCTCTTAAGGACCCAGATTGCACTACTTTGCACTTTGCAATAAGTGCTGCTACTCTGTTAATGTTTCTGCACAAAGGGGGTTACTATGCCATTGGAGTGCCTTCTTTTTTATTTATTTATTTAAAGGGATAGTAAAGTAAACATTAAACTTAAATTGATTGGATGGATAGTGCAACGTTTTAAAGAACTTTCCAATTTACTTATTTTATCAATTATGATTAATTCTCTTTAGATCTTTTGCTAAAGAGTAATCTTAGATGAGCTCAGGAGAGTTCATGTGTATTTAGCCATTTGGCAGTAGGATTTGCAACATTGTTTAAAGCAATGTTATACATAGTTACAAACAGTGCTGCTATAGACATGCTGCTAAGCTCCTATAAGTGTACCTAGGTTTAGTCTTCAGCAAGCATTCCAAGGGAAGAAAGCAAATTTGATAAAAGACGTCAATTGTAAAGTTATTTAAAATGGCAAACTATCTGAATCAATACATTTTCATTTTGACTTTACTGTCCCTTTAATGTAAATTAACATTTTCCTATTGTACTATTGACACATTTATGTTATATATGAAAATACAGTTTTTCTTATTGATTTTCAGAATGAGTTCTGTTTCTCATGGCACATGATGAATTATATGGGTTTGGCAAAAAATAGATTTTAAATGAACCCATGTGTAGGAAACTGACAGACTTATAAAGACATTGTATCATTTTGCATCCTTATGATATTTTTATTTACTGGGAAGCAAACAAATCAAGAATCCAAAAGTATGGAACCTCTTAGGGATTTTATTAATCAGTTATAAGTCATAACCTACTATGATTTTGAGAAATGTGTTTAAAATGAGACATTGGGGTAGATTTATCAAGCACCGGAAACTTAAAGGGACACTGTACCCAAAAAATTTCTTTCGTGATTCAGATTGAGCATGCAATTTTAAGCAACTTTCTAATTTACTCCTATTATCAATTTTTCTTCGTTCTCTTGCTATCATTATTTGAAAAAGAATTCATCTAAGCTTTTTTTTGGTTTCAGTACTCTGGATAGCAATTTTTTATTGGTGGATGAATTTATCCACCAATCAGCAAGGACAACCCAGGTTGTTCACCAAAAATGGGCCGGCATCTAAACTTACATTCTTGCATTTCAAATAAAGATACCAAGAAAATGAAGAAAATTTGATAATAGGAGTAAATTAGAAAGTTGCTTAAAATTTCATGCTCAATCTGAATCACAAAAGAAAATTTTTGGTTACAGTGTCCCTTTAAATTAAGAAGCAGTGGTAGTTTATTGTTAGATTTTTAATGGGGTATTAGATTAGGAATAACTTATTTATTTTGGATAATTTAGTTTATTTTCTGTAATGTCATCTTTTTTATTTTTGTAATGTTAGGATTTTTTATTTTAATGTAATCTTAGGATTTTTTATTTTAATGTAATCTTAGGATTTTTTATTTTAATAGGATTTTTTATTTTAATGTAAAGTTAGGATTTTTTATTTTAATGTAAAGTTAGGATTTTTTATTTTAATGTAAAGTTAGGATTTTTTATTTTAATCTAATGTTAGGATTTTTTATTTTAATGTAATGTTAGGATTTATTATTTTAATGTAATGTTAGGATTTTTTATTTTAATAGGATTTTTTATTTTAATGTAAAGTTAGGATTTTTTATTTTGGGTAAAGTTAGTTTTTTTTTAAAGTAATTTATGTTTTTTATTTTTGGTAATTTTTAATTAATTTTTAAGGTAGATGTTTTTTAGTCATTTTATGTTAGCGTATTTTAATTGGGGTTAACTTAGGGGGTGTTAGGTTAGGGAGCTTAGTTATTAGGTTAATACTTTGCATTGTGGGGGTTTGGTGGTTTAGGGGTTAATAGTTTTATTAGATACTTTGCATTGTGGGGGGTTGGCGGTTTAGGGGTTAATAGGTTAATTAGGTACTTTGTGTTGTGGGGTGTTGGCGGATTAGGGGTTAATACTTTTATTAGTTATTGCGATGTGGGAGGATGGCGGTTTAGAGGTTGATATTGCGCATGCGTTAGTTGTTTGTTACGGTACTTTCATAGCGCAAGGCTTGCTGCGTCTGCCTATGTGTGACGAGTTGGAATTGGAGTAAAATGTCTCCATTCTGTGCGCGTAAGTCCTTGCGCTGAATATGTGATACCGACTTGTTACGTCGGTTCTATGTTAGTTTATGAGAGTAAAAAATGCAGGTGACGGGTAAAATATACGCACGTAACTTGTATGCTGCGCCCTATATGTGATTGCTCGATTAGACTAAAAATTGGCGACACCGCGTTTATAATTTATAATTTGATACAAACTTTTATTGGAATACATTTTTATGGTAAAGGGCCTAAGCAATTACCACCATTTTCTGCACCTTGTTAATCTGCACATATGTGTACAGAGACTTAATGTGAGTGAATGATAAAATAAAATTTCACTTTTTTTTCCATCTGAACATGGCTTCCACATTAAAAATATATCTAAAATGTGTTACTTCCTCACTCAAGACACAACTAAGATTCTTATCTACTCCCTTATCATTTCCCACCTTAACTACTGCAACTCTGTCTTCTCTGGTCTCTCAAGCTACCCCCTGACCACACTGCAATCCATCACGAATTCCTCTGCCAGGCTCGCCTTCTTAAGCATTGTTCCACATCTGCTGCACATCTTTGCAAACACCCCCACTGGCTTCCCTTAGCTTCAAGAATCAAATTAAAAATGTTGACCCTAACAAATAAAGCCCCCACCAACATTACACCCTCCTATATTTCTGCCCTTGTCTGCAAACCCAACCCCCTCTGTTCTGCCCAAGACCTTCTTTTCTCCTTATCTCTCATTACTTCCTCACACTATCGTCTGCAAGACTTTTCTAGATCTGCACTTATCATATGGAACTCCTAGTTTTGCCCAGTCAGACTTTCTTCTAGTCTCAAAAACTCCACATTTTCCTTAAAAACATATCTGTGCAAGGATGTGTACAACTTACTTTAAGATGTCTCTACTACTTATGTTTCCTTCTCCCTCAACTTCCCTTATGTACTTCCTTTAGAATTTAAGTCACGAGTCCACCTGTCCTGTTGATCAATTTATATAAAGATGGTTTACAGCTTACAGTGACTCAAGGCCAGGACTCTCTACCCTTATGATTTATGTAAATGTATGATTATTGTACTCCATAACTGTATAAGTACTATTTATGTATACAGGGAGTGCAGAATTATTAGGCAAATGAGTATTTTGACCACATCATCCTCTTTATGCATGTTGTCTTACTCCAAGCTGTATAGGCTCGAAAGCCTACTACCAATTAAGCATATTAGGTGATGTGCATCTCTGTAATGAGAAGGGGTGTGGTCTAATGACATCAACACCCTATATCAGGTGTGCATAATTATTAGGCAACTTCCTTTCCTTTGGCAAAATGGGTCAAAAGAAGGACTTGACAGGCTCAGAAAAGTCAAAAATAGTGAGCTATCTTGCAGAGGGATGCAGCACTCTTAAAATTGCAAAGCTTCTGAAGCGTGATCATCGAACAATCAAGCGTTTCATTCAAAATAGTCAACAGGGTCGCAAGAAGCGTGTGGAAAAACGAAGGCGCAAAATAACTGCCCATGAACTGAGAAAAGTCAAGCGTGCAGCTGCCAAGATGCCACTTGCCACCAGTTTGGCCATATTTCAGAGCTGCAACATCACTGGAGTGCCCAAAAGCACAGGGTGTGCAATACTCAGAGACATGGCCAAGGTAAGAAAGGCTGAAAGACAACCACCACTGAACAAGACACACAAGCTGAAACGTCAAGACTGGGCCAAGAAATATCTCAAGACTAATTTTTCTAAGGTTTTATGGACTGATGAAATGAGAGTGAGTCTTGATGGGCCAGATGGATGGGCCCGTGGCTGGATTGGTAAAGGGCAGAGAGCTCCAGTCCGACTCAGACGCCAGCAAGGTGGAGGTGGAGTACTGGTTTGGGCTGGTATCATCAAAGATGAGCTTGTGGGGCCTTTTCGGGTTGAGGATGGAGTCAAGCTCAACTCCCAGTCCTACTGCCAGTTTCTGGAAGACACCTTCTTCAAGCAGTGGTATAGGAAGAAGTCTGCATCCTTCAAGAAAAACATGATTTTCATGCAGGACAATGCTCCATCACACGCGTCCAAGTACTCCACAGCGTGGCTGGCAAGAAAGGGTATAAAAGAAGAAAATCTAATGACATGGCCTCCTTGTTCACCTGATCTGAACCCCATTTAGAACCTGTGGTCCATCATCAAATGTGAGATTTACAAGGAGGGAAAACAGTACACCTCTCTGAACAGTGTCTGGGAGGCTGTGGTTGCTGCTGCACGCAATGTTGATGGTGAACAGATCAAAACACTGACAGAATCCATGGATGGCAGGCTTTTGAGTGTCCTTGCAAAGAAAGGTGGCTATATTGGTCACTGATTTGTTTTTGTTTTGTTTTTGAATGTCAGAAATGTATATTTGTGAATGTTGAGATGTTATATTGGTTTCACTGGTAAAAATAAATAATTGAAATGGGTATATATTTGTTTTTTGTTAAGTTGCCTAATAATTATGCACAGTAATAGTCACCTGCACACACAGATATCCCCCTAAAATAGCTATAACTAAAAACAAACTAAAAACTACTTCCAAAAATATTCAGCTTTGATATTAAAGAGTTTTTTGGGTTCATTGAGAACATGGTTGTTGTTCAATAATAAAATTAATCCTCAAAAATACAACTTGCCTAATAATTCTGCACTCCCTGTATGTCTTCTGTTTATTGACACCGTAACTACAGAGATGCATCATATGTTGGGACTTTATAAATAAAAAATAATAATAATAATAATACTATCAAGAGAATAAAACAAATGTGATACTAGAAGTAAATCAAAAAGTTGTTAAAAATCACATGCTCTATCTGAATTGTGAAAGATTAATTTTGTCTTTACTGTCCTTTTAAGTGTTATCATATCTAACTGTTTCTTTATTTCATATTAATCAAAGCTGGCTTAAATTAATGGGGCATTATAGTCAACAAATATCTGGTGCTTTTTCCCTTTTTTTTTTTTTTTTTTTTTTAAATTGTTCCTGTACTGAATAAACCAACTTTTTTTTTTAATGTGAAAGTTGTCCCTGTCAGCTAGTGAGGGGTAGGAACATTGTACTTCCTATTATATTCACAATAAATTTAAATCACTTTTAAATTATTTTTTTAAAACAACATTTTTAAAAATATTTAATCACTTCTTTTTTCATATACATTTATTTTGAGTAATATGGCCCATCTAAAACTATAAATTATGTGTAATATATATATATAATTTTTTTTATAAATCGTCTACTTACATTTTAGCTAAAAAATATAAAGGGTAATGTATTTTAGTATTATTATCTTTAAGTGATGAGAGGTTATTTAAAAAAAATGCTGTCCATAGTTGCCAAGATTTTAAATTGTATAGACTGCAAAATATTTCACCTAATGGTGAATCATTAATTTTTTTTAAAACATTGTGTTCTACAAGTTTTGTTAGCTTTTGTGTGTGTGTGTTTAGGCATCTACTTGCGGAGCAGTGAGGTTTATTAGCATATGCATGAAGGCAGCTGCTTCAGGGCTTAGCAACCTGTGAATCTGTGCAGCAACAGTAGGAATGCTATCTGGAGCACACAATCTATTTTAGGGCAACCTTTTCTGGCAATACCCTAACATTAAATGCTCTTATATTGGAGAAGAAGTGTTTAATTGAACCGGGACGAGGCTTAATAGTGTCAGAATTTGCTATGTGTACAACACAAATCATTTTGTAATTTTTGTAGAAATTGTGTATTTTTTTAAAAGGAAATTAATATTATTATCATAATAACAATTAGGACTGTAAAGTGTAAATTAATGTAAGATTAAAGGGACAGTCTACTCCAGAATTGTAATTGTTTAAAAAGATAGATAATCCCTTTATTACCCATTCTTCTGACACTGTTATATTAATATACTTTTTACCTCTGTGATTACCTTGTATCTAAGCCTTTGCAGACTGCCCCCTTATTTCAGTTCTTTTGACAGACTTGCATTTTAGCCAATCAGTGCCCTCTCAGATCTCTGGTTAATTTTCCAAAAGTGCCCCAATTGCCCCCAAAATAAAGTATATTGTACTTTTTTGTTTAAAAAAAGTAGCATGTCTCACGGCATGAGAACGAGGCTCCTATTGGAGTCTATGGAAGCATGCTCTATAGAGTGTGCACTGATATTACGAGTGGAGCGCAAATATTGCACATGCGAAAGCGCAATTTTGAGCTCCACTCATAATCTGGCTTTTAATGAGTCCGACCTGAAACTTGATGTTGGCATAAAGTTGACAGGGGCTTTTGGCCATTAGTCTGATCTCAGGCCGGAAATGGGAATATGACTAATAGGTGCTTCATCCGTAAGTCTGATGTGGGCAGTACGTTTGTTGGTCTTAGGCATCTTTGCCTTTGTTGGCCCTTTTTTCCATAAATGCGCAGGGAGCAACATGTATTATGCTTTTTAACAACATGTTATGACCCGAGGCGCAATACATGTTCCGCCCTGCTTAGCCTGCAGCATGAGTGACTCATAAGTGTCCAGGAAAACGTTAAAAGTATTGTGGGCCTTAGCCACTATGCCTAATGGTCAATGCAGGATTAAATGCTTAGCCTTTGCAGATAGACACTAATGAATTAATTAGAAACGGGCGGTGCTGGAGAGGTTGTATAAACCGCTTGTGAATGTGCTCCTTGATTTCTAATTATCATTACTGTGCAGCCATAGTTTAAAGGGACAGTCAAGTAAAAAAAAAAACTTTCATGATTCAAATAGGGCATGCAATTTTAAATAACTTTCCAATTTACTTTTGTCACCAATTTTGCTTTGTTCTCTTTGTATTCTTAGTTGAAAGCTAAACCTAGGAGGTTCATATGCTAATTTTTTAGACCTTGAAGACCGCCTCTAATCTGAAGGCATTTTGACAGTTTTTCACCACTAGAGGCATTAGTTCATGTGTTTCATATAGATAACATTGAGCTCATGCATGTGAATTTACTGAGCAGTGAGCACTGATTGGCTAAAATGCAAGTCTGTCAAATTAACTGAAATAAGGGGGCAGTCTGTAGAGGCTTATATACAAGGTAATCACAGATGTAAAAAGTGTATTTATATAAGTGTTGGTTATGCAAAACTGGGGAATGGGTAATAAAAGGATTATCTATCTTTTTATACAACACAAATTCTTGTGTTGACTGTCCCTTTAAGTCTCGTTGGGCATTTCAAATTAAATAATGTTTTTCAGTTGCATAAAACATTTGAATGGCTGAACAAGTTTACCTAAAATTTGACAGTTTAACCTGAACTGTGAGTCACTACAAAACATTACAACATAAAGTAAATCTGTTTAAAGTGTTTCTTGAGTTACTAATATTTGGAGAAAAAATAAAGTCTGTATTCCAGAAATATAATCATTTGTAAAATCAGTGAAATTATTGGTTTCAGTACAGAGTTAAAGGACCAGTCAATGCAGTAGATTTGCATAATCAACAAATGCATTATAAGAAGACAATGCAATAGCACTTAGTCTGAACTGCAAATGAGTAGTAGATTTTTTTAAAATAAATTGCAAAGTTCTGTCTATTTCCACTCCCCCTGTATCATGTGACAGTCATCAGCCAATCACAAATGCATATACGTATATGCTGTGAAATCTTGCACATGCTCAGTAGGATCTGGTGACTCAAAAAGTGTAAATAAAAAAAAATTAAAACTCTGAGTATCATTCTTAGTGTTAAGTTTTAAATTAATTAAAACAGCTTTATTTTTAACATTATTCATGAAAAATATTTTAACATGCTCTTTGCTTGACAGTTTCTTTAAACGATGGCATTACCTTTACTTTTGCTGCTTAATTATATATAATGTCTAAAAAAAAATAGAGGTGTTCAGTGGCTAATAGATTATAGAGCTTTACAAAACGAGAAAAAATTTAGAAGTCCAATCAATTTGAATAAAATTAGAGGCAGCTATGTAGCAGAGTTAGCCGTGTGAAGTCAGCATGGTGCATTTCAGGGTCTGAGTGTTAGAAATTGCTTGATTTTTTTTGGGGGGGGATTAAATTACATGAAAAGGGGCAACATAAATAATGACAATATATTTCAAAGTAGTTTCATTAGGCATACATGTAAATTTTATATACCAATCTCACAGTGTTTACTGTCCCATTATCAATTCATCCTGTTAAAAAAGGAAAACGTTTTAAAACCTAATTACATTCAAACATTTTCAAAAGGTACAGTTAATATCTGAATGTTACATTCAAAATGTGAAATATGTATAAATGTTCTGTATGTGTTTCATTCAATGTTAACTATAAATGCTCTTAGGTGTTTTTAATTGCTTGACTTACACATTTTCTTCAATGACATCCTTTTGTTCCTTGTTCTCTCATTTTAGAATTCCATTATGAAAGTAGCTTAGAGGTAATTAAAAGGTGCAGGATGAAAAGATGGCGCAGGCACGACTTGTACCGCCAGGACCAGACAGCTTCCATTATTTTACCAGGGAATCACTTGAAGCTATTGAGAAACGCATTGCCGAAGAGAAGGCTAAGAAGCCCAAACAAGAGCACAGAGATGAGGATGACGACAATGGCCCAAAACCAAGCAGTGACTTGGAAGCAGGCAAAAGTTTGCCATTTATATACGGTGACATACCTCCTGGAATGCGATCAGAACCACTGGAGGACCTAGACCCATATTATATGAATCAAAAAGTAAGTTTCACTTTGGCTAGTTTCTATGTAATTTTTGATTCAGCATGACACGTGCTCTTCGAGTTTGTAAATGCATATTAACCCTTGACTGCTGCAACAGTTATTTTCTGCAACTCATTCTCTCAACCAAGGGATTTAAATATGGTCAAAGAAAAAAGAAAAAAAATCACAAATATTGTGTTTTCTTGTGTTATATAAACCAGGTGTTTTAGTTGTATTTTCTGTATTTTTTAATTTTTTTTTACTAAAAATACTTTGTACCCAAATATTTTTCAGTAAACATTTTGCTTTTTTTTTATTTGTTTACATCCCTCAACTAAAGAATTGAATAGAATATTCACAAAATAGGAATCGAGTAGTAAGTTTCAGAATTGTCTTTTAGTTCAAGTAAATGATAAGCTATACATATTTTAAATTCTCTATGGGTAGACTTAAAGACTATTTTTCAGATAGAGCATACAGTTTTTGTTTTTAATCAGATTTACTTCTATTATCAAATTCACTTTGTTCTTTTGGTATCCTTTGTTAAGGAGCCATACTTAGGTCAGTAGCTTAACGGCAGGCATGTGTCTGGAACACTATAAGGTAGAAGTTTTGCAAGACTACTTTTAAAATGTATTACATTGTGCAATCTGCTGCTATCTACTACAGTGCTCAAAAGTGTATCACATTGCAAAAACATTCTTGCAAAACTGCTGCCATATATTGTTCCAGACACATGATACCTACTTACAACAGCAAAGAATACAATGAGAACCAAGTCAGTTTGACAATAGAAGTAACTTGAAATGTAGTTATGCTCTATCTGAATAATACAAAAAGAACATTTTAGATTCATGTCCCAGGATGATCATTTAGACTCTAGAGGTTGAAAAGTTTATCTGGTGGTTTTGCTAAAAAAGTAAAATTTTTCTAAAGGACTGTGATTGACCAACTAATGTCTTCCTTTGATGAAATCTCTCTTGGTTTCTGTATTACCTTTTTATAATGTTTTAATACATGTTTATTGTTTTAATAAAGTTAATAATACAAGAATGTTTTGATGTGAAAGGAAGTGTTTATTTGTAAAAAATTGTATCCAAATTTTGCAAAAAGACCACCAATTTAAGTTAATATCATTAATACAGTATTTGCTACTGTATCGGCTAATACTTTTGGAAAATTCTACTGTTTTTATGCATATTAGATTAAAGGCACATGAAAGCCGAACATTTTTTTTGTGTGATTCAAATAGAGCATACACTTTTTTTTTTTTTTTTTTTTAAAAAAAGCCAATTGACTTCTGTTTTTAAATTTGCTTTGTTTCCATGATATCCTTTGTTGAAGAGATACCTATAGTTGTGTGGAGCACATTCTTGTAAAACAGCTGCCCTGCTTTTCAATTTATAGATAATCCCTTTATTACCCATTAACTAGTTTTGCATAACCAACACAATTCACCTCTGTGATTACCTTGAATCTAAGCCTCTGCAAACTGCCCCCTTATTCAGTTCATTTGACAGACTTGCATTTTAGCAAATCAATGCTGACACCTAGGAACCACACGTGCATGAGCACAATGTTATCAATATGACACACATGAACTAATGCCCTCTAGTCATGAAAAACTGTCAAAATGCATTCATATAAGAGGCGACCTTCAAGGTCTAAGAAATTAGCATATGAGCCTACCTAGGTTTAGCTTTCAAATAAGAATACCATGAGAACAAAGCAAAATTGGTGATAAAAGTAAATTGGAAAGTTGTTTAAAATTACATGCCCTATCTGAATCATGGAAGTTTATTTTGGACTAGACTGTCCCTTTAAGATACCAAGAGAATGAAACAAATTTGATAAAAAAAGAAGTAAATTAGAAAGTTGTTTAAAATTACATGCTCTATCTAGAATCATGAAAGAAAAGATTTTGGTTTAGAGTCTTTAACCTTAACTTGCAATTCTCCAAATTTGTTGAGGACATTTTTTTCCACATGTAGACCACTAATCATGTTAGTGTTAAAATGTCATATAAATAATGAATGGTTCATTTGATTGTTATTAGCCAATGTAAGTTGCATGTACATTAACTTTTCTCCTTCTTGCTGAAATTGTATATCTTTTTGTTTTCCAGACTTTTATAGTATTGAATAGAGGGAAGGCAATCTTCCGTTTCAGTGCCACATCTGCCTTGTATATTTTAACTCCTTTCAACCCTCTTAGAAAAATAGCTATTAAGATTTTGGTACATTCATATCCTTTACAAATGTTCTATAGTTATAAATTGTTTGAATATTGTTTTCACAGGATGGGTGGGATGTTATGATAATTCAGTGTGGTAAATGCATTGACAGGGTGTACCTAACCGGGTTTTCAGGGCTCACCACTGCTACCGGGCCTGTCAAATTAGGGGGCCCTGATCAAGCAGATTTCAGAGCAGTTTGTTTACAGGGATGTAGGTTTTTTTAATCACAAATAGAGGTTTTGTGAATAAAAACAACCAAGAAAAAGAAATATCTGCACATAAAGAAAGCAGTTTGCTGTGGTAAACTTCTTTTTAGTGCTGTAATATTTGTTACGCTTTGCTAGGCTTTCCATCAACTCCCTTTACTTGTTTATGTGTTTGTGCATGTCTTTTTGTGTGTGTGTGTGTGTGTATGTGTCTATGTGTATGTATGTGTTTGTGTGTGCATGTGTCTATGTGTGTGTTTATATGTATGTATGTGTTTGTGTATATGTGTATGTATGTCTGCGTGTGTATGTGTATATGTTTGTGTATATAGGTGTGTGTATGTATGTGTTTTTGTGTGTATGTGTGCATGTATGTTTGTATCTGTGCCTGTTTGTGTGTGTATATATGTTTGCCAAGTGTATATACGTGTATGTATGTATGTCTGCATGTGTATGTGTATATGTGTGTATATACAGTATGTGTTTGTATGTGTTTGTGTGTGTGTGTATGTATGTGAGTATATATGTGTATGTATGTTTTTGTGAGTGTATGTGTGTATATATGTGTGTATATGTGTGTGTGTATACGCTCCTGTGCATTGGTAACCTATTAATGTTACAACAGGTACAGGTGAGCACCATCCATTATTACGGCCTAATATGTAGTTATTGAAATGCTAATTATGGCTGGGGTATTCACTGAGCACAACCAGCTATTCTCTTTAATACCCCCACTGGGAGGTTAATTAGGGTTGTTGTCTCTTGTTGTCTCTTCTACATAGTATACACCTGTATTGACATTTTGAGTATATGTGGTGGTTTCAAAAGGCAACATTAGCTATTTCAAATAACACAATAAAGGTAAATGATTGTGTTGCAAACAATTATATATACTCCACTAGGCCAAATGGACCATTGGAAAGGAAGCACATTAAAAGGGAGAACATATTAGAGTACAATGTCCCTTTTTGGTTCAGCACCTGGTTAGCGCTTGCTGATGGTGGCTAAATGTAGCCACCAATAAGCAAGCGCTATCCAGGGTTCTGAAACAAAAATATGCTGGCTCCTAAGCTATTATTCCTGCCTTTTCAAATAAAGATACCAAGAGAACAAAGACAATTTGATAATAGGAGTAAATTAGAAATTTGCTTTAAATTTGGATGTCATATCCCTTTAAGTTATTAAAAAGTGAATTGTTTTGCATTTGTTATCTTTTAAATCCAATAAGGGAAAGGTGTGTAGCAGGGTTAGCCATGAGAAGTGTAGAGTGTCCATTTCTAGCTCTGAAAATTAGAAAATCTACAATTTTCAGAGCTTAAATGCAAGCAAAGAGGGCAAAATAAATATTGAAAATATATTTCAAAGTTTTTTTAGTATGCATAATTAAACATTGTATATTAAACTCTCAAAGTGTTTTTCTGTCCCTTTAAAACCAATTAGGAAAACATATGTAGCAAGGTGAGCCTTGTAAAGTCTGGAAGGTGCTTTTCCAGGTCTGAGAATTAAAAAAGCTACACATTTTATAGATAAATTGCATGAAACTGGAACAAAATAAATGATGAAACTATGCAGTGTGTTTACTATGCATAACTAAACATTTTTTATAAAAATTCAAGGTGTTTATTGTTACTGTCAGGGGTCCTAGAACTTTGTTTCTGTCTCCTAACCTTTTGGATTATTCTTCATATACCTTTATACAAACAACCTTGTCTAGATAATAAAATGTGTTTGCCTGGCTCCTCAATATTCTTTCTGACTCCTATATTTTCAAATAAATGTGTCATTCCATGATCTGTGTGACACAGACAATTAAATATACTCCAACCCCAGCATAGAAACGTATAGGTTTCTTAACAGACACAAAATATTTAGACCAGGAGAAGCAGATTTTGTGTACAATATACATAAACAAACCAGATTATTTATTATTCTCATCGGAAGTCCCAGAAAGTATGTTAGGCTGATCTGTTCTGGACGAAACATATGACATTTCTTTTAGAGGAAAGCTTTGCACTTTGATACATTTAACAAACTTCTTGTATAATCTCATTGGAATGAGCAGTTTTATAGTTAATCCTTAATGATATAACTGGTCTTTCTCCCATCAAACAACTGAATGCTGTTGACTAAAAAGACAAATTAGTAGATGTATTGCCTCCTACCACTGTACCCCTTCCTGAGCTTTGTAGAATAAAAATAAGCCTGTTGTTGACACATGGGTGAAATATTCTGAGTAGCATTTAAGAAGAATATTGCAAAGCTGAACTATTGATTTTTGTCTGTGCTATGTTTTAGAGGAATAAAAAAAAACAGCTTGAAGATTGACATCAAAATAGGGAATTTCCTTTTTAATTAGAGTAGGTTGGTATGTGCATTTGTATTACACATAATAAATATTACAGAACAATTACACAACTAAATGTAAAGGATTTAGAAAGCTTCTTAAATGGCCCTTGCTTGCAGATGTGGCCCTAGCGTTAGTGAAGCCTTAGGCTAAATTCAAATATGAGGCTTCTCTAATGTTTAATATTTAGTTGGTTGTTTTAACAATATGCTAACAGTGGCGTAAAGGGACAGTATACTATAAAACTGTTTTTCCCTTAATGTGTTTCCAATTAGTTTTTTTACCAGCTGCAGAGTATAAAATGTATGAGATTTGCTTTTTTTAAAGCTTATTTGTGTATATGAATTAGCTGATTTTGGAGCCACAACCTAATAAAATGGGTGGAGCTTGTAGGTATAATCAGATCTCATTACTTCATCACATTGTGTACATATAACTGCTTCTTTATCTTATATCTGTCCATAAACCAATCACTAATACTTGGAGAGAACAATGGAAAGTTAAAATTGTATTACCTTATCTCCTCTATAACCCACTGGGAGTGTAATTTATTTTACTGGCTGTGTTAACACAGCTTGGCCTTGAGGCCAAAAACTCTCAGGATGGGTGGAGATACCACAGGCTAAATAATCTATTTCAAATGCAAATATAAGGGTAATGGAAATACTTGCAAACAATTTAATACACTCCAGCAGGTAAAGTGGATCATTGGGAACAAATTAAAGGGGATAACATTTTGAGTAAACTGTCCCTTTAAGTGCTGATATCTCAAGCCTACATATTATACAATCAGGCTTATAATGTACCATTTCAAATGACAAATACATGATAAAACAGTTATTTGCAGTATATATGACTATATACTGTGTGTGTGTGTATGTATATATATATATATATATATATATATATATATATATATATATATATATATATATATATATATATATATATACATACATACATGCATATTCTCATGTGTGCTAGCCCGACATAAAAATTTGAATATTACACATTCCAATGTTCTTCACATAGAAGAATATGTTCTATTTATTCATAAATAAATATTTATATATATATATATCTGAGGGTTTTTGGTACAATATATAGTTTTACCTATAAATAAATATATATATATATATATATATATATATATATATAAAATTATATATAGGTAAAGTTAATTGGAATGTGAAATATTTACCGTAAGAACACAGTATAACACGTATTAAATATGAATATTGCATAAATAAGCTTTTACATTTTTTCATATACATAAATATACATTTTTAGACGTGTATATGTATGTATTTCAATGTTAAAGCCCTTTTTTTCTAACATCTGAGATCTCATATCTTTGAGTCTTTATAACTTTTGTGTGCAATATTTTAATTTAATAATTTGTATTAGATGGTGTTATTGTGAGGATAGCTGCACTTTGTAGTGTATTTTTCATGTGTTTTGTGCAATTTTTACATTTAACCAGAGCTCTGAGGACGCAGTAATCATTCTATCATAAATTGCGATTGTGCTCAATTAATCGCACTTACTTTCAACTCGTAATACCAGCGGTAAACCAACTAGCTCAAACATCTTGTATAAACCCCTTATCACTCGCAAACAAGCGTTAACTTTTAATCTGGCCCACAGTGATTTATCTTATAAATGTACAGTTTCCATTAGCTAATTGAACCCGATATTGAACAAAAAATACAAATAATTAAATATGTATAGGATAAAAAAATGTAATGTTATCAGAATTGCACATTAGGAATGAATACATTGTCTGTTTATTTTCCTTAACTGCAAGTTACATTATTTAGCATGCTCATTATGTTCACTATTTTGACCAACTGTGTGTTCATGACCATGAGCAACCCTCCGGAATGGACAAAGAATGTAGAGTAAGTATATTTTATTTATTTATTATCCTTTAAAACTGGACAATGTTTAATCATATCTTTACTGCTTCATGTCTAAAATTGGTATAACCTTCAATATTCAACAGTTTGAGAATAAAACCAGTCACTTAGAGATAGATGAAGAGGAGATCCCCCTGAGAATTCTATTTTTATTAACTTAAGTGCACTTTGTCATTTAATTCCAGTTGCATTCTGCTTTGTGTCAGCTTACAGAATAGGCTGTGACTAAAAGAGTAGGAAGTGATTCAATAAAGTTTTTTACCCTTCAAAGCCTGCTCAATGCCAAATGTCAATGTTGTGCTAAACTATTACATTAAGCTGGTAGATAAAGAGATGCACTTCATTTTGTTATTACTTCTGTAGGAAGACACTGTCTTTGAAATAGCAGAGCCCCTTAACCTCTACCTTTTAAATTCTAGTATTTAATATATACAAATTTCCCACACATTTACTTATGTCAGTGTCTCATTTTTTGTGTTAAGAAATTAAAGGGACACTGAAACCAATTTTTTTCTTTTGTGATTCATATAGAGCATGCAATTTTAAGCAACTTTCTAATTTACTCCTATTATCAATTTTTTCTTCATTCTCTTGCTTTCTTTATTTGAAATAGAAGGCATCTAAGCTAAGGAGCCAGCCAATATGTGGTTCAGAACCATGGACAGCACTTGGTTATTGGTGCTGTCCAATCAGCAAGGACAACCCAGGTTGATCACCAAAAATGGGCTGGCATCTAAACTTAAATTCTTGCTTTTCAAATAAAGATACACAGAGAATGAAGAAAATGTGATAATAGGAGTAAATTAGAAAGTTGCTTAAAATTACATGCTCTATCTGAATCATGAAAGAAAAAAATTGGGTACAGTGGGTACAGCGTATCATGTCCGCCAGACATTTCTGAATGGTACTTTGTAATCAAAACAACAGTGGCAATTTACATGTACTCATTAAAGTCTTTTTATATGCTTAGTTTATATCAGCAGTTAATCACCAATAGATTTACATGCAAAATACATTTTAAAAGACATACTCTAACTCACAAAGCTTTTAAACTTAGAGCTAAAATCCCTCTCAGGAGTCACAACCTTTTTCTGCTGCTAAGCATAAAACAGCCAATCATTGGTTGGTATTTGGGTATGCAATACTGATCAGTTCACCATCTATTTCCTTTCCCAGAGAAGAACCTTAGCTATGTTTTTTTTTCTTCAATATCTTTGTGGGGGGTTAAACACATATAGCAAGCAAGAGATACTAATGCAAAAATGATATGGACTATCAAATGAAATAAAGCATGTTATGTTTGCAGTTGAATATCCCTTTAAAGCTGTCATTTCATTATGAACACAATACATAGGATCTTGCATAATGTAATTGAAAAACGCTATATTTAGTTTATTTATAGTATTATAGTTTCAATGGCCACCGCTGTTGGTTGAATGATCAATGTTTTTTATTGAAATACAAATATTGATATTACCTGAAAAACATTACCGTTATTATTAGCGGTACAATAATTGCTGTTACCATGCATTGATTATTAATGCAAATAAGTACTGGAATTCTCATGAGTTTCACAAAAGTTTTACTATAATTGGTAGCATGTACACTGAAGGAGCAAAGCCTATCTAACTTAAAGGGATATGAAACCCAATTTTTTTCTTTCATGATTCAGATAGAGCATTCAATTTGAAACAACTAGTATACTTTTGTTATAAAAATGTTTTCGTTCTCTTGGTATCTTTATTTAAAAAAAAACAAAAATCTAGAATGTAAGCTTAGGAGCCAAACTATTTTTGGTTCAGAACCTGGGTAGTGCTTGCTGATTGGTGGCTAAATGTATCCACCAATCAGCAAGCGGCTACCCAGGTGCTAAACCAATAATGGGCAGGCTCCTAAGCTTACATTCCTGCTTTTTAAAATAAAGATACCAAGAGAACGAAGAAAAATTGAAAATAGGAGTAAATTAGAAAGTTGCTTAAAAAGGTATGCTCCATCTAAATCATGAAAGAAAATATATGGGTTTCATATCCTTTAAAAATATTTGTAGGACAACTATAGAAACATTTAAACATGGTCATTATATTGTATAGACATTACTATAATCCCAATTGAAAAGGCCTTATTTGTGCACCTGTCCTGAATGATCTAATTAGAGAGTAATTAAGTGGTTTCTAAAGTTTTAGAGAAATTAGACTTACACTAATGTTCTATACATAAACTGGGTTACACCATTCTATACACAAGCTTTTGTTTACAATGACAGTATGTTCTCCTTAGTTTAGTTATCTGATGCATGTGACAGCAATATGGCGCAATTAATAATATCTGGCATTATTTCTGCAGGTACACATTCACAGGAATTTATACATTTGAATCACTCATAAAAATTCTTGCAAGAGGTTTCTGTTTAGAAAGATTTACCTTTCTGCGAGACCCATGGAACTGGCTGGATTTCAGTGTAATCTTAATGGCGTAAGTATCAAAAAGCTTTATTTTACAACACTGTGAAATAAAATGAAGGCAGCTATGCACTCATCTCCCAAAACAATTTTCACATGGCTTTATTTACCTGATGCATGATTGTACAAGCTTAAATTAGGAGCACAACAGATCTTTTCATGCATTGACCTTGGAGCTAGTAGAGTACTAACTAATGGATAAAAAGATAATAAACCCCTCTTGGTTTCATGTAAAAATTGTGCTTTGCCTTACTGTCCCGGGAAGGCCAAAAATCACATTCTGTAACCTGCAAATATTGCAAATCATATAGCTGCTTTAAGCAATTTGCAGCATTTTAAAAACCTGGGTGACCGATTTTGTTTCTTGCCCTTTTTTAGGGAGAGTGAGACAAAGAACGATTTTTACCCATAAGCAAGAGGTGTTTAATGTCCGTTAAGGAGAACAATTTGCGTGCTGATGATGTTGCTTATAGATGGTGATTCCTTTTAGTCATGCAAAATATTTTAGTTGAAATATTTATACGTTCAGGTGGTTACTGCAGCATTTGGGAAGTTGCATATTGCCTGAACTGACTGGTACAATTCCATTGCCTCACACATTGTGATTTTGTTACAAAATATAAATATAGGTAATCCACCATTGTTATTGTAGTCCATTTTATTCAGAGTCTTGGTGTATGATTATATTTTAAAAAAATAATTCAGCCTCATTTTACTTAGCAAACAGTAAGTACATCATTGGTCATTCATTCAAAGCAACTAGAGACAGCAGGGACATTGAACAACAGTTGTTGTTTCTATTTCCACAAAGGAAAGATACTTTTATAAAGGCAAGTTTATTGTTTCACGTGATATAAGCAATTGCACTGAGAAACAAAAATGAGTCTGCCCTGCACTAAAACCACACCGTTTATATACATTTACAGAGCACACTAGAGCGCTTACACACAGCCTTTTATGGCTACATCATACACTTAAAAATAACATACATTTATACATATCTTGCTATATGAGTGTCTGCTTACAATACCAGAATGTCCTTACAAGCCATGTCAAACATTCCAGTATTGACACCTGCCTTCTGTATTATAAAAATAAAAATCTACCAACTGTTAATAGATCAAGAATACATTAAGAATTTCACACTAAAAGAAATAAATCAGCAATTCCCCACTCTGAAGTATTCCTACTCGGAATAGCTTCCTTCCACAAAGGGCATTGGCACTAACCTCAGCAATTAACCCTATAACAGTAACACCTTGTTAAGTATTATTTGAACATAGTGGAAATTCAACTTTGGGTATTTTTCTATCAGACAAACATGTTTACAACAAAAAAATAAATTAGATTTCATCTATGAAGGTTGGAAGAAATAGACTTTCCATTGATAATGTCCACAAAAAAAGGTTAAAGGAACATGGAAGTCAAAATTAAATATCCATGGTTGAGATAGAGTTTGAAAAGTTAAAGAAGTTACAAATTTACATCTACCAGCAAATGATGCCCCCCCCCCCACTGTTGTCCTGTATTGAAACTTAGCTATTTTCCATGAGAGCATACTGTGATAGGCTTTGGAGTGTGCATGTGTCTTGAGCACTATATAACAGTAGTTTTTGCAATGTTACACATATAGTGATCAGGTCACTTGTACACTTTCATGAGGAGGAGCTAAGTTTAATAAAGGATAGAAAGAGAGAGAAGTAAATCTGCTATTATAAATACATTGGAAAGTTTGTGAGGGTTTTTTTACATTGTACTTTCTATCTGAATGATGAAAGTTTAATATTGATTTCCATGTTACATTAATATTTTAGAAACAATTAGGTGCAGGAAGAGTGTCCCTTAGCAGTGGGACTGTTGGTATGCTTATTAAAGGGATACTGAACCCAATTTTTTTTTCTTCCATGATTCAGATAGAGTATGCAATTCTAATTTACTCCTATTATCAATGTTTATTTGTTCTTTTGCTATCTTTATTTGAAAAAGCAGGAATGTAATCTTACGAGCAAGCCCCTCTTTTGGTTCAGAACACTGGATAGTGCTTGCTGATTGGTGGCTGCATTCAGCCACCATTCAGCAAGTGCTACCCAGGTGCTGAATCAAAGATGTGCCAGCAACTAAGCTTGCATTCTCGTTTTTTCAAATAAAGATACTAAGAGAACGAAGAAAAATGAATAATAGAAGTAAATTAGAATGTTGCTAAAAATTGCATGCTTTATCTGAATCATGAAAAAAATTTTGGTTTCAGTGTCCCTTTAAGTCCTAAATAGGATTAAAATGTGGCTTTGAAGAAAGTGGTATAATGAGGGGATTAGGAAAAGGTTAGGATCTAATTAATGATAGAAAACACAGGTACTAGAAATATATTAGTGCTATATGAAGCTGAGCCTCTTACTATACAGATTAGGTAGCATTTGAACATGTTAAGAAATAATTCTTTATTTTATGGGTGCTATATAGAAGATTGTTCAAATTTACTGCAATTCCTTTTAAAAAAAATCTAATATATGACATTTAACCAGTATATCTTTTGTTTGGTTACATGTTTGCTAATATGTTCCACATAATTGATATTATAATTACAGCACATAAAAAATCTACAATTTTTTGTCTTCTTTGAAAAAATATAGGGTTTCAAAAGTTTTCTCCTCTTGGCAAAAAGGCTCACCAACTGTAACCAACTCCCTTTTCTATAGGATCAGTAAATTAATTGTTAATTCTCTTTGGTGCCAACATCAATGTAGCCATGTAATAGGGTAACTTATTTATACCTATTCACTTATTCATTACATTTTGCTCGTCAAATCATATAGGGGAAACTAAAAGTAAGTTGAAGGCTTAGTTGTTTCTAATGTTTTTTTCAAACATTTAAGATTAGTTAAATGAGTATTTGGCCAGAAAAGTTGGAATAATGCATTGTATGCCCTGATGCTCAGTAAGTATGCTGCCCCCTAATATTGGTATAATGCATATGGGTTCATATAAAAAAATGTTCTCTTCTAGCGCCTACCTCATTCTGCCCAGCATTCTTACACAATTTGAACATGTTCTTTGGATTGTACAAAATATTATAGTCCCATATATCTTTAATTCCCACTAGCATCTATATAACATAAGGGTTCATAAACATTATAAGTATACTGAAAAAGTCAAGTGGCTGGTACTTATGAAATTATTATTTATTGTATATATTATTTATTTCCAGTGGCTGAAATATATAAACAATACTAGTCATAGCACACAATGAACACATTTTGTGCTTTCTATCCTATTCATTATTTAAATGCACAGTACTATATTTTAGTCAATGCTTTGCAGTAATAAGTAAACGTTTAATCAAATATAATTTTTTTAAATCATTACTTTAAAGGGATATGAAACCCAAACATTTTCTTTTATGATTCAGACAAAGCATACATTTAAAAAAAAAAACGTTTTCGATTGACTTCTTATTATCAAGTTTCTTTCGTTCTTATGGTATTCTTTGTTGAAGAGATATCTAGATAGGTAGTGTGCATGTCAGGAACACTACATGGCAGGAAAAAGTGCTGCCATTTAGTACTCTTGAAAATGTTTAACATTCTTGCAAAACTGCTGTATGTTCATGCTGCTGTGCTTACCTAGCTGCTCTTCAAGAAAGGTTAGCGAGAGAACAAAGATAATTTGATAATAGGAATACATGGTAAAGCTGTTTAAAATGACATGCTCTATCTGAATCATGAAAGAAAAATGTTGTGTTTCATGTCTCTAACTTAAAGGGACACTGAACCCACATTTTTTTTTTTCTTTCGTGATTCAGATAGAGCATGCAATTTTAAGCAACTTTCTAATTTACTCCTATTATCAAATCTTCATTCTCTTGCTATCTTTATATGAAAAAGAAGGCATCTAAGCTAATTTTTGATTTAGGACCCTGGACAGCACTTGTTTATTGGTGGGTGAATTTATCCACCAATGGTCAAGAACAACCCAGGTTGTTCACCAAAAATGGGCCGGCATCTAAACTTACATTCTTGCTTTTCAAATAAAGATACAAAGAGATTGAAGAAAATTTGCTAATAAGAGTAAATTAGAAAGTTGCTTAAAATTGCATGCTCTATCTGAATCACGAAAGAAAGAAAAATGTGGGCTCAGTGTCCCTTTAAAGCTTGATACTTGCATGGCAGAATTATATCGGGCATATTAATACATAGGTTTTTGTGAATGTATATTTATCCTCCTTTTTCTCTCTTACATTGCCATTAAAATGTAATAAAATATGCAGACTGTTGTTTGAAATGCTATCTTAATTAGATTTTTGCTTTATAAATTCAAATATGCCTATCTTTATTACAACTTTGGTACGGTTAATTCTAAATGTTTTATTTAACATTTCATTTAAAACTTTAGATTATTTCTAAGTGCCTACTGTGATTCTCATAGCAGAAAGAGGCATATTTTCTTTACTCAGCAGGAAAAAAATTAGTTCCAAATTTGTATTTCCACTATCTTTGATACAATTATATGAATCTATAAATTATATAAATACAGTGAAAATGTTGGTGTGCGAAAAATTCTACAATTGCTTAAAAAAAGCTTTAGACACATCGGTGTTGTCATTTGGTATTTAGCACATATTATATTGACATTAATTCTTGCTCCCTAGACTTTTCTTTTAATTGAATGCCCAGTATAAAGTTGTCACCGTTTTCCTAACCATTTTTAAATACATACCAAACATGACATTTAACCTCACCCAATTGCAGCACCCATAAATATATTGTAACAGAAGATTGTTACTAAATTGTTAAAAATTAGATTGTTATAATTTTTGATCTTTGAAGTCCTGTAAAAGCCAAAATGCTGTATCAACTCTGTTGGTGAATACTTGGGGGTCGATCTGATATAAAGCGTCGCCCGCAAAAGCCGGCGACGCCAATATTTGCGCGGATTTGGTATCACATATACGGCGTAACCTAGAAGTTACGCGCGTATATTTCTGCCGTCGCCCGCAGTTTTTTGGGCCATAGGCAGGTATACCAAACCCGCGCAGTTTGGTATCCAATATGCAGCGTAAGGACTTACGTGGCGAAAATGGAGAAAACTTACTCCATTTTCACCTCGCCACAAAAAGCAGCCGTAAGAAGCCTTACGCTGACTATTGGAGCCCCGTAACTCCCTAAACTAACTAGAAAATAAACCTAACACCTAACGCATGCGCAATGTCTATCTACCTGTCAACCGCGATCCCCCCCCCCCCCCCCGAAATCCCTAATAAAGTTATTACCCCCCTAAACCGCCGCTCCCGGACCCCGCCGCCATCTACATAAACTAACCCCCTACTGTGAGCCTCTAAAACCGCCGCCATCTACCTTATCTATCCCCTAATCTGACCCCTTACACCGCCGCCACCTATATAAAAATGATTAACCCCTAATGTAAGCCCCTTACACCGCCGCCATCTCTATTAAAATGATTAACCCCTAATTTAATCTACCTACCCCCGCCGCCAGCTATATTATCTATATTAACCCTAAGTATATTATAGTTAATATAGGTATTACATTATATATATTAACTATATTAACCCTAATTATATTAGGGTTAATATAGTTAATATAGTTACTATAGTATTTATATTAACTATATTAACTCTATCTAACCCTAACACCCCTAACTAAATTCTTATTAAATTAATCTAATTCATTTATAAACTAAAATGTTCCTATTTAAATCTAAATACTTACCTATAAAATAAACCCTAAGATAGCTACAATATAATTAATAATTACATTGTAGCTATGTTAGGGTTAATATTTATTTTACAGGTAAATTGTTAATTATTTTAACTAGGTATAATAGCTATTAAATAGTTATTAACTATTTAATATCTACCTAGTTAAAATAATTACCCAATTACCTGTAAAATAAATCCTAACCTAAGTTACAAATACACCTACACTATCAATAAATTAAATAAACTACAAACATCTATCTAAAAATACAATTAAATTAACTAAACTAAATTACAAAAAAAAAACACTAAATTACAAAAAATAAAAAAAAGATTACAAGATATTTAAGCTAATTACACCTATTCTAAGCCCCCTAATAAAATAATAAACCCCCAAAATAAAAAAAATTCCCTGCCCTATTCTAAATTCAACAAATTTCAAAGCTCTTTACCTTACCAGCCCTTAAAAGGGCCTTTTGTGGGGCATGCCCCAAAGAATTCAGCTCTTTTGCATACAAGAAATACAATACCCCCCCCCCCATTACAACCCACCACCCACATACCCCTATTCTAAACCCACCCAAACCCCCCTTAAAAAAGCCTAACACTACCCCCCTGAAGATCTCCCTACCTTGTCTTCACCACACCGGGCCGAACTCCTGATCCGATCCGGGCGATGTCTTCCTCCAAGCGGCAAAGAAGAATTCTTCCTCCGGCGATGTCTTCCTCCAAGCGGCAAAGAAGAATTCTTCCTCCGGCGACGTCTTCCTCCAAGCGGCAGCAAAGTCTTCATTCTTCCGGCGGCATCTTCAATCTTCTTTCTTCGCTCCGCCGCCGCGGAGCATCCATCCCGGCCGACTGCTGAACTTGGAATGATGTACCTTTAAATGACGTCATCCAAGATGGCGTCCGCCGAATTCCGATTGGCTGATAGGATTCTATCAGCCAATCGGAATTAAGTTAAAAAAATCTGATTGGCTGATTGAATCAGCCAATCAGATTCAAGTTCAATCCGATTGGCTGATCCAATCAGCCAATCAGATTGAGCTCGCATTCTATTGGCTGATCGGAACAGCCAATAGAATGCGAGCTCAATCTGATTGGCTGATTGGATCAGCCAATCGGATTGAACTTGAATCTGATTGGCTGATTCAATCAGCCAATCAGATTTTTTTAACTTAATTCCGATTGGCTGATAGAATCCTATCAGCCAATCGGAATTCGGTGGACGCCATCTTGGATGACGTCATTTAAAGGTACATCATTCCAAGTTCAGCAGTCGGCCGGGATGGATGCTCCGTGGCGGCGGAGCGAAGAAAGAAGATTGAAGATGCCGCCGGAAGAATGAAGACTTTGCTGCCACTTGGAGGAAGACGTCGCCGGAGGAAGAATTCTTCTTTGCCGCTTGGAGGAAGACATCGCCGGAGGAAGAATTCTTCTTTGCCGCTTGGAGGAAGACATCGCCCGGATCGGATCAGGAGTTCGGCCCGGTGTGGTGAAGACAAGGTAGGGAGATCTTCAGGGGGGTAGTGTTAGGCTTTTTTAAGGGGGGTTTGGGTGGGTTTAGAATAGGGGTATGTGGGTGGTGGGTTGTAATGGGGGGGGGGGGTATTGTATTTCTTGTATGCAAAAGAGCTGAATTCTTTGGGGCATGCCCCACAAAAGGCCCTTTTAAGGGCTGGTAAGGTAAAGAGCTTTGAAATTTGTTGAATTTAGAATAGGGCAGGGAATTTTTTTTATTTTGGGGGTTTATTATTTTATTAGGGGGCTTAGAATAGGTGTAATTAGCTTAAATATCTTGTAATCTTTTTTTTATTTTTTGTAATTTAGTGTTTGTTTTTTTTTGTAATTTAGTTTAGTTAATTTAATTGTATTTTTAGATAGATGTTTGTAGTTTATTTAATTTATTGATAGTGTAGGTGTATTTGTAACTTAGGTTAGGATTTATTTTACAGGTAATTGGGTAATTATTTTAACTAGGTAGATATTAAATAGTTAATAACTATTTAATATCTATTATACCTAGTTAAAATAATTAACTATTTACCTGTAAAATAAATATTAACCCTAACATAGCTACAATGTAATTATTAATTATATTGTAGCTATCTTATGGTTTATTTTATAGGTAAGTATTTAGATTTAAATAGGAATATTTTAGTTTATAAATGAATTAGATTAATTTAATATAAATTTAGTTAGGGTTAGATAGAGTTAATATAGTTAATATAAATACTATAGTAACTATATTAACTATATTTACCCTAATATAATTAGGGTTAATATAGTTAATATATATAATGTAATACCTATATTAACTATAATATACTTAGGGTTAATATAGATAATATAGCTGGCGGCAGGGTAGGTAGATTAAATTAGGGGTTAATCATTTTAATAGAGATGGCGGCGGTGTAAGGGGCTTAGATTAGGGGTTAATAATTTTAATATAGATGGCGGCGGTGTTAAGGGCTCACTTTAGGGGGTTATAGATATAATATAGCTGGCGGCGGGGTACGGGAGCGGCGGTTTAGGGGTTAATAACTTTATTAGGTTGCGGCGGGGTAAAGGAGCGGCGGTTTAGGGGTTAATAGCTTTTTTATTGTTAGGCTAGTGAGGGGGGATAGCGGATAGAGGGTTAGACAGTGCGGGCTATGTTAGGGAGGCGTGTTAGACAGTGCGGGCTATGTTAGGGAGGCGTGTTAGACAGTGCGGGTGTTTTAGACTTTAGTCAGGTTTTATAGGCGCCGGCAGATTCTAACGTGGCGCAAGTCACTGGCGACGCCAGAAATTTGTACTTACGCAGATTTCTGGACATCGCTGGTTTGTGAGACTTACGGCACGTTAGCATCTGACGGCGACCTATATGGGATGGCTCGAGTTGCGAGCTGAAACTGCGGGCGACGCCGGTTCCCTCGCTTGCGCCGCAAACTGCGATCGATATCGGATCGCGCCCTTGAAGTCTGTTTTATTTTTATTCTGTTCTATAATGTCCTCTTTTTATGCTGAAACCAGAAAGTTCTATATAACATTTCAGCATCTTCCAGAAAACTGAATAACTCTGTACTATGGACCCATTACACTTATACAGCTTTTGTTTTTCTGTAAAAAGAATGTGCTTTGTCCCATGCACCATAGAGAGGCAAAATCACAAAATCTTTAAGCTTTTTAAAATGCTGAATTTTTCATAAACCAGCTTTTTTAGTATTCAGCATTTGCTGGTTACAGAATTTGTTGACCTCTCTAGAGTGTGGGACTAGCACAATTTTCACAAAAAAAGTAACAAGTGTTTAATGTGATTTTATAAAACACTTATATTTAGACGTAATACTTAAGAAACAAAAAGCACTGCATTTTACAGCGTTATTTTGTATTGAGCTTGAGGGCAACTTTTAACTCCCCACTTGCAATATGAGAGCAGAATGAGCATTCTAATAGTGCACACTGTGCTAAGTATTAAAAGTATATTGTGTGCTAAAAAAGTTTTGCCAGCATTTTAAATCTTTGGTTAAAATGTTTAACTATGGACTTGTAATACCAGAATGTGTGTTATTCTTTGCATGAGACTGAGCATAAGATAACGCACCCTGCAATATTGATTGCGCTCCACTTGTATTCTAGCCTTGTATGTTTTAAAATGATTATAGCTACAAGGTTACACTTATGTATGTATGTATGTATATATATATATATATATATATATATATATATATATATATATATACACACACACAGTACTTCTTTTCACAATATAAGCTTTACAAACAGACCTTAAGATATTTCAAATTTAAAGCAAATATTCATCTATAAATCATAAATAATGATTGAATTGAAAAACACGTTTCCAAAATCTTTAAAACCTTTTTTTAATATCTTAAACAAATGGACACACCAAAATAGTGTTAAATCAACAGCTGTTTTCTTACTCTACTCCTGGAGAATACATCTCAGTTTGCTTTTGTCTATATTAAAGGGACAGTCAACACCAGAATTGTTGTTGGTTAAATAGAGAGATAATCCCTTTATTACTCATTCCACAGTTTTGCATAACCAACACAGTTATATTAATATACTTTTTACTTCTGTGACTAACTTGTATCTAATCATCTTCTGACCGCCCCTAATCACATGACTTTTAGTTATTATCTATTGACTTACATTTTAGCCAATTAGTGCAGTGTCTGCCACTAGCCACGGGCGTGATTACAATGTTATCTATATGGCCTACATGAACTAGCTCTCCCCTGCTGTGAAAAGCTAATAAAAAAGAGGCGGCCTTCAAGGGCTTAAAAATTATCATATGAGCCTTTCTAGGTTTGCTTTCAACTAGAATACCAAGAGAACAAAGCAAAATTGTTGATAAAAGTAAAATGGAAAGTTGTTTAAAAATGGCATGCCCTATTTGAAAAATTAAAGTTTGTTTTGGACTTGACTGTCCCTTTAACAGCATAACAAATAACAGTCTCACTTTAGACCATGTTATTATTCAGAGTTATCTTTATTATGCTGTTATTCTCAAACAGTGAATCCATACAAAGGTAGTTTCATAGCAGAAATTAAGGCAAGATTGAAGAAATCGGATTCAGTAACTGTCTTCCACCAATGGTTAAACTTTAGGACTAGTGATTGTGTTGCATTGGTGTTGCACAAACATCCTTTTATGGGCAGATCAAACCAGAGATCCCATAAGAAAAACATTTGTTTTAAACCAGCCCTCTGACTGAGTTTGAAATGAGGACATGACATTTGTGCATTAATGTATTTACCAATATTGACTACAGCCCATTAATCTTTCAGATTCTATAGAGCTTTTTCACTTATTAGCAAAACTGAGTATAGTTTGTCTTTCAAGCCAGTCAGACGCAGTACTTTGTTGGTTTAAGTGTTTGTGCTTGATCTTATTGCACCTGTTTCTTGTTCTGCTTCTTTTGGGTTTTGACTCCAGGCTTATTATCCAAATTTCTTTATTAATAACATGCCCTCACTTTCTTTTCTGTCTCATTTGGGGCCTGATAATAAAAGACTCACCGGCATAGAGAGAAATCTTGCTTAATCTTTGGGGGCTTTTTGTGAGCATTTTATTGTAATGTAGGTGTCTCTCCTTCACATCCAGAGCCCTATATATTGAGATAAACAGCTCTCAAGCTAAAAGTTGCCTTAATAACATTGTTTGAGGGATTTCACTGGACTTAGAAAACTTCTTTGATTATCTTACCAGAGCATAGAACGTTAGATCATCGCGACCTTGGTCTGAATCTCTCTGTTATTCTTTGAGTTTGACAGACTTTTGTTTTCAAGGTTGTATGAATTTAATAAAGTCTATTTGAATGCTGAGGTACACTGCAGCCCATAGTGAAGTTGCTCACCTTTCAGAGATCCAGGTTTTCTATTCTTGTCCTACTGTTCCTCTGTTTTGCTCAATGCCAATAGTATGTGTCTATTTGTAATGAAGTTCTCTGTGTGTACATATCTAAGTCTGATGTAGTCTCACATCAGCCATGAACTCCAAGACTACAGAGCCAGTGATTACATGAGTCCAGTATTCTTCCATTTCCCTCAGTTCCAAGCTGCAGTTAATATTACTCCCTTAGTCTTTCTATTTTATCTCTGGTCTACTCCAAGCTATGGCTTCTGTTGCAGCCAGGGTCCTCTTGTTCCAGGTTTGCTCTTCTCCAAGGATCAATTATTGCTTTTATCCCAAGACCTCTTATTCTGAACACTAGCTTAATTGCATTACAATTCATCTTTTGTCTTTTTTCATTTTTTTGGAGGCAACCAATCAAAAGCCATATCATCAAAGACAGTATTCAAAGCTTTGAGTGTTCTCTCTGCCTTCTCTTGCTTGATGCCTAGGGATAAGCCAAGGATTACCAATAATGTACAGTAGCACTACCAATGTACCACAGAGAGGTATTGCCATACAAGAGCAGTAGTTCATTGGAAAAGTGTAAATCACAACTGCACATAATTAGTAGTGCTACTGCAGATGTATGATGCCCTTTGGACAATGCTTTACGCAATAAACAAGAGAAAAACCTTTATGTACAGTATACTGCAATTGAGAATCCTTTATCAGACAGATCCTCTAAAGAAAAAAAAAATCGGACATAAACCTGCAGAAGAGTACGTTTATTTTTTTTTTATAGTTTGCAAAAGAAGAATGCATATTTTGTAAATATTCCTCTCTAATTCTTCACATTAACCAAAGGGAAGTTGGTTTCTTCATGTAGATTATGCTGTTATTGAAGAAGGGTATTCTTTGAGTGCAGTGCACCTATTTACTGAAATTATAAATGCACTGTACATAGACTGTGTTTACTGAATGTGACCATATCCCCATACTGGTGATAGTTTATATCTTTTAGAATTAGCTTTCATTTTTTCTTTAATGATTTAGATAAAGCATGCAATTTTAAGCAACTTTCTAATTTACTCCTACAATCAATTTGTATTAGTTCTCTTGCTATCTTTATTTAAAAAGTAGGAATTTAAAGCTTAGGAGCCAGCCCATTTTAGGTTCAGCACCATGGATAGCACTTGCTTATTGGTTGATACAGTTAACAAACCAATAAGCAAGCATAACCCAGGTTCTTAACCAAAAATGGGCCGGCTTTAAGCTTTACATTGCTGCTTTTCAAATAAAGATAGCATGAGAACAAAGAAAAATTGATACTAGGAGTAAATTAAAAAGTTGCATGCTCTATCTGAATCATTAAAGAAAAAAAATGGGTTTAGTGTCCCTTTAATGTTAAAATGCGTTATATACAAATGTAGCACAGTTTGTGAACCATTGGGGCCCATTTATCAAATGTCTGTCGGACCTGATCCGATAGTGCGGATCAGGTCCGACAGACATCACTGAATGCGGAGAGCAATACGCTCTCCGTATTCAGCATTGCACCAGCAGCTCTTGTGAGCTGCTGGTGCAACGCCGCCCCCTGCAGATTCGCGGCCAATCGGCCGCGAGCAGGGGGGTGTCAATCAACCCGATCGTACTCAATTGGGTTGTATTGTAGCGATTGTGTCTTTAGACCGCTGCTCCATAACTTGTGTTTCTGGCGAGTCTTCAGACTCGCCAGAAACACAGGTCCTCAAGCTACATTCGGAGCTTGATAAATGGGCCACATTGTCTTTATACGCTACTTAGTTCACAAAATTCTTGAAGTGCTACATGGATAGATAAAATGGTTTAAGTTTGTTACATGAATTTCAGAATTATATCAGAATTGTGGCCAATCATTGCTACTATTTAGGGCTACAGCTTTCTTTAGTAAGTCATGATGTTGGGTTTACAGTATTCTGTGTATTATTGCCATTACATGATGGGCAAAGTACATTGTAGATTACAACTGTACTGCACAGAAAATACTAAAGTCATAGCATGTGTTCATATAGCAGTGTATTGCTTCATGATGATACAATGCTTGTTCAAGAATGTCACTTGATATCAACTCTGCTTCATCTCATTCCATAAATGTATAACCGCTTCTTCCTACTGCATTGCAAAAGTAGGCCAGAAAGTTTATCTATCCCTCTATATGCATTTTTTACATCTCAGAACATACACATCAGATTATTTTGCACTAGTATTTTTAGAAGCCTGGGCACAATATAATACATGAAAGAAATGTCTCAAAATTGTGTTTAATGTAATGCCTTTCAAAGCTTGGCCGTAAGTCAAAATTGACTCCTGAAAGATGTTTGCACTAATTAAAAAAGTCTAAAAATTATTTACTTTCTAGTTTTCCCTTTTTCCCAAAATTGAAATTGTTCTTTTTTTTGTGGAGCTTTTTTATTTATTATTTTTTTATATTTTTTTTTTATAAATATCAGTATTTCTTAATGCTGACCTAATCACATGAGTAAAATCATTGTTTAAAGCACTGACATATCAGAGTAGCATCATATACATACATACACATACATACACCCATACATACATACACACATATATACCCATCACTAATAAGTAAACATAACAGAACAAGATCTTATAAAAGAATATATGGCTAGATTACGAGTTTTGCGGTAAACTGAAAATGCAGCGTTAACAGGTCCTAACCCTGCCTTTTCACTACCGCTGGTATTACGAGTCTTGCAGGTTTAGGGGCACCGCACACTTTTTTGGCCTTACCGCAAACCAACTTAAGTAAAGTTTGTAAACCCTTTTTTCTATGGGACTTCCATAGCGCTGGTATTACGAGTTTGTCCTGGGAGGCCAAAAAGTGAGCGGTACACCCTACCCCGTAACGCATTCTAAAGTCAGTAGTTATGAGTTTTACACTACAACGCTGTAGCATAAAACTCATCAATAAAGTGCTAAAAGGTACACTAACACCCATAAACTACCTATTAACCCCTAAACCGAGGCCCTCCCGCATCGCAAACACTATAATAAAATGTTTAAACCCTAATCTGCCGCTCCGGACATCGCCGCCACTAGAATAAACATATTAACCCCTAAACCACCGCACTCCCACCTCGCAAACACTAGTTAAATATTATTAACCCCTAATCTGCCTCCCCTTACATCACTTCCACCTACATTATACTTATTAACCCCTAATCTTCTGCTCCGGACATCGCTGCAACCTACATTATATTTATTAACCCCTAATCTGCTGCCCCCAACATTGCCGCCACCTATCTACATTTATTAACCCCTAATCTGCCGTCCCCAACATCGCCGCCACTATTCGAAATTTATTAACCCTTTAAACCTAAGTCTAACCCAAACCCTAACACCCCCTAACTTAAATATAATTTAAATAAATCTAAATAAAATTACTATCATTAACTAAATTATTCCTATTTAAAACTAAATGCTTACCTATGAAATAAACTCTAAGATAACTACAATATAACTAATAGTTACATTGTATCTAGCTTAGGGTTTATTTTTATTTTACAGGCAAGTTTGTATTTATTTTAACTAGGTAGAATAGTTATTAAATATTTATTAACTATTTAATAACTACCTAGCTAAAATAAATACAAATTGACCTGTAAAATAAAACCTAACCTATGTTACAATAACACGTAACACTACACTACAATTAAATAAATTCCCTACATTAAATACAATTAAATTAGCTAAATCACAAAAAAAACCCACTAAATTACAGAAAATTAAAAACAAATTACAAGATCTTTTAACTAATTACACCTAATCTAATAGCCCTATCAAAATACCCCCCCCCCCAAATAAAAAAAAAACCCTAGCCTAAACTAAACTATCAATAGCCCTTAAAAGGGCCTTTTGCGGGGCATTGCCCCAAAGAAATCAGCTCTTTTACCTGTAAAAAAAAATACCAACAACCCCCCCAACAGTAAAACCCACCACCCACACAACCAACCCCCCAAATAAAATATTAACTAATAAAACCTAAGCTCCCCATTGCCCTGAAAAGGGCATTTGTATGGGCATTGCCCTTAAAAGGGCATTTAGCTCTATTGCTGCCCAAAGCCCTAACCTAAAAATAAAACCCACCCAATACACCCTTAAAAATTCCTAACACTAACCACCGAAAATTCACTTAACGGGAGAAGTCTTCATCCAAGCGGCAAGATGTCCTCAACAAAGCTGGCAGAAGTGGTCCTCCAGACGGGCAGGTCTTCATCCAGACGGTATCTTCTATCTTCATCCTTCCGACGCGGAGCGGCTCCATCTTCAAGACATCCGGCGCGGAGCATCCTCTTCAAACAACGGCTTCTTCGTAATGAATATCTCTTTAAGTGACGTCATCCGAGATGGCGTCTCTTAGATTCTGATTGGCCGATAGAATTCTATCAGCCAATCGGAATTAAGGTAGAAAAAATCCTATTGGCTGATGCAATCAGTCAATAGGATTGAACTTCAATCCTATTGGCTGATCCAATCAGGCAATAGGATTGAGCTTGCATTCTATTGGCTGATTGGAACAGCAAATAGAATGTCAGCTCAATCCTATTGGCTGATTGCACCAACCAATAGGATTTTTTCTACCTTAATTCCGATTGGTTGATAGAATTCTATCAGCCAATCGGAATCTAAGGGACGCCATCTTGGATGACGTCACTTAAAGAGATAGTCATTCCGAAGAAGACGTCGATTGAAGAGGATGCTCCGCGCCGGATGTCTTGAAGATGGAGCCTTTCCTCAACGGAAGGATGAAGATAGAAGATGCCATCTGGATGAAGACTTCTGCCCGTCTGGAGGACCACTTCTGCCGGCTTCGTTGAGGACATCTTGCCGCTTGGATGTAGACTTCTCCCGGTAAGTGAAACTTCGGGGTTAGTGTTAGGATTTTTTAAGGGTGTATTGGGTGGGTTTATTTTTTAGGTTAGGGCTTTGGGCTGCAATAGAGCTAAATGCCCTTTTAAGGGCAATGCCCATCCAAATGCCCTTTTCAGGGAAATGGGGAGCTTAGTTTTTTTAGTTAGGATATTATTTGGGGGGTTGGTTGTGTGGGTAGTGGGTTTTACTGTTGGGGGGTTGTTTGTATTTTTTTTTACAGGTAAAAGAGCTGATTTATTTGGGGCAATGCCCCGCAAAAGGCCCTTTTAAGGGTTATTGGTAGATTAGTTTAGGCTAGGGGATTTTTTTATTTTGGGGGGGCTTCTTTTATTTTGATAGGGCTATTAGATTAGGGGTAATTAGTTTAAAGATCTTGTAATTTGCTTTTTATTTTCTGTAATTTAGTGGGGGTTTTGCTAATTTAATTTATTTAATTGTATTTAATGTAGGCAATTTATTTAATTGTAGTGTAGTGTTAGGTGTTAGTGTAACTTAGGTTAGGTTTTATTTTACAGGTAAATGTGTATTTATTTTAGCTAGGTAGTTATTAAATAGTTAATAACTATTTAGTAACTATTCTACCTAGTTAAAATAAATACAGACTTGCCTGTAAAATAAAAATAAACCCTAAGCTAGCTACAATGTAACTATTAGTTATATTGTAGCTAGCTTAGCGTTTATTTTATAGGTAAGTATTTTGTTTTAAATAGGAATAATTTAGTTAATGATAGTAATTTTATTTAGCTTTATTTTAATTATATTTAAGTTAGGGTTAGACTTAGGTTTAGGGGTAATAAATTTAGAATAGTGGCAGCGACGTTGGGGCCGGCAGATTAGGGGTTAATAAATGTAGGTAGGTTTGCGGCGACATTGGGGGAGGGAGATTAGGGGTTAATAAATATAATGTAGGTGTTGGCAATGTTGGGGACAGCAGATTAGGGGTTAATAAGTATAATGTAGGTGCCAGCGATGTCCGGAGCGGCAGATTAGGGGTTAATAAATATAATGTAGGTGGCGGCAATGTCGGGGGCAGCAGATTAGGGGTTAATAAATGTAGGTAGGTTGCGGCGACATTGGGGGAGGGAGATTAGGGGTTAATAAATATAATGTAGGTGTTGGCAATGTTGGGGGCAGCAGATTAGCGGTTAATAAGTATAATGTAGGTGGCGGCGATGTCCAGAGCGGCAGATTAGGGGTTAATAAATATAATGTAGGTGGCAGCAATGTCGGGGGCAGCAGATTAGGGGTTAATAAGTGTAAGATTAGGGGCGTTTAGACTCGGGGTTTATGTTAGGGTGTTAGGTGTAAACATAAAATGTGTTTCCCCATGGGAATCAATGGGGCTGCGTTACTGAGTTTTACACTGCTTTTTGGCAGGTGTTAGACTTTTTCACAGCCGGCTCTCCCCATTGATGTCTATGGGGAAATCGTGCACAAGCACGTACGACAAGCTCACCTCTGACTTAAGCAGCGCTGGTATTGGAGTGCGGTATGGAACTCAATTTTGCTCTATGCTCACTTCTTGCCTGTTAACTCCGGGTTTGTAAAAACCCGTAATACCAGCGCTGTAGGTAAGTGAGCAGTGAGAAAAAACTGCACTTTAGCACCGCACAGCTCATAACGCAAAACTTGTAATCTGGCCGATAATTTGCTAGTAGGTATAGAAAGCTTACCTCTGAAATGAAAGAAAAGCTTTGCGTGACATAGTTAAAACTGAGTTGAAACAGTAAAAATTGATTTTTTTTTAAATAAGAATAGTTGCATGAGGGTCATATTATAATTTTTTATACTTTAGCACAACTATTAAATGAGCACTGTCTAAAAATTTAGGGATTACATTAGTTTTTAATTTTATCAAAATGTTTGTTCATGAAAATTTACTTATAGGGACACGGAACCCAAATTTTTTCTTTTGTGATTCAGATACAGCATGACATTTTAAGCAACTTTCTTATTTACTCCAATTATCAAATTTTCTTTATTCTCTTGGTATCTCTATTTGAAATGCAAGAATGTAAGTTTAGATGCCGGCCCATTTTTGGTGAACAACCTGGGTTGTTCTTGCTGATTGGTGTATAAATTCATCCACCAATAAAAAAGTGCTGTCCAGAGTACTGAACCAAGAAAAAAGCTTAGATGCTTTCTTTTTCAAATAAATATAGCAAGAGAACGAAGAAAAATTGATAATAGGAGTAAATTAGAAAGTTGCTTAAAATGGCATGCTCTATCTTAATTAGTTTGTGAGCTATAAATGAAAACATTTTAAACCTGCGACTTAAGTTATTGCTATAACAAGGGGAGGAATTTGTGACTTTAAAACCCCAACTGTAGCTCATATTTCGTTTTTGCAAGTCAGTTTGTGGAAAGCCAGTTCTTTATACATAATAACTTGCCTAATTCATTTTTACAGCTTTGTAAGTAGCTTATATTTATATAATTACCATCTAGGAATTATTTCTCCAAGTAGTCTTATTTAAGCCAACTTAGGCAACTCTAGCATTCATTAGGCCTACCAGCAATTAAACATACACAAACAACAAAACCTAGTAGTATGCATTTATATTGCGGGATACTTTTGAGTACAGTATTATTAAACAACATGTTTAATATGTGCCAACATTTTAAGGTCATAGTTTTGAACAGTATCACATTTAGTTCAAGGTCTCTTACTTGAGGGAATTAGTTTAAATTAAAGAGATATAAAACAATAGTTTTCATTGTTTTAATAAAAAAAACACTAGGCAGTGAGTTTTATGTAGTATAGATCATTGCAATATGTATTATTCATCATTTTTAAAAGGATTTTACCTTTTTATGTCTTTTTTTTCCACTTTATTTGTTTAGTGTCCATTACTTCCTGTCACAGCCCTAAAAGGAGGCTGGGGTCTCTATAGGAAGGAATATATAGCTTGATCTCATAAATCATCTAGAGTAACATAAACTGGTTTACTTGTCAGTGAAAGCATGTGACAATAAGGTTCTGCCCATGATCAGAAAAGGCAGAATGCAACCTAAGGTCTTAGCATGTCTGCTTCCTTATCTAGCTATAGGCAGGGGCTACACTGATAATGTCTGATAAAGTGCTAATTTTGCAAGAACAGAAGTATGTTGTTTGCTGTTTTTTTAACAAAAGATGTAGCTTTTTATGTTTACTTTGATTTAACACACACACACACACACACACATATATATATATATATATATATATATATATATATATATATATATATATATATATATATATACTGTATATATATATATATATATATACTAGTGGGAAAGCCTGCCCAGAGGGCAGTCTGTTGTGGTAACGGAACCACCAAACTACCCTGTCATTTTCGGAAGGGCAGTCTGTTGTGGTGACGGAACCACCCTGCCATTTTAGGAATCCACCGGGATGCAGGATTCTTTCACCACCCTGCCATCCAGGTGGATTCTGAAAATGGCAGGGTGGTGAAAGAATCCTCCCCCCTCTCTTTTGCGCTCTCTCCCCCCTCTCTTTTGCTCTCTCTCCCCCTCTCTTTTGCTCTCTCTCCCCCCTCTCTTTTGCTCTCTCTCCCCCCTCTCTTTTGCTCTCCCTCTCCCATCTCTTTTGCTCTCCCTCTCCCATCTCTTTTGCTCTCCCTCTCCCCTCTCTTTTGCTCTCCCTCTCCCCTCTCTTTTGCTCTCTCTCTCCCCTCTCTTTTGCTCTCTCTCTCCCCTCTCTTTTGCTCTCTTTCTCCCCGCTCTTTTGCTCTCTCTCTCTCTCTCCCCTCTCATTTGCTCTCTCTCCCCTCTCATTTGCTCTCTCTACCCTCTCATTCTGTGTTGTTAATAAAACAAAAAAAATTGAACTACAGAAAAAAATAAACAAATAAAACCTAATCCCTATGAAAATAAAAAAGCCCCCTAATCTAATGCTAAACCACCAATAACCCTTAAAAGGGCTTTTTGTAGGACATTGCCCTAAGTTAAACAGCTCTTTTGCAGTTACCAAAAAATCTAAGTCCACCCTAACAGTAAAACCCACCACCCACCAAAATAAATAAACCGAACACTAAAAAGCCTAAACTATTCATTGCCCTGAAAAGGGCATTTGTATGGGAATTGCCCTTAAAAGGGCATTCAGTTATTTTGCTGCCCATCCCTAATCTAAAAAAAGAAATAAATATATATTTAAAAAAAAATAATCCAAAAATTAAACTTAAGTTACAGAAAATGGGGGGGGCGGAGCCGACATCCGGGAGGAATGGCCGCACTATAGAGGAGCTCTCTGGCTCACTTTCCAAAAAACCCAACTGCTAGGGCCATTCCACTGACTATGTGGAAATGGTTTGAGATCAAACTCTCCAGAGAAGAATTCACCACTCAGTCACAATAACTGCACTCTGGATGTAGCCGGTAAATCCTGAACTCACTCTGAGGCCTACTATCCTGCCGCCATTTTGAAGCCCTGACAGGCTGTAGATAATCTGAAACTGACGATCGTATAGCATTGTTCTACTCTGCCGCACTGCTCAGTCTTATCCAAACACCCTCCTCAAATATGGCAGAAGACTCCTACTTGCAGATCCGGGCTCTACTCAAGGCTCTAGAACTACAGGCACTTCACTACTTCGGCGATCTCAGTCACGCTCCACAGAGTGAGGGAGACCCATGTCTATCAAGCAGAGCCAGAGTGAGGGATGTTGTGTCGCAGTGTCAGGAGCCTAGACTGGCTGAGCTATTTCCCCTCTCTAAGTTTATAATGGACTCAGAGCCCAGACTGATCCCGGTGAAGCAGGAGCTCACTTTACTTCTGTTGGACCCTGAAAGAACACGGAGCAAAACCGGGCCGTGCTCCTCTGATCTAGATGTCAGCTCGTACTACTCTGGAGGGACCTTAGAGATACAGGCAGTCACAGTGCCTACCTTGAATGCTTGTTTGGAGCGGCGCCCTGTTAGAGAGAAACCTGGGCTGCGCTCCGATATTGATAAGAACTCTCCTATGCCCAGAACTCACCCTGAGTCAGTCAGTGACGTCCCGCTGACAGTAAACCAAAATATGGAGAAGTCTAACATTTTTAGATGGCCTGCAGCTGAGATCCCCCCAGGGAGATTATCACCTTTGGATTCCACAAACTGCACTATGGCTGGCAAAGACTTAACCCTTACCGGCTGGACATTTGAGCTATGGGAATTGACAAGCATTTGCAGCTTGGATACCTTATGCGGTATAGGTTAATGAGAGGATGCAATGCTTCTTCTGTTTGCTGTCACTACAACAGATGAAAACTCTATACGTGACTTCTGCAGTGCTTTCAGTTTTCCCCAACCCCCACAGGTTACTGTTAATGATGACAGATTTAAATTGTCTGATGAGGAGTCCCATGGGCACTGGTTTTGTTTATTTAGTTATTGTTGAGACGGTTCTCCTTACCATTTAGACCTGAGCCTGTTAATGCCAAGCTACTGTTTGTCCTACCACAGTTTTTCTAACATTTTATGCTTACAAGCTACTACCTTCTTTCTTTTAAAGCTCCCCACTATATAGAATACACATTATTATACATGCCTCAGTTAGATAGAGAGTTGGTCTGTTTTTTTTAGTGAAATATTTAGAGCTTTGATATTACCAAACATTTCCCTTAATTTTAGAGATACTTTGTCTGGTCACTGCAGTGTCTCCATGCAGGCATCACTAGATGTTGCTGGGCAGTGCTAACTGGGAAGGCACTGTCTGGCATATACGTTTCCATCCTTTCCTTAGTTAGATGCATGGTATAAGACAGGATAAATTTATCACTAAACAGCGTTATCTAGCTTTGCAAAGCTCATTGCTGATATTGTATCTCTTAAGATGATGTATGGTTTAAAGTCCTTTATATCACCTTTTTTAGATATTTATATCCCATGGCATAGCTATTTCACATTGCTCTAGTACTCTCTAGGTCTCATGTCTCCGCTTGTGGATAGTTAGCTACCATGGAATCTGTATTTCACTATGACTATTTATTATTCTCTGGAGACAAATATTATAACATTTAGGATATAATTAAGCACAATATCTCAGTCCATGTTATACAACATGTACTTATGCCTCTCTCGATGAGTTTAGCGTGTGTTATACCTATGCATTTATACTAAGTTCTATATTTTATAACTATAATATCTATATCCAGGTACCTCTACTACATTGCACCCAGCACATATCAATTCTCCCTACAGTACACTTACTCTTATTAGAACTCACACTCCCCTACTCTGTAACTAAATTCCCTAAAGACTTAAAAAAAAAAAAAAAAAAAAAAAACCTTAGACAGATGTATTAAACGGCTCCGCCCTCCTTCCCCTTCTCCCCCCCCCCCTCCTACTTAACTAGAGCGGCTCTGGCCTGCTGACTCCCCCTCCCCCTAAATAAAACCTTGACATTAATCTCCCCACCTTGCCTCCACTTGCACTAAATAGATACACTACCTTTTACAGCAAAGTTAGGGAGTATTCTTATTTTCTTATACTGAAGGTTATAAAATGAGGCACCATTAGTATATGTACCAGTTACCCCTTTCTATTACACATAAATAAATATTACTTTTAACTCTTTATATCGTACAACTCACAACCCATAACCCAGATATCTTGCTATAATCTTTATCAGAGGCTATTTTGCTACTACCTTACTTTCCGCTTCCTGTAGCTTAAATTTTTACCTACAAGTATTCTTACTACTACGAGCTGAATATAACGATAGAGTAACTATACTGATTTGTTAATGCTTGAAATTTTTATGTACCTTTTGAACGAGATTGGGTTGGTTTCATTCATTAAGCTTGTGTCGTAACTGGATATATTTGTTGTTTATTGTCATTTTTCCTTGCCTCAATAAAAAAATATATATATAAGTTACAGAAAATAAAAAAACTGTTAGGGGGGACTTTGTTTTTTTTAATGTAAAAGAGCTGTTTATCTTGGGGCAATGCCCTGCAAAAAGCCCTTTTAAGTTTTTTTGTTAGAGTAGGGGGTGTTTTTATTCTGGGGGGGTTATTTTCATAGGGATTAGGTTTAATTTTGTAAAGTTTGGTAATTTGTTTTTTTTATTTTCTGTAATGTTAGCCTTTTTATTTTTTGTAATCTTAGCTTTTTTTTTATAACTTTAGTATTTTTTAGTTTAGTTAATTTGTGTTAATTTAGGGGGTGTTAGGTTAGGGTTTTTAGTAATTTAATGAGTTATTTGCGTTGTGGGTTTTGGTGGTTTAAGGGTTTAATAGGTTCATTATTTTTTTGCAATGTGGGGTTTTTAAGGTTTAGGGGTTAATAGGGTAATTAGGTTTATTGCGATGTGGGGTTTTGCAGTTTAGGGGTTAATAGGGTAATTAGGTTTATTGCGATGTGGGTGGTTGACGGTTAAGGGATTAAGCAACTTTCTATTATCAATTTTTCTTCATTCTCTTGGTTTCTTCATTTATAAAAGCTGGAATGTAAGCTTAGAAGCTGGCCCATTTTTGGTTCAGCACCTGGGTAGCGCTTGCTGATTGTATGGCTACATTTATACACCAATCAGCAAGCGCTACCCAGGTTCTGAACCAAAAATGGGCTCACTTCTAAGTTTACATTGCAGCTTTTTTAAATGAAGAAACTAAGAGAACAAAGAAAAATTGTTAATAGGAGTAAATTAGAAAATTGTTTAGAATTGCATGAATCATGAAAGTTTAATTTTGACTATACAGGGAGTGCAGAATTATTAGGCAAATGAGTATTTTGACCACATCATCCTCTTTATGCATGTTGTCTTACTCCAAGCTGTATAGGCTCGAAAGCCTACTACCAATTAAGCATATTAGGTGATGTGCATCTCTGTAATGAGAAGGGGTGTGGTCTAATGACATCAACACCCTATATCAGGTGTGCATAATTATTAGGCAACTTCCTTTCCTTTGGCAAAATGGGTCAAAAGAAGGACTTAACAGGCTCAGAAAAGTCAAAAATAGTGAGATAACTTGCAGAGGGATGCAGCACTCTTAAAATTGCAAAGCTTCTGAAGCGTGATCATCGAACAATCAAGCATTTCATTCAAAATAGTCAACAGGGTCGCAAGAAGCGTGTGGAAAAACCAAGGCGCAAAATAACTGCCCATGAACTGAGAAAAGTCAAGCGTGCAGCTGCCAAGATGCCACTTGCCACCAGTTTGGCCATATTTCAGAGCTGCAACATCACTGGAGTGCCCAAAAGCACAAGGTGTGCAATACTCAGAGACATGGCCAAGGTAAGAAAGGCTGAAAGATGACCACCACTGAACAAGACACACAAGCTGAAACATCAAGACTGGGCCAAGAAATATCTCAAGACTGATTTTTCTAAGGTTTTATGGACTGATGAAATGATAGTGAGTCTTGATGGGCCAGATGGATGGGCCCGTGGCTGGATTGGTAAAGGGCAGAGAGCTCCAGTCCGACTCAGACGCCAGCAAGGTGGAGGTGGAGTACTGGTTTGGGCTGGTATCATCAAAGATGAGCTTGTGGGGCTCAACTCCCAGTTTCTGGAAGACACCTTCTTCAAGCAGTGGTACAGGAAGAAGTCTGCATCCTTCAAGAAAAACATGATTTTCATGCAGGACAATGCTCCATCACACGCGTCCAAGTACTCCACAGCGTGGCTGGCAAGAAAGGGTATAAAAGAAGAAAATCTAATGACATGGCCTCCTTGTTCACCTGATCTGAACCCCATTGAGAACCTGTGGTCCATCATCAAATGTGAGATTTACAAGGAGGGAAAACAGTACACCTCTCTGAATCGTGTCTGGGAGGCTGTGGTTGCTGCTGCACGCAATGTTGATGGTGAACAGATCAAAACACTGACAGAATCCATGGATGGCAGGCTTTTGAGTGTCCTTGCAAAGAAAGGTGGCTATATTGGTCACTGATTTGTTTTTGTTTTGTTTTTGAATGTCAGAAATGTATATTTGTGAATGTTGAGATGTTATATTGGTTTCACTGGTAAAAATAAATAATTGAAATGGGTATATATTTGTTTTTTGTTAAGTTGCCTAATAATTATGCACAGTAATAGTCACCTGCACACACAGATATCCCCCTAAAATAGCTATAACTAAAAACAAACTAAAAAATACTTCCAAAACTATTCAGCTTTGATATTAATGAGTTTTTTGGGTTCATTGAGAACATGGTTGTTGTTCAATAATAAAATTAATCCTCAAAAATACAACTTGCCTAATAATTCTGCACTCCCTGTACTATCCCTTCAAGCAAAGGAAACTGCTTTGGAGCCCTTTACGCAAGATAAGATCCAACTGCCACTTCTTATACTTCTTAAACTTCTAGTTTGTTTGAGGTGATTAACAGACCCTGCTCTCGCATGATTGATCACATGAGATTAGGGGGCAGTGTTGCACAAGGATTTTCTTGTGCAATGTTAAATGCAGGCAGCAGACGTACAGTGTTCACTGCCTGTTCACTACGATCCCAGACAGGCAGATTCTCTAGTTTAGAACCTTCTCCATCTGTGATTTAATAAATGGAACTATTCTCTATTCTCCTATTATAAAAATCTTCCTGTAATATAAGAAATTATTTATTTGCATTATTGTATCTGTGAGCTTACACAATCTTTTAACGTTCACAAATATAAATAAATAGATGTAGCTTATAAAACAGAATTGTAGCACATATATTAACCACTATGCCTCCATAGAAAATGTAATGCATTGCTTTAAAGGGATAAAATCCTCTTTTAAAATCAGATTAAATAACACACTTGTGTTAAATATTAAATTAGATACTAGGATTGGGCTTTAAATGCAAGAGAATAACCAAGAATTTACCATTATAATTTTCTAGAATATAATGAGCTTAGAAGAACATTCTATTGCAAAAATGACATGCTCTGGATTGTTGTGCATAATGCCTCAAATAGACTTTGTGAAAACTTCAGTTATGCTTAGCTAATTTTCCCTTTAAACCTGCAATATGCCACATGTATATTCTTCCATTAGGATTATTAAACTCTAGAAACAGAGCTTTTCGCACATCTTCATTCTATACTGTAGTTCTTTATATCCAACAGCCCCAATAAAACCAAATGTGGTTTTTGTAATCCCCCAATTCACCAACAATATTCATAGAGCTTGAATAACTCTGATTTAATTCTACAGGTATGTAACAGAATTTGTAAACCTAGGCAATGTTTCAGCTCTTCGAACTTTCAGAGTATTGAGAGCTTTGAAAACTATTTCTGTAATTCCAGGTAAGAAGTAATTGGTGTGAGGTGTTAGGCCCCTTGTACATCCAACTGTTTCTTTGTGTCTGTCATTGTGTTTGTGTGTGAACTCCCCTATTACAGATATGTGACAGAGTTTGTGGACCTGGGCAATGTCTCAGCATTGAGAACATTCAGAGTTCTCCGAGCATTGAAAACAATATCAGTCATTCCAGGTGAGAGACAGGTTAAACACATAGGCTGATTTTTGCTCCATTGAAGTTTAAGTCACATCTTTTGAGCATAAAGCCTTGTTGTTTGCCAATCATGCTGCTAAAAAATAGAAAAAAGCAGGAATCATGAGACACCACAAGCAAGTTCATAAAGATTCCTAGCTTTTTAGCATTAGCATTTATTTCTTTATTTACCTTTTTAGTTTAGTTTTCAAGTTCTAAACACATTTTTTGCATGAGACTCTGCTATATTCGGTCTGTATAATTTGCATTTAAAACATTATTTTTTGCACATTCAAATGAACTGATATGTTAAAGCTTTTCCCATATAATTGACTCACACATTAAATCTTTGGAAGAGCTACACGCTCATTGGTCTTTAATGAAACATATAGCATTTGAAGATTGTAAACTGCATAACAGCTTTGTCGTTTTTATCACTTCTTGAGTGAATATTACACTCATGTTTGAATTTGGTCTTGAATATAGAAGTTAAAGAGATTCAAACAAATAACTGCATGAAAGTTGCATGCATTATCTGTTTAAAAATATTATTTCCAAAATAGCATTTTTTTTTACATTGCAGTTTTAAAGTGTAGTTGAAATGTATTATAAACCTATAGCTGATAAATTAACGTGACATGAAAAGTAGGCTTAGACTGAATCACAGCTGGCTAACCATAAATACTCCTTAATTCCAGGAGTGCAGTTGAGCACTCTTTGCTAATCAATGGAAAGTAGATGACATAATGTCAAGAAAAAAATAATTTGGCTAGATCCACAATCCATTGCAAATTAATTCTACAAATAAGTCTTTAAAATGGATTGAATATCCATTTTCTTGGCAAAAATAAACAAATTAAATAAAATAAATCATCACCTATAATGCCCAAAAATTGTCCATGTCTCTTCAACTCATTTCACTGTTCTTCACCAGCTTCGGGCTGTTCATTGTTTTGTCACCTGCTTTTTGTACATGTTAATGTGTTTGTCTAAGCTTCTGCATGCAACAAATTCATGAATGTAACTTGATTTCTTGTTTTCCTGACAAAACACTGAAATAAACAAGTTTGTGCCCCTTTTTTTCCCTAGGACTGAAGACTATTGTGGGGGCACTGATTCAGTCAGTTAAGAAGCTTTCGGATGTTATGATTTTGACAGTTTTTTGTCTGAGTGTATTTGCACTAATAGGGCTGCAACTTTTTATGGGACATCTAAGGAATAAGTGTCTGCATTGGCCTCCAGACAGTTCTGCCTTCCAATTAAATATAACTTCCTACTTAAACAGCTCAATGGGCGCCAATGGCACATTTGAAAATATAACAATCAGCACAGTTAACTGGGAGGAGTACATTGCAGATGGAAGTAAGCATTATTAATATTCATTTACAATTAAGAGTACCTTATTAAAGTGTATGAGAGTAGTTTAACAAAATAAATACCAAAACGGAAATAAGTAAATAAATAAACAAGGCTGTAATTATTTTCAACCTTTTTAATCAATTCAGATGTTAACGTTGTTAATGTTCCTTTTTGAAAACTCACTCATCATATTAGGTTTGAGCTATATAATTTAAATTAAATTCTTTAATGTTAAATGAAATACCATTACTGTAGCAAGAACTATAATTTTAATAATAACGAGAGTTCTATGTCGACTTTCTACAGCAATTTACTTTGAATTACTGAACATTATTTTATATTAGTATAATATGGCAGCAAACAGGACGATTCATAGACTAAATCATTATTCTTAATGTCTCAAAAAAAGAATTTGAAATGCAAGTTATGTCTAGCAGGGAACATGCCTTAGCATTGGATGTGCATACACATGCCTATTTGCATATGCTCTGGCAGCAAGCAAGACAAAAGTTACGACAAAACCCATGTAAATATTTTAAAAAAAAAATTTGACATTAACTGCTCTGGATTTCATATCCACATTTATATCCCTTTAATCATTCAGTGCTGAGAACATATTTTATTGAGCCAACTTGTAATTTAGTTTTTACTATTGAAATGCTGATTATAACAAAATATTAGACATTGATTACAATAAGCTTTTCAAAGTTAAAAAATTACATAAGGCAAGGGTGCCCATTATCCCATTTATATTTGAGATTGTGGGTGTATATGTAGTTTTCATCTGTTATGCAGTAGTTGCAGGATATACTCAATATTGCTTTGTGAGCTTGCAAGAGAAGTAATTTGTTGTAGAAATCAAACCAATTGTACCATGCAATAATTATTTCTTTGACACATTAATCTTTCAGACAGAGCAAAATAATACAGAATAAACTCACAAGTTTTCAAATTCATATCTAAACTGAAAAGAATATTTGTAATATGAGGAATTTAAAAAAAAAGAAAATATTTCATAAGTTAATAATTTTATATAATTTGATATAATGTGTTTTGTATTTATTTGTATTTTCTTTTCAATGTTTTTTTTTTCCATCCTTCTGTAGAAAATTTTTATAAATTAGAAGGTCAAAGGGATTATTTGCTCTGCGGTAACTCTTCAGATTCAGGGTAAGGTTATTTTTATAATTAACATTCTGTATGCATAACGTATTATTTCAATATGCAGATGGACAGTGAAGATTGAAAAAAGTCCACAATTATATTTTTTCTGTGATCTACGGGAAACATATTTTAATTATTAAAATGTATTTTAATAATTTCTTCATGAAATATTTATATAAAGAATACCATAAACATCACATACACACATAATAAAGGAAACAAGAATAGGCCTGTCAGTTAACATATGTATAACCTTAGTTAATTGTTATATCTTCAGTAAAATGGAGTACAAGAACTCAGTACATCATTTAGTTCCAACATTTCATAAACATTTTATGGTAGTGTCTCAAGAAGGACATATTTTGTCTTTGCTAAACTGTAAAATGTTCTTACTTTTGTATAATATATCAACACTGTAAAGAACTGAACATATTCATAGATGATCCTAGGAACAGTGCAAGAGTCTGTATATTTAAACCATATCATCATTATCATCAATTACACATTTATTCATATTCATTAGTACTCATGACGCTTCTTTATTTTAGCCAATGCCCTGAAGGATATATCTGTTTAAAAACTGGGAAAAATCCAAATTATGGTTACACAAGTTTTGACACATTTAGTTGGGCCTTCTTATCCCTCTTTCGACTGATGACTCAAGACTACTGGGAAAATCTTTATCAACTGGTGAGAATCCCTAGGCCTGGTATCATTACTGAAATTAATAAAGCATAACTATGGTTATTAAAAAGCCAATTATAATACAATATATCTCAATATGATTATTTTAGACTCTTCGAGCTGCTGGCAAAACCTACATGATCTTTTTTGTGCTGGTGATTTTCTTGGGCTCCTTCTACTTGGTGAATCTGATCTTGGCTGTGGTTGCTATGGCTTATGAAGAACAGAATCAGGCCACAATGGAAGAAGCAGAACAGAAAGAGGCAGAATTTCAGCAAATGTTGGAGCAGCTGAAAAAGCAACAAGAAGAAGCACAGGTAAATATAATAATATGGTGAAATAATTTATATAAGATCTTTTATATATTGGCCATGCTTTTCACATCCAATATAGCTTTTAAAGAGACAGTCTACCCAAATTCTTTTATTGCTTTAAAAGATAGATAATCCTTTACGCATTCCCCAGTTTTGCATAACCAACATTTTATTAATATACTTTTTACCTCTGTGATTACCTTGTATCTAAGCCTCTGCAGACTGCCCCCTTATCTCAGTGCTATTTACAAACTTGCATTTTAGCCAATTAGTACTACTTAATAAACAACTCCTCGGGATTCAGCATAATGTTATCTATATGGCACAAATGAACTAGAACTGTCTAACTGTGGAAAGCTTATAAAATGCACTGAGATAAGAGGCGGCCTGCATCGGCTTAGAAACAGTCAGAACTTCATAGGTTTAAAGGTTATAAAGTATATTAATATAACTTGTTGTGCAAAGCTGGAGAATGGGTGGTAAAGGTGTTATCTATCTTTGTAAACAGACAAAGACTTTTTTTTATAGAAATATATTTCCAGTAGAGGTGGTATATACAAGTGCAGTAAGGGTATTTAAAAATGCCTAGGCTGTTCATAAGGTTATCCTTTAAGCTGTTGCATCAGCAAGAAAAAGGGTAGACTTGATTGGCCATTTGAATATTATCTGCTGTCAAACTCTATCATTTTGCTGGTGCTAATAAAGAGATGAAATAGGTGTGAAGAAGAATGGAAATAAATAGAAGTGAGTGCTACAAACAGTATATTTGCAATTAACACGTAGTTACTACTTCTCATACCTAAATGGTTCTTGCATTAGAAATATAATCGTTGCTGCCTAGTTCTAATACATAGTTTCACAAATTGAAATACTCATTCAGTGGTGACATTTTTGTATCTGTCAACTTTCATCAGGCGGCAGCAGCAGCAGCACTGAATGAATCAAGAGATTACAGTGAAGAAGGTGGGTTTGGGCCACTCTCAGAGAGCTCTTCAGAAGCTTCAAAACTCAGCACAAAAAGCGCCAAAGACAGAAGAAACAGAAAAAAGAAAAAAAGGCAAAAAGAGCTTGGAGAGGGTGAAGAGAAAGGAGACGATGAGAAGTTTCCAAAGTCTGAATCAGAAATGAGTATCAAGAGGAAAGGCTTCCGTTTTTCCATTGAAGGAAATCGGTTGACATATGAAAACAAGTTTTCTTCTCCACACCAGGTATTTTTATTATTCTCTGTGCTGTATTCTTTTCTATTCTTTTCTGTGATTATTGCAGTGGGATATTATAGGCCTCATAAACTATGAATTCTAATAGAAATAACAGCTGTTCATCTTTAGGGTTCCAATGAATCTTTAAAGATGTTAGCCATGATATATTACTGATATTGTAATGGAGAGGAAATACAAAGTTCTAAATATTTAACAGAAAAGAACAGAGGATAGTAAATCAGCACTTATATAATTATAGGTAATTGTGTGTGTTTGTGTGTATATATATATATATATATATATTATATATATATATAATATATATATATATATATATATATATATATATATATATATATATATATATAAAAATATCTATAATATATGTAATAATTTTTTGTTTAAATTATAATCAGGATGTACCATGTTTAATATAGTGAAATTGATATTTTCATCCAGTACTATACCTGGCAGTGACAGCCAGGTTATTAATACTAATAAAGAAGGAAAGGTGCGCCACAGGCCAGGTATTGAATTTAGCTAGAAAGTTAATATTGGTAATGATTTTATTATACTTGACAATCAACATATAAAATTACTAAAGGGCTTCAGTTTTAACACACACATGCATTTAAAAAGAAATTAATACGCAATAAATTATTGAAGCTTAAAAGTCAACTAAGTCTGAAAAAATAAATTTGATCTATATAAATATCCTGATACAAAAACTTGTCCATACATTTTATAAGACAGGAGCTACAAAATGATCCTTAAGTGTTCTGGTATGAATACTTATACAATGTTCAAATAACCACTCCTATGCCATTGTTATAACTAACTTAATACAGGATTAACTGTTAAATAGTGTTCCTCATTTCAGCTGGCATGTAGAGGGACTTCAATCCATTATCTCTCGTAGAGCAATACAGTTACCCTGCTTATGCCTCCTTGTGTTCTGGGTAACATAGTGCTGGCATTACTGACCTGATCCTTTTCCCATGGAATAGTTGCTGCTTCAAGATCGTCTTTTGATTCAGGTCATGTGATGGAAGTGTCACTGACTACGCCACCCGTTGTAGTTTCCTCTTTCGTTACTTTTGTGTTTGATGCAGTCTGCTATATAGCAACAATAATAGAATACACACTTGAAAAAGGCTTTCCCACATAGGTATAGTAGTGCAGTGTCTGAAAAGAGATCTTCATTCCCCTCGGATTTTGAATATATCCACTAATATAGATCAATTTTGCTGATAATCACACACAAAGATGTTAATATTTACAACTTTATCACTCCGTTGCTGCTTTATTGTAGGTGCTGGTAGTTCCGTTATTGGTTATATCTTCAGAGTATTATAGCTCAATCATGATTCCTCCAACACCTCTTAAATCACCAACTTAAAGGTGCAGATGTATAGATCATCTGTTGAATTTGCAGATCAAATTCTGAACCTAGACCACAGTTCAAAGACCAACACAGGACAACAAATGAGTGTATAATTACCTTTCAGACAAGGTTCCCAGACAAGGAGCATGTGTGCTTACCTACTGCTACAGGAATTTAACATTGCAAGAGCAAACTCTTGTGTGTCCCCATCCCCTGTTCTTGCGCAACTAATTGTAATTCACATGTGAAGTCTTCTGTGATAAAATGAGTCAGGGAAGTTTTACATACGCAACCTTTGAGATTGCAGACAAGTTTTGACCGCTACATCTTAATCTTTGGTTGCAGGTTTGCATCATAACAGCTCTAAAGCAAATGCAGCTTAACACTGGGATCCAAAATAATAGAGCACAGGTTAAAGGGACAGTACACTGTAAAATTGTTTTTCCATAAATGTATTTTAAATGACTTATTATACCAACTGCAGAGTATAAAAAATTTGAGAAATTGCATTTTTGGGTTTATTTGTGTATCTGAAGTATCTAGTTTTGTGCTTTGAAACCACAGCCTATTACAATGGGTTGAGCTTCAGGTAATATCAGATCTCATTATGTTATCACTTTCATGTACACAGACTTGCTTCCTTATCTTATATTTGTCTGGAACACCAAAGCTCAATACATAGAGAGAACAATGGAAAATTATCATTTTATTACTTAACTATCATGCTCCCCACTGAGGGTCTAATCTATTCTGCTGGCTGTGTTTACTTAGGCTATTCAATAGCATATACGCCAGTATCAAAACTTTCAGTATAGGTTGGGAAACCACAAGCTAAATCAGCTATTTCAAATGCTGAAATATGAGTAAAGGAGCTACTTGCAACCAATTTAATACACTCTAGCAGGTAAAAAGGATCATTGGGAATAATTTAAAGGGGAGAAAGTTTTTGGGTGAACTGTCCCTTTAACTATTTTATCATTATGTAAATTATTAGACTGTGGTAACTAAAACGTTAAGGAAAAGCTTGTAAATATAAAGGTGGAAACACTTTTCTGTCCAAATCCACTAGCATAAAAATATTTCTGACATAAAGCTAAAAAATCTCACCTACAATATCTTTATGTGCATTTTCTATGGTCCTGAGGGCAACAACATGGACAAATCTTTTTATAAAAAGACATATTGTCCTGCCAGGATTACACACCTTAGTCACTTTGACTCCAAAAAGAGGCAAACATTATTTGTCTAAAAATGTAGAGCTCACCTATGCTATTCTACCCCAAGACAATCGCTTTTATTGTGTTGAGTGTAAAGAAATTACAGTGGAATAAAAATACAAAGCCTATAAGTCTTCTGGAGAACTGAAGTCGCTGCCTATGTAACACCTGAGTTTAGGGAATACAATCTGTAAGGAAATCTTTCAGCTTAGCTCCAGATGCAGTGGCCAAGCATTCTAATTATGCAAAAAAAATAGAAGAATAAGGCTTAGAAATTAAGTGGCACATTTAAACTCTTTGTTATTACACAATAGATGCGTTATACCATGGTCACAGATTATGCTTCAACGGTTGCGCAAGGATATAGATAAGAATATACAAATCACAGAAGGAGTTTTGTCCTTCAAACCTATTTAAAGCTGTGAAACAAGTAGCATAGATATCAGTGGAAAACACTGGAATTATGTCTCGGGTTCATGTTTTTTTATTATACTGTTATGTAAAAAGAGTAAAACAAATATGTAAAAAAGAAATATGTTATGGTTATTGCTATTATACCATAATGTGAAAAGAATAAAAAAAAAAAGATATTATGTAAAAAGGAAATTAGTTATGATTTCACTTATGGTTAATGCGTTAGGATACTGCATGGTATAAGAGATATTATCCATTACATTGAAAAAGCAGATTAGAGTGAATCAGATCAGGCCTACATTATAAGGTTGTTAATGCACAATGATGTATTTTCTAAATTTGTTGGTTGTATATATATTATATAAAAATACAAACGTAAATTAATTAATTGCTCTTAGTCATGTGATGATTTTTATATATCCAATAATTTTTCTCTTTATTATTACAGTCATTGCTGAGTATTCGTGGATCTCTTTTTTCTCCAAGACGTAATAGCAGAGCCAGTCTGTTTAGCTTTAGAAATCGTGCAAAAGATGTTGGATCAGAAAATGACTTTGCAGATGATGAACACAGCACTTTTGAGGACAATGAGAGCAGAAGAGGCTCTTTATTTGTACCAAACCGACATGGAGAACGGAGGAACAGTAATATAAGCCAGGCCAGTAAGTCATCTAAGATCCTGCCGATGCTTCCAGCAAATGGGAAGATGCACAGCACAGTGGATTGCAATGGAGTGGTCTCTCTGCTTGGTGGTCCATCTGCTCCGACATCGCCTGTTGGACTACTTCTGCCAGAGGTGATAATAGATAAACCAGCTTCTGATGACAATGTAAGGAAGTTTTATATAGTATAGGCATAGTGGTATATTATTACCACACATCTCACTGCTTCAGACCTGGATCCAAGGCAATGTTTCCTGGTTTGTCTCCATTTGATATATTACTCACAATAAATATGGATGCTATTTATGGTTCTTATATAGTACACTTTATTATATTAAATTCTTCATTACAACCTCAAATCAATATGATCTCCCAAAAAGAGAACAGTTTGGCTTGAATTATCATAAGTTGGCAAGGTTTAGCACTTCTTGACATGGAAGTCAAAATTGAACTTTTATAATTCCGTTTAAAAAACAAACAAAAATATTAACAATGTACATCCTTCATTAAATGTATCTCTGGTGTTGCCCTTTATTTAGCTGCTTTCTATGATTTACACTTATACTTAGGTAGGCTCAGGAGTATCCATGTGTCTTGAGCACAGTATATAATCTGTGCTCACAACAATGATTAAAACAGTTTATACATATATAGCTCAAGTCATTTTCATGCCTCTGCCCCTACCTTGGACAAAATTACAGTACAAGGTGAAAATGTTTAGTCAAAAGAGCGGACCCAGAGGGCTGTACATATTGCTTTTCAATGCATTGCAGTCCTCTTAGCTTTGCTTATTGTTGACAATTTATTTGCAAAAGAAAAATCACAAAAACTGTGATTACTTTTTAATGAAGCCTTTTTGCGAAAGTATAGTGCATAACTATTTCTAGTGCGATTTCAAGTGTACTGTGGTATATTTCAAATGAATTTAGTTTAACCTAAGGGCCAGAATACAAGTGACGCGTTAATGATATTGCAGGTTGCTATAATCAGTTTAGCTGGGCCACGCTAACATTAGTGACAACTTGATATTACAAATCAGTGGTAAATCCCATTTACCAGAGGTGGGTTAGCGCAGTGGACATCACTCGAGTGCAAACAATACTTTCAATAGAGAAACCGCGCTAACCCATGGTATTATAAGCTGGTATTACAAGTTAAAAGTTATAGTTTGAGCTCAAGCGAAAGCTGAAACTGAGCAAGAATATTTAGCATAACTTGAGACCTGAAGTAAAGTGCAAGGTTTAAAAAAATAATCACAAAACACATCAAACAAATGATTAAAATGGATATTGTATTTGGTAAGGAAAGTATTCCAAAGTATGTATATATATATATATATATATATATATATATATATATATATATATATATATATATATATATATATATATATATATATATATATATATATATATATATATATATATATATATATGTATAAAGAGATTTCCAATATTAGGTAGAGGCGCTCAACTATAGGAAAAATATTATGAATTCCTGTTATCTTGGCTAAATGTACATTTGAAATTACATATAAAACCATAAAACAATGAGAAGTTGAAACTAGTATCAGGATGCAAATCTTCACAAAAGTTCAGTAAAGTAAGTTGTTACTTCTTACCAGCTGTTACCTCAATCTTATGAGGTAAGATGTGAGCCCGGTTTAAAGATGGAACACTGTGAGTTGATGTTACTCCGAGAATAGCCTCTCTTTGGAACTGTCAGACTTGTTCAAATGGAAATCCTGGACTCTCTTCTGTGAGATATGAGGATTCAGGACTCTCTTTGTTAAAAAGGCTGTAGACTGTAATCCGTCTCCATATATTTTCTTTCTATGGTGGTAGGAATGTGGTAACTCCTCTGTGCCTTTTGATGGAAAAACTTTCTATCTCCTGCTTGTCCAACTCTGTCTGGTCTGATACATTGCTACTGTCATGTTAAACCACATAACAATTGTCAAGTTAAATTGGAGCCATCAGTAACCTGAGTAACCACAACAAATCACTGAAGCACAGACTTTTGGGAAGCAGCAGCAGCTTGGTCTACTGTCTGCCCCCTTGGATTTTACAGAAAATGCTCTGTCTCCTCTGTGTGCAGCAAGCAACCTAATGTGCTTCAGTGATTTGTTGTGGTTACTCAGGTTACTGTTGGCTCCAATTTAACTTGACAATTGTTATGTGGTTTAACATGACAGTAGCAATGTATCAGACCAGACAGAGTTGGACAAGCAGGAGATAGAAAGTTTTTCCATCCGAAGGCACAGAGGAGTTACCACATTCCTACCACCATAGAAAGAAAATATATGGAGACGGATTACAGTCTACAGCCTTTTTAACAAAGAGAGTCCTGAATCCTCATATCTCACAGAAGAGAGTCCAGGATTTCCATTTGAACAAGTCTGACAGTTCCAAAGAGAGGGCTATTCTCGGAGTAACATCAACTCACAGTGTTCCATCTTTAAACCGGGCTCACATCTTACCTCATAAGATTGAGGTAACAGCTGGTAAGAAGTAACAACTTACTTTACTGAACTTTTGTGAAGATTTGCATCCTGATACTAGTTTCAACCTCTCATTGTTTTATGGTTTTATATGTAATTTCATATGTACATTTAGCCAAGATAACAGGAATTCGTAATATTCTAATATATGTGTGTGTATATTTGTGCGTGTATAAATATTTGTATTTATTTGTTTATATGGGTAAATATGTATTTGCACACATATACATATTGATAAACATGTATACACACACACACACACACACACACACACACACACATATATATATATATATATATATATATATATATATATATATATGTATAAATATATATACACATACACACACTGTGGAGCCCTTCCCAGTCAAATACCATGAGAAATAGGTTTTATTCATTTTTAACGTGTTTTGAATAGAAATACTTGAAATTCCTATGTTCTTCACATAGAAGAAAATGTTATTTTTATTTTAAAATAAATAATATATATTTATTATTATTATTATTATCATTTGTTTTTATAGCGCCGCCAAATATAATCTGTATATATTCATATAGGTGTATATATAAATATTTTACAAAAAATAATTTTATATATAGATAATATATATATATATATATATATATATATATATATATATATAATATAGTATATTTAAAAATAAAAAGAATGTGTGAAGAACATAGGAATTTGAAGCATTCTGAACGCACCTTTAGCTTTAGCACAGTTAATCTAGTGTCAGGTTAGCGCACAAGCATTAACTAATAGCTTTTTTTTCAGTGCACTCCATAGAAGTCTATGGGGAGAAGAAGTTAGCGTGCGTACGATATCTAAATTCCTGAAGTTACTGCTCCTGAGTCTTTCACTCATACACTAACTTTTTTCTTTCAGCTTGTAATACCAGTGCTAATGGGCCCGTGCTAATTTTTTACTTTGAGTTCAGTTAGCACGCTGCTTGCATTCTGGCCTTAAAGTGAATTTCAACTTTCATGAATCAGTGCCCGGTTTTAAAATATACTATTAAAAACAGGGGCACTTTCTTTCATGAAAGTTTACATTGCAGCTTTTTTAAATTTTAAATACTTACCACTTTCTGCAGCCAAGCCGGACCAGCGATCCCCCGCCCACTTCTCATGCTGTACTTAGCACAGCAATGACGAAACCGGCTTCCTCCAATCACGGCGTGGCTTTAGGAAATGTTTGCTCTGGGGTGCACGCCATGATTGGAGGAAGCCGGTTTTGTCATTACTGAAAGAAAGAGGAGCTGCGGGCGGGGGATCGCTGGTTTGGTTTGGCTGCAGAAAAAGGTAAGTATTTTTAAAAAAACGCTGCAATGTAAACTTTCATGAATGAAAGTGCCCATGTTTTTAATAGTAGTTTTTAAAAACAGGCACTTGTTCATGAAAGTTTATATTAACTTAAAATGTTATATCCTTTTTAACTTCAATCATCCTTTGTTGGTAAATGAAGGGGTGTGAGGTTACCCCACTCATTGTTTTTCTAAGTATTTAAGGCTCATACAACTATGAGCTCCAAAAATCTTATTTAAAGGTTTGGAGGTAGTAAAGGTATGCAGACATTTGAATTAAAACATTGTTGAATTTTTACATAGCTGTTAAGTTGCAAAATAATAAATGTATGCATATTTACAAATGCCCACCTCAGTTATTTGTTTTAAACATATTTAGATTCAGTTTAGTTCAAAGGACATAACATTTAAAATTAAATGTGTTTGAATGCATTTCATTTTTTGAATAAAACCATGCTTGAAGTACACATGCATTAGCAAAAATGCTTCAACAAAAGCTGTCACTGTTTCAATGAGAGCTTCTATATCTAGGTATGCTCCATGCAGTCACATTCAAACACCTGTCTGCTAGGAGAATTGTTGGTGGCTTGTATTACTCTGCAAACCGAGTCATTTTCATCTGTACTGTTATGCGCCTTTAAACTTAATCTCATTAAATAAAGATTCTAATCTTAGAATTATGCAAAAGCTAAACCTCACCAGTTTTCGATAAATCTACCAGGTGCAACTCAAAATATGCAATAATTAATCAAGATTGATTTACCAGAATATATTAGAAAATAATATTACTATTTAGCATATTAATATTCAATATTTAATATTGTTTCAGTACAACGATAGATATTTTTAAGTAGTCATTTTTTTTCAAACATTTTCTTTTGGGATTCAGATAGGGCATGTTCTTTACTTATATTATATATTACATTTGCTTTGTTCCCATTATATCCTGTGTTGAAGAGATATCTAGGTAGACATCTGGAACACTACATGGCAGGAAATAGTGCTGTGCTCTTGCAAATGGATAACATTCTTGCAAAACTGCTGCCATATAGTGCTTCTGAAATGGGCAGACTTCTAAGCTTACGTCCCTGCTTTTTAACAAAAGATACCAAAAGAACATAGACAACATTGATAATAGAAGTAGAATAGAAAGTTGTTAAAAATCACATGCTCTATCTGACTCATGAAAGAAGATGTTTGGATTTGATATCCCTTTAATGTTATATATTATTTGGTTTGTATTATTCCTTAATCCCTATCTTTTGCTTTTATATCTAATTTATGTAAAGTCCTCAATTTACTATTAAATGCTAAATAATAATGAATTAGTCGGATATGAGTAACGTTTAGTTCTCACACTACTCCCTTAGAATACCATGTAGATTCTAGTATTTATAGAAACTAAATATATTTAAAGGGACAGTCTAGGCCAAAATAAACTTTCATGATTCAGATAGAGCAGGTAATTTTAAACAATTTTCCAATTTACTTTTATCACCAATTTTGCTTTGTTCTCTTGGTATTCTTAGTTGAAAGCTTAACCTAGGAGGTTCATATGCTAATTTCTTAGACCTTGAAGCCCACCTCTTTCAGATTGCATTTTAACAGCTTTTCACCACTAGAGGGTGTTAGTTCACGTATTTCATATAGATAACACTGTGCTCGTGCACGAGAAGTTATCTGGGAGCAGGCACTGATTGGCTAGACTGCAAGTCTGTCAAAAGAACTGAAAAAAGGGGCAGTTTGCAGAGGCATAGATACAAGATAATCACAGAGGTTAAAAGTATATTAATATAACTGTATTGGTTATGCAAAACTGGGGAATGGGTAATAAAGGGATTATCTATCTTTTAAAACAATAAAAATTCTGGTGTAGACTGTCCCTTTAATAGATGAAGAACATGTGCTTGGCTGAGATTTCATGAGTGACATCTTTATTTTACCTAAACAATTGGTGGAACAAGAATTAATATTATAAAGGATGCCAACAACCTATATTTGTTTGTGGTATCTTTTATAAAATGTCTGAGCTTTGTAGAACACCGTCTGAATTAGTATATAATGAATAAACAAGATTTTGGATAATATATTTTTATTAATTGTTAAATGATTAGTTCCCAAAATGTATTTTGCTTTGGGGTGTTTTTGGTGAGCTTTGTAAAATTATGTAACAACCCTAATTTATTTTCTAAAAACTCACTTCATTTAATATAAAAAAAAAATAAACTTTTGTGAACAGAGAAGTATATAAACCATTCCACAGGGGGGTCTTGCTTTTCTTGCTATTCCAAAACATATTTTACAACTCTGCAAAAATAGCCAGATACTTAAAATGGACAGTTAAAGGGACAGTAAACACCAAAAATATTATTGTTTAAAAAAGATAGATAATCCCTTTATTTACCATTCCCCAGTTTTGCATAACCAACACTGTTTTTGACAGAAAATCTCAGGTAATTAGTGTTGACTCTCTAATAACTCCATCCCCGTGAGCACAATGTTACCTATATGGCACACATGAACTAACACTCTCTAGTTGTGAAAAATGTTAAAATGCATTCAGATAAGAAGCGGCTTAGAAATTAGCATATGAGCCTACCTAGGTTTAGCTTTCAACTAAAAATACCAAAAGAACAAAGAAAATTTAATGATAAAAGTAAATTAGAAAGTTGTTTAAAATTACACGCCCTATCGGAATCATGAAAGTTTTATTTGGAATTTACTGTCTCTTTAAATCAAAATAATATGTTCGTGATGCATATAAAGTATGCAATTTTAAGACTTTTTTTAATGTACTTCTCTAATCAAATTTTGTTTTATCTTGGTTTCCTTTGTTAAAGATTAAACCTAGGTATGCTCACAGGGTGTCAATAGCACGTGTCTTTAGTATTAAGGGAACAGTGTTTGCAACAATGTAATATGTCATTGCAAATGCTGATTCCATTGAGTGCTAAATATACTTACACTCTCCTGTAGTTCTATGAGCGTTCAATGAGGTTTATTCTTCAACAAATGATACCAAAATAATTAAACAAATTTTATAATAGATGTACACTGGTTTACTTTTGAATTTACTGTCCCTTTAAAACAGCAAACCTCTCCCACCTTAACCACTTCCCTACCTGGAATTTCAGAGAAAAACTTGCCCAAAGTACCATAGAATTATTTTAGCATTTTTGCTGTCACTCCCTTTAAACAGAAATAGAGCTTTTGATATTTTGATTTACCTATGAAAACTTTATATATATATTTAAGTAGACAACCCAAGGTATTGATCTATGCCCATTTTGGTATATTTAATGCCAGTATTTAGCTGCCAAATATTATAATGTAAAAACATTTTTTAACTTTATAACAAAAGTTGGGTTTCTCACTGAAATTATTTTTGCATTCATATGACAGATGGTTGTAAAAGCTCCTCTTGGATCCCCTTTGTTCAGAAATAGCAGACATGCATGGCTTTGCCATTGCATTTTCCCAATTAGAATGCTGCTATTTGCAGCTGTGTACCTTACTTGAAATTCCTGGCAGTGAAAAGGTAAATTGGTTAGCTTGAAAGGTTAATTTCTAAAAGAAAACAGGTTACCCTCCTACCTGAAACCTCCCACTCCCTGATCCCTCACTAACAGCTCTCTTCCCTCCCTCACCGCCACTGGTCAACACCATCTTAGTTACTGGCAGACAGTCTGCCAGTATGCTGTTTAGGACTTTGTAGATTTTTTTTTTAAATAATAAAAGTGTAGTGATCCCTCCCACTAGTGGTGGCCATTTTAGGTACTGGCAGCTGACTGCCAGTACCCATTTTATATTTTTATTTGCATCTATTAATTTCTCATTTCAGCAATTCCCATTTTTTCTGCAATTCCCCTTTTTACTGTAGTGTAGCTTCCCATCCCTCCCTCTCCCTTCAAAATATTTTCTGCAGCCTAGGGACCCTCCCACTCCCTCCACCTATGTGCAGCACAACAGCCTCCTGCCTTCCCTCCCACACCTCCAACCGGCACCAACGGAAATTGTTACAGACAGTGACACAGGCCGTGTCACTGTCTATAACAATTTCTCAATCTGCATTCATATGGTAATGGAACATTGATCACACTCAGTTACCATACGAAGGCAGATACTGAAAGCCCAGGAACAGCTCTTGTCTGTCACTTGAAAAAAGAGAATGGGCTTCCAGCAGTATGGACTTAAATCTACATTATGTAGTACAATGGGCTATGTACCACATTACGTAGATTCACTTACATATGCAGAAGGGGTTAAACTAATCTTCCCACTGAAATTCTTTGTAACCTCCAACTGCAATATCCCTTAAAGAAACATTACATTTTAAGCAACTTTCCAATTTACTTATGTTATCAAATTTTCTTTACTTTCTTGTTATCCTTTGTTGAATTACAGGAAGATAAGTTCAGGAGTGTGCACGAATCTGCAGCACAATATGGCAGCAGTTTTGCAAGAATGATATATATGTATATATATTAGCAAGAGCACTAGACAGCAGCACTATTTTCTGTCATGTAGTGATCCAGACATGTGCAAGATAGATATCTAGATAGCTCTACAACACATTATAACATAAGAACAAAGCCAATTTGATAATAGAAGTAAATTTGGAAACCTTTTTAAAATTGTATGTTCTGTCTGAATAATGAAAGGAAATTTTAGGATTCCATGTCCCTTTAACTTATTTAACACATTACCTGTCAGAATCCCCTACCACCTACCCTTCACCAAACCTATAAGGCTACCACTCATCCTGATCTACTGTGCTGTGCTTCTTTTAAGCACAAAACCCCAATAGGGTTTGCATGAGATGTAAACCTAGTGCTAAGCGTATGAGTAGTTAACAGTTATTCAAAGATGATTAAGTGTTTAAAATTTGCTTAAAAATCTGTATTGACACTAGAAAACAATATCCTTGGCTATTTGTAACAAAGGTCATCACCACAAATTGCATCAATACACAAAACGGAAGATAAATATTAAAAACATAACACATTCTATAAAAGTTAAAAACAACATACTTTTTTATGTTTGTCTGAAAATTCCTTTCTGCTATTCCTTACATTGCCATTTTGATAGTTTGTGTGTGTTAGTACTGAATTTCCTATAGTGATGCTAGAAATTAATTTATAACACCAGTTTTCTTTGCATTTGGCACAAAAGCTGAAAGGTTTGAGTGAGTTTGAATCTTTAAAGTAAATGTTACCAATGCAATTTATTATTATTTTGCCATTGGGACACACTTATTGGCCAGTATTTGTAAACCCCCCTCCCCCCCCCCAAAAAAAAAAAAACCTGCCCAAGCTCATGTAAACTAATGCAGTGGGACCAAATCTCGTACTATCTGATTATCATTAGGATTATTATATCAGATTGGTGGTTGGGGTACACTAAAGATGGGAATTTGAAGCATTGATCCATCTTGTTTTTCATATTTAAGGAGTTCTGTGACCTCTTGACAAAAGGTGGATTATTTTTATATCTTAATGATGGTTTTCTTTGCAGGGTACCACAACAGAAACAGAGATGAGGAAAAGAAGGCCGAGTTGTTACCAGGTGTCTATGGATTTACTAGAAGATCCAGCTTCCATGAGGCAGAGAGCGCTCAGTGTAGCTAGCATATTGACTAATACAATGGAAGGTATATTGCTTAACTGCCTATTAAATATTTTTTTTTTTGTTTGTAGAAAGTATATTTTCATTTTCAGTCCTAACACATTTTTTCTTTTTTATCGCAGAACTTGAAGAATCCAGGCAGAAATGTCCACCATGTTGGTATAAATTTGCCAACACCTTTTTAATTTGGGACTGCAGTGAGCACTGGTTGAAAATAAAGCATATTGTGAAACTGATTGTGATGGACCCCTTTGTAGACCTTGCAATCACCATCTGCATTGTTTTGAATACTCTATTTATGGCTATGGAGCATTACCCTATGACTGATGAATTCAGCTACGTGCTTAGTGTGGGGAATCTGGTATGTTCTCCTTCAGTATGTTTTATGCTAGCAAACATTGTATATGACACAACAGTATATGTAACACATTCATAAAGAAAATGTAATCGTCAATTAGGATAAAAATGGGTTTATGCTGCTATTGCTAAAGCAGAGCCTGTTGGCAGTTCTTAAAGGACCAGTCAACACATTAGATTTGCATAATCAACAAATGCAAGATAACAAGACAATGCAATAGCACTTAGTCTGAACTTCAAATGAGTGGTAGATTTTTTTTATAACAAATTTCAAAGTTATGCATATTTCCACTCCCCTTGTACCGTGTGATAGCAATCAGCCAATCACAAATGCATATACGTGTAGTCTGTGAATTCTTGCACATGCTCAGTAGGAGCTGATGTCTCAAAAAATGTAAATATAAAAGACTGTGCACATTTTTTTTAATGGAAGTAAATTGGAAAGTTGTTTAAAATTACATGCTGTATCTGAATCATGAAAATTTAATTTGACCTGAGTGTACCTTTAAGGAACAGAGTTTCCCACTATATATAAACAGTTAAAGGGATAATAAAGGGACACTATGCCCAAAAATTTTCTTTCGTGATTCAGATTGAGCATGAAATTTTAAGCAACTTTCTAATTTACTCCTATTATCAAATTTGCTTCATTCTCTTGGTATCTTTATTTGAAATGCAAGAATGTAAGTTTAGATGCCGGCCCATTTTTGGTGAACAACCTGGGTTGTCCTTGCTGATTGGTGGATAAATTCATCCACCAATAAAAAAGTGCTGTCCGGAGTTCTGAACACAAAAAAAGCTTAGATGCCTTCTTTTTCAAATAAAGATAGCAAGAGAACGAAGAAAAATTGATAATACGAGTAAATTAGAAAGTTGCTTAAAATTGCACACTCTATCTGAATTACAAAAGAAATTTTTTGGGTTCAGTGTCCCTTTAAACAGTCTGATAATTTAATATAAAATGTGTAAATATCTGTAGTTTTCCTGTAATTTAGGTATAAATATAAAAATATATATATATATACATATCTAGATATAGATTTATGGTTATTTAAAATAAAAATAATATTTTGTTAATACCTTTTCAGGTATTTCTTTGTGCACCTTCAGCTTTAGCACACTAGGCTTAGTGCAGCTGCGGGTTAGTGCGTGAACGAAAGCCAGAACAGGCTTTTGTAGCACACCCCATAGAAGCCTGTGGGGAGAGGGAGTTAGCAAAACTGAGCTTTCTGATCTCCAGAAGTTAGCGCACCTGAGGTTTTAACTCAACCAAAATCTTTTTACTTTCAAGTTGTAAAATAAGCGCAAGATAAGAGCACTATTGATTTGACTTAAGGCTAAAATTTTGAATTTTATTAACTTCCTTTATTGTGTTTTTTTTTTTTTTTAAATATCAGCAGCAAAGTTTAAATGTTATTTTAAATTGCAGACAGATATCACAAAGAGCAAATATTGTCTATTAGTATTTCAGAATCATGTAGAGGTTAATTCTGTAAAAATCAAACAAATTAAGTTTAAGCTACACAGAAGGTGAGCATAAAAAAACTTTGGTTTTCCATATACATTTGGATACAGATACAAATATACTAAAGCAACCTTTTTTACAGATCCTTTATATACATTTGACTGTGTGTAAATGGGTAATACAGCCAATCAGATGCTGTTCTGCCCGCCCTATTGGAACATGCATCTGGCTATAAAGACACACTGAAGTGAACAACTAAACATCTTAAAATACAATTCACAAGCTAAGAAGGGAGCACAGTACAAGTAAATTATGCAATGAATAAAATACAGTATATAACATTTATGGTCTGAATATATGTTATTGATATTTTTAAATCCAGTGCTTGTAATGTCCAGTCTTTAAGCGGTAAAAAAACATTTGCTTGGGAGGGTCCTTTTTCCTGCAATCAATACTAAATAAATCAGATTAACAAACTATATTTTCCATTTCACTTTAGGTTTTTACAGGAATCTTTACAGCAGAAATGGTTTTTAAGCTAATTGCCCTGGATCCATACTATTATTTTCAAGAAGGCTGGAACATTTTTGATGGCATTATTGTGAGCCTCAGTTTGATGGAGTTGGGTTTGGCTAATGTGGAAGGATTATCAGTTCTTAGGTCATTTAGATTGGTAAGATTTTAAAATTCATATTTATTATTGTGTTGTTTACATTCTATTATTTTTTTATTTAAACCAACATGTATATAATAATTACACCTCAAATGATGGATTTCTTATGTTTGCTTTTGGAATATGTAATTATTCTTAGGTTTATTTTTTTTATAGTTTATAACTAAAATTATGTTATAAACTATGTTTTTATTTATTTTGTTGTCTGAATGTATAAATATTCTTACGGTTTATTTTCTATGAATGTTCCTCTTCTTAAAAAGGACTAAGGCATAAACCAAATTAGCTCCACTATTTCATGCATCAATTTTAGCATTAATGTACTAACATAAATTAATCTTTCTTCAACTCTCACCTATATTATCTGAAAAACAATGCTTTGAAGTTGTGTAGCACAATAAAATACCATCTCACCTTCCTCGAGCTCTTTGTAATGCTCGTGGGATATTTCCCTGTCAGACCAAACTTGGCCAGTAGTCTTCTTATCCCGGCGTCAAGTGGAAGGATAAGGAAATATCCCAGAACAAGAGAACAGATAATTAAATGAGGTAAGCGGTTCTCACAGCAGAGAGGGCAATCTTTCATGGCACCAGAAGGGTTAACAGGAGAGTAGTCAGGCAAGCAGAGTTCAGCAACAAGACAATCCTTCACGGCACCAGAGGGGTTAATTGGAGAGTAGTCAGGCAAGCAGAGTTCGGCAACAGCAAGGCAATCCAGAGAACCAGCAGTTCAGGGGTTAAACAGAAGAATGGTCAAAGACAAGCAGGGCACAACAACAGTAAGGCAATCAGCTGTTCAGGGGTTAATCAGAGAGTGGTCACAGACAGGCAAAGTTCAGCATCAATAAGGAAATCAGCAGTTCAGGGGTTAATCAGTAGAGGGGTCACAGACAGGCAGATTTCAGCATCAATAAGGCAATCAGCAGAACAATAACACTAGCACACAGGAAGCACAAGACAACCTATACTTGGGCACAGAGGAAAGAAATCCTCGAACTTACATAGGTGCAGATCCGCACCAAAAGAGGGCCCCAGGTGATCTGGCCGGCATCAGAATGGAAGTGGCGTGCGGTGATGACGTCATCACTGCAGGCCCATAGGAACCACCTTGTCCGTGGCAACAGGAGTGGCGTCACAGGAGCCTGCAGTAGCAGCGTGACACTTCTTATTCTAAAAGCTATAAAATCTGACCACTAGTTGCCACTCCACATGCTGCATTAACCCTCTCACTACACACTTTTTTCTTGTCATCTTATAGCAATACTCTTTTTTTCTCATTCAATTGTATCTATAATTATTCAGTTATATTCCAAAACACTTTACCTTACCAGTTTATAACCCTTGATTGCCGGTTTATTATAAAATACTCTTCATTTTCAACCACCGTCTCTGCATTTACGTGATATATATATTCATGTTTTTCAGTGGGGATTATATTTTTTTCAGAATAACCATTAGATTTATGGCATACAAATCTAAATTTCTCCCAAGTACATATAGGGCTAGATTACAAGTGGCAAGCTATTTAGGTCTTCTGCTAGATTCGCTAGAAGTAAGCTTTTTGCATGCGTTGAGTAGCACACTATTACAAGTTGAAACTAAAAAGCTTTCACTTGACCCAACATAAAATATGAAAACATGAATATTTCAATGTTCTTCGCATATTTATTCTTAAATACATATTTCTACATATATCTTATGTATCTTATGGTTTCTTGATAATATATTTACACATATATATGATTATATATAGGTATAGATATTGTATATACATCTATACACACACACACACACACACACACACATATATATATATATATATATATATATATATATATATATATATATATATATATATATATATAAACTCAGTTAAGTGCACTCTCACTTCATTACAAACAACTTGACGGTGCTTGAGTGGATATTGTGTCAAATAAATACAATGGAACAGCACCCACTTAACCTTCCCCAAAATGTCACAAATAAATGCACAGTTGAAGAGTGAGTGTTGGGTTCATTGTATTTATTTTATTAATATATATATATATATATATATATAAAATCAACCAAGGTAGCGCACTCCCACTCGCCAATAATTCCTCCAAACCAGGGTGCATAAGCAAACAATAAGAACAATCCAATAATATGCATTCCCTGGATTTAAGCACAGCACACTTTATACAGCAGTGACGTTTCGGGGCATTCACCCCTTCCTCAGACAACCCAAAATGTGATACAAACAGTGTATAAAAATATAAAAGCCCCTCCCCCATCCCCATTCAGCCAATCAAAGAGGAGGAAGATCACATTATATCCTGTGCAAATGGTCACTGAATCAAATGTGTAAAAACAAATCAATCAATCAAATTATCTATATTATTTATGTGGTACATTTCATGTGACCTATATATCAAGTGATCAATAAAACAAGTGTTATTTAAACATAGTGTTGTTTACAAATAGTGACATTAATCGAGTGGACATGGATCTATAGCCTAAATATAGATGAGCCTACGTATAAAGAATCACCATATAAATAAAAATCAGAGTCTATAGCCATAACTAGATGTATCAGCAACATACTAAATTGCCATGCACAGTAGGTTAATATCATAAGGAGTAGTCAGAGCATGTGAATAATTATACCATCAGGGCATCGGTTGTTTGCTTCCGTTTGCATTCGCCATTATGCATCACGCTGAAACCTTCAAGTGCCACCTCAGTCTAGCCAATGAGGAAGTTGCATCAGGCAATACCATGGCAACTCATCTCACCGGAACAAAGCCAATTACAGCAAAACATCCTGTTACGTTTAGCACCGAATTTCTGTATGTTGCTATAGCAACGTTTATCGCTACATTGGCGATTCCATAACCTGTCAATTACACAAATTCCCTCAACAGAGCACAGAGTGCCCTACAAAGAATGCTTGAACTGTCAGTCTAGTCCCACAGCAAACAGAGCCTGACTCATCAACGATTGTTGCGCTATCACACGCTATCATACATTGGGCTTAATTGAAATATATTGGGCTTAATTGAAATAGCCCAGGTTACACAACCTCATACCCTCATACCATTAATATATACAAATAAAAAGATATATCCTAGCCACAGATGGCATCAGGCGTATTCATAACAACCCCCTGTACCAGAACCAAAAACTGCTCAGTATGGAACACCTCACAGGGGTCAGCATATAGTATCATCAGTTGCTACAACAACCTATATCGCAAAAATGCTAAATCCACCATCAATCAGCCCATCACTATGACTCCAATATCAGAACATATATCCACCTATAATAAGTAATGATCTCAGCAACCCTCTGTCATCCCATCACTATGAATCCATATCCACCTCTACTAAGTCATTATACCATCACAGCAATCTTAATGTTGCATCAGCCCAAATAAGCATAGCCAATCTTAGGGGAGTATTACCACAATCAAACACAGCCTCCTATTAGCCCTATAACCCCATAATATCTATATACGTCTACAGGAGGATCTACCATAGTCTGACTCACAAGCTCACTATTGTTACCAAAGCAGGTCACAATGTACATATAAAAACTATAAATAATGATAAGGTATGCGTCGTCTGTATATCCAAGCATACGTCAATGTGAAGAAAATCTTAAATCCCTACTATATAGGGCTATCAAAAACCATAATAATTAAAAACTCTATAAACTACATGTGTCAAATAATATGCAACCATCTATTAACAAAAGCCAAACCTAACCACTTTTTCACATAGTGTTGTATACATCTAATTAGGCTAAGGTACATGGACCATAAGGTGTCCTTGGACTGGTCTTTTATCATAGGCTCCAAAATGTACTAATGTTGTAAGGCCTGTGTGTGTGTTCAAATCACCTCATATCACAAGGAGTATGGTAGAACCCTGGATCTCAATGTGGACTCTCAGAATCAACAGAGTCACTATAAAAAGCAGTGCCAGTCAATATTGGCATTAAGTCCACCAGGTTGTACTGTTCCCAATCTATGGATCCATTTTGCTTCAATTTGAAGTAGTTTCTTCTTTCTATTTCCCCCTCGCCTCAATGGTGGTACATGATCAATTAGTAAGAAACGAAGATCTTTCACTGTATGATTCATCTTCACGAAATGTCGTGCCACAGGTTGGTCTGATTTACCCTCTTTTAGTGTCACTCTAATGGCACTCCTGTGGTTCGCCATCCGTTTTCTGATGTCGTCGTCCGTCTTACCAACGTAGTACATTCCACATATACAGTTCAATAAGTAGACCACATATGGCGAAATAGATGAAATTGAATTTTGAATCTCTGGTTGGTATGTTGGTGATGAAACGTTTTACTCTGTATCATAGAGTTACATGTCGTACATCCTAGGCACTTATAGCAACCCATTCTCTTGGAGTGTAACCATGTATCCTTGGTATATGCATGTCTTGGATCCGTGTTCATTAACAGGTCTTGAAGATTGCGTCCCCTTTTAAATCCCATCCTTGGTGGAGGGATCTCTTTAAATGGCAAACCTGGATCAGATGTCAATAGGTCCCAATGATCCTTCACTGACTTTGCCAGAATGTCAGCAGCTGGTGAATATGTAGTGATAAACGTCATCCGTTTCCCAGTTGGCTTATCTTCCCTGACTTTAAGTAGTTGATCCCTCTCTGTTTCCTTGGCTGTTCTACATGCTTGTTGAATAGCATCAAACGTATAGCCTCTTTGCAAGAATTTATTAGACATCTCCTCCAATTGTATCAGCCATCTCTTTTACAGAGTTTTTTCTCACCACTCTATATAGTTGTGCCAATGGTATGGCTTTGATGAGAGATCTCGGATGACTACTATTTGCCAATAGGAGAGAATTTCTGTCGGTGGATTTCTGAAACATGGTCGTCTCCAACTGCCCATTGGACTCCTTATGAGCCACCATCTTGAATTTTGCTGGATGTGTAAGATCATTAAGGGCTTGTACCCATGTGTTCAAACCATCTTCTGTACCTCTCCAGAGTAATAGAACATCATCAATGTATCTCATATATTTTATCATTTCAGGGCGATCATATACCATCATTATGTTGGACTCAAAGTTCTCCATATGCAGATTCGCATATGAAGGGGCCATATTTGACCCCATGGCAGTTCCCATTGTTTGTTGGAAGTATTTTGATTCGAACCTGAAATAGTTCAACGTCAAGCATAATTGAAGAATCTTGATGATGTACTCACTGTCAGGTCCCACATATGGGTATCTCAATAAGGCATCTTTAACCGCCATCATCCCTTCTTGATGGGGGATGACGTTGTACAAGCTTGTTACGTCCATTGTTACTAGATAATCATCCACCGATATATCTTGTACCTGTTAGAGTTGTTCCAGCACATCAGTGGAGTCACTTACATATGATTTTATATGTCTAACTAACGGTTGTAGGAATGAGTCTACCCACTGTGCTAATGGACTAAGCAGGGATCCTCTTGCAGACACAATTGGGCATCCAGGAGGTTTCTCTAAACCCTTATGTACTTTGGGTAAAGTGTATAATATATGGCAAATCGGATATTGTACCTGTAGCCATTCATATGTCTCCTTGTTGATCCAACTATTTGTTAAACCTTCCAACAGTGTTATCTCAATAATTTCTTGGAATTGTTTGGTCGGATCCCTCAGTAGTGGTAGATATACCATGGTGTCATCTAGTTGGGAGAGGATTTCCTCTCTATAATCACTGTAATTCAGGACCACGATCGCCCCTCCTTTGTCTGCTTTATGAATCACAATATTAGGATCTTGTGACAAGCTCTTGATTGTCATCCATTCATCTTTAGACATATTATGTCTGAACTTTTTCTCCGGCATTACTGCAATATCCTGCAGGACCAATCTAGTATATGTCATGATACTAGCAGATGTCTGTTGAGGGTCAAATGGGCTTTTTTTCTTGAAAGTGGTCCCCATCACTTTTTTGAAATGATCTTTCAATTTCAGATTTCTTTTGAACTTTTGGACATCCAGCCATGTATCAAACCCATCAACTTTATGAGTAGGAATAAATGTCAAGCCTCTATTAAGTAATTTTTGTTCAACTTCAGTGAGCATACGATCAGACAGAGTCAGTACTATGTTTTCTTCATTCGTCCACCTAGTGGAGGTCTTCCAGTGAGTCCCACCCCTTCTTGGATGTGGTCTTCTTCCTTTTTTCGGTGGCTTGATCTTGTAGTGACCCCTAAAAAATGTGATTCTGATGTTGAGGGTCTTCTATAGTCATGTGTTCTTGTAGTATCTGTATCAGATCCTGAACTACTATCCACGGTATGTAGTTGTCTCCTAGTGTATACCGTTTGGCGACATGGTCGTCGTGGTCTAAAGCTGTGCCTCTCTTCAGGGCTAAGTATACATTTGTATACTTGTCTCTCCCTGTAATCTTCAACCACTTGTTGCAACTTTTTATTTTTGAATGCCACCAGGGAGTCTTTATACTCTTTCAGTTGTTGTGTCAGTTTATTTAACCAATTTTTCACTCAGATCTTGTTGTAAGACAGGGCCCTTAGTGGTATCAAATGTCACAATTTCTTCTTTAACTTTATTCAGTAAAGCTCTAACCTCTTCAACCACCAATAGTAGTAGATCCAAGGAACACTTATTTAGCACTGCGCACCATTTTTTACAGAACTCACTGTTGTTCCTCCCAATTGTGGGTACATTGTGTATTCTAAAGCCCTATGGAATCACCTTCTTTTTATAGTATTCGGACAAGTAAACACCATGCAGATGTAAATCCACTTCTCTTTTCTTCAACTTTAATAAATTTAAGTAGATGGTTTGAGCTGATTCTGTGTCTGTAGTAATCTCCTCATGTTCAAATAAAATCCTTGCTGCATCCACCTCTGTTAGGGAGAGTGTTTCTGCCCCCTCTACATCTGGTGGTACTGTTGTTGTAAGGCTTTGTGAGGCACTGATCAATACTGGTGTATCCATAGTCCACATAGTGATGTGAAGTGTCACCCAAGTGAATCCCTGTGTAATGGTAGCTGAAGAGAAGGAAGGCCTCAATGCAGTGGGTGCTGCAAAATATAGCAATCAACCAAGGTAGCGCACTCCCACTCGCCAATAATTCCTCCAAACCAGGGTGCATAAGCAAACAATAAGACCAATCCAATAATATGCACTCCCTGGATTTAAGCACAGCACACTTTATTCAGCGGGTTGCTATAAGTGCCTAGGATGTACAACATGTAACTCTATGATACAGAGTAAAACGTTTCATCACCCACATACCAACCAGAGATTCAAAATTCAATTTAATCTAACTTGCTCCATGCCATATGTGGTATACTTATTGAACTGTATATGTGGAATGTACTACGTTGGTAAGACGGACGACAACATCAGAAAATGGATGGCGAACCACAGGAGTGCCATTAGAGGGGCACTGAAAGAGGGTAAATCAGACCAACCTGTGGCACGACATTTCGTGAAGATGAATCATACAGTGAAAGATCATCGTTTCTTACTAATTGATCATGTACCACCATTGAGGCGAGGGGGAAATAGAAAGAAGAAACTACTTCAAATTGAAGCAACATGGATCCATAGATTGGGAACAGCACAACCTGGTGGACTTAATGCCAATATTGATTGGCACTGCTTTTTATAGTGACTCTGTTGATTCTGAGAGTCCACATTGAGATCCAGGGTTCTACCATACTCCTTGTGATATGAGGTGATTTGAACACACACACAGGCCTTACAACACTAGTACATTTTGGAGCCTATGATAAAAGACCAGTCCAAGGACACCTTATGGTCCATGTACCTTAGCCTAATTAGATGTATACAACACTATGTGAAAAAGTGGTTAGGTTTGGCTTTTGTTAATAGATGGTTGCATATTATTTGATACATGTAGTTTATAGAGTTTTAATTTAATATGGTTTTTGATAGCCCTATATAGTAGGGATTTAAGATTTTTTTCACATTGACGTATGCTTGGATATACAGACGACGCATACCTTATCATTATTTATAGTTTTTATATGTACATTGTGACCTGCTTTGGTAACAATATTGGGCTTGTGAGTCAGACTATGGTAGATCCTCCTGACGTATAGACGTATAGAGATATTATGGGGTTGTCATATAAGTTACTATTGGAATATAACAGTTGGTGCTAATAGGAGGCTGTGTTTGATTGTGGTAATACTCCCCTAAGATTGGCTATGCTTATTGGGGCTGATGCAACATTAAGATTGCTGTGATGGTATAATGACTTAGAAGAGGTGGATATGGATTCTGTTGATGGATTCATAGTGATGGGATGACAGAGGGTTGCTGTGATCATTATTTATTATAGGTGGATATATGTTCTGATGTTGGAGTCATAATGATGGGCTGATTGATGGTGGATTTAGCATTTTTGCGATATAGGTTGTTATAGCAACTGATGATACTATATGCTGACCCCTGTGAGGTGTTCCATACTGAGCAGTTTTTGGTTCCGGTACAGGGGGTTGTTATGAATATGCCTGATGCCATCTGTGGCTAGGATATATCTTTTTATTTGTATATAATAATGGTATGAGGGTATGAGGTTGTGTAACCTGGGCTATTTCAATTAAGCCCAATATGAGTGTATGATAGTGCGTGATAGCGCAACAATCTTTGATGAGTCAGGCTTTGTTTGCTGTGGGACTAGACTGACAGTTCAAGCATTTTTTGTAGTGCACTCTGTGCTCTGTTGAGGGAATTTTTGTAATTGACAGGTTATGGAATCGCCAATGTAGCGATAAACGTTGCTATAGCAACATACAGAAATTCGGTGCTAAACGTAACAGGATGTTCTGCTGTAATTGGCTTTGTTCCAGTGAGATGAGTTGCCATGGTATTGCCGGATGCAACTTCCTGATTGGCTAGACTGAGGTGACACTTGAAGGGGGCGAGACCAATACTAATAATGACCACGCCCATCATCCCACACTGGTTTCAGCTTGATGCATAATGGCGAATGCAAACGGAAGCAAACAACCGATGCCCTGATGGTATAATTATTCACATGCTCTGACTACTCCTTATGATATTAACCTACTGTGCATGGCTATTTAATACGGTGCTGATACATCTAGTTATGGCTATAGACTCTGATTTTTATATATATATGGTGATTCTTTATACGTAGGCTCATCTATATTTAGGCTATATATCCCTGTCCACTCGATTAATGTCACTATTTGTAAACAACATTATGTTTAAATAACACTTGTTTTATTGCTCACTTGATATATAGGTCACATGAAATGTACCACATAAATAATATAGATAATATGATTGATTGCTGCAGTGACGTGAGCTTCCGGAGGCGGGGCTAGAGGGGACCGTGGTAGCGTGTCTCTCTAAGCAGGGAAACGCCGACCTCAAGGCCCTAGGCTGGGTAGAGCAATTCCAGTCGGGCGGACTCCACTGAAGAGAGGTGGAGCGGAAAGGACAGAGACAAGAAGAAAGGCACGAAGTTTGTGGATTATCCGTCTTTTTCCGCCATAGAGGCGTTTTTGGGCGCCCACACTCTCCCTTTAAGAGGAGCCCTGTTTTGGTGCGGACAAACATCGTAGCACCGGAGCTCAGTATCAGCTCGAGTTTGGAAAAGTTAAGAGGGGTGACTAGTCTGGGGGAGAACCTTAACAAAAACAAGGTACAGATGAATATACACAGATGAATATACACCTGGCACTTGGCACTTGGAGGGAATAAAACCTGTGAGTATAGGAAGAACAGCAAGGTAAAGTTGTGACACTTCCAGGCTTCTCCAGGTTTCTCTGATAAACTGGAAAACAATGCGGTTATTTGGAGAGGATAAAGATTGGTGAGTAAAGCGGTATAAAACCGACCTTTCTTTCTCTCTTAAACTGCGTTCCTCAGTGCACACAAGAAATACTAACGGTCTCCTTACAAGGTGTTTTAAAAAAAAAAAAAGGTTTGATATAAGGTTAGCTCCCCCAGTGAAGATATAAAAATATATAAGTACCCTCTGTTATCGAAAAAAAAAAAAAAAAGAAGTTTTTCTTTTCTGGTTCTTCTTGCTGGTACTACAACATGCAGACACCATAAAAAAAAGCTTTGGGAAAAATCAAGTATTGTTGAACACAAACAGTCGTGATATTAACTGCACATTTGTAAGCTGTTACTTTCCTCTATGTGGATACTTTGCCTTTTCTTATACTTTCCTCATACTTTTAAAAACATCTGTGGAGAAGATTGACATTGTGGTTATTGGTGGAAGACTGTTACTCTTTTATTTTTCTAAAGAGCTAATGGAAATGACACTAACTATTTGAATCACGGAAGTGACATTGCAAGAAAAGACTTATAAATAAGTCTAAGTTTGATGTCTCCCTAGACTAAAGATAAATAAAGAGAAATCACAGTCATTGAAGAAAACATTGCAAGAGCAGTTTTATAAGGTCTGGAAGAGGCAGTGGCATATTAACATACGCTGTGAGCCTTGCTCTCACATGCACTGCAGTTAAGGACTTTTTAATATTACCTTTAAAAAGACCCACTGTGGCAGACTGTGGGAGATTGTGTAAGAAACGAAATATTTTGGAGACAATCATAAATGAAAATCTACTGACTTTTTGATAGACTTTTATATAGATTAAGAGTTTCTCCTCTTTTTTTTTTTCCAAGCAATATAAAATTGAATAAAAGAATCATAGCAACAGTGGGAGAAGATTAGAGAAGACTAGATTAGTGACATAGAAGACAATTGAAAAATGAGTTATTGAATGTTTCTTCTGCAGTATTTGTTGGAAATAGTGATTGGTTTTTCATATCCGTAACAAAATTATATCCCATTGATGTTGATTGTAGACATACTTATATATAGAGTTAAGAACAGATAAGTAACTTGAGTAATTTGTACTTAGGTTGTATAATTTTGAAGCATGTTTGTTAGCTTGTTTGGTTAACATTAAGGGAATAATCAAATACTTATTGAGTATATTGAGAATAGGGAAATTGTATTTTGTATGAGGTTTTATGGAAAAAATCTTCCTTAAACACAATATGCCACCAAAAAAACAAGGGGATAGGCAAACAAGGCTATCCTTAGATAGATATGTAGAAAAACCAGTGGCATAAGGAGAAAATATCCCAGAGAAAGAGGGAGTATCTTTAATAACTCAAATAACAGAGATATTAGTTCCAAAAATAGAAGGGGTACAAAAAGAAGTTCAAAGAGACATACAATCTTTATCAATGGAGATTAAGAATTTTCAAATAAGGCTTGGAGAATCTGAACAGAGAATTTCTGATATAGAGGATGGATATACTAATTTAAATGAGAGAGTAATGGAATTAGAAAAGCAGAATAAACTACTAATGATGAGATTAGAAAATTTAGAAAACCGGTCAAGACAAAAAAATTTAAGGTTCTTGGGAGTCCCGGAATCAATAAAGGTACATGAATTAAAAGAATTCATGGAAGTGGAACTTCCAATATTACTGGGAATACCTGTTGAAAAAGGGCCATTTAAAGTGGAAAAAACTCAGAGAATTAATATGTTAAAAAAAAATAACTATTCTCGAGATTTTACAAGACCAGTAATAGTGGAATTCACAAGTTTTGAAACAAAAATGCTTATTTTTAATGCCTATAAACAAATGAGCACGCTTCTATTTCAGGACAAAAGAATTTCTATATATCAGGATTATGCAGTTGAAACTGCGAGAGCTAGAAAACAACTGATACCCTTATGTAATGAACTCAATAATAAGGGATTTAAAGCTTTTGTGATTTTTCCAGCAAAAATTAAGATCCTACTCCAGGATGAAACAAAAATTCTAAACAATAGAGAGGAAGTAATGAAATTTTTGGATTCTAACAAAGGTTAGAAGTCTAGGGGGGAGAGGGACAAGGGGGGAGGATTGAGAAACTTTAGACAGTAGTTTTAGACACATTAATAATTCACAGGAATGATTCACTTTAAGCCTTACTATTGAGAAAATTTAGACACCAATTTTAGGCACATTTTATATTTTATAGGAGTGATTCACTTTAAGGTTTATTATTGTTAATGAGATGAGTAAGATTTTTTTTTTTTTTTTGTTAACAGATTAAGAATAAAAGATTTTATAAAGATGATTAAAAAGACACAATAAGAGATGAGTAAGTGTTTTAAGTTTCAATTAATAGATTAGGTATAAAAAATATCTTATCCTATAAAGATGAATAAAAAGTCACATTAAGCACTTTCACAAGAATAGAAAGGGCTTTGCTCTTAGCACTATCCTTTTTTTTTTTTTTTTTTTTTTTTTCTATAGAGATCATTCCTCCCCCTTTCTTCCTTCCTTCTTTACAGTATAATGTTTTTTAAAAAAAATAAATAAAAAATAAAAATGGTAAACATAACAACATGGAATGTAGGAGGGATTAACTCTCCTATAAAAAGAAAAGCTATCTTGAATCATCTAAAGAAAGTATGTAAGACGGACATAGCCATATTACAAGAAACCCACCTACTAGATAAGGAACATGAGAAATTAAAAAGAGATTGGGTAAAAGAAGTGATTTTTCTATCATATAAGAAAGCAAGCAGAGGACTAGTTATCCTATTTAATAAGAGATTGGAATATGAGATTAAAAAAATAATTTATGATAGACATGGCAGATATATAATAGTACAAATGACCATTGAAAATAAACTGGTAACCTTATGTAATATCTATGGACCAAATGAGATGAATGGGTCATTTTGGGAGGATATAACAAAAATATTACTTAAATATATCGACACTAAATTAATATTATGGAGGAGATTTTAATCTCTCTCCAAATTTCTATCTAGATAGAAGTGGAAGTTCCATAGGAAATTTGAAAAAGGGATTGATAAAAAGAGGAAAATTTGATAAAAAAATGGTGAACTATATAACAGAGACACTAGATATAGCAGATGTGTGGAGAATTAAAAATCCTACCCAAAGAGAGTATACATTCCATTCAAAAGTACAAGATTCTTTTTCAAGAATCGATTTTTTTTTGGTCTCAAAAGCCTCAATTACAAATATAGAGGAAGCAAAGATCAATGAAATTATTATCTCTGATCATGCTGCAGTTAATTTAAGTCTTAATTTGGGAAAGAAGATATATGATAAACAAAGCTTCAGATTTCCAAAATTTTTGTATGGTTCAGAACCATTTAGGAAATATATTGAGGAAAAATGGAGTGAATATATGAAAAACAATATAAATGGCTGTGAAAATGTACAAACTATTTGGGAGGCAGGAAAGGCGGTTATCAGAGGTGAGATAACTTCTTATGTAATAAAATACAATAGAGAAATAAATAGACAATATAAAGAACTGAGTGAAAAAACAACATACTCCTATAGCCAATATTTAGAACTTGGAACAACTTTCTGGAGGAAAAAATATATGGAGGATAAAAAGGAGCTGGAATTACATATAAACCAACAAGCTATAAGAGATCTTAGAAAAGATAAGGGGAAATTATACAGATTTGGTAATAGATCTGGTAAGCTTCTAGCCTCCTTAGTAAAATTGCAAAAATCATCAAGACAAATTATGGCATTGAAAGCCGGGGAAAAAGTAATTAGTAATAATATAGAGATAAAAGAGGAATTTAGGAAATACTATAATAATCTGTACACTTCTGAGAGTAAAAACGATGTAATGGATATTAGGTCTTTTTTAGAAGGCACTAATATTCCAAAAATTTCACAGGAACAGCAAGAAATGTTAAACTCTAATATAACAACAGATGAAGTAGAAAAAGTAATAGCAAAGATGTCAATAGGCAAGGCCCCTGGCCCAGATGGGCTACCATTAGAATGGTATAAAATTATGAAAGAATCATTGATAAATCTGATGACACATCTATTTAATGGATACCTGAGTGATAGAATTAAGCCGTCTTCAATTTTTTCTGCAGCAAACATCACTGTAATTCCTAAATTAGGGAAAGATCCTCAAAATGTCATGTCATATAGACCGATATCCCTGCTTAATCAGGACTATAAAATCTTAACAAAAATAATGGCTAATAGATTGAAAATCTTACTTTCGGAGTTAATTCATAAAGATCAATCAGGATTCATTCAGGCTAGACCATTAAGCAAGAACATACGTAAAGTATTACATGTAGTTAACCATTATTGGCTTATGAAAAAACAACATAAAGGAGAAGTAACTCCAAATACTCTGTTGTTGGCCTTAGATGCGGAAAAGGCCTTCGACAGAGTCGAATGGTCTTATTTAATAACATGCTTAGAGGAATATAATATAAAAGGCCCATTTAGTAAGCTTATAGAAAATGTTTATTTAAAATCCAATGCCTCGGTTATTGCCAATGGAGAGTTATCATCTAGATTTAATTTGGGCAGAGGAACCCGTCAGGGTTGTCCTCTGTCACCCCTATTGTTCAACTTGGCATTAGAACCTTTGGCAATTAAATTGAGAAACATCAATACGGGTATAGAGATGAATGGGAACAAATACCATCTATCTCTATACGCAGACGATATGTTATTGTTTGTTCAAAATCCAGAGTTGAATTTAAAAAAGATTCTGAAGGTTATCAAAGAATATGGTCAAGTTTCAGGGTTTAAAATAAATAATACAAAATCAGAAGTTCTATGGTTAAATAAGAGACAATCTTGTGATATTAGTGAATTCTCATTTGTAGAATCTAAAAATTATATTACATATTTAGGAATCAATATATCTCCCAACCCGGAAAAACTGTATAATATAAATTATGAGAAAATATTTATATCCATAGAACAATCCCTTAAAAAATGGAATAATTTACAGATTTCACTCATGGGGAGGGTACATATAATAAAAATGATGATACTACCAAAATTGTTATACCCTCTAAATATGCTGCCAATCTTAATCCCCAAGAAAGACATTGAAAGATTGAATAAAATCTTTAATCAATTTATTTGGAAGGGGAAAAGAACACGTATAAGCTTAAATAAATTAAGACAACCTCTGACTCAAGGGGGATTAGCTGCTCCAGATGTTTATCTATATAATCTGGCATCATTAATGAGAATAGCGGTTGATTGGCTGGGAGAAACAGAATATTTTCATGATAAGTCATTAGAAATAATAACATCAAAAGGGATTAGTAAAGCATACGTACTTCATACGGATTTGAAATATATAGATATTAAAATTAGGAATAACATCATGTATAAGGATATTTTGAAAGCATGGGATATTACTAGTAAGATTCTACAGTTCTCAATTAAGGGTTCTATATTTTTACCTATAAAGGGAAATCCAAACTTTAGACCAGGCATGGAAAATCCTATTTTTACAGAATGGGGAAGACGCGGGATAAATAAGATAGGGGACTTATTAGACCCTTCAAAAAAAACGGTATGTACATTTGAGGAACTACAATATAGATATAACCTACCTAAATCGCACTTATACCCTTACATTCAAATAACACATTACATAAAGATGATAATTAATAAATACTCTTCCTCCATATGGGATTGTCACCCTTTACAAAATATGATGGATGATTTTCAGAAAAAAAAATGTTCTTATTCAAGGTTATATAAAGCACTAGTAAACTCAAACCTGACTAGTATAAGGAGTAAGATAATAGAGGGTTGGCAAAAAGAAGCCTCTATAGGACTGGATGCTAATGAAGTGGAAAAAAGTATGAAAATTGTTATATCTACAACGTATGATTCATACTTTAGGGAGTCCCAAATTAAAATACTACACAGATTCTACATAACACCAAAAATGGTTTCAAAATGGTTTAAGTGTGAAAAGAGATGTAATAAATGTAATTATATAGATCCCAATTTAAAACATCTTCTATGGGATTGCCCAAAAATTAAACAATATTGGGCAAAGATTAGCTTTTGGGCGAGTAAGATTTTTAAATATAAGATTAATTTAAATTTCTTGAATGTAATACTCGCATCCAATAGACAAGTTAAACACGAAGATACCAAATTGATGACTATGATAATTCTATCAGGAAGGAGATGTATAATGAAAAGATGGATCTCAAAGAGAGGTCCTAATTTGAAGGAACTTCAGAATACTTTGATGGAACAAATGAATACAGAATTCTTTGACGTAATGTATGATAAGGATATAAGAGTTGAGGAATATAAAAAAAAATGGGTTGGATTTATAAATGTTTTAGAAACACATGTAAAAAATAAAGTTATGCTGTTATTAGAAACATAATTGTAACTCTATAATTGAGTTGGGAGGTAATGATAAAAAAAACAGAGTTAAAAGAAGGGAAGGAAAGGAAAGAGGGAAGGGGAGAGGAGAAGAAGAGGGAAAAGAAAAAGAAAACTATTAAGAAAAGGTCGGTAAAGAAATTGTTAAACTTATGTAGGACTATAGATAAGGTATTTATCCCCCCCAGGGCTATATTTCTTTAAATTAGGTTCAAGAAGGGAAATAAGTCAGACGTATGAAAGTAATTTATGTAGTTTAAATGATAGGAAATAGTGCTATTGATAAATTGTCATGAGGTTAATGGATGTAAAACTCTGTTTTTATAAAAGTTAGCAGGAGAATAAGGGTTCTTAATAATTTTAATACTGGTTAAGTCAGAAATGTAGTAACGTATAGATTATGTGACTAAGTTTGATGTTTCTTGCTTGTGGAAGTATTATGCAGTTGCAAATAGTAATATTACATTTATATAGATGAAATACTATGTAATGAGATATTTTCTACTAGACTTATGTATGTCTAAGAATGTAAATGTTTATTGTATTTAACTGAATTTTCATAATAAAAAAAAAAAAAAAAAAAAAAAAAGAAATGTACCACATAAATAATATAGATAATTAGATTGATTGATTTGTTTTTACACATTTGATTCAGTGACCATTTGCACAGGATATAATGTGATCTTCCTCCTTTTTGATTGGCTGAATGGGGGAGGGGCTTGTTATATTTTTATACACAGTATGTATCACATTTTGGGTTGTCTGAGGAAGGGGTGAATGCCCCGAAACGTCACTGCTGAATAAAGTGTGCTGTGCTTAAATCCAGGGAGTGCATATTATTGGATTGTTATATATATATAAATATCTATTTAAAAATACTTAGAACATATTACCCTATGTGAAGAACATTGGAATGAAATATTTACAGTACATACACAGTTAAACACTTTATTAAATATGAATATTGATTAAATATGATTTTTTATGTTTTCAGCTACTTGACTGAAAAGGGCTCAAACACACACATGTGTTTGTGTGTGTGTATATATATATATATATATATATATGTCTATATGTGTATACATATGTATCTATGTGTTTAAATGTGTATACATATCTGTAAATACATAAAAATACATACAAAAAAATATATATACATGCAGACAGAAGTGCACTCACAGGAACGAACAACTGTCTCAATACCATTGTTAGCCTGTTCTATGGCGATTTAGCACCTGGGTGCAGCTTTTTAGCCCAGTAATGCTTTTCACAGAGTAGAATTTTCCTGTAGTACATCAGTCTTATCCCGCCTATTACAGTAAGTCCAGCGCCAAAATACCAGGCAATTCTTCTCTGAACAAGGAACACAGCAACCCCAGACAATCGTTTCGGCCTTCATTGGGCCTCGTCAGTGAGGTGTAGCCATATTCCTCTAAGCACACTGAGCAAGGAGTCCACATCTGGTTGCCCCTTTTTCCCATAGGGAGACTAAATACATGCAGAAAGAAGTGCACTCACAGGAACGAACAACTGGCTCAATACCATTGTTAGCCTATTCTAACATATACATACATACACATGTCCAAATATATATATATACACACATCTGGACATGTGTATGTATGTAAAGCGCTTTGAGTCCCACTCAAAGCGTTTTACTTAATTATTAATATTATTATTATTATTATTATTATTATTATGTATCTCAATTTCTTTTTCTAACACCTGAGACCTCATATCTTTGAGCTCTTATAACTTTTTTTGGAATATTTTTTCTAAATAATGTTTATCAGACAGTGTTATCAAGCATGTAATTGTACATTTAAATGTATTTTTGATGGTTTTTGTGCAACTTTTTAGTCTCCTGTAATTGTTAACCAGAGCTCTGAGGTCGCACTAACCATACAACTTGTAAAGTGCGCACTGCTTCAAACATTTGCAAAGAGTTGCAATAAACCCCTTATTGCTCTTGTGCAACAGTTAGTGTGCCACTCATAATCTTGCCCACAGTGACCTTATCCTGTTTCCTTTTGGTTCAAAATCAAAATGTAACTTGCGTGAAACAAAACTTTTTATGCTTCCTGCAGTGTACCTAAATTCATATTCTACCTATATTTGAAAAACCCTTAATGAATTACCTATCATTTCACAAGTTGACTTTAACAATTCCCTTTATTTACCCTTCTGTTGGAGATCTATTCTCTTTCTGCTGCCAATTTTTCTCAAAGTTCATCCACTTCGCTTTGATTAAAAATATATGCATAAAAATATGGCTTAACCATCAATAACAACACAGAAAATAATGTTTGTATTTTCACCCACCTCAAGTCCCTGCCTAGATAACTAAACTCATTGTAATATATGTCCCTATCATACCCCCAATACATTTTATGTTCATGATATATGAATGAAAGAGCAGTATTTGTTATATTTTTGTAAGACTTCTTAGACTGGTAAATGTCAAATGGACTCGTTGATACTTTGAATCCATTCCCAATGATTACTGCTCACTACAGCCTTAAGGCTTGTCATATTTTTAGGCATGTGGTGGAAAGGCCCATCAGTTCTTTGCCTCTCACTCTCTCGCCATATGCAGAACTGTACCTGGTACTTAAAGGGCCATGATACCCAAATGTTGAAAAACATGTAAGTGATGCAGCATAGCTGTAAAAAGCTTACTATACAATATCACCTGAACATATCTATGTAAAAAAGAAAAAATATTTTACCTCAAAAATTCCTCAGTAGCCACATCCCATTGTAAAGGACTTCTAAGCAGCGAATCAGTATGTCTGTCTCGGGACAGCTAAGGGAGTGAGCTTACGTCCACACTCATCTTATTTCCCTATTCAGTTTAAGGAAGTTTACTATAAAATCTCATGAGAGTTAGTGAAATCTCATGAGATCACGGTAAAAGAGTTCATGACCTCAGCACTGCTGATGCTGATTGGCTGCTGTTCATTTCATTTTTTTTTTATTTGTTTTACCTGCAGCTGAGCAACAGCTGAAGTATATTTTTTTACACAGAATTTACTCAGAGATGCTCAGGTGATATTTTCTTGTCAGCTTTTTACAGTTATACTGCATCAGTTTCAAGTGATTTAGCATATGAGTATTATGTCCCTTTAAGTGACATTACAATATATCACAGAGGTCTGATCTGAGGGCTGATTGCATGGGGTTAACACAGAGTCAGCAGTTCATGGGGTCTGATCTGATGTATGATGTGGTTGCTCACAGAGGGGCTGCAGGGATAGCATTGTGATCTAAGCTGTGATGTGGGCATGGGGCTAAGTGAGATGCATCACGACCAGTGGTCTGCTCTGAAGTTTGACATGGATATATGGGTGACAGAAGGGCTGCAGTAACATTTGGGTCTGACCCAATGTCTGATGGGGGTATGGAGTTTCTAGAAGGACTTCAGAACCACTTGGTGTATGGGACTTCTAGAGAAACTTCAATACAATTTGAGATATGGTTATGTCTTATAACGTGGCTTCAGGACAATTTAGGTCTGATCTGAGATCTGATATATGTATGGAATTGACAGTTGTGTATAAGTATAGAGAGGTCTGATGGTATATGATGCTGTAATATATATATATATATATATATATATATATATATATATATATATATATATATATATATATATATATATATAAATTATTTATTTTATTGACAGTAAAAAAAGGTCGCAAAATACTGTTCTGTGCCTGTACTTACTGCTAAAATGTGGGTATAATTATTTAAATTTTCTGTAATACAAAAATATAAATATGGATGGGTTATATCTTAGGATGGGGCATGGTTGGTTTGTCCTTGATCTCCTTTCACCATGGTGCCCTGTGAGTTTTAAGTTCTCCCATGCTCCACCTTAATCTCAGATATGGCTTCTTCAGCCTTGATTGGATACGTTGTTTCTCATATTTATTCCCCCTCCCCTAATCTTTTCTATTTTAATGCCCATCTTTAGCCTCTTTCACTGTGTGTCCTTGGTTGAGGAATCCACATAGGGAGCATTTTATTATCTATTATGGGTAATTCTTCAGAAATTTCTAGCAGTCAATGTGTGTTAAAACAGTGCATTAATCCCCAACTTAAAACTTGAATTTCTTTCCTAAGATATGGAGAGTCCATGACATCATCAATTACTAGTGGGAATATCACTCCTGGCCAGCAGGAGGAGGCAAAAAGCACCACAGCAAAGCTGTTAAGTGTCTCGCCCCTACACATAATCCCCAGTCATTCTCTTTGCCTCTGTCAATGGAGAAGGTGATGTTTTGGTGTCTGAAGAAAATTTGATTTCCTTTTGCTACAAGCAAGATTTTTGGGTTTAGCTGTAGTCCACGTCAATCTTTGCAGTATAGTAGTGGTGTCTTTAAAGCAGTTAGAAAGTTGTGAGGTAGTCCTTGCTTGGTTTTCTAACATATTTGCTGCCCATGATATAGAAAGCTAGAGTTGGTGACTCTGTTCTTTCTATTTGTACAGGTCTCTGTAAGGAGTATGTGTCCTTTCACGCATGGTGAGCTGTCTACCTGCCGGACAGCGGATTTTGCAGGTAAGTGCTTTTGTCTTCTAGGTTGGGAGACGCTATTTTGTTCTTCATGTCTAGATAGAACTTTAAAATGCAAAGATAGGATTTTTATTTCTGAGCCTAATGTCTTTCAGGATGATGCTGTTCAGGCAATGCCACAGCTTTATCCTCAAACGTCCCTAGCCTCTATGGCATCACATACAGTACCCTGCAGTTCCTCTCAGACTCCTGGGGGGGTTTTTTTGCCCGCAGAAAGTGCTGCTCAGGTATCTTCTGCGGTATCTGCAGCATTATCTGCTTTTCCTATGGTAAAGGCAAAACGCAAGAGGAAAATTAGAGATTTAGATAACAAGGTTTCTGTTCCACCCACTGCTACTCAGGTTGCCCTCCCTCATAAGTCTGATGAGGAGGATACGTCTGTAGCCTCTGAGGGTGAAATCTCAGATTCAGACAGTATATTTCCTTTATCTGATACTGAAGAAGTGAACTTCAGATTTTTGCTACTTTGGACGACTCCGATACTCCTGTCTTTTTCAACCCTAAGAAATCTAGTAAACTTAATAAATACTATGATGTTCCTTCCTCTGTAGAGGAATTTCCTGTTCCAGACCGTGCAACGAAGATTATTTCACAGGAATGGCAAAATCCAGGGATGCCGGTCTCCTGTCTTTAAAAAGATGTTTCCTGTTGCTGATTCCATTAAAGATGTATGGTGCACAGTGCCTAAAGTAGAAGGGGCCATTTCTACTTTGGCTAAGAGTACTATGATCCCTATAATGGATATCTGCTCTTTTAAGGATCCCATGGATAAAAAGCTGTAGGCTTATTTGAAGAGGATGTATGTTCATCAAGGTCTTCAATGGCAACCTGCAGTTTGTATTGCCACTGTGTTAAGTGTGGCATCTTATTGGTGCAATGCCTTGTCTGATTCAATTTTGGTAGAGACTCCTTTGGAGGAGATCCAAGACAGGATTAAGACTCTCAAACTAGCCAATTCCTTTATTTCTGATGCTACCATACAAGTTGTTAGACTAGGAGCCAAGATATCTGGCTTTGCTGTCATAGCCCGCAGGGCATTGTGGCTAAAATCTTGGTCAGCTGATGTTACCTCTAAGTCCAAGCTTCTGGCGCTTCCTTACAAGGGTAAGACCTTGTCTGGCAGAAATAATTTCTGATATTATGGGTGGAAAAGGATCTTTCCTACCAAAGTAATTGTCGTTCCTTTCGTAACTTCAAAGGAAAGGCTTCCTCTTCCAAGCAGGAACAGTCCAAGTCTTCTTGAAAACCCAATCAGTCTTGGAACAAGGGGAAGCAGAATTTTCTTAAAGGTTCTGGGGGCTCTCTTGGCAGTGATCAGGTCTCGGGGAATTGCAGTGGCGCCCTACCTGGACGACATATTGGTTCAGACGCCATCTTTTCAACAAGCATACTCTCATACAGGGATCTTGTTGTCTTTTCCAAGTTTCCACGGATGGAAAGTGAATCTGGAAAAGAGTTCCCTTGTTCCAGCTACAAGGGTAGTTTTATTAGGGACCATAATAGATTCCCTATCTATGAAAATATTTCTGACAGAAGTCAGAAAATCCAAAATTCTTTCCTCTTGCTTCTCTCTGCAGTCTACTGTTTGGCCATCAGTGGCTCAATGTATGGAGGTATGGAGGTCTGATGGTCGCTTCCATGGACATCATTCCCTTTGCTCAATTCCATTTAAGAGCTCTGCAGTTATGCATGCTCAGACAATGGAACAGAGACCATTTGGATCTGTCTCAGAAGATAGATCTAGGTCAGTCGACAAGAGACTCTCTCACGTGGTAGCTTTCTCAGGAACATCTGTCTCAGGGCACATGCTTCCGGAGACCATCCTGGGTGATCGTGACCATGGACGCCAGCCTGCTAGGCTGGGGAGCAGTCTGGGACTCATTAAAAGGTGCAGGGACTATGGACTCGGGAGGAGTCTGCTCTCCCCATAAACATCTTGGAGTTGAGAGTGATTTACAATGCTCTTTTGGTTTGGCCTCAGTTGTCCTTAGCCCGGTTTATCAGGTTTCAGTCAGACAACATCACCTCAGTGGCTTACATCAACCACCAGGGAGGAACTCGGAGTTCTTTAGCCATGAAGGAGGTGGCTCAGATTATTCAGTGGGTGGAAGCTCAGAATTGTTGTCTATCTGCCATCCACATTCCAGTGTGGACAACTGGGAAGGGGATTTCCTGAGCAGACAGACATTTCATCCAGGGGAGTGGGTTCTCTATCCAGAGGTGTTCTTGAGGTTAACTCTCAAATGGGGGGTGCCGGAGTTGGATCTGACACCGTCTCAGCAGAACGCCAAGCTTCCAAGGTACGGTTCAAGGTCAAGAGATCTGCAGGCCGCCCTGATAGATGCTCTGACGGTTCCTTGGGATTTCAGTCTAGCATACCTGTTTCCTCCATTTGCTCTCCTTCCACGAGTCATTGCTCATATCAAACAGGAGAGAGCATCAGTAATTCTAATAGCTCCTGCATGGCTTCGCAAGGATCTGGTATAGTTCTGTCTAAGCGTGGCTTTTCGGTCATTGAGACCATGATTCAGGCTCGCAAGCCTGTTACTCAAAAGATTTACCATAAGGTATGGCATAAATACCTTTATTGGTGTGAATCCAAAGGCTACTCTTGGAGTAGGGTCAGGATTCCTAGGATTTTGTCCTTTCTCTAGGAAGGTCTGGAGAAAGGATTGTCTGTCAGTTCTCTGAAAGGTCAGATTTCTGCATTATCTATTTTGTTATACAAGCGTCTGGCAGACATGCAAGATGTTCTTTCTTTTTGTCAGGCCCTGGTCAGAATCAGGACCGTGTTTAAACCTGTTGCTCCTCCTTGGAGCCTTAACATTGTTCTTAAAGTTTTGCAGCAGGCTCTGTTTGAGCCAATGCATTCCATAGATATTAAAGGGACAGTCAAGTAAAAAAAAAACTTTTATCACCAATTTTGCTTTGTTCTCTTGGTATTCTTAGTTGAAAGCTAAACCTAGGAGGCTCATATGCTAATTTCTTAGACCTTGAAGGCCGCCTCTAATCTAAATGCATTTTGATAGTTTTTCACCACTAGAGGGCATTTTCACATGCTTCATATAGATAATATTGAGCTCATGCACGTGAATTTACCATGGAGACAGCTCTGATTGGCTAAAATGCAAGTCTGTCAAAAGAACTGAAATAAGAGGGCAGTCTGCTGAGGCTTAGATACAAGGTAAATACAGAGGTAAAAACGTGTATAATTATAACTGTGTTGGTTATTCAAAACTGGGGAATTGGTAATTAAGGGATTATCTATCTTTAAAAAAAAAAAAATTCTATTGTTGACTGTCCCTTTAAGTTGTTATTTTGGAAGGTTTTGTTTCTTTTTGCTATCTCTTCTGCTAGGAGAGTCTCTGAACTCTCGGCTTTGCAGTATGATTCACCTTACCTTATCTTTCATGCAAATAAGGCAGTCCTGCATACTAAGTTGGGATTTCTTCCGAAAATGGTTTCGGAAAGAAATATTAATCAGGAAATTGTTGTTCCTTCTCAATGTCCTAATCCTTCTTCTCATAAGGAATGTTTGTTGCACAACTTGGATGTTCTACCCTATTTGTTTGTTTCTCTGGAAAGCATAAAGGTCAGAAGGCTACTGCTATTTCTCTTTCCCTCTGGTTGAGAAGTTTAATTTTGTTTTGCTTACGAGACTGCTGGTCAGCAGCCTCCTGAGAGAATTACAGCTCATTCCATGAGGGCTGTCTCCTCTTCTTGGGCTTTAAAAAATGAAGCTTCTGTGGAACAGATTTGCAAGGCTGCAACTTGGTCCTCTCTGCATACTTTTTCCAAATTTTACAATTCTGACACTCTTGCCTCGGCAGAGGGTTCTTTTGGGAGAAAGGTTCTTCAAGTGTTGGTGCCTTCTACTTAGGTCTACCTGTCTTGTTCTCCCTCCCTAATCATCTTGTGCACTCTAGCTTGGGTTTTCCTTCCCACTAGTAATTGATCACATTATGGACTCTCCATATCTTAGGAAAAAAAGCAAAATTTATGCTTACCTGATAAATTTCTTTCTTTCCAGATAGGGAGAGTCCACGACCCCACCCTTAGACTGTTATTTTTGACTAAACCTCAGACACCTCTACACCTTTGCGTTATTCCTTTTTCCATTTCACTTTGGTCAAATAACTAAGGATTATGGGTAGGGGAGTGACACATAACAGCTTTGCTGTGGTGCTCTTTGCCTCCTCCTGCTGACAAGGAGTTATATTCCCACTAGTAATTGATAACGTTGTGGACTCTGCATATCCGGAAAGAAAGAAATTTATCAGGTAAGCATAAATTTAGTTTTTTGAGAAAGTAGTATGTTTTTAATCCCCAAAAGAGTAATGTTGTTTTTATGATGTCCAGAAAGTGCTATAATTTTTTGATCTCTAATGTTTTGGTAGTATGCACTAAACAAATAGTATCCAGGCTGCTGTATTAGCTTTTTATGATTTGCATTAGCTTTTTATGATTTTCATAAGAAGATGCTTAGCCTACTTATAGTGATGTGTCAAAATTTTAAATGGCTTTATATTCCACAAATTAAAACATATTATCTCTTCATATCAGACATTGTACCTAAGTATTGTTAAACTGTACCGTACAACATGCTTCAGCTATAAGATTAGCGTAGAAGCACTTTGTATCTGTACTTAACTGGCCACAGCAAAGGAAATAAAAACAACATAAGAACAAAGGGCATATCCCTGAACTGACAGAAAACCATACAGATTTTTTTAACAAAATAAGTTTTAAATACTTATGAAACATTTATTTTTGTGGAGATATGTTGCAATGTACTACTTAATGCTTGATAAATACTATGTACAGATAAAAGCAGATTTAAACTGAATTTTCAATCAACTGTAACAGTAGACAGTCCAGGTATAGATTAATATTTTCATAGAGGTGAAATTAATATAGTGGAACTGGTTTGATAAGAAAATAAAAGGGGGATTATTAAATACTAAAAAAGGATAAACTATAATAAAAAAAGTTATGTTGTTACTACTTCATTTTTATTACAACTTATGAACGCTATATCTGTATTTTCTAGCTACGTGTCTTCAAGTTGGCTAAGTCGTGGCCTACTTTGAACATGCTGATAAAGATCATCGGCAACTCTGTGGGAGCTTTGGGAAACCTGACCTTGGTGTTGGCTATCATCGTGTTTATTTTTGCTGTGGTCGGCATGCAGCTCTTTGGTAAAAGTTACAAGGAATGTGTCTGCAAAATTTCAGAGGACTGTGAGCTTCCTCGCTGGCACATGAATGACTTCTTCCATTCTTTCCTGATTGTGTTCCGAGTGTTGTGTGGAGAATGGATAGAGACCATGTGGGACTGCATGGAAGTTGCAGGACAAACTATGTGCCTCATCGTGTTTATGTTGGTGATGGTCATTGGGAACCTTGTGGTAAGTGACAAACGGATTAAAAAATGTTTTTATAAACTCTGACAAATATTATATATTAATTTCCAGTACACAACAATTGGTACAATGAGCTGCTAAACATATGAGGATAACACGCTTTTAGATGTTTGTCAATATAGAATTTTACTTATGCAAGTGGTCTACTAATTTTTAAATTCCTTTCTAGGTCAAATAATCTCGGGATAAAGGTTCCCTGACATACAAAACTGGCTGCTGGCTGTGGCTATGTTTGTTTCTTGTGATATAATGTTCTTTAGAGGGACATTTCAAAACCACTGTAGGTTACCAAAAAATAGGTTGTACTTCTGGTCCCTTTTCTTTCAGCCACTAAAGAATAATGAAAGGGATATATATGGAGAATCTAAAAAAGATGTAAATAAGAGCGCCTCATAGTGCAGTTTATCCAAAATAAATTTTCAGTAAATACAAAGTTGCTAACAATTGACTACTCACAAGGGTTTGTGCACTAATAAAGTGCAATATGCACAGGCTGGACTTTGCAGTCTTCAGCTAACTGAATGTGGCATGGTCTCCCTCAGATTTCTGTAGACTGGATAATGGATGTTGTAGCCTTTAAAATTTAAAGGACACAGAACTTCTCCTAGTGCAGGTTAAACTTTTAACAGAATGATTCCAAGGAAATATACAAAATAGGTACTCACATAGCAGTTTGCACAATGAAATTGTGCAAACAAGGAAGGCTGGATGTTACAGACACCAGCTGTCTGAATCAGGTCTCCCTGGATTGTTCTTTTAAATGCTTTGGATAAGTGGTGTAAAGTGTTCCAAAGTAAAAAAATTAGTTAAAAGGCAGACTACTTAAAATCACAGTTTTATTTTAAAACATATAAAACGTGCAACGCGTTTCTCAGCTGACTAGCTATTTCATCAGGCATGTAACAAATGTAAATAAGGAGCACAATATATACACACACATGTGTTCCAATTAGTTTCCATGGGGCCAATAGGACTAAAGTGGGCGTTTTTACAAATATATTTCCAATATGCAATTTCAAGAGAATCTATATATAGAAAAAAATTTAACACAACAATTTAAATTTGCGCCCCTCTGCAAACCTCCTACTATAGGAATTTGCATTAGATAAATATATATGGAGGACAGCAAATAAAATTGCCGCCTCACATGGGGAGGTATCTCCCTGGCTTATTCCACTCCCAAGTAGTTTTACAATATTTAATAAGTAAAGGTAACTTCTTTAGCTTGATATAGTCTAAAAATGACCATTTCTATGCTAAAAGTTTCATAACCTTTGCTGTGCATGGGTGCATGCAGAGCATAGATTTATATTGTTACATGCACACGCATTGGAATGCTGCACATGCTCAGAGATTCAGCAGCATGCATTTGTTGACTGTGACATAATTTGCAATACTGTTGATGCAATGTTTCAATGTTAGTGCACAGAGGAGCACAGCATATTTACATATGCTCTGCATGCACACAGCAAAAACTTTTACTAATAGATGTGATAGCTTTTACTTAAAGTATTTATGCTAATACAAGTGTTTTACCAAAAATGCTTCTATTTAAAATTGAAATGCATCCAATTTTACTACATTGTACTTTAAATATATTTAGCTCACAAAATAAGAAATTGCAGTCAATAATAACATTTTTTTACTCAGTATAGGCTCTATTGCAGTCCATTGAGTACATTTAACCTTTTCATTATTAATAACAACACTTTGTATGATTTTTTACATTTTTCTATTTTAATAGCCTTATCCTTTTGTTAACCTATTTTGGCCTGTTTTACAAGGCATAGCTTGGCTTTTGTTAAAGATTTTTTTATTTTTTGAGCTGTCTGTCTCCAACATGCTCAATTTAAATTTTAACAAAGACAAACATTTAATTGTTAAAATCATGGCCAACTCATACCTTAAACTACAAAACATGTTCAGATAACCAGAATGCTTGCTCATGATTGTAATTAAGACTGGGTGTTATAAAAAAAATAAAAAAATAACACAAAATGATAGAAAAGTGCTAATTGTTCACTTCATAAATCATCGCCTGATTGCTTTTCCATGCCAGAATGCTTTTTGATTTCACGATGTTCAGTGAAAGCCTTATTATAGATTTTTACATTTTTACCCAATTGGAAAATAGGAAATCAAGCTTTATTTATTTATTTTTAAATTATTGAATACCAAACCGCAGACAGAATTACAAATTCAAATATGGAAGCCAATAAATACTAACACTCAAATGTTTTGCATGATAGACTCTTACAGATTGTAATAAAATCTTACAAAGATTATAAAACTAATATTAATATCAAGTAAGGATAAACATAGTTGATTTAAAATTAAATAATTCTTCTTTCTTCTTTAAATAATATTCATAGAATAAAAATAAAGTCACATAGCTCGGCTAACTTTAAGAAAGGAATAGATACATTTTTCTCTACGGTAACATTCACTTTTATTACAGCTACCATAAAAAAAAGAAATGGATCCTTTGAGAGATTAGGAAGAAATATTTTTTTTTTGCCTTTGTGAAGCTAATTTGCAAATGTTACATTTGGGTTTTGTTTGTCTTTGTTTGTATATATAAAAAAAGTATAAAAGAAGCTTGAATTTGGTAGACTTGTATTAATATATCTCACTCTTGGTTTAAGAACTTTGAGTCAATGTCCATCTATATATAAAATTTCAAAGCTAGTAGGATACCCATTAAATTTTTTTTTCCAAAACGCATAAAATAAAAATTGCTCATTAAAAACCTATTATCAAAGCAGAACAAGAAACATCAGTGTGATGTCCCAGTGTGTGGTTCTTACTAGGCAATGGTATGATTGAAAGCAAATAAATAAATAGATAAGGTCTGTGTTATCAAGGGACCAGCATAGCATTTGTATGAAATGTTAACAACTCATCTTTTTATGCACTGCATAGGTATTGAATTTGTTCCTGGCCTTGTTGCTCAGCTCATTTAGCTCGGACAACCTTACAGCTACAGATGATGACAATGAAATGAACAACCTTCAAATTGCTGTGGGAAGGATACAAAATGGAATAGATTTTGTTAAAAAAACAATGCGTGAATGCATCCAAAAAGGTTTTGTTAAGAAGCAAAAAGCTCTAGATGAAATCAAACCACTGGAGGAACTTCACAACAAAAAAGACAGCTGCCTTTTTAATCATAACGCAGTTGAAATAAACAAAGACTTTGATTATCATAAAGGTGGAAATGGAACCACAAGTGGCTTAGGCAGCAGTGTGGAAAAGTACATTATCGATGAGAGTGATTACATGTCCTTTATACACAACCCAAGCCTTACTGTCACAGTACCAATAGCTGTTGGAGAATCTGATTTTGAAAATCTAAACACAGAAGACTTTAGCAGTGAATCAGACCTGGAAGAAAGCAAAGAGGTAGGGTTTAATCATTTGTTTCTTGTTTTCAAGTTAACACTAATGGTTTTATTTATTTTCCCATGTTTAGAAACAATTTAGCTACAGTCATTAAAAATAAATAATGGTCCAGTTTTTCTGTTTAATAATTTGAGTAAGATTCTATGATAAATAATACATTTGTGTATTTGCCTTGATAAATGTTTAGTGTCGGAGTAATTACTTTTCATTTTTTAGTACATTATTATTCAGTTTCTGCCTAGATTAACCACTAATATGTTTATTATCAAATTCAAACAAAATATGTTTGTAATACTTTAAAAGGATATTTATTAGTATGACTAATTATACTTTTTAAATGTAATTTTTATATAATAGATACTATTTAACTCTTCTATTGTAAGGTGAAAGAATACTGAACATATTGGCCTTAATTTAATTATGTGTAAGCAAGTGAGAAACTATCATATAATACTAAGTTTATATCTGGAGTTCTTTTTGCCAACAAGAATGTTGGAACTGCCTAGGATGTTATTGTGCCCAACCACAGAGAATTAAGACTTCTATCCTAAGTTGGTACACAATATTTAGGTATATATTTAATATTTACATCGTGTAAGCCCATTTTACATGTAAAGTACACTGGGAGGGGGGAAACCAGGATTGGTGCTAGCAAGATCAAATTATACTAGAAGCATAGCAACCATATTCTTCTTAAAATTTGTGGTCACAATACACATTTTGAACACCTGGGAAATATATAAACCCACATGTCAATAGTCTGGCTTATTTTGCTCAAATAATACACAAAAAAAACATACCTGGCTTTTTTTTAAGGGGTTCCATAGTCTATGTCAACCCTACATTTTCCTGACATCCATATGTTCCACACCTTTTATTGGATATCTGGGAAAACCTCAATGATAAAGGGTCGTATGTTTGGTTAGAGTTACCCAGAGCAAAAGAAGCCTCTGTTCATATCTGTTTTTGAGAAGAAATGTTTATCGTTACCGCCAATTCTCAAAAAAAGATAAAATGTCCTCATTATCATGTAATTTGGATATTATATTATTATTTTTAATTGCACACACATAATTAACAAAATTACATATATTCCAATATAAAACTATATCACTTTTTGTCTAACACTACTTTATTTGGTTTGTTTTTAAACTGTTAAATAAAATATCCCCTTTGTTTCTTGACATATTCTTTCAGAGAACCCCTTCTCCACTAAGGTATAATTTTTTTCTCATAACTGAATTCAAAGCATCTATTTTGTCCTTCCATAAAATGGTAGATGCATGGCCCTTGTTTTCTATATACAAACATGTCCTTGCATAATCTCTGGACATGTATTTGTTCCTATATATTATTTAGAAAAGAACAATGTAAAATGTATTTTCATATGTTTTCCATTTAAATGTTTCTGGTTATTCTTTTTTTTCTGGCTGTCATTTGTGGTTTGCTCTTTACACCTATAGTATAGAAAAAATGCACAAACAAAAAAATATATATATATCATACAATATACAACTGTTTCCCAAAGTTTTGGTCACATTATAAAAAATAGTATCAATTATTTATGATAAAGGGTTTTTTATTCCATTGTCCAAATGTATTTCTTTATTCCTTTATTTGTTGCCAATAACTCACAATATTATTACTCTTTTTCCACAATCTTAGTTTAAATTATAAGATTACATTATGAACCTTTTTGAGGATTGACACAACTTTTAAAATTGACAAATGTATTGCTTTGTGGTATGTATATATATTTTACCCCTTCCATTTTTTGAATGCCATTTGTTGCAGAATTTCTATACAAATTAGTAAAAGGAAAAAAAACTATTCCATATCTCTGTTTAAATTTTGAAGTTATCATCTTAAATGATGTGTCAATATAAAGAGTATGTTTTCTAAAATAAACTCACCATGGTAAAGGACCATCCAGTCATGTATATAGGTCACCAGTTTTGGATTGTATTGACGTCTATCATATCCAGATGGCATAAGATAACTTCTCGTTGCATAGATCTTTAGAATACCCAGACTGTCTGGGTCATAGTGCATGTGCAGGGAGTCAAGTGGCTCAGTGGCTTATTGTGTGCCAGCCTGAAGTCCCATGAACTATTCAAGGAGACTGTAACATCCAGCAGGTCAATGTGTAAAGAGTGTTGATCTTTGACTAACCAACTACCTCAATCCTTTAAAAGTTATAATTTACTTATTTTTTCTAATACCTAGATAAAGTTATTGGTTTAAAGAATGACATATCAGTCACATTTAAAATCAAATGGCCATTCACTTGTTTCTATTACAATTATTTTTTTATTTAAAAAAGATGAAAAAAAGATCTAAAGAACTACATGCTGTATTTCAGAATGAATTTCTTAGTTGACTGGAAGAGCTATGTAGTTATTGTGTATATTCCATATACTATAGGATACTATGAGGAGGAACAACAATTCTTGTGAATTTTGTTGAATTGAATACCAGTTACTCAGATGAGTGTGTATGTCTAGAGGTTGGCATTAAAACATAATTAATTCTATTTGTTAATGTAATTGCAGGTCACTGTCTGTTGTGATATGAACCATATATATGTGGATAACATTCATATGTCTTTTATATATTAATTAATGGGAAATGTTGCATCTTTTTTAGAAGAAAGTTAGGGAAACTGTTAATGTGACAATTTTGTTGTGTTTTTTTTTTTTTTTTCTTGCTTGCCCTTCTTACTTCTCACAGGAGTAAATACAAGAGGAAGCAGACAAGAATGCAGCTCAGGTGTTTGTAACAAGGCAGAGCAACGTGTCTTCACATATACTAAGGTTAACCAAAATAATCTCTAATACAATAAATTTTGATTGGCTTGCATGCATCTCAGCTGTGTCCCTTGCCTGTCCATTGCAATCAAATATAAAACATGCACAGCTAGTAGGCTTAGACTGAGTTATGTGACTCAGATCACAGCACAGCATGGTCTGGCGAGATTGACAATGGCAACTACTGTATAACACATTATATTTCGTTTCTACAGATATAATACTGTTTTTATTCTAGCTGTACTTTTAATATTTCTTCCTCAGCCTATATTGCATGCTCAAAGCCTCTACTGCTTATGAAATCACAAGTTAAAGGAAGCAAGAGCATGCTTCATATTGACAGAAAAAAAATTGTTGACGAATAATGATTGGGTAATAAAAAAATGTTGTTGTTTTTTAAAAAACAAAATTATTTGATCTGATTAACTTAGCAATATCAGCTGTGTATAACAATGGGGGTTTAAAGTTTTCTGATTTATGTTAAAACTATTTTACATTTATTAAAGGGACCATGTACTTAAGCAAACAGTGAATATTAATTTATTGTATTCAAAGTTGCTGCAGGAACACCCTTTCATAAAGGCTGGGCTATATTTATCTTCAAGTTACTGAGAGGTTGATTTATTATGTTGCCTTTGGTTTATATAGATTTGTAAAACTGGTAAAATTAATTATTGAGGACCTATTAAAGGTGATATTTACAGTACATTGTCCCTTTAATACAAAGTACATAATGTGATAAAATGATGTATAATATTGCAAAGATGAGAAGAGTCACTGCCTGTATAATTGTTTTGATATGACAACATGTAGAAAGAAAAGAGGAATGGTATAAACAATATGGAATTATTCATGTTTGGAAAACCTTGGGTATTTTTATATTTCTTTAATGCTTCTATGCACCTTCATATTAATTTGCTCATTATAAATATCTTCACTAAACTATTCAGGGTGATTAAGATCATTTGTGCTGTTACCTTCCCATAAAAAATAATTGTGTATGCAAGTAAAAATGTCATGTCTAGGAGGATTTTCAATTATACATTTTTATTCATTAAGAACATTTTATCATTGCACACAGGCATCTCTGTGGTTATGTGTTCAACCCCTATCAAAGCGGTTAAACACATAGTTAAAATCCCACTCTGAAGCCACAATGCCATTGAGCCAATCAGGGACAGCATACACATGTAGTCCCAAATCACCAGCTGTGTCTTTCTCAGGACCAGCTCTGGGGCATGCCAGGTGTGTGAGATTAGCTTTAATCATGTGTAGCATTTATTATTTCATTGGAGTGTCCCTTTAAGTATTTTAAAGCACAAGTGATGAAAAGAATACAAGTGGGCTTTATGAAGAGTGGTTTGTTGCTTATATTGTTCAGTTCAAAAGATCTTGATTACACTAGTACATACTATCATTTTTATTAAAATCATATTTGATAAACCAGAAATTTAACAGAAATAACATTATGCATTCAGGGGTTTCTTATGCCCCTGAATGCGGAATTAGGAGGCCGCTCACGGCATTCATTCTTTTAGGAGCTGGATTTGTTCTTGTGAAATGGTAACACATCTGGATTTGCACATATCTTAGTGTGCTTCACTTTCCCTAAGAAGGAACCCAGCTCCTAAATGAGCCGAATGCAACAAGCGGCCTCCTTCTTGCGCTTTCGGAAGCATTGGAAATCTCAGACTACACATGTCTAGAGGATACACATTTTTATGGTAACCTTTGTGTTCCTTGAAAATTATATTTCAAGCAATTTAAAAAAGTGTAAGAGTCATTATCATTTCCAAATATACATTTTTTTTTATTTCATACAAATATCACTGGAGACACAATTGCAGAAAGTGTATTCTACTTTATAAATACACCATATAAAAAATGCCAGCAAAAATAAGGCTGTTTGTTTTCCTGTCTTATAGAAGGGATGTAAAAGTCAGATTTGAAATGCACAACAACAAATGTTCATTTAAAAATGATCGCTTATTTAATGTCTAACTTTTATTATGTAGATCCACTGCTAGTGCAGGCTTGGTGCATGTTTATTCTCTAGTGCTGGTGACATATCAAGGGGGAAATGCACAAGCAATTAGCCTGATACCATACAGAAAGCAGATCATATGCTTGATAAAAGCTGTATTAACAGGGACACCCGGGCGGCGGCCATCTTGCAGGTCGCACTGAGCTTCAGCTCCTCAAGCTTCCTCCATTGATCTTCAATTTAAAGCTACACTTTTATCAATACCCTGCTCAAAATAATGGAGAGGCTTGCCTGAAGAGGTCTGCTTTCCAGAAATAGGGTTTTGGAAGGTGACTGGGCTTCCCTGCCCTCAGTACCGGACTTTTTACTTTGAGGCCTTCCCCTATAATAGAAGCCTCAGCCCGTCCCCACAACTAGCTGTGCCTTGAGTGCGCAGTTCTGAACCAAGTTTTGGACACTGCTAATCTCTACAGTAAAAATGGAGATGGAAATTCTTCAAGTACTAGAGAATCTATTGCTACAGCATCTTACCAAACTGGAAGATGACCTATTCAAACCTATAAAATCGGTCACCCACGAGATCTCATACGCCATACCTGCTGGTGCGGCGCAGACAAGGGGTACGGAGGAAGAGATAACTAGTTTGCTTTCAGACCCTCTTCCGCAAAGATCCTCACTGGGAATAGACCCTACTGACCCTGATTCAGCCGCAGAGAAGGAGACAAAGTCAATCCTGGGCTGTGCCGCATCGGTTACTAGCACAACTATGGGGGACCATAAAAAGGAATGGCTACCTACTGGTTTATTGTCCGCTACAGAAAATTGCGCTAAAGACATCGACATTCAACAGGACCCCAAGTACTCAACTGCCAGAGAGACAGCCGGAGCTCCTAAGAAACCTTGGGGTAATTGTGCCACCTCCTACCCAGCGATAGAGGAAGCCACGGAACCTAAAGATCCTTACCGCTATGCCATTGAGAGCAGCCTCGACCACAATGCCTCTGAGACTGCTGAGACTAAGGCCGCCACCATAATATGCCCCGTGCCTGGACTTACAATGACAGGTGTTTTCAGAGACAGCTGTCCTGATCCCTGGTTATGTCGGGGAATGATAGGTTTGTGCTGGTCGCTGAGAAAGACTGGCGTGGGGTGATGTCTGCACTCTCCTTCACCAACGTGATGAACTTTGTGCATACTGGAGTTCCCCACACTGTTCCCTGGCTCACCACTTTGCAGCAGCCGCTGGATGACGATCCGATAATTAACGGATAGGTTTTCTTTTATTTTTTTACTTGTTATGTATCTCTTTTGTTTAAGTTTGGGACATTTCGCAAATTGCATATATGTGTAGCCCCTAAGCGATGTGTACTGGAGTATTGTAAGGTCCGTTCATGAAGTCTACATCGGTAATGTCCTTACCTCCAATTGTGACGCTAATTAATACCTTATTTATCTGACACCTGGTTGTCTACTAATATACACCATAGTATTGTAGAGGAGTGGACGGGGTCCCCTTTAATAGTCATCATGTGGCAAGTATGTCTTATGGCACTAATTCTTTGTTACTTATGACATGCATGTGCCTGCTAATCCCATCCTCCCATAAGCTAACCGACAAGGTTTATTAAAACCCCCATCAATTGGCTCCAGTATATGGAGAATACTGTAATATACGCTCTTTAACCAGATATGCTGCAACCATATAGCTGCCAGTGTTGCTTAATGGCCACTGCTTCGCATACAACCCATTTATTCATCTTTATATATTGCAATAATAGAAATGTGTCTATAGGAGGCTATTTAGGTGATAGTAACGGGACCTGTTTTATATCATAGCTGTTAAGGGGTTTTGTTGTCTGACTGCTAAGCCTGTTCCAGTATGCAAGTTACAGCCTCATGTGTATTTGGTATACTGTTAAGAGCCCTATAAGTATCATTTTTTCCCTGAAACTCACCCTCCCAAGAGGGAATGCTAATTTCTTATTTTTATTTGGGGACCTCCAGATAGCAGTATTTCTTTAATATGAGTAGGGTGTTGAAAAGCTTGGTAGACTTTATAGAACACATCTCCATAAAGTTGTTTACATCCCTCAGGCTACTTAACATAAATGCTACATCCTGCCTTAAGATATCTTTGTATTAGCTCCGATAGTACTTATTCAGACTTCCACCGTTCCTCCATATATTCTTCATTTATTATCCCAGAGCGTTATTATATATTGCACTTCTGTCAGTATGCTATGAGTTAGACTGTTTACTGACTCTTGTATGTCTTTTTGAGTTACATATATCTCTGTCAGAAAACAAGGTAAAATTAGGTTTACCATCTGGGACCCAAAAGTAGTTACCATTTGATCAGCACTACCCTCTACACTTCTCTAAAACCCATTTTACTGAGAGGTCCAAAAGTGGCCTCATTTAATACCCTGGTGGTATACAGTCTGAGAAGTAAATCATTTTCTGTGCAAATACTTTTGAAAATTATTTTAATCACATGCCTTGTGTTTATTGAAAACTAAAAATGAGGATTCCACTGTTTATACGTGCTTAGTTGAAACCACTGTATTTATTGGATTGCAAAAACAATGTATATGTGAATTGCTATATATGACATTGATCTGTATTGCACTTTTTTTTTTGGAAATTTGTATGTTATATCCTCAATAAAAATATTAAATAAAAAAAAAAAAAAAAAAAGCTGTATTAACAGGGATAGGCAAGGTGTCCGTACACAGACACTGGTGTCCGTGACTGGCCTTTGCAGTGTCCGCCACCCATTTTGCTGCGGGGAGGGAGGAGTAGGACAGATGAATGCTGGTCCTGACTCCTCCTTGACACACGTGGCACCAGAGAGGGAGAAGATTCAAGAAGCAAGCTGCCACTGTGTCCCTGGAGCTTTATATGCAAAGGTAAAGCATTTTAACCAGCACCCAAGGTTTATTATACGTAGTATTTAATTAGAAAGAAAAGATATTCTAAGGTTGTGATTCACAACCATAGTATATCTTTTCTTTTTGATTAAATAATAGGAAAAGGAGAATATGTAGTGTGAATAAAGTTAGTGGCTAGTCAAGAGAATGCTAGCGAAATTGGGTGATAAGTTATGGGGGTCAATTTATTAAAGTCTGGTGGACATGATGTGCTATAGCAGATCATGTCCGCCAGACATCGCTGAATGCGGACAGCATACGCTGTCTGTATTCGGCATTGCATAAGCAGTTCTAGCAATACCGCCCCGTACAGATTCGCTGGCAGTGTGCTAGCAGGGTGTGTCAATCAGCCCGATCATATAGGATTGGGCAGATTGATGTACGCAGCTTCAGAGTTGGCGTATGAGTTAAGGAGCAGCGGCCTAAAGGCTTGCGTGGAAACAGGGTGAATTGGCCCAATTCGGCCAATAATAAATTGACCCCATGGAATAAATAAAGCCTGAGTGAAATACTGGATGTGTATCTGCATCTGTATAATAACACCCAGCACTATACAAAGACATAGACGTGACACTGGCACATTGGGTATAGCCAGAGGAGGGCTGGTTATAGGATCAGTGGTATCTGCATCAGTATAACATTCAGCACTATATAATGTTTTTAATTTGAAATGCACCTTGGTGTCCCTCACTAAGGTCTGTACTTTGGAAAATGTCCGCCACAGCCTTGGTTCGTGCCTATCCCTGTGTATTAACAGCAGCAATATTTTTTTAAAGGGACATGAATGATGAAACCCAACAATTTTCATTCATGATTCAGATAGAGCATGCAATGTTAAACAATTTCCTAATTACTTCTGATATCTAATTTACTTTGTTATTTTGGTATACTTTGTTGAAAAATATATCTAGGTAGCTCAGGAGCCACAATGCACTACTGGTAACTAGCTGCTGATTGGTGACTGCACATATATACCTCTTGTCATTGGTTCACCCAATGTGAAGCATGCGTGCTTCCTGTAATGTAATGCTGCTCCTTCAACAAAGAATACTACAAGAATAAAGAAAATTTGCTAACTGAAGTAAATTGGAAAGTTGTTTAAAATTGTGTGCTCTACCTGAATTATGAAAGAATAATTTTGGGTTTCATATCTTTTTAAGTATACAAACTGATTTATATTTTGCAATTATGGGCATCCAAAAACATATTTCTAATCGAGGGACCAAACATAGTCCTTTATAAATGTTAATCTAATGATTTTTCTACGGGTTTATGGAAACGTTTGTTGGAAAATAATTTGAGCAACTTTTCTACAGTATTGTCAATGACCATTTTGAAATGCTTTGTTTTGTGCATTTCAAATTCACTATGTTACTTCAAATAAATTATACTTGGCATTCAAATATTGCTATTGTGGATCTGTGTTATGATTGATGACCTTGGAGAAAGTACACTCTGAAGCCACAGCTGTCGTCATAAATACCCATTGCTGCCTATAGGGGTTTTCAAACACACACAGAAAATTGTTCTTAGCAACATAAACCATTTGACACATGCCTTTTTTTTTGCACTGCCATGCTCTTTGTTTTGCTAATTTTAATTATATAGGATTTCTAAAAATGAACAATAAGTATTATTGTCAATTGCATACAGTGTTTTCTCTGTTCTTTATCTATGTGTTTTTTGCTAAAATTTCCTCATTTTATTTTGCTTTTTAGACCCCTTATATTACCTATTTAAAGAACAATTGTTTAAAATTATTCCGTTTTTATTTTTGCATTTTCTTTTTAAATTATTTTTGATTTTTTGCTTTTGCTGCAGAATATTTATCCTCAAGGGAATGATGCAAGCACTGACATTATAGAGACGACGTGGCTAAAAATATTCCTCATTTGTATTATCATTAAAATAATACATGTAACATTTCAGTAATATTATTTAAATATTTGTTTATAAATATCTTACAGCCATTAATTATGACCGTGGATGTGCAACAACTCATCATTTTTTTAGTTTCATATAATAACAGATCTATATAAACGATCAATACTACTTACCATTTGAGACTTTTGAAATATAGCCATTAAAGGGACAGAATACCGTCAAATTGGTTTCCCCTTAATGTGTTCCCAATTATTTATTATTCCAGCTGCAGAGTATAAAATGTATGCGAATATTGTTTTTTGCATATGAAATAGCTTGGTGTTTTTTTGTGTGTTTTTCTTTGCTTATTGGAACCACAACCTAGTCAAATGTGCTTAACTTGCAGGGAGCACAGGTCACATTATCTTTTCTTTTATATATATATATATATATATATATATATATATATATATATATATATATATATATATATATATATATACTCAGAGTTCTTTGCAGGGACAGTCTTGGTGCAATTATCAAAGAAAATGGTTGTCCCTGCGAGAGCTCTTTGCTATGTAAAAGTTTTCACTGTAGGACAAAGTCAAATCAAAATATAGAACTTTAGTGTAAAAAACAAGAAAGTCTTTAGACTATGGCGCTATAAAGCTGCAGTAACAGGCTATAAGCATAGGGGTTAAAAATATTTATTTGTAAAACATATTAAAAGACATATTAAAAAGCATAAAATATACTTAAAACAAAAACAAAAATGACAGCATGAGAACAGGAAACATGGCAGTCTCTATAAATTAGAGTGACAAGGAATATTTGTGGAAATCTCGAAGATCCTAATGTACAACCAGCCAGTATTAGGGAAATCCAAGGATCACTGAATTTGGATGTTAAGTCCTCGCTTGTAGTGGATCACCTCTTTGGTAATCCAAATATTGCCAATTGCAATGTATCAGGCTTCCCAGCTTTCAAAAAGAAAGCTCGCTTGTTTGAGGCTGTTACAATCTAGTATTTGTCAACTATGGAAGCCTTAAGGGTTCCAGAAATAGAGCAAGCGTTTCAGTACATGTGCCTTTCTCAAGCTTGAGAAAGGCATGTCTGCCAAAATGCATTGCTCTGTAGCTTTATAGCGCCATAGTCTATAGACTTTTTTTGTTTTTTACACTAAAGTTCTATATTTTGATCCTAGTCTATCTTTGGAATTCACCTGGGAGAATCCTATTAACTGTGGCTTTTTTGTGTAGTATTATTTTAAGCACAGTGATCTGTTGTTTGTTTTCAATGTAGGACAAAGTGAACTTTTAATATTATTCCTAATACAAATCAAATTATGCTGTATTAGGTGCACTGTACCCTAAATTCACTGATATTTTGTATGCATAGGAGTAATTTGTGTTTTGAGTATTTTGACAAAAGCTTACCACATTTTAAGTTGCAAGTAAAAACAGTGAGATCTGTAGGGCAGAAATATTTAGATAATTATGCTTGGATTTGAGAGACAATTTCATACACACCCATGGAACACCCATTTTCTATCCATTTCACAGTACAAAACAATTACGTTTTGTGTTTTGCACTTATATTTATAACTTTCAATGAGGTTGTTTTAATATCCAATGTACTTAAAATTATGATTTATGCTGTGCATTTTTAATATAATTTATTCCTGTGTAATTTACATACATTTTTTTTAAAATAAAATATAATTTTTAGTGAACAATTTTGTTACAATTTTTAATGTACCTGAACAATACATTTTTCCTGTGTATTTTGGTGTGAGTGGTTCAATTGTTCATTTTGTACAATTTTCATTGTGCACTTTTGTAAGGTGTGCATCTCCTTCCCATACGAAAATTCATAAATAATGTTGGCAGCCCAGATGCCTTTAGATCATCAGGCCCTTATAGAGAACAATTGAAAATGAAAATTTGAGCACCTCTCTTTCCAACACCCCACTAGGAGTGAAATTTCTTCTGATACTTCTTCTTTTCATACCCAGTGCTGCACTGATATTTTCAGTATAGTTGATACTTCAACAGGCAAAATCAGTTATTTAAATGTCAAAATAAAGATAGAGTGACTATTGGAAACAATTAAATACACTCCAACAGGCCAAATTGGTTATTGGGAACACATGCAAGAGAGAAAACAATTATAGTAGAATTTCCCTTTAAGAATCACCAAATATTTTTTTGAAGCTTTGAGATAAAACAGAAGTTATCATATTATAGTCAATTACAAGATAAGAATAAAATAATGATACATGGAACATAGTCTCTCTAATGAACATAGACATATGTAAAAATGTGAAATCGCACAGCTCCAACTAATTGGAAAACAAAACAAAATGGAGTTGAAAGAGAAAAAAAGTAGGAGGGAGACAAGGTGAGGAAAATAAACACAGCTACCCATAGGAAATCAACAATACCGTTTTCAAGTATTTTAAAATTAAAAATGAAGCCTCGTCACAGCTGGGCAATAATACATTTATTGACAATAGGAAGAAGGCTACCAAGAGATGAAGAGGCTTATAAATATGTTAAATATTTGGGCCATCTACATATTAAAATAGCTGATTTATGTGCAAATCTTAGTAAAAACATATTAAAATGAAATATAATATCATAAGAGCATACAAATTATATGTATTACTGTATATAATAATTCAAATTATTTTAAAGTTTAATTTTCCAAATTTTGACAAAATATTTATTATTTTTATTAATAGAAGTGGAATATCTTTGTATTTAAGGGGATACTGTAGTCTTACTAATAAATACCTACTATGATAATTTTATTCAATAATATAACTGCCGTGAATTTGCAGTCTCAAAATAAGAAGAGAAACAAACCATATGCAGTCAATAAGTCATAATTATATGATAAGAAAAGGTGCTAGCTTTAGGGATAGGCGAATGTGCTAAACGTGCAATTTGTTTGGTAGAACGAATGGTGATGTGGACATTTGTTTTGGATAATCGAATGTTAATAATTAGAAAAATCAATTGAAATTTGGTAATTGAATGTTATTTCTGTTTTTCGAATGTTCATAATTAGATTGCATATCCACATTCAACATTTTGCATGTAACATTCGATTTAACAAATAATAATCAGAAGCTCAATAGTTCATGTGGTAGCAAATTTAGTAAAATGATACATAATAGATACAAACATTTTGATTTAACTTATTCTATTTCGAATATTGTATAATTTGAATATTAAATTTAAAGAGAGCTTTATAATACTATTACAAACACATCAATTCACATTTTTCAAACTCAAATATTGCATAATTTGAATCAAATTCTTAGAAAAATTCAAATTGAATATTACATTTAAAGCTAGTATTAGAAATACTATTACATTTAAAGAATTTAAGAATGTTGTAGCTTCCAGGGCATCTCCAAAGCCTAAACAGCACTAAAACAGAAAAAAAAACCAGCAAACCTATTAACAAAAGTTAATAGTAAACATAGTTCATATAGTTATGAGGAACATTGCAGGACACTTACCCCTTTCTCAAGCAATTAAATGTGAATATAAAGCACACACATAAACCCAAACCAATAAAAAAAGACCAATCCCCAGTATGAACATAAGAAGAGTAATCTAGGGCACTTAACATACCTTTTAAATATAACCTTTGCATATACCAGCCTAGAATACTAACACATATTAACCATCAATTGTTATTTTATACATTTATAAACATTTGTGCTTTTTTTTTGGTTTTTAGGCAGCCTGAAAATTAAAAAAGAAAAGATTAAAAAAAGTCTTAATCAAACTCCCAAATAAGACCCAAAGGGTATAGTGTATTCAAAATACCAAATCGATTTTGCCTGGTTATATAAAAGATCCTAATGTCTGCCCCTCCCCTTGGTAGTTTGTGTGATCATAAAACTTAACTGACTAGCCTGTTGGCCCATGTTTTGAAAATGGGTAGGTAGAGATACATGTATCCTCTTAGGGTTGTTGTCCTATCCTATCCTTGATTTTCTCAGTGGTTTCACCTGTGTAGAAAATACCATATGCGCATTTAATCATATAAGCATATTTAAAGGCTCACCTGTGTATTACTCCCAATGTTAAACTTTTGTAATATAAATGGATTTTAAATATCACCTTATTTAATAACATTACAACATAGTGCACAATTAAAAAAAAAAGTCCCCTCTATCTTTCTTGTTTTATTGCTGTGCACTTGCATTTGATATAAAGTCCATTTTGGAAACATACAAATTATTTTTGACCTAGGTCAGATATCTGATCTCACTTCTTTTGTGGGGGTATATAATTAAATACAGCTATGGGCATGCTTTTGCTATGAAGTCTCATATTTTGTAGCTTCTTAAAGTGGTTTCTGGGAACATCCATTTTTGTGAGGTCTCATGTTTTAGGAATTTAGCATCTTCATGTTGAAGACCTACTTAATATTGTGTATCTCTTGACTAATGAGTCAAAAGCCATTAATGACCTTACGTGCTATCTTGTTTTATATTACATTATTATGATCATAATTATCAATGTCAGACATATTCAGACTAAGGTTATTAGATTATTTTATATCCTTTTACCACGTAATAGGAAAAATCTTTAAAGAATACTGTTATGTTAGATTTAACTATTATGTTTGTAAGAAAATATCTTCACATATCCACTTTGGTATAAATTCTATCACATTTTTTTAAGGGTACATTCTTATAGCTAGCTTAGTTATATTTTCTGATTTTTGTGCTGACAGGGACATTGAAAATACACTTTGAAAAATACATTTTTGGGGTGTCTAAAGATCTGGAATGTATATAAAAAAATTTTTTACATATCATCTGCCACCTCTAACAAGCCACATTAGAAGAAATACAAGCTGTAACTAGATGCAATATCATTATTAGCCGCATGCTTAAAGAATTTTGTATGCTTACATCATTCCCTATGAACATTTGCAACCATTAATGATGTTATACATAACACAGTAATAACATTAACCCAGGTGAGAGAATGCAGATTTGGAATGCTACAAGATAAACTACTGTGATTTTTATTGGTGCTCATACTTTTTCTAAACTAATCACTTTGTAAAAATATCTACTAAAATTTCATGATAAATACAGTCAAAGGGTACAAAAAATATGAACATACCCCAATTGAAAACTTCTATTGAAATATGGTGAATGAGTATGAGTAACAGAGAAACAAGTAGTTTGAAATGCACTATACTGCGTGCATTAATATCATATGAATGCAATTGCTTGTAAACCTATGAAATGCATTTATTTAACTGATGTAAAGAATTATTATTACTTAAATATGCCATATTTTAAGGACAAATGCAAGTCATAGCCCATGTTTTAAGGAGAAAATGATGACAATATTCCACTGGTTCAATTTTTGTGTTTTACATTTGATTGAATCTTATTTTACTACCGATAAGACTAATTGGAAAAGCAGCATATTCTGGAGGTTGTTATACATGTTTTTAAAGTGCAAAAAAAAAAACCCCACATTCAAATATTGTTTTATCGTATGCTTGTTTATTATTTTGTATAAACAACAGTTACAGTTTAAAAAAAAATCTCAGTAAATAAATCAAATATGTTTTGAATTTTAGGAAATGTTTTACTTCCTATTTAAGCAAATGTGTTTTCAGACATGATAGGCAGAGCTAAATATTTTCTTACATTTGAAATGAGCAAAACTTTAAAAAAAAAAAAGTAATAAAACAGTGTCAGAAAGGGATATAAGTGAAAAGTATACAGAGCATAGAAACAATAGAAGTAATATAAAAATGATCAGTTCTCAAATAAAATTCATCCTCCAAGCATTATATCCTTCAAAAAACCAAGATGCAGTGGTTGTGCAAGTGGTAGAGATTTTTTTCAATAAAAGCATAAAGGTACATAAATGGGGTTGTGAAATATAATACATTTTCATTAGTCTCTTTTAGGCATGAAGGTCCAGAACAAATAGCAGATTAGTGCATATGGTTTCATGAGCAAGCTTAAAGGGACAAGAAACCCACAAAACTTTTCTTTTGTAATTCAGACAGTATGCAATATAAAAAAAAGATAACATTTTTTTTAAAAAATGTGTCAAATTCGCTTTATTCTCAAATTATACTTTGTTGAAGAGTATACCTAGGTAGCTAGTGTGCATATCTGGAGCACTATGGCAGCAAAGACTGCTGCCATCTAGTGTTCATGCAAATATATAACATTGCTAAAAAATATTCTTGCAAAACTGCTGCCATATCGTGCTCCAGTCACACTCATGCTCCTGAGCCTACATACCTGCTTTCAATAAAGCATACCTAGAGAATGAAGTATATTTGATAATAGAAGTATTGTTTTTAATTGCATGCTCTGTCTTAATCATGAAAGAAACAATGCATGCCCATATAATTTACAAACAAGTGAGTGTTGATTAATTTATGCACCAAGCAACTCATGTCTAGTCTCTAAGAGCACTGGGTACATAACTAAAGTGCCAAGGCTTTAAAAAAAAAAGAAAAAAAAAGAAACTTTATATTATAAAATACATTAAACTTATGTTGGGGCTAAACAGTATTATTGGCATTTATGTGGCTTTAAAGTGAATGTAAAGTTTAAGGAGAAAGTGTCCGGTTTTTAAAAACACTTTCATTCATTAAACGTAACATTTAAGCGTATTATTTTAAATACTTACCTTTTATTTATGAAAACAGACTGGCGATTTTCTGCCCGCAGCTCCTGCTGTACTTAGCACAGCAATGACAAATCCGGCTTCCTCCAATCATTGTGTGCACCCAAGGCGTCCAGCTCGTGAGGCTACGCAACGACTGAAGAAAGCCAGATTCGTCATCGATATGCTAAGTACAGCAGGAGAAGCGGGCGGAGGATCGCCGGGCTGCTTTCATAAAGGAAAAGTTAAATATTTTTAAAAAGACGCTTAAAGGGACAGTATACACTCATTTTGATATAACTGCATGTAATAGATACTACTATAAAGAATAATATGCACAGATACTGATATAAAAATCCAGTATAAAACTGTTTAAAAACTTACTTAGAAGTTCTCAGTTTAGCTCTGTTGAAAAGGTAGCTGGAAAGCCCACTGCAAGTGGGAAATAAGACACTCCCCCCCTCCCCCTTCTTTTGCATTTGAAAAGACCCTTTACACAAACAGGAGCAAGCTGGAGTAGGTATACATCAGTATTCTCATAAAACTTTAGGGCTTGGTTAGGAGTCTGAAAATCAGAGAAATGTTATTTAAAAATAAGCAAAACTCTACATTTAAAAAAACAAAAAACTTTATGGGCTATATAAATAGATCATCTACAAAACATTTACGCAAAGAAAAAAATGAGTGTATAATGTCCCTTTAAATGTAAAGTTTAATGAATGAAAGTGCCCCTGTTTTTAAAAGTATTTTTAAAAACCAGGCACTTTCTCATTAAAATTTACATTCACTTTAAGGTTTTTCACAGCAATGGGCTTGCCGATGCAACACTCACACACTCATATCATTCAAATACTGTTTTTAACTCATAGAAGACTTTTTGTACTTTTCACAAGGTATTACAACCTTCATTAATATGATTTCATTCAGGAGTGATTCTTGCATACCTCAGCTGTAACTTCCTTTGTAAAATATTGTAATGGGGATTTTGTTTACAGAAGCTTAATATGACAAGCTCCTCAGAAGGCAGCACAGTGGACATCAGGCCTCCAGGTGTAGTAGCTGAAGGAGAAGGAGAGCCAGTAGATTTAGAACCAGAAGAAGCAATGGAACCTGATGCTTGTTTTACAGATGGTGAGTGGGCAATAATTATCATTAAAACCATTGTGTATGACTCTCATATGGCAGAAGGCTTATATAATACAATTATGGCAAGCAGATAAAATAAACATACTGTAAAGACAAATAAAATTTACATTTTTATAAGCCAGAATTTTTTGCCTTTTGCAACTTGCAACTTTAAAAGAAATAAGAAAGCTGCAGTATTTCTTGTAACCCACTGGACTTTACAGATATCTCTGATTCTTTAAAGGGATAATAAACCCATATTTTTTCTTTCATGATTCAGATAGAGCATGACATTTTAAGCAACTTTCTAATTTACTCCTATTATTAAGTTTTCTTTGTTCTTATGCTATCTTTATTTAAAAAGCAGGAAAGCTTAGGAGCTGACCCAATTTAGGTTCAGCACCCTGGACAGCGCTTGCTTATTGGTGGCTACATTTAGCTACCAATAAGCAAGCGTAGCCCAGGTTCTAAATAAAAAATGGTCCGACTCCTAAGCTTTACATTCCAACTTTTTAAATAAAGATAGCAAGAGAATGAAGAACATTTGATAATAGGAGTAAATTAGAAAGTTACTTAAAATCGCACGCTCTATCTGAATCATGAAATAAAAAAAATTGGGTTTAGTATCCCTTTAAGTGACTTCTTCATTTTTATGGATATTGTACATGTTAATAATAATAACAAAAAACAGACATAAAAAAACTGTAAGCTTGTAAGATTTGTAAGTATTTGTTCTCATTTTCTAGTAAAATAGTACGAAGCACGTATGCTCTTAATAACCTCTGGAAAAAATCATCTTATCTGCTGCACTATCTATATAATGCAATTTTCTACCCAATAGTCTCCATAGTGAAGCTGACTTTAGCTAAAAAAGTGGAAATAACAAACATGCCACTGATTACTTACCATCAGCATATAAAAGCTCTCGTCAGAAGAGTTGGCCACTGATTACTTACGATCAGCATATAAAAGCTCTCATCAGAAGAGTTGGCCACTGATTACTTACCATCAGGATATAAAAGCTCTCATCAGAAGAGTTGGCCACTGATTACTTACCATCAGCATATAAAAGCTCTCATCAGAAGAGTTGGCCACTGATTACTTACCATCAGCATATAAAAGCTCTCATCAGAAGAGTTGGCCACTGATTACTTACCATCAGGATATAAAAGCTCTCATCAGAAGAGTTGGCCACTGATTACTTACCATCAGCATATAAAAGCTCTTGTCAGAAGAGTTGGCCACTGATTACTTACCATCAGCATATAAAAGCTCTCATCAGAAGAGTTGGCCACTGATTACTTACCATCAGGATATAAAAGCTCTCATCAGAAGAGTTGGCCACTGATTACTTACCATCAGCATATAAAAGCTCTCGTCAGAAGAGTTGGCCACTGATTACTTACCATCAGCATATAAAAGCTCTCGTCAGAAAAGTTGGCCACTGATTACTTACCATCAGCATATAAAAGCTCTCATCAGAAGAGTTGGCCATTGATTACTTACCATCAGCATATAAAAGCTCTCGTCAGAAAAGTTGGCCATTGATTACTTACCATCAGCATATAAAAGCTCTCGTTAGAAGTGTTGGCCACTGATTACTTACCATCAGCATATAAAAGCTCTCGTCAGAAAAGTTGGCCACTGATTACTTACCATCAGCATATAAAAGCTCTCGTCAGAAAAGTTGGCCACTGATTACTTACCATCAGCATATAAAAGCTCTCGTCAGAAAAGTTGGTCATTGATATTTGGACATTGTGGAATACGTATTAAGGTCAAACAGTGCTTTCTGCAACATTAAAGTCAGAGTTCTAGAAGGATTTAAAATGACAAAAGTTGCCATTCAGATCCCAGAATAGAGAGAACTTTAATGCAATCCCTTATATTGTATGAATATTTCTATGTTAATCGAACAAACTTCTAATTAGATCAGCCAACTTGAAGTAGAATTAATTTTTATGATTGATATATCTGGTAACTTATAACACACTATTAACAGCTTTAAATCAAATATACATTTTATGCTGCTTTATCTAATCCATATGCTACATTATTAAACAGACTTTTATTTTCACAAATCTACTTCCAAAAATCAGAAAACCTTAGTAGCTTGAATTACCTCTGATGAATTTTTGGAACTTTAGTAGCTTGTTACATCTGATGAATTTTTGGAACTTTAGTAGCTTGTTACATCTGATGAATCTTTGGAACTTTAGTAGCTTGTTACATCTGATGAATCTTTGGAACTTTAGTAGCTTTTTACATCTGACGAATTTTTGGAGTGACTTCATATAAGAAATAGAATAGAATGAATGGAAGATACTTTTGCAAACATTAAATTAAAAGTAATTGAAGTTGTCATGCGGAAGGACTAGAACATTAACCCCTTTACCTACAGACAGATCTTATTGAAGTTATAAACTTAACCAACTGTAGTAGTAACATATGTTTTAAGTGCACTTTATGCAATTGCTACCATTTAATGAAGAACTTATCTTTAGGGCTGCCTTCTTGGCTGGTCTAGTCATAAAGCAATTCACCTCCTTTCATCTTACTTTTTATGTAATCCATCTTTACTACCTTATGTGATACAGTAATTTCAGCCGTGCATTCAATATTTTATCTAGTACCAACTTTGTCAGTATAAAACTTCCCTTTTAATTTTGTAATCTTCTTCTATTTAAAAACATATATTCAATCTACTTCATGAGTTCATATGCATAAAACACTCTAGAATTAATTGTAATCCAATTCCTTGATTATTTCCAAACTGATTTAGCCCTATATTTTGTATGTAAGTTTAAATTGTAGATTAGTAGGTTTCTTATTTTCTGCCACTCCTATGTTAAACTATGCTTACTGTCCATGAAGGATAATGATGTGCTTTTAGGCTAAAAATAAAATAAAAAATGATATAAGTAATGTCTGACTATGTGATGTGAAATGCTATTATTTATATAGCTGCTTATACCTTCATATTTTGCAGGCTGTGTAAAGAACTTTCCCATTTGTTATGTCAACATTGAAGAAGACAAAGGAAAATTATGGTGGACATTCAGAAAAACCTGTTTTCAAATTGTTGAACACAACTGGTTTGAAACTTTCATAATCTTTATGATTCTTCTTAGTAGTGGAGCTCTAGTAAGTGCATTTTTTTATAAAAATTGAAGTCTGAAAAGTCTGTTTTCTGACTTGTAGCAAATGTTTCCTATTATATTTTAAAGATTGCTCATTATAGCTTAAGACATTTTTATTAGAGCTACTGAGATACTATATATGAATGTGTCACATCTGTTACTATACACTTAGTAGTACCCTATTAGACCTTTACTTTTATGCAAGCTCTTGACTCTAAGTCATTGTGTGATAGCTCAGTATTTACAGTATTTTCTAATCCAGGAGATTATCTTCATTCTTTTTATAATTACTACTGCAAGATGCTACGTTGTTTTAAGAATTTTTAACTTATATTAAAGTGATGGTAAACTTTACATTTTTTAATATCAGGTCCAGAATCTAAACAATATTTGCAAGGGACTTTAATTGATTGCTTCTAATAATGATGTGCTGTAACTTACTTTTGAATCTAGCCATGCCATTCTTATACCCTGTGTTCCGACTGCCCACTTCAAAACTCATTTTTTTGGGAGTGAACAATTTGAACTGTTCTTCAATCGGCGCTCTAGCCGATTGGAGAACATATGTATATGTATGTATCTCTATGTTAAAGCGTTCAGATGAGATCTCATATCTTTGAGCCTTTATAACTTTTTTTGTGCAATATTTTTTAAGAATAATTTATATTAGATGGTGTTATGAGTGTACATGTACTTTGTAATGTATTTTTTATGTGTTTTGTTACACTCTTTAGTTTCACAAAACAGGTAATCATTGTAGCGTAAAATCTTAGGCCTAGATTTGGAGTTCGGCGGTAAAAGGGCTGTTAACGCTCCGCGGGCTTTTTTCTGGCCGCACCATAAAATTAACTCTGGTATCGAGAGTTCAAACAAATGCTGCGTTAGGCTCCAAAAAAGGAGCGTAGAGCATTTTTACCGCAAAAGCAACTCTCGATACCAGAGTTGCTTACGGACGCGGCCGGCCTCAAAAACGTGCTCGTGCACGATTCCCCCATAGGAAACAATGGGGCTGTTTGAGCTGAAAAAAACCTAACACCTGCAAAAAAGCAGCGTTCAGCTCCTAACGCAGCCCCATTGTTTGCTATGGGGAAACACTTCCTACGTCTGCACCTAACACTCTAACATGTACCCCGAGTCTAAACACCCCTAGCCTTACACTTATTAACCCCTAATCTGCCGCACCCGCTATCGCTGACCCCTGCATATTTTTTTAAACCCCTAATCTGCCGCTCCGTAAACCGCCGCCACCTACGTTATCCCTATGTACCCCTAATCTGCTACCCCTAACACCGCCGACCCCTATATTATATTTATTAACCCCTAACCTGCCCCCCACAACGTCGCCGACACCTGCCTACACTTATTAACCCCTAATCTGCCGAGCGGACCTGAGCGCTACTATAATAAAGTTATTAACCCCTAATCCGCCTCACTAACCCTATCATAAATAGTATTAACCCCTAATCTGCCCTCCCTAACATCGCCGACACCTAACTTCAATTATTAACCCCTAATCTTCCGATCGGAGCTCACCGCTATTCTAATAAATGGATTAACCCCTAAAGCTAAGTCTAACCCTAACACTAACACCCCCCTAAGTTAAATATAATTTTTATCTAACGAAATAAATTAACTCTTATTAAATAACTTATTCCTATTTAAAGCTAAATACTTACCTGTAAAATAAATCCTAATATAGCTACAATATAAATTATAATTATATTATAGCTATTTTAGGATTAATATTTATTTTACAGGCAACTTTGTTATTATTTTAACCAGGTAAAATAGCTATTAAATAGTTAAGAACTATTTAATAGTTACCTAGTTAAAATAATAACAAATTTACCTGTAAAATAAATCCTAACCTAAGTTATAATTAAACCTAACACTACCCTATCAATAAAATAATTAAATAAACTACCTACAATTACCTACAATTAACCTAACACTACACTATCAATAAATTAATTAAACACAATTCCTACAAATAAATACAATTAAATAAACTAGCTAAAGTACAAAAAATAAAAAAGAACTAAGTTACAGAAAATAAAAAAATATTTACAAACATAAGAAAAATATTACAACAATTTTAAACTAATTACACCTACTCTAAGCCCCCTAATAAAATAACAAAGCCCCCCAAAATAAAAAATTCCCTACCCTATTCTAAATTAAAAAAGTTACAAGCTCTTTTACCTTACCAGCCCTGAACAGGGCCCTTTGCGGGGCATGCCCCAAGAATTTCAGCTCTTTTGCCTGTAAAAAAAAACATACAATACCCCCCCCCCAACATTACAACCCACCACCCACATACCCCTAATCTAACCCAAACCCCCCTTAAATAAACCTAACACTAAGCCCCTGAAGATCTTCCTACCTTGTCTTCACCATCCAGGTATCACCGATCCGTCCTGGCTCCAAGATCTTCATCCAACCCAAGCGGGGGTTGGCGATCCATAATCCGGTCCAGAAGAGGCTCCAAAGTCTTCCTCCTATCCGGCAAGAAGAGGACATCCGGACCGGCAAACATCTTCTCCAAGCGGCATCTTCGATCTTCTTCCATCCGGAGCGAAGCGGCAGGATCCTGAAGACCTCCAGCGCGGAACATCCATCCGGACCGACGACTGAACGACGAATGACTGTTCCTTTAAGGGACGTCATCCAAGATGGCGTCCCTCGAATTCCGATTGGCTGATAGGATTCTATCAGCCAATTGGAATTAAGGTAGGAATTTTCTGATTGGCTGATGGAATCAGCCAATCAGAATCAAGTTCAATCCGATTGGCTGATCCAATCAGCCAATCAGATTGAGCTCGCATTCTATTGGCTGTTCCGATCTTGCCGAATAGGAGGAAGACTTTGGAGCCTCTTCTGGACCGGATTATGGATCGCCAACCCCCGCTTGGGTTGGATGAAGATCTTGGAGCCAGGACGGATCGGTGATACCTGGATGGTGAAGACAAGGTAGGAAGATCTTCAGGGGCTTAGTGTTAGGTTTATTTAAGGGGGGTTTGGGTTAGATTAGGGGTATGTGGGTGGTGGGTTGTAATGTTGGGGGGGGGGTATTGTATGTTTTTTTTTACAGGCAAAAGAGCTGAAATTCTTGGGGCATGCCCCGCAAAGGGCCCTGTTCAGGGCTGGTAAGGTAAAAGAGCTTGTAACTTTTTTAATTTAGAATAGGGTAGGGAATTTTTTATTTTGGGGGGCTTTGTTATTTTATTAGGGGGCTTAGAGTAGGTGTAATTAGTTTAAAATTGTTGTAATATTTTTCTTATGTTTGTAAATATTTTTTTATTTTCTGTAACTTAGTTCTTTTTTATTTTTTGTACTTTAGCTAGTTTATTTAATTGTATTTATTTGTAGGAATTGTGTTTAATTAATTTATTGATAGTGTAGTGTTAGGTTAATTGTAGGTAATTGTAGGTAGTTTATTTAATTATTTTATTGATAGGGTAGTGTTAGGTTTAATTATAACTTAGGTTAGGATTTATTTTACAGGTAAATTTGTTATTATTTTAACTAAGTAACTATTAAATAGTTCTTAACTATTTAATAGCTATTTTACCTGGTTAAAATAATAACAAAGTTGCCTGTAAAATAAATATTAATCCTAAAATAGCTATAATATAATTATAATTTATATTGTAGCTATATTAGGATTTATTTTACAGGTAAGTATTTAGCTTTAAATAGGAATAAGTTATTTAATAAGAGTTAATTTATTTCGTTAGATAAAAATTATATTTAACTTAGGGGGGTGTTAGTGTTAGGGTTAGACTTAGCTTTAGGGGTTAATACATTTATTAGAATAGCGGTGAGCTCCGGTCGGCAGATTAGGGGTTAATAATTGAAGTTAGGTGTCGGCGATGTTAGGGAGGGCAGATTAGGGGTTAATACTATTTATGATAGGGTTAGTGAGGCGGATTAGGGGTTAATACATTTATTATAGTAGCGCTCAGGTCCGCTCGGCAGATTAGGGGTTAATAAGTGTAGGCAGGTGTCGGCGACGTTGAGGGGGGCAGATTAGGGGTTAATAAATATAATATAGGGGTCGGCGATGTTAGGGCAGCAGATTAGGGGTACATAGGGATAACGTAGGTGGCGGCGATTTGCGGTCGGAAGATTAGGGGTTAATTATTTTAAGTAGCTGGCGGCGACGTTGTGGGGGGCAAGTTAGGGCTTAATAAATGTAATACAGGGGTCGGCGGGGTTAGGGGCAGCAGATTAGGGGTATATAAGTATAACGTAGGTGGCGGTCGGCAGATTAGGGGTTAAAAATTTTAATCGAGTGGCGGCGGTGTGGGGGGAGCTCGGTTTAGGGGTACATAGGTAGTTTATGGGTGTTAGTGTACTTTAGAGTACAGTAGTTAAGAGCTTTATAAACCGGCGTTAGCCAGAAAGCTCTTAACTCCTGCTATTTTCAGGCGGCTGGAATCTTGTCGTTAGAGCTCTAACGCTCACTTCAGAAACGACTCTAAATACCGGCGTTAGAAAGATCCCATTGAAAATATAGGCTACGCAAATGGCGTAGGGGGATCTGCGGTATGGAAAAGTCGCGGCTGAAAAGTGAGCGTTAGACCCTTTAATCACTGACTCCAAATACCAGCGGGCGGCCAAAACCAGCGTTAGGAGCCTCTAACGCTGGTTTTGACGGCTACCGCCGAACTCCAAATCTAGGCCCTAATGTGCTCACGCGTTTGCATTGACTTTCAACTTACGAGCACAATTTAACTTGCACGCAAAAGAGCCTAAAAGCCTGATATTGCTTGCGCTCCACATAAAATGTGGCCTCTAAAAATTGCCATCACTTTAACTATCCGTTTTAGAATTTGTATAGAACTATATCTTTTGTTACGATCATTTGTCATCATTACTTTGAGATGCTGTTCTGTTTTGGAGGAAATTTAATTGAATAGTGTTTATTTAAAAAAGAGACAAACAAAGAAGAGTGTTAATATATTCATATCTACAAATACAGTGTAAATAGTGTTCAGCTAAATATTTTGGAATACTTTTATTTTATAGGCATTTGAAGACATCTATATTGAACAAAGAAAAACAATCAAGACAATGTTGGAATATGCAGATAAAGTGTTCACTTACATCTTTATTTTGGAAATGCTTCTTAAATGGGTGGCGTATGGATTTGTCAAATATTTCACCAATGCCTGGTGCTGGCTGGATTTCCTCATTGTTGATGTAGGTATTTTTAAATGTCTTTTATTTTCTATTTTTGATAATAGTGCGGCTAATATAAAGACATGCTATCAAAGCTTAGTAAATAATAGCGCAAGTTTGTTAAAAAAGAAATGGAACATGTATATCATTAGTACTTTGTAAAATGTAACATTAGAGAAATGATAACAAGGTTTATGGTAATCACATAATAAAAGGAAATAACCTAATAGTTTTTAGCTGCATAGTATTGCTTTGGCGAAGCCATCTTCTAATCCATTAGAGCATGTCATTTTATGGCTATCAACCTTGCTGTACTGTGTGCTTAAAGGGGCAGTATAAACCAATTTTCATTTAACTGCATGTAATAGACATTACTATAAAGAATAATATGCACAGATACTAATAAGCCTGGGACACCCCCCTCCCCTGCATATGGAAGGACCCATTATACAAACAGAAGCAGTCTGAAGTCTGTAGACATGAGTGTACCTCTAAAGCTTTGGGGCTTGGTTAGGAGTATGAAAATCAGCACAATGTTTTTGTAAAAATGTATAATTTTGCTTGTTTTTAAATGACACCCAGATGGGCTATATAAATGGATAATCTATAAAACATTTATGCAAAGAAAAATTGAGTGTATAATGTCCCTTTAACCATCCACAAAGGGGTTAAAGGGATATTAAACACCAAAAATGTTATTGTTTAAAAAGATAGATAATCCCTTTATTTACCATTCCCCAGTTTTGCATAACTAACACTGTTATAGAAATATACTTTTTACCTCTGTAATTACCTTGTATCTAAGCTTCTGCAGGCTGCCTCATTATCTCAGATTTTTGTCAGACTTGCATTTCAGGCAATTAGTACTGACTCTTAAATAACTCCACATGCATGAGCACAATGTTATTTATATGAAACTCATGAACTAACATCCTCTAGCTGTGAAAACTGTCAAATGCGTTCAGATAAGAGGCAGCCTTCAAGGCCGTAGAAATTAGCATATGAGCCAACTTAGGTTTAGCTTTCAACTAATACCAAGAGAACAAAGGAAATTTGATAATAAAAGTAAATTAGAAAGTTGTTTAAAATTAGTTCAATTTGGACTTCACTAACCCTTTAAACACAAAGTAGAAGTGCTGCTTGAGACCCACAATGCAGTAGTGTCTAGAGCTGCTGATTTGCAGGGGTTAAACACACATTAGAGAAGGGTCGACAGTCGTAAAGTTACGTACTCTAAAGAATTAGAACATGTACTTTTATTATGGCCCTGCTAATATTTTATCCAAACTGCTGATATACTTTGAAACAACAACAAACATGATTTATGTTTCTGTGAAATAATGAATTCTCATATGTATCTTCAAACAGTTATGATTCTCAATGAATCCAAAAAAGGACCTGTATAGCATAAAGGTGATTGCTGTAATATTGTAAGATAATATGTTGCTGCTTTATTGTAGATATTATTATGCCTAAATATTTTGTTATATTGTAGGTTGTGACCCTTTTGCAATTGTAACTTTCTTTTTGTTGTCTTGTTTTCATTTTTCCATTGCAACATTAATATATTGTTATGTGACTGTGAAGGAATATAGCACTATTCAAAAATCTAAAGAATTTTTTGCTTTTCCCTTTTGGGACTTTTTATTTAGTTATTTACTTTTTTTTTATGATCTTAAAAAGGTATGGGGCCTATATATCAAGCTCCGTATGGAGCTTGATGCCCCGTGTTTCGGCTCGCCAGAAACACAAGTTATGAAGCAGTGGTCTAAAGATCGCTGCTCCATAACCTGTCCGCCTGCTGTGAGGCGGAGGACAGACATCGCCAAAAATCAACCCAATCCAATATGATTGGGTTGATTGGCACCAACTGCTAGCGGACGATTGGCCGCAAATCTGCAGGGGGCGGCATTGCACCAGCCATTCACAAGAACAGCTGGTGCAATGATAAATCCCGACAGCGTATGCTGTCGGCATTTATCGATGTGCAGCGGACATGATCCACAATATCGGATCATGTCCGCTCGCATCATGATAAATAGGCCCCATTGTCTCTACCATTTGTTGTATGCATTTGAGACATACCATTAAAGGGATATTAAACACTTTGAGATGGTTATATAAAATGAAAAATCATATATATAAAAAATAACTCTGTATTATATTTTCATTATTTATTTTGTTCCCATTGAAATTATGAACGTTTTAGTTCCTGTTAGAAATAGAAGTGCAGAACACTGTTATATTCTAAACGGCCATTGACTGCACACTCTAGTGACCTATTTATAACTGTCCCTAATTGGCCACAGCAGAGAAAGTAACCTAAGTTACAACATGGCAGCTTCCATTGTTTTATAGACACTAAAACTTTACACTTATTTTTTCAATATTTAAACAACTAATGAAACTTAAAAAAATACATATACATGATATTCTCAGACTAATCTTTTCTTTGACTGCATCATTAAATCTAGCATTTATTTAGTGTTTAATGTCCCTTAAATATTTTACTTCATCTCAAGATAAGATGTGATTTGCAATGATCATAGTTATGGCAGACATTATTTTCACCATAGTTTGTCATTTTCGTCATTCGTAAGCAACACTCCTATAATAAGTGAGATAACTTAGATAACATTGATGTTGTCATTTCTATGAAAGGTATATTGCTATGTAGTGATATATAGTGTTAATTAGAAAAGTCCAGATCTGTGACATTACTTCCCTTTGGAAACCTACCACTGTACTGGAAGTGAAAATGCAATGTGAATGTCAAGTCTGCTGTGCGCAATGAAAAAAATAATGCTTTATACAGGTCCCAAAGGATGAATTCTTACAACACCAGCGTCTCAAATGGATGCTTCAGTTGAAAGCGTAAGACCTGCTGTCAGCCTATTTAATACTAACTTTATGTTCTCTTAAAGTGTCCTTAAATGCTAATTCTACTAAGATGTCTGTTAACGTGTTTTAACACAGCTAACTATCTAGATTAACGGTTATTTTAAAAATAAAACACAATAGGATTTGAGTAGATAAAAAGGTGGAATGAATATAAAAGTGACTGTCAGTGATAATTGTGTGATCATTTTATTTTTGAGAGAAGAAATAAGAACAAAATGTGTCACAGCAGGGAATTAGGGCATATAGGGTCATATTACGAATGCAGTGCTATTAAGAGCTGTTATTACAAGTTGAAAGTAAAAAGTTATCGCTAGCACGCTAACCCAAAGAGTGCAAAAAGTCAAAGTTAGAATATCGAGAATGCTATAACCTATTTCACCATAGAAGTCAATGGAGAAAAAAGTAGAAAAAAAACTAACACCCTACTTGCACACTAACCTGAATCCTCAAGTGCGCTAACCCAAAATAAAAATATGAATATTTCACATTCCAGTGTTTTTCACATTGAAGAATATGTTCTATTTATTCATAAAACATATTTCTACATATATCTTATGGTAATTTGGTACAATATATATATCTATACATATATATATATATATATATATATATATATATATATATATATATATATATACACACACACACACACACAAACACAAACACACACACACACACACACACACACACATATATATATATATATATATATATATATATTAATGATTATATATAGGTATAGATATACACAGTTGTGTATAGGGATATCTATTTATAAATAGAACTTATTCTGAACATTGGAATGTGAAATATTTACTGTAAACACATAGTTAAAACCTTTATTAAATATGAATATTACATAAATATGCTTTTAAATGTTTTCATCTACTTGACAGCAATGGGCTCCAATGCACTTATATATATTTCTATATGTATACACATGTATTTATGTGTTATGTGTTTATATGTTTGTAAATACATATAAATAAATAAATCACTGAAAGGGATAAGTTAGTATAGGACCTTTAATGTACGTCTAGTGGTCCAAAAAGTGTCACTTCTAGACAAGCCACCAAGCACTCTCAATACACAGTAGACTGCACCTCAACTCCCAAACCATAAAAGACAGAAAGTCACTTAATAAATTGAGGCAACATACCTCTCCTTCCAGTATGTCCGTGCGAAGATGTAGGTTGAGTCCGCTTCAGGTGAGAACCAGCTTGCCTTTAAAGCTCTGCCAAATGCTATGCGTATAACCAGGAAATTGCTCACCACAATGGGGACACTTACTTCAAGCTGACAACCAATCCACAAAGAGAGGAGCCGATGACGTTTCCTTTAACGTTCCTGTGACGTTCCTATGAGGGGGAGGAGGAGGGTCTCTAAAGTCGAGTTTCAAATGGCTTGACAAATAAGCTTGGTAAGAAAAGCTTGACAAATAAGAAAACGAACAGTCCTGCTGGTGCATAGACATCCAAATAAATGAAGTTAGGACAGTTCGTTAATAAAACATCCAAATGTATTAGTATTCCATCGATAAAACATGTACAAGGGAACAACAGTATCAGGGAGAGTGTAACACAACCTTGCTTACGCGTTTCAGCTTACGCCCTAATCATAGCCACTGGGTGCTAGGATCTTCCAACTTCCTTTTAAAACAGACAAGATTTAACCCTATAGGTTAATACTAAAAATGCAATTCCCTATCCTGTTTAATCAATGAGTTACTATAGTAGAGCTGCAGATGCTACACAATACATGACATATGATATAAAATAAATGGACAAATAAGAGGAAACAAAGACAGTAGCAGTATCATAATGCAGAGCAAATCAACTGAGCATAGAAATGCTAACATTGAAATTGTCACGGAACTTGCAAGTTGATAATGCTAGCACCTTGAAGATACTTAAAATACACAACATAACCATACATATCATTATTATATATCACATATCAGTCCAACATTGTTAGCATTCATATATGCCTAAACTGAGTGAAAAGTAAGGAATGGTTTCATAATATATACATAGAAGTAAGACCCTAAATCTCTTATAAATCTAATGTCAAACTCATTTGTGATGATTAGAGTATTAGGACTGCATTATATATAATAAAGTAAAAAGTTAATATGAACATATATACAATTCAGGATAACATATAATACACTAGGACTTACTATAAAGTGTGCTAGGACTAACTCCAGAGTGAAGAGAAGGACTGAGATAAAGAGGTCAAGCACCACATATCAAAGCGATACAACTATTCCCAATAATTGATAAGGTAATACCTAGAGTTTAGACCTTGGGTGATACGCGTGCCCAGCATAAATATTCAGTACATCTCTCTTTCTATGCTCAGTTGACTTGCTCTGCATTATGATACTGCTACTTTCTTTTGTCTCCCTCTTATTTGTCTATTTATTTTATATTATATGTCCTGTATTGTGTTGCGTCTGCAGCGCTACTATAGTAACTCATTGATTAAACAAGATAGGGCATTACATTTTTAGTATTAACCTATAGGGTTAAATCTTGTCTGTTTTAAAAAGGAAGTTTGAAGATTCTAGCACCCAGTGGCTATGATTACGGCGTAAGCCGAAACGCGTAAGCCAGGTGGTGTTACGCTCTCCCTGATGCTGTTGTTCCCTTGTACATGAATATTAATAAATGTGGAAGTTTTATTAAAGAACTGTCCTAACTTTCTTTGGATGTAAATACATATATAAACACATATAAATAGATATTTACACACGCACACAAATATATATATATATATATATATATATATATATATATATATATACACACATATTCTTATAAACTCCAAAGTACCTTCATACTAACACATTTAAATACATATATCTTTTTTTTATTACATTATACATTCAAATTTAAAGCTAATGGTGCAAAACAACATCTGGTGCACAAGGCAAATGAGAATCCAGATGAACATTAAAGAGACAGTGTACTATAAAATTGGTTTCTCCTTTATGTGTTTCCAATTACTTGTTTGACCAGCTGAAGAGTTTAAAATGTATTGGAAATATTGCTTTAGCTATATTTTTGTTTATGAAATAGCTTTTTCTGCTAACTGAAACCACAACCCAGTACAGCACTAGATTATGAGTGGCATGCTAACTGTGGCTGGCAAGCAACATGGGCTATTTCTTGGCTCTTTGCTCAGGACGGATATAGCATGCATCTTACAAGTTTGAAACAAACGGGTTTGCTTGAGCGCAATCAAATGTAATGCGCATTTTGTGAAAAAGGGGTGTTCAGGCTCCGAAACATCATGTAAATAAACAGTGATTTTGATTTAAAGTGCAGAGTACGGATCTTTTCAGCCTGTGCTACATATACTGTTCCTGACACCCTGACCCATGCAATGACCAGGGTGGTGCAGGCAAATTTAATTAATAATCCAAAGCAGGCATGCACTCACTTAGTCTGATGAAGGGATGAGATTCCAGGGAACGTCACTGCATTTTCTCTGTGCACAATAAAGCACAATATAAAAAGTTCCAGTAAGAGCCCTTATAACTTTTAAACGCAAAATGTTGTTACAATTATTTATATATATATATATATATATATATATATATATATATATATATATATATATATATATAAAAGAAACAAACTTGCACTCACTGGTCTTTTTAGTGAAATAATTTACTGAAAAATTGTGACGTTTCGAGGACAAAAAATCCCCTTCCTCAGACAATGTGTTTAACAAACAATAGTGACTTTATACACTGTGTAAACCCAAACCCCTCCCCTCAATTAGACAAAAAAAACGCCAAATTGGTAACCATAGTGACCACTAAGTCACATTGTACACAATAAGTGTTATCATATAAAATATGTGCTATCGTATAAACATATTTATAGATGAGCCATCCTGGCTCTGACATAACAGTGACAGCCCAAGTGCGCATTAGGGAAACTGTGATGCAATGGAAACGAGCGTGAAAAACAAGCAGATCACATAATAAGTATAATGAGAGTTACCAATCAATCATTCATACTGCCATTTGATACTCCATAAAAAGTTAAAGATGCTAAAGAACAGAATCAAATCGCCAGTTTAAAACTCACCAGAATTGAAACATAACCCACAGACTCAGGAGCCGTTCACTGCCGCATCGGTACACAACGCCGGGTAGAGAACTCGGAACTCGGAACTACACAGGACTCTCATGTGGGGGGCAATCGGCCAATCACCGGAATTGTTTACCGTTGCCATAGTGACCATTAGCAACAAGTCACACATATGATCTACAGCACTAGAATATACACGCAAGATGGGAGTTAAGCGCTGCAATTACAATTAAAATTAAACTGCAGCAGATCATAGAAAAGGTCAAAGATGTACAATCGAACTCCACACATCTGTAAATACATGTCACAACGGTCGGAAAACCAATTGTCATATGTTCATATACTCTGTCAGGCAAACACTTCCACATTCAAAAAGTAAAGCTGTAATTACACCATTGACCTTATTGGCCATATTATGCCATAAACCCCATACATATTAGTATTATAGCCATAGGTATCACAAAGATAAGGACTAAGACAGGGTTAAAACTAACAGGGTTAAAACTAACAAGGATATAGTGTCGCCCCAAAAAAGAAGAAATAAGAAAAAAGAAATAACTACATTCAATAGTGAAAACATGTAAAAAACGTCATCCAAGTTCACCACATATCACCAATATAAACCCCATTCAGAGTACAAGGAAGAAAGGGGAAATAAACATAGTTCAAAGCCCAAATCACCAATAAAGGTGTAAAGAATATAAAAGGAACTTAGGTGAGTGAAATTGAATGGTACGTGGACTCTCCCAATCTGTCTACGTAGGTTCCAAAAAAATTGTTGTTATGGCACAAGGCAAAAAAACTTCAGTCTATAGAAAACAGTGCCAATCAAACATAGTATTCAGTCCCTGTGGTTGAAGAGTGTTTAATCGAAAGATCCACTTGGCCTCAATTTGTAGAAGGAGTGTATCCCTGTCACCCCCTCGCCTCAGTGGGGGGTCATGGTCTATTAGTGTAAATCTTAAATCCTGGAGTCCATGGCCTTTTTCCACAAAGTGTCTAGCTACTGGCTGGTCACTCGAACCCTTTTTAAGTGCTGTCCTGATTGAAGACCTGTGGTTGGCAAACCGAGTTCTGGCATCGTCTGTGGTTTTACCCACATAAAAACGCCCACAGCTACAATCAAATGTAATGCGCATTTTGTGAAAAAGGCGTGTTCAGGCTCCAAAACATCATGTAAATAAACAGTGATTTTGATTTAAAGTGCAGAGTACGGATCTTTTCAGCCTGTGCTACATATACTGTTCCTGACACCCTGACAGTTGCTATGTGTATATATATATATATATATATATATATATATATATATATATATATATATATACAGTCCTGAAAAGTGGACATTCACCATCCATGCAATGACCAGGGTGGTGCAGGCAAATTTAATTAATAATCCAAAGCAGGCATGCACTCACTTAGTCTGATGAAGGGATGAGATTCCAGGGAACGTCACTGCATTTTCTCTGTGCACAATAAAGCACAATATAAAAAGTTCCAGTAAGAGCCCTTATAACTTTTAAATGCAAAATGTTGTTACAATTATATATATAAAAAATAGGTTTCTGCGCACAGATATAAGGCAATTCAAATGATATTACTACTAAATATTTTTAAACACTACTTAATCCTACTTATCAACATTCAGGAATTAACATTAAAATGTTTGGATATAGCAGTTCACAAGAGTGGTCACAAAATGTTCATAAGAATAATACTTGTATTGGTAGAGGATTTACTTCTTACCGGAAATTACCTCTATCATATGAGGTAATGTATGATCTCAAAATAGAAGGATGAAGGCTTGGTTGGATCCTTAGTCTGTGGTTGGTTAACCCCCATAGATCCTATGTGAAGATGGAATGGTTGTCCCTGGGGATGTCTGATCAGCTCTGTGGTCTTTCTTGCGCCACTTGATAGATAGAAACTTCCAACTTTCTTTAGGGAAATGCGTGGCCTTGGTATCTCACAGGAGTATGGTATATGTTTTTTCTTTCTTTAACACCAATTCTCACCCGAATATGTAGCATTCTTTTACCTCTGACGAAGAAGTAACTCAAACTTCGAAACGCATAAGGTTTCTTTCTGAAGTGGGTGTACAGGATTTGCCTACCACGTCAAGGACACCGACTGCACTATATACTTTTGAAGTGAAAGGCTTTGGAAGTATTTTAACAATAACTCTATTTTTTTATACCCTACGGAACACTTTACAACGCATATTGAGACTGACATGTAAGTGCACTACTAATCAGCCACTCTGCGTTACATTGAGAGGTTTCAGGATATTCCACACTCGGTTTATAAGCCGTGAACTACACACCCTCTTATTGTAAAGGGGTCTTTTATTGTACATCAACTATTTGAGAACACACCTGGTTGTGCTTGGAGTCACTATTGTGCCTATTAAAAGGAAAAACAATTTTCCTGTGATTGCCAAGTAGAACAGCCTTGAGATTTTTTATATATGTGAATGCTTACCTCATCATGGATTGAGGGCTTAAAATGTAAGTGCATATCGCTATCTGTTTACAATAAATTTCTTTTATAAAACAGTATTATGCTATGTGCTTGTCCTTTATCTCTTTCTACATATTCGGGCGAGAATTGGTGTTAAAGAAAGAAAAAACATATACCATACTCCTGTGAGATACCAAGGCCACGCATATCCCTAAAGAAAGTTGGAAGTTTCTACCTATCAAGTGGCGCAAGAAAGACCACAGAGCTGATCAGACATCCCCAGGGACAACCATTCCATCTTCATATAGGATCTACAGGGGTTAACCAACCACAGACTAAGGATTCAACCAAGCCTTCATCCTTCTGTTTTGAGATCATACATTACCTCATATGATTGAGGTAATTTCCGGTAAGAAGTAAATCCTCTACCAATCCAAGCATTATTCTTATGAACATTTTGTGACCACTCTTGTGAACTGCTATATCCAAACATTTTAATGTTAATTCCCGAATGTTGATAAGTAGGATTAGTAGTGTTTAAAAATATTTAGTAGTAATATCATTTGAATTGCCTTATATCTGTGTGCAGAAACCTATTTTTTATTTATTCTCATTACTACAACATACTTTTTACCAGTGTTAAGGGTACACTGCAATCACATTTTCTCTGCGGCACGATACACATATTGAATTACACTACTATTTTGCAGACTAATACTCTCTCTTTTCGCATTTTTCTTACATCCACATTTGTGAGAAAATTTGACATTTCACTTTCTGACATATATATATATATATATATATATATATATATATATATATATATATATATATATATATATATATATATATACAAATATCGACATAAAGTGACAGTTTTAGCGCTGGTATTTTTTCTTTATTTCTTTATATATATATATATATATATATATATATATATATATATATATATATATATATATATATATATATATATATATATATATATATATATAAAACCACATATGCCTAGATTACGAGTTTTGAGCACTATAGGGAAATTAACGAACGCAACAAAAGTGGCGTTATTTAATCCCCTATAGCGCAGCCATTACAAGTTTTAAAAGTCCTGGCTTGTGCGGGCGACATGGTGCTTTTAAGATCCATACCACACCAAAAATAAGTGCTGTTTTGACGTGCTTGTGCACGCTTTACCCATAGACATCAGTGGGGAGAGCGGGTCAGAATAAAGTCTTTAAAGGGACATTATACACTCATTTTTTCTTTGCATAAATGTTTTGTAGATGATCTACTTATATGGTCCATAAAGTTTTTTTTTTTAAATTAATGTATAGTTTTGCTTATTTTTAAATAACATTGCTCTGATTTTCAGACTCCTAACCAAGCCCCAAAGTTTTATGTGAATACGCTCAGCTACCTACTCCAGCTTGCTCCTGTTTGTATAAAGGGTCTTTTCATATGCAAAAGAAGGGGGAGGGGGGGAGTGTCTTATTTGCCACTTGCAGTGGGCTTTCCAGCTACCTTTTCAACAGAGCCAAACTGACTTCTAAGTACGTTTTTAAACAGTTTTATACTGGATTTTTATATCAGTATCTGTGCATATTATTCTTTATAGTAGTGTCTATTAGATGCAGTTATATGAAAATGAGTGTATACTGTCCCTTTAACACCTGCTATCGCGGAAAGAAAAGCTCTGTTATGCAGACCCATTAATGTCTATGGGGAAAAAAAGTTACGTTTAAACCTAGCACCCTAACATAAACCCCACTTCTAAACACCCCTAATCTGCTGCCCTCAACATTGCTGACGCCTGCCTACACTAATAGTTATATCGTAGCTAGCTTATGTTTTATTTTTATTTCACAGGCAAGTTTGTATTTATTTTAACTAGGTAGACTAGTTAGTAAATAGTGATTAACTATTTAATAACTACCTAGTTAAAATAAATACAAAATTCCCTGTGAAATAAAACCTAAGCTACCTTACACTAAAACCTAAAATTACAAAAAATAAAAAAACTACCATTACAAAAAATGAAAAAAACTACCACTACAAAAAAAATTATCCCAAAAAATAAAAATGATTCCTATTCTAATACCCTTTAAAAAAAAACCCACCCCAAAATAAAAAGCCTAATCTAAAATAAACTACCAAAGGCCCTTAAAAGGGACTTTTGTAGGGCATTGCCCTAAGTTAAAAAGCTCTTTTGCTACAAAAAACAAACACCCCCTAAAAAAATACATTACACAAAATAACAAACAAATTATCAAAAATAAGAAAAATTATTCCTATTTTAATACCCATTAAGAAAAAAACACCCCAAAATAAAAAAAAACTTATCTAGAATAAACTACCAATGGCCCTTAAAATGGCCTTTTGTACGGCATTGCCCTAAAGAAATCAGCTCTGTTTATGAAAACATTTTTACAAACACCCACTAACATTACAAACCTCCACCCCCTCCCCAAACCCACAAAATAAAAAAACTATCTAAAAAACCTAAACTACAAATTGCCCTGAAAAGGGCATTTGGATGGGCATTGCCATACAGCTCTTTTACATGCCCAAACCCTAAACTAAAAAAAAAAAACACTTACCCCCGACGATCCACTTACAGTTTTTGAAGTCCCGCTTAAACGATTTTCATCCCGGGAGAGAAGTCCTCATCCAGACGGCCTCTGCAATCTTCATCCAGGTGGCGAAATCCTCATCCAAGCGGCGAGAAGTCTTCATCCAGGTGACCTCTTCAAATCAGCCAATAGAATTTAAGCAGCTCTAATTCTATTGGATGATGAATCAGCCAATAGAATAAGAGCTGCTTAAATCCTATTGGCTGGTTTGAACAGCCAATAGGATTTAAGCAGCTCTCATTCTATTAGCTGATTCAAATTTTTCAGCCAATAGGAATGCAAGGGACGCCATCTTGGATTGCGTACCTTGCATTGAAGATTTAGTGTACGGCGGTGACCGTGTGAAAAGGATGCTCCGTGCCGGATGTCTTCAGGATGGACCCGCTCTGCGCCACCAGGATCAAGATAGAAGATGCTGCCTGGATGAAGATTGAAGAGGCCGTCTGGATGAAGACTTCTCGTTGCATGGATGAGGACTTTGCCACCGAGATGAAGATTGAAGAGGCTGCCTGGATGAAGACTTCTTGCCTCCTGGATGAGGACTTCTCTGCCGGGATAAAGATCGTTCAAGCGGGACTTCAAAAACTGTAAGTGGATCATCGGTTAGTGTTAGGTTTTTTTAAGGGTTTTTTTGGTGTTTTTTTTTTTTTTTTAGTTTAGAGTTTGGGAATGTAAAAGAGCTAAATGCCCTTTTAAGGGCAATGCCCATTCAAATGCCCTTTTCAGGGCAATGGGTAGCTTAGGTTTTTGTTAGAATTAGGGTTTTTTATTTTAGGGGGTTGGTTGGGTGGTGGGTTTTACTGCTGGGGGTCTTTGTATTTTTTTTACAGGTTAAAGAGCTGTTTAACTTAGGGCAAGGCTAGGGTTTCTTTTTATTTTGGGTGGGCTTTTTTATTTTGACAGGGCTATTAGATTAGGTTTAATTCTTTTTTATTTTTGATAATTTCGTTTATTTTCCGTAATTTAGTGTTTGTTATTTTTTTGTAATTTAGTCTTTTTTTTTTTAATTAGATACTTTGTAATTTTTAGAGTAGTGTTAGGATTTTTTAATGTGTATTTTAGTTTATTTAATTGGTAGTTAGTTTAATAATTATATTAGTTTAATTGCTAGTTTAAACTTAGTTTTTCTAATTTTACAGGTAAATTTAAATTTAATTTAAGCTAGGGAAATTGTAATTTTAATATAACGTTAGGGGGCATTATGTTTAGGGGTTACTCGTTTAAATTATTTAATTGCTATGTGGGGGGCTTTCGGTTTAGGGGTTAATAGTTTAATTTATTATATTTCGTAGTGGGGGCTTGCGGTTTAGGGGTTAATAGGTTTATTATAGTGGCGGCGGTGTAGGGCTTAATAACTTTAGTATAGTGGAGGCGAGGTGGGCGGACTGCAGATTAGGGGTTAATAATATTTAAATAGTGTTTGCGATGAGGGAAGGCGGCGGTTTAGGGGTTAATAACTTTAGTATAGTGGTGACGATGTCGGGGAGCGGTGGAATAGGGTTTAATAAATGTTATTAGTGGCAGCGATGTCGGGAGCGGCAGATTAGGGGTTAAGACGTTGTGTTACAGGCTAAAAGGCTTGCGGTACACCTATACCGACAAGACTCGTAATGGCTGCGTTAGGGAAAATGATGTGTTATGGCCCATAATGCTGCTATTTGAGTCATAACACTCAACTCGTAATCTAGCTGATATATATTTATATGTGTCTATGTGTGTGTGTACAGGTGTATTTATATGGGTATATATGTATTAACAGACTCAATATACATATTTAAACTCATAAATACATATATATATATATATATATATATATATATATATATATATATATATATATATATATACAGCTGTATGCAAAAGTTTAGGCACCCCTGACAATTTCCATGATTTGCATTTATAAATAATTGGGTGTTTGGATCAGTAATTTCATTTTGATCTATCAAATAACTGAAGGACACAGTAATATTTCAGTAAAGTGAAATGAGCTTTATTGGATTAACAGAAATTGTGCAATATTCATCAAAACAAATTTAGACAGGTGCATAAATTTGGGCACCCTTGTCATTTTGTTGATTTGAATAACTTTAACTACCTAGCACTGATTAATTGGAACACACAATTGGTTTGGTGAGCCCATTAAGCCTTGAACTTCATAGACAGGTGAATCAATCATGAGAAAATGTATTTAAGGTGGCCAATTGAGAGTTGTTCTATTTGACTCTCCTCTGAAGAGTGGCAACATGGGGGCCTCAAAACAACTCTCAAATGACCTGAAAACAAAGATTGTTCAACATTATGGTTTAGGGGGAGGCTGCAAAAAGCTATTGCAGAGATTTAAGCTGTCAGTGTCCACTGTGAGGAACATAGTGAGGAAACGGAAGACCACAGGCACAGTTCTTGTTAAGGCCAGAAGTGGCAGGCCAAGTAAAATATTGGAGAGGCAAAAGCAAAGGATGGTGAGAACAGTCAAAAACAGCCCACAGACCACCTCCAAAGACCTACAACATAATCTTGCTGCAGATGGTGTAACAGTGCATAGTTCAACAATTCAGTGCACTTTGCACAAGGAGAAGCTGTATGGGAGAGTGATGCAGAAGAAGCCTTTTCTGCACACACGCCACAAACAGAGTCGCTTGAGGTATGCAAACGCACAATCCAGCTTCATTTTGGAAGAAGGTGCTGTGGACTGATGAAACAAAGATTGAGTTATTTGGTCATAACAAGGGGCATTTTTCATGGAGGCAAAAGAACACAGCGTTCCAAGACAAACACTTGCTACCCACAGTAAAATTTGGTGGAGGTTCCATCATGCTGTGGGGCTGTGTGGCTAGTGCTGGTACTGGGAATCTTGTTAAAGTTGAGGGTCGCATGGATTCCACTCAATATCAGCAGATACTTGAGAATAATGTTGAGGAATCAGACAACGACCCAAAACACTGATCAAAATCTACTCTGGCATTTATGCAGAGGAACAAGTACAATGTTCTGGAATGGCCATCCCAGTCCCCAATACGTGGGGTGATTTGAAGCGGGCTGTCCATGCTCGGCAACCATCAAACCTAACTGAACTGGAGATGTTTTGCAAGGAGGAATGGTCCAAAATACCTTCATACAGAATCCAGACACTCATTACAGGCTATAGTAGGCATCTAGAGGCTGTTATTTTTGCTAAAGGAGGGCTCTATTAAATATTGATATAATATTTCTGTTGGGGTGCCCAAATTTATGCACCTGTCTAATTTCGTTTTGATGCATATTGCACATTTTCTGTTAATCCAATAAACCTAATTTCACTACTGACATATTACTGGGTCCTTCAGTTATTTGAATTAAATTGCTGATCCAACCACCCAATTATTTTTAAATGAAAATCATGGAAATTGTCAGGGGTACCTAAACTTTTGCATCCAATCGTATGTATGTATGTATATATATATATATATATATATATATATATATATATATATATATATATATATATATATATATATATATATATATATATATATATATATATATATATATATATATATATATATATATATATATATATATATATATATATATAAATAAGTGCATTGGATCCCTTTGAAGTCAAGTAGCTGAAATATGAAAAATCATATTTATGCAATATTCATATTCAAAAAAGTGTTTAACTGTGTATGTACTGTAAATATTTAACATTACAATGTTCTTCATGTATATTTTTAAATAGATATTCCTATATATATTTGTATATACATATATATAATTATTTTACATATATATATATATATATATATATATATATATATATATATATATATATATATATATATATATATATATATATATATATATATATATATATAGTGTATATATATATATATATATATATATGTGTGTTACAAAAAAATCAATATATATATATATATATATATATAAAACAATAAATAGAACATATTCTTCTATGTTAAAAACATTGGAACGTGAACTATTCATAACATATGTCAGGATTAGCGGACTTGAACAAATGTGGTTGGGTTAGAGCGTGAGTATGGGTTTTATCAGTTTGGGTGCTCCTTTGAATTCTATTGCAGAATACGTTAATGCGGTCACGATATTCATAGTTCAACGTTTTGCGCAAGTCTGGTTTTTGCTCGTGCATTAACTTTCAACTTGTTATACGAGTGCAACCAGAAGAGCAAAAAACCTTCATCTGGCAAAGTTAATGCACGAACGGTAGCGCAAAATAACGATCCACTAGTAATCTAGTGCTATGGAATCTGTTAAGCGATGTGGAATCTTTTGGCGCTCTACAACTAACTGATAATAATCTAGCCCATAGTGGGCTGATCTTGTAGGAAGAGAACAATTCATTAACTTATCTGTCTATTTACACAACGTCCTCCTTATCTTCTTTATTACTATTTACTCAAAGGTCAATACTTTTAAATAATGGAAAATTAACATTTTAGTACCTCTCTGTCACAGCCCCCCAGCCGGAGCATTATTTTATCTAAACTGTCTTGTTTACATGATTTTTTTTTGTAACAAGAACTTAACTTGAGAAATTGTTGGTATAGGTCGGGATACAATAGGCAAAATCAGCTATTACAAATGAGAGAATAAAGATGAAGGAGCTATGTGTAAACAATTGAATCACTCCATTAGGTAAAAAGCATATTTAAGAACACATTAAAGGGGAGAACATATTACAGTATTCTGTCCCTTTAATTGTATACTACACTTGAAATTGTCCTTCATTTTACATCATAAAATTATTTTTAAGTATCCATTAATGATTATTGTTTTATTTTGCATCAATATTATTCTTTAAAACAATTGCATATTTATTAATGGGACTTAGAAATCTTCTAAATTTATAAACATTACAAATGCCATTAGTTTTGCTGCATAAAAAATATAACTACTCTTTGATATCCCATTAAAACTATATTGTACTATACAGGGTATTAAATGAATTGTTTATTTATGATTATTTTTGTACTTAAAATATCTGTTTTTTCTCATTTAACCCATACCTTTGCAAATGTCCACAACAATGGGCTGCACCTGCAAGTTAAGCAGTACATTTGGATGGGGGAGTTGAATAAGCACAACCAACTATTTCACATATAAAATCGATCACTTACTCATACCCCCCACTAAAAGATTTACCACTGCTAATGTCTTCTCCTAAATTTTTTTCTATATAGGTTGGGATACATCAGTCAAAAGTAACTATTTCAAATACCAAATAAAGGTAAAGAACTTGGGAATACATTAAAGGGGAGAACATTTTAGCGTACAATGTCCCTTTAATGCGAGAGCTTTTTTTTTTTTAGAGTAATGTAGTAATTGGAGAATGATCACACAATATTTTTTGGAAATATTTTGCATTGCAGAATTTAGCAATCCTGTTTTATTTTTTAAATAATAATAATATATTGATAAAATATTGATACAATAATATATTTTCTTTATCAAAAAAAGAAAGAAACAAAAAAGGATTAGCCTTTATTCTTTTAAAAAAAAATGGTTTCTGAATTGTTGATTAAAGATGCTGTTGATTCTGAACAGATTTCTATTATATCCCTTTTGGCGGTGGCTCTTGGGTATGATCAACTAGCCGCTATTAAGTCTCTAAGGACTTTGAGAGCTTTGAGACCTCTGCGAGCCTTATCAAGATTTGAAGGCATAAGGGTAAGCCCAATAGGCTGGAAGTGTGTTTTATAATTATTAAAGATTGCAATTTAAATGTCAGGTTCATTTATGCTTTTTTAAGTCAAGTTGATATATACAACATTGTGTTTCTAAGTTCCTGGGTCATATAGCCTCTTGACTCTACAGGATTTCAGGCCCACTTGCCTTTTAACATATTTATTTTTTTCACTAACATGACTTAATTTTGTAACAGGATCGCTGAGATGCAAAGACTGGCCAACAGCGTTTCTTCTGGGAAACGAAAGCTTGAAAAAAACTTTGGGTAGTGGCTTGTGCACAACATTTAGAATTGTTGCTTCTTCTGTTTTTGTGTAGGTCTCTTTGGTTAGCTTAATAGCTAATGCCTTGGGCTACTCAGAATTAGGGGCAATTAAGTCCCTTAGGACCCTCAGAGCATTGAGACCTCTAAGAGCCCTCTCACGGTTTGAAGGGATGAGGGTAAGATGAATTAGAAGTATTAATGCATGTCTAATAACATGCATGTGGAATGAACATCTCAACTGTAGATACGAAAAAAAATCACCAGCTCTGATATGCAATATGCATGTTATTAATGAATTCTGGTATAGCTACAAAGGTTCTTAAACATAGATAATGAAGTGGAGAATAAGACCTCTATGGTATTTCTATGAAGCTTATTTTCTGAAATATTTGTTAAATAAGCTTCAGGCTAAATATATTCAGTGAGAGAAATGCTTCCTAATCCTGTAGTATTCTTTGGCCCCTATTTACTAAAGTGCATAAAATATCACCACACTATATTGAACAGGTTTCAAAGAATAATATAGGAACTGAAGATATTTCCTTCACCGAAAACAAAGATCTCAAAAATACCATAGAAAGTACAATTATTTGTCACCACTTAATAAGATCTTTGATAAATGTCCCAGCCTATCTTTCAGTCACAAAGAACTGAAGAGTTTACAGTATATAGTGACAAATCAATATCATTTCCAAAAAATAAATACAAAAATACTCAAAACAGAAAACAAATATTCTTTGGTTTGAAATAAAACATCATCAAGACACAGAGGCGTTTAACTATGACTGCTGCCCATAAAAAATAGCTGCATTAATATACCTGCTTACTCTTCATTTTTTAACAAAGTTACCAAAGATGTGGAATTTTAATGGCAATGTTAAATGTTTTATGAATTTTATCTCTTTAAGCTTTAGTTAAATCCATTAAAAAGTATAAACTGTTTATATTGTGGCATACAATAAAACAATGTGAATGAAATGGACACAGAAAATATACATCTATCAATTTGCTAAAAAATATGCTTAAATTGTTTGCAAAAAATATTCAATTTAAAATGAATCCAAATATAAAACAAACATTTTTTGTGTACTGCATGTCAGTTTCAGTAGTGTGGTATTGATACATTCATATAGTCCCCAATCGGTTCACCATGGGCAGTGTGTTGCCATATGTATTAAAACTATCAAATGTTTACATTTGTTCTATATACAAAATAAATGTTGAAGTTTGATAAATATTTTATAGGTTTTATTTTTGCAAACAAATGTTACACTATCATATATAACTTGCACATCAGAAGTAATATTGAGTTAAAAGAAAAAACTACAGTTTAAAGATTGAAATTAATTATCAAATATGTATAAATATAGATAACAGTTTAAATCTATAAAAATCAACATTTTTATATCAGTTTCTGTGTTTCTAATTTAGTAGTGGAGCATATAAAAAGGAAACATTGATTCTACTATTCCGATGTCAAAAATGAGACATCCCTCTTAAAATTTACAATGAAACCGTAATGATGTTACTAAAGAGTTTACCAAAGAATTAATTATGATGCTGAATCACATAGATACAAAATGGTAAACAAGATTATGTGGATTGATAAGATAATGTGACTGCCGGTGTCCTGTAATATTTTCCTACTGTGTTACGTTTTGCTACCTACATAACGCGTACGGCCAAGCCTACATCTAGATAGAGCACTTTCATATCTGCCATGTTTGTTTGAAACGGAGGCTGTTGTTAAAATAGTGATCCGATGGTTATATTTGGCTGTTTTGAGTGCAGATCTCACTGAAACATAAAAACATAAACACAAAATATTTTGTATGTTATTAGCTTGTGATGATAGCATTTATTTTATAAATTTATATTTCAGGCTAGAGATAGGTTTCAATTATTTGTTCTTACATAGCCTGAAACATACATTTATAAAATTAACGCTATCATCACAAGCTAATACCATACATATTTTTTTGTGTTTATGTTTTATTTTTTTATGTTTCAGCAAGATCTGCACCCAAAACAGCCAAATATAACCATCTGATCACTATTTTAACATCAGCCTCCTTAAACAAAGATTGCGGATATGAAACCGCTCTTTTTCATCTGCGTCTGCGTGATTTACATATAGATGTGGCTGTACGCGTTACGTAGGTCGGAAAACGTAGCGCGGTTGGAAAATTATACAGAACACCGGCAGAACATAAAAAATCATTGCTAAATACTTTCTGTGTTTATTTTAGTTGTCTTAAACGGACATGAAACCCAATTTTTTTCTTTCATTATTTAGATTTGAAACAACTTTCCAATTTACTTTTATTATCTATTTTGCATCCTTCTCTTAGTATCTTTTGTTGAAAAAACAGCAATACACATGGGTGAGCCAATAATATGAGACATACATGTACAGCCACAAATCAGAAGCTTAAGAGCCTATCTAGATATGCTTTTCAACAAAGGGTACCAAGAGAATGAAAAATGTAATGATAGAAGTAAATTGGAACATTGTTTAAAATTTCATGTTTACTCTGAATCATGAAAGAAAACAAAAATGGTTTCATGTCCCTTTAAAAAAAAAAATATTTTTTCTTTGATTTCTATGTTAGCCATCTTTGGTAACTTAACTGAAAATAGCTTATATCTAGGTGTAGCCAATGTAATTGGACTCCCGGACACATGTTCACACAAATTTAGCTTGCCAAGGCATGCAGCTTGAATGTTCATTTGATTACTTGATAAAAAGGAAAATTCTGTATTTTGAAAGCTTGAACAAGGTGCCTGTTTCAATAATGTTGGCTACAGCTTTTTTAGTTATGCTGCTTTATAATATCACTAAAGACTGCTTAGCACAAGGAAATGCTTTTTCTCTTCTTAAGTTTTGTATCTTGGTTTAAATCTAGTATTTGCTGCATGCACAGATCTGTTAAATATCAAGTCTGTCTCATTTATTTCTGATGCTTATACTACAAATCACAGCCTATATATAATAATACCAATACCATATAGTAAAAACAAAGCAATAGTCGCCTAAAATAAAATTGACTTTAGTTAAAGGCAAAATATGAAACCGATATTGAGTAGCATAAATCTTTGCATGAGATAAAACATTCAACTATTCCGTTACCATCAACAGTGAATGTCCGATGAGATGTAGGTGCATAACAGCATAAATCAGTAGAAAATTGCCAAACAAATGGATAAAGTTAGAAGTGGTACAGAACGATAAAAGTCTAACACAGAAGGAGGGAATGAAACATGTAGAGGAAAAAAGTAAGGGTGAAAGTGAAGGGGAGAAACAGAAAAGCAGAGAGTGTTGTGATGAATCAATGAAAGGTTTCATTTAAAGGCGTGTTTACAAGTTAATAGTAAAAGGTTACCAAGAGCAAAACCCGATGCATGCTAATTTCCGGACTTTGGCTATTTTCTCCCCATAGACTTCAGTGGAGAGCACTTAAGTGTTTTTTTTTTTTATCACTCTCATGATAGCCTGACACCGTTTAAGACCTATATCGCTAAACCCAAAAGTAGTTATGAATATTTTACATTCCAATGTTTTTCACATAGAAGCACATTTGAATGTAAAATATTTACATTAAATACTTAGTAAAACACATTAGAAAATATAAAAAAATGATTACAAATGATTTTTTAAGTTTAGCAGTATTTAAATGGAACAGCCTCCATATTGTGTGTGTATGTATATGTATATATATATATATATATATATATATATATATATATATATATGTAATACATGTATACACACACTTTCCAGTTCAGTTAAATACTTCATATGTATTTGGGTATGTATATGTAAATAAATGAGGTAAATGCAAAAATTAAAAAGGAATACAAAAATGTATTGAATTTGCATACATTTAGCATCAGTATAAAAAGGACAATAAAATTCCTATTCAAGCCCAGAGCCTTTTTAAAACCGCATAAAGATGAGAGTTAAAACAATATACTTATTTATGCCACCCCAAAAATGGTCTCCATAAATTATGTCTATATCTGCTATTGATTGGATGAAGAAATGTTTCTAGCTAACCAAGAGCCCATATGAGAGTAATTCACAATTGAGCATATTTAGGTGCCTTTTAAAAGCGCTACAGTCAAGAAATCCCTGAAAATGTTTTTGAGGGAGGTAAATGTAACTTAAATCTTAAACCTGGATTTGAATAGAATTGTTTATGTCCTATATATTTGTTTAAGGTAGCAGTTTGTTATCAAAATATGACCAGCTGATAAAGTGTGAGGAATGGGTGGATTAAAAAAAATCATAATAACATTAGCTGTAGCTACACACTGATATCACTCATATGATTTTAAATATAAGTTCAATTGAGTAAAAATCTGAAGAATAATTTTAAGGATACATATGTCACATTTCTTGTGCTAGGATTGTACGGCAAAAAAAGAAAAATGTTTACAACCGCAGTGCCAATATACACTAAGATTATAGACTACTACGTAAGAATTGAAAATTTCAAATATATAAGTAAGATTTACGGTATTGATAATAACTTGGCTCCCAAGGGAGGCAAACTGTGAGAGGCAGAGTGTTAGTTATTAAAGGTTGTCACAAAGGACTTCTAAACATGATCTTAAAACTGAGGTGGGATTTGAAAGGGAAAACCGGAAGCAATATTAGACCCTGTAATAGAATATAAGTGAGTATTGCACGATATAACTTAAACAAAAAGGAAGCTGTGTTATGAAATATATATATCAGAAACCTATTTCTTATAATCACTAAATGTTATTTTTTTAATTATTCTTCATCATTTTGGCATTAAGGGGTTTTAGAAATCAGACGTTTGGATATTCTCTGTTACAATGAATAGAAAATATTTCAGTTAAACATTTATGTAGTGTGCACTTGGTTAACTTACATCTCTGTGCCAAGTACTACTTTACAATCTCTGAAAATGGTAGATTGTGCTCAACAATACAAATTGTAAAGTAGATTGCTGCATAGGTTCTGGATAATGAAGAGGTTAAAGCACTATTGAGATTGTCACATTTTAGTGGTATAACCCATTGATTGACAAGGAGTGGTACAGGAAATCAAAGGCTGCATGTGTTTCTGCCATATGATATTTTAAATTAGTTTCTCAAGCAATCATATGTGTATCTATCCACAGACACCATGGAATATGGAAAATGAATCATATATTTTGTACTGGCTCCTAGATTTTGGAAATGCTTTGTTCTAGTGACACTTTTACCTGATTTGTCAAGTCCTGCCCTAGTCAAGTATTTACACACTTCTATTCCTGTCACTGACATGAAACCACATTAACTGTATGACATTCTGCAGTATTGGATATAGTCATTGCTTATTATTGCTTATTATCATGCACCATGGCAACCAAGCTCAGGTACATCTGAAATGCTTTCCTTAGGGATGGGTAGCTTAGATAAAAGTACATTTCTCTTGTCATAAAGTAACAGCCTTTTTTTTCTAAAGGCACTCTCTGAAGCATAGTTCAGGAGTGATGTGTAAACCCTTATTTACTGTAATTAACATATATAAAATTTCTAGTGATAAATATGTATTTATATAGTACATGTCTGTAAGCCTTTTAGGGTTTTTTGGTCACATTAGAGAGTGTGAAGATGGAGGTGAGCTGTTTTTGCATCTGTGGGAAGATGGATGAGAAGGCAGTGAAGAGAAAGAGCTGCTACTAGTACCATTAAAATAATTCAAATTTGATAAGTAGACACAATTAATGACAGTTCTCTGCCACCCCTGGTCTAGCTCCCACTCTCACTCACATTAGTTATGAATATCCACATACTGAAATAAATGACCATATGTGGTTCCCTCTTCTAGTCGCTAAAAGTTACCCCAAGCGCAGCAACCATCTGCTAGTGCTGTGCTCTGGGCTCAAGAGTTTCAGGCATTGTAAAATGGAGTGGGGAGGCTGGAAAAAATATATTCAGGAGATGTCAGTTTGGCAAAAGGTTCAGCAAGTGTCAGGGATAGTGAAGCCTTATATAATTGATGCCTTCAAGAGTGTATATTCCAAAAAGTACATGAGAACAGCACTAGTATTTATGGCCCCTGGGAAAATAGTGGAACTAATAATGTGTGCTATAGTTTTTGTAGCACCATAAAAAGTTAACTAAAGATGGATGTTGTTGGGACTTCTGGTTGTTGGGCAAACAAGGTGGCTAGAACTCAAAACTGCCCTGTGGATTGTAGAACAGCAGATAGAAGGTACTTTGCAACCTTACCTAAAGCTGGCCAGTACCACTGGACGATTTGACATAATTTTAATATTTGTGTGTTTAAAAGCCTTACATTTATATGCATCCCTTAAAGCTTCTAAATATTGGTCTACAGGCCCCATGTGTTAGGAAATAAGACACCAATGCCATAAAAGATGAAATAATATGCAATTGGGTGGCATACATGAGTTTACATTATTAGAAAGGTTTCTTTTATGTCTGTTTAATATGCCACCTCTCCCTGGAAACAAATTACAACACAAACAATACTCAAACACATGAATACAGGTTGACTGTCTATAGTTCTTGAAAATAGAACAACTTATTGAAGCTGCAGCTTTTGATTTTTTATCTTTATAGACAGAAAATAAAAGGTATTTATTTAAAAATTCTCACATAAATATTCAGTCCACAATGCACACATAAAACCACTGTAAATTTCTCATTTGTTATATTTAAACTACTTCTTATTTGGAGAGCAATATAACATTTTCTTTTTCAATAACTCTTCAAAAATACCCTTAGTTTTGTAGCACAATACATTATCTAGCAATTAAATGAAACTGCTGTAATAAAGCTTTTGTATCTCATGAAAATTATTGCTGTCAGTTTTATGTCGCTATACAATAATATTGTTCCTGGCTAACTAAGAAAATAATAATGATTATATTTATAGCCACTGTTCACAGTTCCAAGCAGTACCATTGAAGTATAAGCATCAGAAATTGATCTTAAATATACATTAATGCACAATGATGAGTTTGAAGCAATAACCTACTCATTTATATGCACGCAAAAATGTAAAATAGGAAAGATCACAGCGTTTCATAACTGCCTGGCAATGCTATTGATATACTAATTCAGCAAGTAATTTAAATGGTATAATGATAAGAACAGTGCATGCTTTATCACTTAGCTGATTGTCATAACAACAGCTCAGTGATGAAAATTAACATTCCAATTGAATTCGCACAAGGATATTAATTGATTCCAAAATGGAATGAAACTGAGTATTACAAACTTTTTTTTTTTTGCTTTGTATGTGGTGGTCACTTTTTATGTATCACAGACAAACTATTTCAATAACATTTTTCTACTTTAATTATAAGGTTTAACAAGGATGACCAAAATCAATAAAAAGAAGGAAATCTTAGAAATGTAAAACTCAAGTTGATGAATACTGATGGATAATCAGGGATCTGAACAAAATAATAATTTAATTAATGGTGAACCATTTTACAAATGAGTTTGAAACTCTGCAAATTATATGTTGTATGGGTAAAATTCAGAGAAAAAAATCAGCCAAAACTAGTTAACAATAACCATTTTAATTGCATTGCAGAATGGATAGTAAAATATAATTCATAATTAATTAGTGAAATTACCTTTTTTTAATTGGTAATGTTGTTTTAGAGCATGATCACATCAATAGAAAAAAGCACATACCCATGGCTTTATTCTGCATAAAGCATGTTTAGTAATAACAAAATGCATGAACTAGAGCGAATACTATATTACGTTAAATATCCACATATTTTATTTTTGTTGCGTCTGCTTTTATTGTTTTCTGTTATCACATTTATATTATTTTTAAACTTTTCTTCAGCTCATCAGCTTTTTATGAGTTCTTTATAATATTTTTTATTTAAACTATATTGTTTATGTAGTATGTTTTGTTTAACGTTTATCTCCTTTTTTTCTACAGTTCACATTTCTGTGCGTTCATCTTTCCACTATCAGGTTTTTAATTTGTCTTTTTTTCATATTATTTGTGTTCCATTTTATGCAGTGTGTTTGTCTAAACCTACATGTGTGCGTTACTTTTATAATCTGGCAACAGAGGATCAATTTGATTGGCTAACATATCTTTCTTTTTCCTGGTTGTCACATTAGGTGGTTGTGAATGCCCTTATTGGAGCAATTCCATCCATCATGAATGTGCTCCTGGTTTGTCTTATATTCTGGCTCATTTTCAGCATCATGGGGGTAAATCTGTTTGCTGGCAAGTACTATCACTGTGTTAATACCACAAATGGCGAAATGATTTCTATCAGTGTTGTTGACAATGAAACTCAGTGCTTTGAGATAATAAAGGCGAATGGAAGTGCCCGATGGAAAAATGTGAAAGTTAATTTTGACAATGTGGGGGCTGGATATCTTGCTTTACTTCAAGTGGTAAGTTTCCTCTTTTAATAACATTTACATTTTTTTAATAAAAAGGACTTGTCTTATGTTTAACCTTTTAGCAGCCAGAGGTTGCTGTAACATGTTTCTCTGCATTGTATTAAGTCCTCTCTGGCAGCCATAAGTGGTTAGCCGGGCAGACCAAATTGTTTTCATACACTTGTGATCCGGGCATTAATTTTTAACTCCATACTGTAAAAACCCTTTTGTATCTGGTGTGAAAACAACTATGCATTTGGAAAGATCTTAATGAGCTGTTACAGTTGGTTAGAAATACTGATAGATACTTAACACTCCGTTTATTGTTTTTGCTCTATTTGCAGGCAACCTTCAAAGGGTGGATGGACATTATGTATGCTGCAGTTGATTCACGAAAGGTTAGTAGACGTTTGATAATAACAGAAAAAGTATGCAGCTGTATTCAATCTGAAACTTGACATAGCATACTTAGGGCCAGATTAGAATTGGATTGCTAAATGTCGCTTTCGCAAAAGCAATATTAGCACTCCACTAAGTAATACCAGAGTACGCACATGTTCACAGGTATTACAAGTTGACAGCTGGGAAGCATTGTGTTTACGAGAGCGCAGCGAATGGGGTAAGTAGCACAGAGATGGCAGCAAAGTGTAAATATATATGTATCTGATTATATACATCACTTAACAAATACTCAGCACACCAAAAAGATTAAATTTAATATTTAATGTTATAAAAATTCCAAACGGTAAATAAAGGTGAAAGGGACCCAGCCTATCCCCAATCAGACCTGCATACAGCACATACACACTGCAAACAAATGCATACATTTCCCTTAGGCGTCCCTATGGGAAAGAAATTGTGCTCAGTTGAGAGATGACCCCTTTTTTCTTTTCTCTAAAAGACAAAGAAACAAAAATTAATCACAATCTTAGAGGAGATTCTTACAACATAAAAAAGGGGGATTCTAGCATGAAACCTTTACATAGGAAATATTGCCCAATATTAAACAAACATATCTAAAAGCCATGACTGTTGAATCAATGGTATTATTAAAATTAATGTAAAATATTCATAAAAAGTGGTGGACCTCAAAATCCTTATTAAGGCCGTTGGCTATCCATAATATGGATCCACTTCATCTCCATACGGCCTAAAGCATTCTGAGTGTCACCCCCTTCTCACTACTACATCAAAACATGCTAGTGACTCCAAGGGCGGAGTGATACCTAACCGGTGCAGGATTGTGGTTGTTAATCGGGTTAAGCTTCTGCCCTCCATCCGCATCTATCCGGCACAGTGGTTGACTCTGGACTGTGATAATCTTTGTATTGTCTCTCAGATCCCTCTAAAGTATGGTGTTCACTTTGCATTTGTGACGTTATTTAAGATTTTAATAAATATTTATTTTATAATTGCGTTGTGAGATACTGTTTGTCTACCAGTATAAAGTAGGTGTGCGCATCATACAGAGCTTATATTAGCTCCAACAAATGTAAATAACCATTTGTCCCCTTTCTAACAAGTGCTTCCAGTGGGTTTACAGAATTGCAATATTTTGTGCTTTTTCTCATTTTATTTGAGGATCTATTGAAGACCACACCCCCAGGAAATTCCTCTAGGAACGGATATATCCTTCCATTCCTGAATGAACTTTTCAGTTTAACACACCCTTTTTTATTTTTCACATTTATGTTAGAAAGTACAATGCAATCACTTAAATCATAAACTGAGTTCAGAAATATGAAAACAAAGTTGAAGGACGATTTAAATAATTTCAAGAAACAACTAGAAACTAAGAAGTATACAAAATTTCAAAGAGATTTAACAGATTCTCAAAATAATAAGGTATATAAATGGAGAAATCCTGATTTCGTTCCATTTAGGAGAAACAATAGAAGAACACCTAAACAAAATGAGCTACTAGGTGAGTCTTAATCAGACAGTGATAGGAGTGATTCTTTACAACACTCTTCACAACATTTTTCTACCAGGGGCAGAGGCCCCAGAGGGTTCAGAAGAAGAGACAGAAACAAGGGGGGCGAAAACATAGGAGAGGCAGGTCATTCCAACTATCGAATGACAACACACCAGAACAAGAGATAATTATACAGTCACACCAAGAAGAGCTGTTTGTGAACATCTCCAGTAAGATATTTGATGACAATATTTTAAGGACTTTACAGAAAGGTCTATCGTTCAATCCATCCAGTAAACCTAACTTTTTTTAAATTGAATGTGACTTGCAAAGGTTTTATAGACAATCATGTTTGAAAAGTTTTTTCATAAATAATCCATCACAAACATTTAAAGACACAATGGAAGACTCTCCATTTCAATTTCATTTGAGAGGTATTAAACCCAAAAGTAAATTTCATCCACCTCCTATTAATTCCTCTGTGGAGGCCTATATTACCTTAGTTAAGAGGGCTTTTGAAAAATTGAGGAGAACATTTAAATATAGACAATATCATAACCTAATACTGTCACAGAGAACACTTATTGGAGGTGTTCAGGCAGCTAAAGACATCATTTTGAAACCAGCAGATAAAGGTGGTACCCTGGTTATTATGGATAGGGACAAGTACAGAATGGAAATATTACGCCAATTGCAAGATGAAGATAACTATAAGGTCATACATTTAGATCCTACCAAAAAAATACAAAAAAAGGTTATGGCAATAGTAGAATAAGCAAAAGGAAAGAGACATGGGGCTGATGATATAATCTTTGCCAGCTCAAATATACTTTTTCTCGCTGACTCTCGCAGGGCTGCCCCAGTGCAATGATCGTAATAAAAGGGGCAGTCCATGTGAGTGGCGAGATGGCTCCTATTAAAAGTAATGAAGCTCACTGGATAGGGACACTTCACTACTTAGTGCAAGGTTAGCAGGGAGCAGGGGGAGCACTTTAAAATTAAAACCCTGCAGCCAATATAACTCACATTATGCTGTTTTCATCATAGAGTATTTTACATTTGCCTATATTTTAGTATGCATTTGTTTTTCTATTGGGGTTATAAGTGTTTGTATTATGCTGGGATTAGAGAGACATTTTCCTAAATGCCCATGTTCAGCCCATTTTACGAAAAAACAACAATTACACTTTGCATTTTGTATTTATAAGTTCAAATTTCTGTGTGATTTTTGCACATCCAGTGTACTACAATTACGATTTACGCTGTGCATATGTCATTTGATTTATTCCTGTGTAAATTACATACAAATTTTACTATTTTGTTAACATACAATTTTTTTGTGAAGAATTTTGTTACGATTTTTGATGCAAATTAACAATACAATTTTTCCCTGCTTATTTTTGTGTGAATGGTTCAAATATTTGTTTTGTATGATGTTTAAAATACAAATTTTATTGTGCATTGTGCATATGAAAATGTATACGCCCTTTAGCGAGACACCCTGTTTTCAGGGTAAAAAGTGGCTTTAGATCATTCCACCAGGGAAATAGAAGGACTGGCAAGCATTCTTTAATAATCTCGCCAACCCAGAGTGCTTTCAATCATCGAGCCCATAATCACAGCACAACAAGCAAAATGTATAATTAATCAATATCCCATAATTCCAGTATTCTACGCTTTGCCCAAAATTCATAACAATTCCCCAGGGTGCCCCATTGGGGAAGGGACAGATTATACCTTTCAACCCATTGCAATATTTGTGGACAACCGCATTAGACCTCTACTTGGTAGTGTAGCCTCATATCTTCAGGATACCACAGATTTCTTGAATAAAATTGCAACTTTAAAAATATAAGCTAATAGCAAATTGGTTACTATGGCTATTTCCAGTCTGTACTCTTACATCCCTCATAATCTGGGCATATACAGTGTCTTCCATTACATTGAGAAAGAGGGATTATATACTCCTTCTGAAACATGATTGATGAAAGACCTTTTGGAGATCATCCTGTATGAGAATCACTTCCTGTTTGAGGACACCTATGTCCAGACCCGGGGCATGGCTTTGGGATGTAAGTTTGCTCCCACACATGAAAATCGATTTGTGGGACGATTTGAGGAGCAGTCTGTCTACATGGAGGATATGTATATAGAGCATGTACTTACGTTGGTACTAATATATAGACAACATATTCTTCATATGGACAGGTGATTCAGATTCCTTGAACTCTTTTGTGAATAAACCAAATCTCAAAACTGATTTTCTGAAATTTACAGTGGAGTCCAACACTAAAAATGTTAGCTTTTTAGACACATTGGTCATTAAGAGAGGAGACAAACTAGAGTGTGATATATTTAGTAAAGCTACTGATAGAAACAATCTACTAATGTTTGATAGCTTTCATCCCCCAGCAATGATTAAAAGCCTACCCTATAGATAATTATTGAGAACTAAGAGGTTTGTTTCAGACCCTATGAAAGCCCAAATCAGGCTATACCAGATGGCTAATAAATTTAAGGCCAGGGGTTATCCCGAGAATGTTGTGAAAGATAATTTGACACAAGTACAACAGATAGATAGACAAAGTTTGTTATCCCCTAGACAGAAATCTGACCCTACATTTTCTATCCCCCTTGTCACTCAATACGGTTTACATAGTAGAAAACTAAAATCCATGGTAGAAAAGCACTGGTACCTATTAGAAGAGGATCCCCAAATATCAGAAGTATTTAAATATCCCCCACTCTTTTCATATAAAAGGAATCTCAGGGATGAATTTGTGAGGGCAATCCATGGTAGAAAAGCACTGGTATCTATTAGAAGAGGATCCCCAAATATCAGAAGTATTTAAATATCCCCCACTCTTTTCATATAAAAGGAATCTCAGGGATGAATTTGTGAGGGCAGTTTTGGGTTCAACAAGTTCTGCACACTCCCTACATAAGAAAGGTTCCTTTCCTTGTTACAATTGTGCACAATGCACTTCTTTAATTAAAGGTGACTATATCACACATCCCCACACTGGATGTAAGATTGGGATAAAAAATACATATACTTTGATCTCAAGTTACGTAATATATGTCATTAAATGCCCATGTGGACTGGCGTATGTGGGTGAGACCACACAGAGTGTTAGGGACCATGTAAGACAACACAAGGCAACCATAACCAACGGAGATATAGATGCACCTGTTGCACACCATTTCATTACTCATTCTCAAAATAAAAGTCAACTTAGGTTTCAAATTGTTGATGATGCTCCACTATCTAGAATAGGGGGGGGCGATAGACAGAAGTTTCTTTTTAGAAAGGAGGCCCAGTGAATTAGGAAACTGAATACTCTATCTCCAAGGGGGCTGAATAGAGATATCCCCTGGTTTTTTATATAGAGATCTGCTTTCCTTGTATAGATCACTCTTTTCTATTACAATGGGACCTGTACTTTCTATTAAAGGGACATAATACTCATATGCTAAATCACTTGAAACTGACGCAGTATAACTGTAAAGAGCTGACAGGAAAATATCACCTGAGCATCTCTATGTAAAAAAGGAAGATATTTTACCTCACAACTTCCTCAGCTCACCAGAGTATGTTCTGTGTAAAAAGTTATACTCAACTGCTGCCCAGCTGCAGTTTAAAAAAAATAAATAAAAAAAATGAAGAAATGAACAGCAGCCAATCAGCATCAACAGTGCTGAGGTCATAAACTCTTTTACTGTGATCTCATGAGATTTCACTTAACTCTCATGAGGTTTCATAGTAAACTTCCTTAAACTGAATAGGGTAATAACATGAGAGTGCACAAAAGCTCACTCCCTTAGCTGTCCCGGGACAGACATACTGATTTGCTGCTTAAAAGTCCTTTACAATGGGATGTGGCTACTGAGGAATTTTTGGGGTATAATATCTTTCAGGTGGTATTTTCTAGTCAGCTTTTTACAACTATGCTGCATCACTTTCAAGTGTTTCAACATTTGGGTATCATGGCCCTTTAAGTATTTCTGGAGGCTACTATTTTGTGATTGACAAAATATGTGGGATTAGAGGAATAGTATAGGTACAGTAATGATTTGTATGTAATTGTAATTTCCTCCTTAACTAACACATGTAAATATTAGGTAATAACAAGCAATGAAGATACATACTGAAGTTGTATATATATAAATATTAGGATTTCCCAAATGTGCATATTAAAAGTATATAGAAGCAGTGTTCACTGTGAATTTGATGAAGGAGCATGCAGGAGTGTTGTCATGTTTGAGAGGTGTGTTTTTTGTTTTTTCTACCCAATCAAAGCACGCATATGCACTATATGAATTGGTGGACACTGAGGTGTAGTATTCTCCTTGAAAATGGGCAGAGCCCCGAAACACGCATGGGAGTGTGTTATCGAGGTGGTCATCTTAAGTTGTCTGTGCCTACTGGCCCTCTCGCCAAGTTTCGGCATCCAGACGGCTGAACCTACCTGTGGAGTGGTTTGTTGATGTTGATTATATACATACAGTATATATTTATGTGTTTATATGTGTATATACACATATTAACACATAAATACATATGTATATAAGCAGGGGTTGAAAAACCCAGTCATCCAGTGGTCCCGGACGACCTTGAAATTTCTTGGGAAGACTTAGAAAAATGGTCTTCTATTTTCAACATGTATCTGTCATATAAACTTTTATTTTATAAAGATAAAGATTTCTAATTTTAGGTTATTACTACCTTTTCTAATATTGTCCCACACAACAATTTTCAAATAACAAAAAAGTCATTGTAGAGGCTGTTGCAGTATGCTCACAGTAACACTGCCCTTCTCAGGTTAATATTCTCAAATGATATGGGGATATATAACAGAAATGTAGCAAAAGACCAAGCAGGACTACAAGGCACTTGTATTAAATCAAAATTAGAGCTTTATTTCTCAAACATTAAAATCCACAAAAACGAGCCTGACAGCTCCTAAGACAAAGTGTCTTACGCGTTTCGGCTTAGGGAATAGCCTTACTCATAGACATATCTGTGACCCGGAGCTACTGGCTTAAATAGCAAGTGCTCAGGGTCACAGATTAGAAGCAGCTGTCAGTATTAAATGATAAGTATCACAATAATAGGCATTGATAGATTGAGTTTTTTGACTCCTCTATTAGACAAGTTGATTTAGTTAGTTACACTAGATCAATTGTTACCAATGTATACAAAATGAACTAATACATATAAATTCGTAAAGAAAACATAAACTGAATCTATTACCACATTAAGTTTCACCTAAGAGATGAACTGTATAGGCAACCGTAGTTTCTTTCTAGCCAGGGAGAAATACACTCATATTGTCATCTTGTAGGTATAAGCTGTAAAAGACATATACAATGTATTAAAATGAATTAAAACACTTTCTAACAATCAGAGACAGTCAAGGCATAAGGAGCATGTTAACTGTTAACTTATAACTGGTTGTCCCGGCTAGAGCTAACTATTGGGGATGATTGCTATCTTAAGCTTCAATTGATACCCTAAAACTTTGTTAGCACTTATTATTAATAACCTTAACTAGGCATTACAGGACTCAGTAAACTCCATTTGAACTGATTAAACACAGGATTTGGACTGTCTAAACTGTGCATTGTACAGTGCAGCTTTATAGATAAGAAGACAAATGTATACAGAGAAATAAGTAATAAAGATTGACCATATTAGCCGTTGCTAATATTATATCATCCCAAATGGCTAGTATACTTTGTTGTATGTAGTAAACTATGCTACCACTCTTGTGTATTCGAAATAGATCCTTAAGTAAACTTTATTTACAAAATACTAATCAATAGAGCTGTGTGCTTGGTGTGCATGGAATTTTTTGTGACACATACTAAATTGTTACAGCCTTTATCTGATTCTTTTCCAAAAGTTAATAACGTCTCCCTCAATATTGAAACCAAGGGGTTTTCTAGTTTTTAACTGGAATATCCAGAATGCTTCTTGGTACATCAATTTACTTGAGGTGTCCCCTCCTCTTTCTGGGCTTCTGATCTGTTCAATGACCTGCCAGACAAAGCTTTTGACATTTTTGTCATGCACAGTGATGAAATGCCTAGCAAGGTCTGATACTTCAGCACCATTCTCAACATTGTTGAGGTGCTCTCTTATGCGCGACCGTACTTCCCTAGTAGAGCACCCTACATACTGTTTTTTACATGATGTGCACTCCACAAGATAAACAACGTTGGACGAGCGACAGTTGGTACAACTCAGGAGGTTATACATTCTCTGAGTTACTTTCGACTGGAAACTTTTCGTAACTCTGGTGTGACCACATGCAATACACTTAGAGAAATGGCATTTATAGTGCCCCTTGACACTGAGCCAACTACTTGCTACTGTGGTTCGTTTTTTTTAGCATGCTGGGAGATAGTATGTTGGAAAGTGTGCAACCCCTTCTGGCTGAAAATTTGCAGCCCTTGCTGACATAGTCTTTGAGACTATCCTCTGCTGATAGGATAGGCAAATGTTTGTTTATTATGTTGCAAATCTGATCAAATTGTGAGCTGTATGTCGTCACAAAAAGGGGGGCTGACCGATCGAAAGTTCTCTGTCGCGTCCCATTAGTATTGCTGGCCAACATACTGCACCTATTCATCCTATTGACCTCAAGGAATGCTCTGTTGACAGTTTTAGTTGCATAACCTCTTGCTAGAAGTTGAGATTTGAGGATCTCACTTTCTTGCAAAAAATTCGCCTCTTCGGTGCAATTACGTTTAATTCGTATGAATTGCCCTTTGGCTAATCCAAAACCTGTGTGCTTAGGATGATTGCTACGTGCATGTAGCAATGCATTGGACATAATGGGCTTTCTATACAAACTGGTGACTACCTTTCCAGAGTTGGGTTCACCCTGAAGGATGAGATCCAAATAAGGAATCTGTATGGTATCATGCTGGAAAGTGAATTGTAAGTTTAAATCATTTAGATTGATATATTGGATAAAGTCCGTCAGATGTTGTTCATTACCAGTCCAGACAATCAATAAATCATCAATATAACGTTTATATGTTTTAATATAGCCTTTGAAGGGGTTACTCTCTGCATAGACGTGGGATATTTCCCACCATGCCATGAAGATGTTAGCATAGGCAGGGGCGAATTTGGCCCCCATGGCGGTCCCACGTCTCTGCAGAAAGTACTCACCCTCAAACTTGAAAAAGTTGTGGCTCAGAAGAAAATCTAACACCCTCATGATATAGTCTATTAGTGAAGGGTCATAGTTGCTATGTTGTTTTAAAGAAAACTCCACCGCTCTTAATCCTTCTTGATGAGGGATTGCCGAGTAGAGACCCACCACATCTATTGTGAGCCAAGAACACTTCGTGTCCCAATTGACCTCTGATAGAAAATTTAAAAGATGTTTGGTATCTTTGAGGTAGGACGGGATCTGAAGCACAAGGGGCTGAAGAAGGGATTCTACCCAACTGGATAGACGCTCAAAAAGGGAGCCTATGCCGGAGACTATCGTTCTTCCTTTCACCTCTGTTATAGATTTGTGCACTTTTGGCAAGTGATGGAAGACCGATATTAGTGGTCGGGGGACAAAGAGATAATCAACTGTATCTCTATCTAAAATGCCCTCTTCAAGACCATCATCCAAAAAGATCCCCAGAGCTGTTTCTTAAAGATATCAGTGGGATCTCTACTCAGTTTCTGGTAAACATTAACATCATAAAGTTGTCTATGTGCCTCCAGGACATAGTCATCTCGATTCATAATGACTATACTCACGCCCTTGTCTGAGTCTTTAATTACTATATCATTTCTGGTACTCAGATTTTTGAGGGCTTCGCTTTGTGAAATAGTGAGATTGGGGTAAGTCCTTTTATGATTTTTTGAGAGACTGATTAAGTCCTCTTCAATCCTTTTATGAAAGGCTTCTAGGAATGGACCACGTTCTTTTGTTGGATAAAACACTGAGCGTGGTCTAAAGCCAGAATGTGAGGTCTTTAGACCTTGGTTGGCTACATTCGATTCTGAGTAAAGTTCTCGCAAATTAACCAAATCACAAGTATCTTGGAAACTAACTATGTCAAAAACATCTTGACTAGTTATGTTTCCATTAGAGATAGCATCAGTGTGCATGGACAAATTGTCAACCGGGTCTGGGGGGAGTGTAGTTCTACCCCAAAATAATTTTTTAAGTGTAAGATCTCTTACCATTCTATTCACATCAAACTATTTGTATCGAAAAGGTTGAAATCATTTTTAGGAACAAATCCCAAACCCAGACCCAGAACTTGTTTTTCTGTCTCATTTAACTCTATTGATGATAGGTTAATTATTTTTAAATGTTGTATTTGTTCCTTTTGCCTCTGCCTCTGCCTCTTCTTGCACCCCATCTGCCTCTTCCTCCTCTTCCTTCGTTTCCTCCCCCCTCGGTTGACCGTATGGCACTCTGAAAACCCTGCTGTACAACCATCCTATTAGGGGGTAAATTAGAAGAGGATGGAATTGGTGGTTTAGGATCTGAATCATCATTCGCCAGGAAGTCTGCATTACTCAGATGTTCTGAGATGGGCAACTGTGTGCTCATTTTATTTTTAGCAGAGTTCCTGGTTAACACAGGTTCAGATCTAATGTCTCTTTGTGCTTTTGATAATGTACTTTGTGTGTCTATTGAGGGTTGACTACTCTGGTTGGTAATGTCACTAGTAGTGGGCCTCTCTTCATCAGATATCTCCGGATCTGAGAAGGTTACTCTTTTGTCCTGCTTGTCGCTAGAATTTACATTAGTTACTTTAGACCTAGATCTAGATCTTCTCTGTCTCTTTTCTTGGGAATTAGAACGATTATGCCAAGTATAAACCCTGTTATTTGTATAATCAGTGAGGTCACGATTATACTTTCTGAGTTTATAATTGTCTAGATCTGTCCTGAACTTTTTTATTGTGTCTTGTAGGATTTTATCAAACTCAGTGTATTTGGGATGATCTATATATGTGTTTAAATTGGCTTGTATATTGACCATTTCCTCCCTCACATTGGCTAGTTGAGTAGCTTTGAACTTAATTATAAGATGCATAAGGCTCTGGGAGCATTCACTCAAAACCATGTTCCATTCTTTTACAAAATCCTGATCATCTACTTGAAAAGTAGGATACTTATTCAGTCTCAGTCCTCTGGGTATTAAGTCCATTAGTAGATATTTTTCTAAAGCACGCTTGTCCCCACCATGTTTTGTATTATTTTAGTAGTATCTTTTCCATTTGCAAAAATGCTTCACTGATTGAAAGTGTCTCTATTTGTTTAGTAAAAGTGTCTTCCAAAGAGAGTCTCTCAATGTCATATTCTTGTAGGGATTTTAACGAAAATAAATCTGTAGTGTCCATATTTATAGAGCTCTAAAACTTCTCAAATATATTTGGGGTGCATAAATGATTGATTAACCCCAGTGTAAGTATTTTGGAGAAGAGGAAGCAAATTTAGAAAAAACACAGCATGTAATTGCGCCGAGCCCAAGGGAAAAAAATTAGCTTGACAGAGCTCAAATAGGAAAGTCTCCCGTTAAAGGGCTGCTAGACGCGGGTGTAATATAAAAAGGGAAATGATATATCAAAAAATCCCTTCAAGGTGAGCAGCACAGTCACTAATATCCAAAAAAATGGGTAAGCGTGTGTAGATATATGCGTTTAGTCGTGCGGTCTAAGCAGAGTGGGTATAGAGGGAATATCTGTATATGTACATGTAGGAGCCTCCTGGCACAATTTAAGCAAGTCTATGTATCAATTAGAGTAAATGCTCTTACCACAATGTACCTCCTTGCTTGTTGCCGTCCACAGCTCTGCCGAGTACCCCAAAACTCCACTCCGCTATTCACAACCGCTTGGTTCTTCCGATAATCCGTCCGACGTCACTTCCGGTATGCGTCTTCGTGCGGCTCACAGTGGCTGGTAGGTCCTCCTCACCCAGCCGTACCCTCACGCTGTTAGTGCTTCCTGAGAAGTGCCGAGTCCCGCTTGGTAAAAGTGAGTAATATCAATGTAGCAAAAGACCAAGCAGGACTACAAGGCACTTGTATTAAATCAAAATTAGAGCTTATATATAACAGAAAACAAGGTGTCTATAATACATGAAGAATGTATCCCCTAATCTGGTCAGTATAAAATATACCTTGCCTGAAAAAGATGATGGTTAAAAGTTTGTCTATAGTAGAGGTGGTCCAAAACTTTAATGTTTGTTTTTTTAGCAACCTTAGCTTGTACTCTATCAATGGCTACACGGTGGCGGCGGTGTAGGGGGGTCAGATTAGGGGGTAATACATTTAATGTAGCTGGCGGCGGGGTCCGGGAGCGGCGGTCTAGGGGTTAATATATTTATTGTTAGGAGTGAGGAGGGGGGATTGCGGATAGAGGGGTTTACGTGTCGGGATGATGTTTGGGAGGCGTTTTAGACAGTAACGGGAGATTTAATTATTTAGTCCGTTTTTTTTTAGGCGCAGGCAGTTTCTAAAGTGCCGTAAGTCACTTGCGACTCCAGAAATTTGTAGTTACGCTGATTTCTGGACATCGCTAGTTTGTCCGACTTACGGCACTTTAGCAAATGCCAGCGCCATATATGTGATAGGTCGCTGTGCAAGGTGAAACTACGGGCGGCGTAGGTTTCCACACTTGCACCGAAACCTGCGCCGTATATCGGATCACGCCCCTGATCTCTCCAATATATATCAGTCCCAAAGAGAGGATAGCAGCACCATCAATAAATTGAATAAAAAGTATTTATTTAAGCCAACATAGTAAAAAAAGTGACAACATTTCGGATTTACATCCTTAGTCATGTCCATTTAACAAATGAATATAATCAGCCTTAAATAGGCTCAAAGTCACACCCCCTCAACTACACCTGGGTTAACCCCTTCTTTACAACATTATATTTCAACACAGTGTCATACCCTGTCATAGTATGTCAGTTTTCTACGTAAAGCACCTATATTAATGTAATGGCCGCTCCACCTATTGGATTCTCAATATCATTACAAATAAATTACAAAAAGCTAAGTAACATTTTAAAGACACACATTCCAGTCCATTTCTCTATTCATCCCACCTGGGGTCAAGGTCCCTAACTCATGTATCCAATATAGCTCTCTCCATTGCAAGATTTTAGCCCTGTCACCACTCCTTGGGATTTTTATCTTTCAAGAGGCTGACAAGGGTGGAGCACTAGTTGTTTTGGGAAAGGAGTGTTATGTGAACAAAATTGAGAGCCAACTTGCTGATAGGGAGGTGTACAAATTGCTACCAAACAACCCGACAATTAAAGTTAAGAAAGAAATTGAGGCCTATGTCAAGAGTACTCATAGAAATGGGTTGATTGATAGCAAAGTTGTTAAATTTATTCTGGAGACAGAGCATATTATACCTGTATTATACACAGTGAGGTACAAAAGGACATGGAAAGACCGCCAGGCCGTCCGATGGTGTCAGGGGTTGGCTCTGTCTTATCTAAGCTGTCCATCTATTTAGATAGGGTACTTAGACCTTTATCAGAGATACAGGAGATTTTGTAAATAAAGTCCAAAATGTAGTATTGGAAGGTTATAAAGGAATTTTGTACAGCTTGGATGCTACAAGCTTATATACATCGATTACCCATGAGGCAGGCTTGAGTGCTGTTAATAGATGTTTAATACAGAGTACTGATATAAGTAATATACAGAGAGAATGTATTCTAGACCTCCTGTGCATTGTTTTAAGATGTAATTACTTTTTATTCCAAGATCAGTTTTATTTGCAGCTCCAGGGAACTGCCATGGGTTCCAATGTCGCTCCAACCTTCGCCAATATTTTTATGAATACCATTAAAGAATATTTCATATGTGATCATCCATTGTTTTTCTTCTATATGGCACCACCTGGTGGCGTTATATAGATGATATTTTCGGCATATGGTTGGGCGTTATTGGAACCCTGGAGGATTTTGTGAAAGATCTAAAAAGTGCCACGCAGCATATAAAAGTTAAATTGAATGTAAGAGGAGAGGATTGATTTCCTGGATACCACGGTATAAAAGGAAGGTAACGGGTTGGCTGTGGATCTATTAAAAAAGAGACAGATTGTAACAATTTGTTGCACTATGAAAGTGCACATCCTCCAGCTCTGGTGAAAAGTTTACCCAAAAGCCAATTCATGCGGGTGAGACGGATTGTCTCTGATGAGAATTTGATTGGTGATAGACTCTCTGAGATGGATCAACGTTTCATACAGAGGGGTTATCTTGTAGATCTGATTTAAAGGGAAATTGAGGCTACATTAGAAATCCCTAGGGCCACTTTGTTAAAAGAAAAGCCTAAAGTTGTGAAAAACCCTAGGATAATTTTTGTGAATGAATATTCTCCTTGGAGTAATCAAATACAAAAAATACTATGTAAACGCTGGCATGTATTGAAGGTTTCAAATCTTAATGTGAGGGAGTTTGAAAATCCTCCTATGTCTGCCTTTAGGAGAGGCAGAAACTTAAGATACATTGGTTAAGGCAGATGGTGGTCCTAAAAAAGGCCTAAGTCAGAGTTTCATTGGTGGTAAAAATGTGGGTTGCTTTCCCTGTCTAGGATGTCAGAATTGTAACAGTATCATTAAAGGCCCAGTGTGTACTCATCCCTGTACGGGTAAAAAATACAATCTAAAAGGTTAGTTCACATGCAATACAAATGTTGTTGTTTATCTAATTAAGTGTCCTTGTGGATTGGGGTATGTTGGCAAGACCACCCACAAGGTCCATGAGCGGATAAACCAACATAAAAGTAACATTAGAGAAGGGGACTTAGAAGCACCAGTCCCCAATCATTTTATTACAGCAGGTCACCAAATAAACCAACTTAGGTTTCAAATTCTAGAACAGATAAAAATCCCAAGGAGTGGTGGTAACAGGGCTAAAATCTTGCAAGGGAGAGAGCTATATTGGATACATGAGTTAAGGACCTTGACCCCAGGTGGGATGAATAGAGAAATGGACTGGAATGTGTGCCTTTAAAATGTTACTTAGCTTTTTGTAATTTATTTGTAATTATATTGAGATTCCACTAGGTGGAGCTGCCATTACATTAATATAGGTGCTTCATGTAGAAAACTGACATACTATGACAGGGTATGACACTGTGTATCCACTGGTTGGAGCTATTTCTATGTTGAAATATAATGCTGGAAAGAAGGGGTTAACCCAGGTGTAGGTGAGAGGGGGTGTGGCTTTGTGCCTATTTAAGCCTGATTTTAATAATTTGTTAAATGGACATGACTAAGCATGTAAATCCGAAACGTTATCACTTTTTTACTATGTTGGCTTAAATAAATACTTTTTATTCCATTTATTGGTGGTGCTGCTATCCTCTCTTTGGGACTGACCCTATCACGTTCTGGAGAGCGCCCTAACCCAATCCTCTTCTTGCAAGAGCCCCAGACAGTGCTAATTTTAGTACAAGTCCCGAGACCTGAGCTCGCTAAGCCTCCTGTTAGCACGGTTGGGGCTCTGAAAAGAAGCGGATCGGGTTAGCAGTTCTCTAGAGCATTTGACGGTAAGCATTGTACCTCAAAAAAGTAATTTAAAGAAAACAAATAAATACTCATAATTTTCATCTGTATTTTTTTATTTATTTAAATTTTCTGCTAGAGCATTCATTTGGATATTCGTTTTCGTTTACGAAAATACAAAAATTACCATTTAAGTCTATAGGGATTTTTGTAGATGAACAATTTTGTAGATGAACCATTTGATCAGCTTTTCTAAAGTATTGTTGTCTACCCCACAATTATATGCTAACACTTCCCTTTTACCATTTTTTAATGATTGGCTGCGCCATGTGCTGAGGTGCAGCTAGACCCATAATGCTCTTCAGTGCAATTACAGCAGGATCAGTGAAGTGTGCTTTGCTGTTTCTCAGTGAGGCAGACAGTACACACTGGGCAGCCAGTGCTGATGAGTAAACAAGCATGCATGGGGAGTGAAAAACACTTTTATTATGACAATTTTAATGTCACACTGAGGGGAACATTTATCAAGATGGCAGGCAGACAAGTTCTCAAGTGCTTGTCTGTCCGCCTGCAAGAGCCATTTGTGATGCAGAATCGTGTGTAAGGTGACCATTTTTTTTTTAATTTAAAACCAGGACATTTAAAATAGCTCAGCCAGCATGAGTAATAGTGGCTCTCGTAGAATATAAATTGAAAAATGTTTGCAGAGTATGCTTATCTTTTCTTTTTAAGTGAAAGAATACAATAAAATGTACTTTATTTATATTATATATTATCAAATATTTTTCCCCCTCAAAATTACTTTCATATAGGTAGATTAGTACATAATTGTATACTTATGGCTAGATTACGAGTTTTGTCGGTAATGGTGTGCAGTGCTAACAAGCATTTTATGCTAACCGCTCACCTACAGACAACGCTGGTATTATGGGTTATTACAAACCCGGCGTTAGCCGCAGAAAAGTGAGCGTAGAGCAAAATTTAGCTCCACATCTCACCTCAATACAAGCGCTGCTTACGGTAGCGGTGAAATGGCAAAACGTGCTCGTGCACGATTTCCCCATAGGAATCAATGGGGGAGAGCTGGCTGAAAAAAACCTAACACCTGCAAAAAAGCAGTGTAAACCTATATTATATTATTAACCTCTAATCTGCCACTCCGGACACCGCCGCCACCTACATTATACTTATTAACCCCTAATCTGCTGCCCCCAACATCACCAACACCTACATTATTTTTATTAACCCCTAAACTGCCGCCCCCAATGTTGCCGCCACCTACCTACACTTATTAACCCCTAATCTGCCGCCCCCAACGTCGCCGCCACTATGTTAAAGTTCTTAACCCCTAAGTCTAACCCTAACACCCCCTAATTTAAATATAATTGAAATAAATCGAAATAAAATAACTACAATTAACTAAATTATTCCTATTTAAAACTTAATATTTACCTATAAAATAAACCCTAAGCTAGCTACAATATAACTAATAGTTACATTGTAGCTATCTTAAGATTTATTTTTATTTTACAGGCAACTTTGTATTTATTTTAACTAGGTAGAATAGTTATTAACTATTTAATAGCTACCTAGTTAAAATAAAGTCAAATTTACCTGTAAAATAAAACCTAACCTAAGTTACAATTACACCTAACACTACACTATAATTAAATTAATTACCTAAATTAATTACAATTAAATACAATTATCTAATGTACGGAAACCCCCCCCACTAAATTACAGAAAATAATAAAATAATTACAAGTTTTTAAACTAATTACACCTAATCTAATCCCCCAAATAAAATAAAAAAGCCCCCCAAAATAATAAAAAGCCCTACCCTATACTTAATTACAAATAGCCCTTAAAAGGGCCTTTTGCGGGGCATTGCCCCAAAGTAATAAGCTCTTTTACCTGTAAAAAAAAGTACAATACCCCCCTCAACATTAAAACCCACCACCCACACACCCAACCCTACTCTAAAACCCACCCAATCCCCCCTTAATAAAACCTAACACTAACCCCTTGAAGATCACCCTACCTTGAGAAGTCTTCACCCAACCGTGCCGAAATTCTCAACGAAGCCTGGCGAAGTGGTCCTCCAGACAGGCAGAAGTCTTCATCCAAGCCGGGAAGAAGAGGTCCTCCAGACGGGCAGAATCTTCATCCAGACGGTATCTTCTATCTTCATCCATCCGGCACGGAGCGGGTCCATCTTCAAGACATCCGACGCGGAGCATCCTCTTCTTTCGACGTCTTCTTACTAAATGACGGTTCCTTTAAGTGACGTCCATCCATGATGGTGTCCCTTCAATTTCGATTGGCTGATAGAATTCTATCATCCAATCGGAATTGAAGGGACGCCATCTTGGATGACGTCACTTAAAGCAACCGTCATATTAGTAAGAAGACGTCGAAAGAAGAGGATGCTCTGCATTGGATGTCTTGAAGATGGACCCCGCTCCGTGCCGGATGGATGAAGATAGAAGATGCCGTCTGGATGAAGACTTCTGCCCGTCTGGAGGACCTCTTCTTCCCGGCATGGATAAAGACTTCTGCCCGCCTGGAGGACCACTTCGTCCGGCTTTATTGAGGACTTCGGCCCGGTTGAGTGAAGACTTCTCAAGGTAGGGTGATCTTCAAGGGGTTAGTGTTAGGTTTTATTAAGTGGGGATTGGGTGGGTTTTAGAGTAGGGTTGGTTGTGTGGGTGGTGGGGTTTTAATGTTGGGGGGTATTGTACTTTTTTTACAGGTAAAAGAGCTGATTACTTTGGGGCAATGCCCCGCAAAAGGCCCTTTTAAGGGCTATTTGTAATTTAGTATAGGGTAGGGCTTTTTATTATTTTGGGGGGCTTTTTTATTTTATTAGGGGGATTAGATTAGGTGTTATTAGTTTAAAAAACTTGTAATTATTTTATTATTTTCTGTAATTTAGTGTTTTTTTTTCCTACTTTAGATAATTGTATTTAATTGTAGTTAATTTAGGGAATTAATTTAATTATAGTGTAGTGTTAGGTGTAATTGTAACTTAGGTTAGGTTTTATTTTACAGGTAAATTTGCCTTTTTTTAACTAGGTAGCTATTAAATAGTTAATAACTATTCTACCTAGTTAAAATAAATACAAAGTTGCCTGTAAAATAAAAATAAATCCTAAGCTATCTACAATGTAACTATTAGTTATATTGTAGCTAGCTTAGGGTTTATTTTATAGGTAAGTATTTAGTTTTAAATAGGAATAATTTAGTTAATTGTAGTTATTTTATTTAGATTTATTTAAATTATATTTAAGTTAGGGGGTGTTAGGGTTAGACTTAGATTTAGGGGTTAATACATTTAATATAGTTGCGGCGACGTTGGGGGCGGCAGATTAGGGGTTAATAAATGTAGGTAGGTGTCGGCGATGTTAGGGACGGCAGATTAGGTGTTAATTAAATTTAACTAGTGTTTGCGATGTGGGAGTGCGGCGGTTTAGGGTTTAATATATTTTTTATAGTGGCGGCGATGTCCGGTTCGGCAGATTAGGGGTTAAAAATTTTATTTTAGTGTTTGCGATGTAGGGGGGGCCTCGGTTTAGGGGTTAATAGGTAGTTTATGGGTGTTAGTGTACTTTTTAGCACTTTAGTTAAGAGTTTTATACTACAGCGTTAGCCTATAAAACTCTTAACTACTGACTTTAAAATGTGGTACCAGGCTTGAGAGGGTCTACCGCTCACTTTTGGTCAGACTCGTAATACCGGCGTTAGGCAAATCCCATTGAAAAAATAGGATACGCAATTGACGTAAGTGGATTGCGGTATTTTCGAGTCTGGCCAAAAAAGTGAGCGGTGAGCCTGTCATTTCAAGACTCATAATACCAGCGGGCGTTAAAAAGCAGCGTTGGGACCTCTCAACACTGCTTTTTAAGGCTAACGCAAGACTCGTAATCTAGGCATTAGGATTTTGGGATCCAATTAATAAAGAAACAAGTGTAGCAGTTAAAACAAATGGTTTTAATAAAAAATGGTACACACGTAATTAATCTACGTTTCTAATTTTGCATCTTATATTTTTTTGTGAAGAGTGGATTGATTTTAATAATTTGTTTTCCTGGATGTTTTATAAAATTCCATACAAGTTTGGTTAAAATTATATTTATTAAATAGCAAACATTTCAAAGTTTCAACAACAAAAATCATTAGATTCAATTTTCTAAAAAAATGTTATCAGCCTTTATGTGTTTAACCTCTGCAAAGGGGTTAAACTCATAGTTTAAGTCAGCTCCAGAGCAAAAATGCTTTACTGGGACCAAGGTGAACACAGCCAGTTAGCCAATGATAAGTCATATCTAACTTCCAATCAACAGCTACCTCCCAGCCAGAGCATTGCTTTTCTGGGGCATATCTAGGTATGGTATGCTTTTCAACAAAGACTACTAAAAAACAAAGTAATTTGATAATAGAAACAGAAAAGTCCCTTTTACAATTGCATGCTCTCTGTGAATGAGCCGCAATGAGCTGCTGATTTACAACTTTGAAAGAAATATTTAATATTTTTAATAACAATATCAATGAAATTACAGGTATTGTATAGAAAACAAATGTTACCAAAATGTTGTTAATTCCTCCATCCTTATTTTTCAGCTACATGAACAGCCTAAATACGAAGACAACTTATATATGTACTTATACTTTGTCATCTTTATTATATTTGGATCATTTTTCACCCTGAACCTCTTCATTGGTGTTATTATTGACAACTTCAACCAGCAGAAAAAGAAGATAAGTATTTCATTTGTACCAGCGCTCCTCTTGCTGTATTCAATTACAGAATGCGCTACATTTACAACATTCATGGATTACAATTCATCTTAGTTTCCTCTAAAGAGTGGCAAGGGAAAAGTCTGCAGCATATTTGTCATTTTTATCATAATGACATAGAATAAAGTTTTAACAAATAATGATCCCATTTAGCTACAACAACATTTATAAAGAATGATAAAATGTTTCTTCCAACTCTCTAAAATCCCCATAGTAATTCAAATTGACTCCCTGTTTGTTTGTTTGTAAATATTGTTTACACTGGTGCTGTCCTAATCAAGGCTAAGAGGCCACAAGGCTGACCCCATTATATTTTATTTGGTTTCAGACCCCCAGTCCACACCATATTCCTCTTCCCATTCACAATGCAAAAACTACTCATTGGGCTCGATTTATCAAATGTTGAGTGGACATTATTAGATGCATGCGGAGACCATACGCTGTGCGCATTTATCTTGCACAAGCATTTAAAATGAGTGAAAATGTCTGATTTAGGTAGCTTGCGTGCTTTGTATAACAATGAAGCACACTTTTCTTGCTTTAAGACTGCCAGCTCTATTTAATCAAATATGCTCTTAAATCTGTCATCCAATCACAACAGTTTTAGTGTTGCTGGTGAATCATTAGCTGCTTGACATAAGAGTGAAACTGTTTAACCCCTTAACGACGCATGTCGTACAGGGTACGTCTTACACAAGCTGGTCTTTAAAGACCAGAGACGTACCCTGTACGGCGTTAAGGGTTTCAAGCGGCTGGAAGCGATCCTGATCGCTTCCAGCCGCTTTCAAGGTATTGCAGTGATGCCTCGATATTGAGGCATCACTGCAATACCTTTTTAGGCACACCAATGCAGAGAGAGCCACTATGTGGCCCTCTCTGCATCGGATAGTGATGGTTCCGATCGTTGGTGGGTGGGAGCTATTGAAGGGGAGATGGGTGGGCGGCCCATCACTTGTGAACTTCCTTCCGGCTGTCCTCTATGCCAGGTGCGCGTGGGAGCGCGCGCTGGAGGTGAGGGGCGGGTGCGCGCCCGTGCGCGCGAGCACCCGCAATCTAATGTAGTTGCTGAACTTGTTGCTGGGGATTTTGTTTTTGCTGAGAGAGGGTGGTGGGTGCAGAGGAGGGGTGATCTGGGGTGATCTGGGAATGATCTGGGAGGGGGAGGGTGTAGGGTATGGAGGGGGCAGCTACACTACAGAAAAAGTTAGGTTTATAAAATAAAAATAAAGTTATTTTGCAAGTGGGTACTGGCAGACAGCTGCCAGTACCCAAAATGGTGGCTAATAGTTAGTGGGGGGGAGGGTTAGAGAGCTCCTTGGGGGGGATCAGGCAGGTTGGGGGCTAAGGGGGGATCCTACACAGCAGAATATGTTTTTTTTTTTTGTTTTTATTTTAAATAATAAAAAAAAAAATTAAATAAAACTTTTATTTTAGTACTGGCAGACTTTCTGCCAGTATTAAAATGGCGGGGACAATTGTGGGGTGGGGGAGGGAAGAGAGCTGTTTGGGAGGGATCAGGGGGTGGGATGTGTCAGGTGGGAGACTGATTTCTACACTAAAGCTAAAATTAACCCTTCAAGCTCCCTACAAGCTACCTAATTAACCCCGTCACTGCTGGGCATAATACAAGTTTGGTGCGCAGCGGCATTTAGCAGCCTTCTAATTACCAAAAAGCAATGCCAAAGCCATATATGTCTGCTATTTATGAACAAAGGGGATCCCAGGGAAGCATTTACAATCATTTGTGCCATAATTGCACAAGCTGTTTGTAAATAATTTCAGTGAGAAACCCAAAGTTAGTGAAAAAGTGAACATTTTTTTTATTTGATCGCATTTGGCGGTGAAATGGTGGCATGAAATATATCAAAATTGGCCTAGATCAATACTTTGGGTTGTCTATTACACTACACTAAAGCTAAAATTAACCCTACAAGCTCCCTACAAGCGACCTAATTAACCCCTTCACTGCTGGGCCTAATACAAATGTGGTGCACAGCGGCATTTAGCGGCCTTCTAATTACCAAGAAGCAACTCCAAAGCCATATATGTGTGCTATTTCTGAACAAAGGGGATCCCAGAGAAGCATTTACAACCATTTGTGCCATAATTGCACAAGTTGTTTGTAAATAATTTCAGTGAGAAACCTAATATTTGTGAAAAAGTTTGTGATAAAGTGAACGATTTTTTTTTTATTTGATCGCATTTGGCGGTGAAATGGTAGCATGAAATATACCAAAATGGGCCTAGATCAATACTTTGGGATGTCTACTAAAAAAAAAATATATACATGTCAAGGGATATTCAGGGATTCCAGACACATATCAGTGTTCCAATGTAACTATCGCTAATTTTGAAAAAAAATTTTTTTGGAAATAGCGAAGTGCTACTTATACTTACTGCCCTATAACTTGCATAAAAAGCAAAGAACATGTAAACATTGGGTATTTCTAAACTCAGGACAAAATTTAGAAACTATTTAGCATGGGTGTTGTTTGGAGGTTGTAGATGTGCAACAGATTTTGGGGTTCAAAGTTAGAAAAAGTGTTTTTTTTTTTTCCATTTTTTCATCATATTTTATAAAAAAATTTATGGTAAATTATAAGATATGATGAAAATAATGGTATCTTTAGAAAGTCCATTTAATGGCGAGAAAAACGGTATATAATATGTGTGGGTACAGTAAATGAATAAGAGGAAAATTGCAGCTAAACACAAACACCGCAGAAATTTAAAAATAGCCCTGGTCCTTAAGGGAAAGAAATTGAAAAATGGCCTTGTCCTTAAGGGGTTAATAAAGCATAACAGCAAATAAAACTTCTATATAGACCTTCCTGTAGTTCTGCAGACTGCCTATACTATGGTTTATATTCATTTAAATTTCATCTCTACTGTTTAAAAAGGTCATAGAATGCATTTTTGAGCTTAACACAAAAAAAATTGAATAATGCATAAAGTATGTTCAAATATGAGCAATTCCATTTCATTTGATATAAGTGCAAGGTTTTAAATATTTTTTATTTTGTTTCTTACTTGGAGGTCAAGATATTTTCATGACAGAAGAACAGAAGAAATATTATAATGCAATGAAAAAGCTGGGGTCTAAAAAACCTCAAAAACCCATTCCTAGACCACCGGTAGGTATATTATGCTGTTTTTTTTAATGCATTTGATTGATCTGTGCATATCTTTGTACGAAAAAAAATAAATAATTATCAGCTAGATTACGAGTTTTGAGCGCTATAGGGATTTTATAAAAGCGGCGTTATTTCACCTTCCTATAGCGCTGGTATTACGAGTTTTAAAAAATCAGGCTTGTGCGGGCGATATGGTTGCGTTGAGCTCCATACCGCACTGAAATCAAGCGCTGCTGTTACCCTCTCGTGCACGATTTCCCCATAGATATCACTGGGGAGAGCCGGCAAAAAAAAGTCTAACACCTGTAATCGCTGAATGAAAAGCTCCGTAACGCAGTCCCATTGATGTCTATGGGGAAAATAAAACTAGTGTTTAAGCCTAAAACCCTAACATAAACCCTGAGTCTAAACACACCTAATCTGCCACCTCCAACATCGCAACCACCTACATACAGTTATTAACCCCTAATCTGCCGCCCCAACACAATGTTATTAACCCCTTATCTGCCACCCCCAACATCGCTGCCACCTACATAAAACTATTAACCCCTAGGGGGCGGAGCTTGGCCGCACAGGGAGATGGCCGCTTAACACACTAGCTCCTAGGCCCCACTACCCAAGCAAAAGATAAAAAGGCTACCTGGCACCTATAAAGTGAGACCCGAGGGCAACTAACATATTCCGGGACATACGGAGTACAGTGGCAGAAGTTTGTGGCAACCGGATTACAGCACCCTCATCAACAGGCACGGACCGCGAGACCCACGTGGCGCTTCGCCATACTCTTTACAGTAAAGGCACAGGTGGAAACTCGGCAGCTAGAAGCACAACAAGCGGTAAGAGGTGCCCTTATAAACTTATACCGGGAGGTGGAAAAGAGGGGGAGAAGCCCGGGCAGCATACACCAACCTCCATACCTAATATAATACGCAGGCACAGATAACGGGCCCAATAACACGGCAGGTTCACAGAGGAAGCGCATCAACAAATAAAGGTATCAGAATAGAGGAATAAAATATGATATTGGAATATATGAACTGTGAATCTCAGATATAAGCACTTTGGTGGTGACTGCCGCAAAAGACCTTATCAGAGCCTGTAAATACCCATTTCACCCGATACCTCTGAATAGAGACTAAACATTAAGTTTCTATAACAACCACAAAACAAAGATAAAAACAAAGATTTGTGCACAATCTTTTATAAAAACAGCTCAGGACTGTACCCACACTCGCAGCTATTAATCATATTGGAGCTCAACAGTAATACTCTCATAAAGATATATAACAGCACATCCTGCCTATTCAGTTGCAGACACTTAGCACGTGGGACCTCAACCATTACTATACTTGAGTGTTTTTGACTGTAACTTGCCTACTGCTGAATGTCACTTCTATATGTTATATAATTAGTGGTCATGCCCGGACGCAAGCTGAACAAACCGGATAAAAATAACAGATCCAAACCAATTCACCAGTATCTAAAAGCCCAAGAAGCAGTAACCTCAAACGCAGAAATGGAGGCGCCATCAACGCAAGAATCAGAACTCTCACTAAAGCTGACACCAGAATCAGAAAACAATAACCCACTAACCAAGGAAGATATTAAAAACTTGTGTACAAAGGATGACATAAAAGACATTCTGGGTGAAGTTAAAGGATGGTATGGCGAACTTAAAAAAGACTTATCTAAGGTAACTAACAGAGTCTCTATGCTGGAAGAAAACCATAACACTACTGAAAGGGACATTCAGCATATCTCAAAATTAGCCTATGAACAAGAAGACACTATCCACCATCTGCTGGAAAGAGTTGAAGACCTCGACAATAGGGGTAGGCGCAACAACCTTCGTATACGAGGTGTCCCAGAAACAATACAACAAAATGCAATAGAGGGTTGTTTACAAGATATGTTCAGAACTCTTAAAGGCACGAATGACTCCCCAGACATCTGCATAGAAAGAGCACACAGAGCCTTGCGTGCAAAACCACCCCCTAAAGCCCCGCCGAGGGACATAATCTTAAAATTACTCAACCATAAAGACAGAGAAGAGATTCTGCGACATGCCAGACAGAAGCAAAAATTTACCCATGCAGGGATCCACATACAAATCTTTGCAGATTTATGCCCAGCAACCTTACAAAAAAGAAGGGAACTACACTTTATCACATCCGTCCTAAGAGAAGAGAAAATTCCCTACCGCTGGGGATTCCCAGTTTGCATTATTGCTACAAAGGATAATAACACAGTTATCTACAAATCCCAAGAAGATCTACCACGCTTCAACAAAACATTACAACTAAATATCAAACACCCGGATGAAGAGGACCACTATACAGGTGACAAGATACATAGGGACAGACCCACTGCTTCTGTGTCACTGGAGATGAGACCATCACAACATTCCTCTGTAGAGGCACAATCCACTAACACAGTGGTACCAGGACACTGAACTAACTGATATAGGACTTTCTGTTTGGAGCAGCCATGGTAGCTTAAGGTCGTATGTTTAATATTATTCTAAAAATGTTTTGTTAATTGCTTGGGGGTGGGGATACTACCCTTAGTATTGCACTTACTTTGTTAATATTTGTTTTACACATTGTTGATTAGTTAACTACAGCAATAGTGATATATATCATTGTTTATATTTTGTACAAGTTGTGGTATTTGGCGGAATAGTTCTTCAGACATATAGAACCAAGAGACACAGTACTGCGCACAGAACTAATATAGAGATTTGGGAACAGACAAGTTTCTAGACCATCTAGGTGCAACCAGAACATCACACATTAAAAGACATCACACTCCATATATAACACAGGCATATTTTATCGCACTAAAGGCAGCGGGGGCATCAAATATGCATACTATCACACTCACTTCGATAAACGTAAATGGCTTGAATAGCCCCGAAAAGAGATCTATGGTGTTTAGAGATTTGTATAAGAATACAGGAGATATCCTGTTGATACAAGAAACACACTTTAAGAGAGGCAAGGAGCCAAAAATGCTGTCTCATAAGTACAGAAACACATATCTGGCCTCAGGTGTGACAAAGAAAGGGGGGGTGGGCATTTTGTTCAAAAATACAATTCAGTTCCAACCCACATATATAGAGAAAGATAAAAATGGCAGATACATCATTTTGGTGGGTCTTCTATTTAACAGACCAATCACTATAGCAAATGTCTACCTACCGAACAAAGACCAACACCACACATTTAAAACAGTGTTTCATTCACTGCTGGTACATAGCAAAGGAGTACTGTTTTTAGGGGGGGACCTCAACTTCCCGATGGACCCGCTGGTAGACACATCTACGGGCTCCACTAGCACATCTAAACGGGTAATTAAAACCATCAAGAGCCACATGCACCAACTCAAGATACATGATGTTTGGAGGGAAATGAACACAAACACCAGAGATTATACATTTTACTCAAACCCACATAACACGTTTACCAGGATAGACTATATATTCTCAGACCAGACAGGACTATCCATGATTACGGACTCTAAGATATTACCTACTACCTGGGCAGATCATGCCCCGGTGCAATGTTCAATAGACTGGCCGAATATCCCACCGAGAACATACATTTGGAGGCTAGATGAGCACATGTTAGGAGACCCTCTACACAGGCAAGCAATAGACAAGACTCTGACAGATTATTTCAAAGAAAATGTGGCAGCTGACACATCGGACAGAATTATATGGGAGGCGCACAAGTGTGTAGTAAGGGGGGAGCTAATAGCAAGAAAGGCTAAAGAAAAAAAGGAAAACAGGCAATTTCTGAACTCCACATTAGCACAGATAGGGCACTGGGAGAAAATGCAAAAACTGAACCCACAATCTAAAGACATACTAACCTCACTCCAAAAGGCCAGGCAATCACTAAAAAATTACCTCACTAAGGAATACCAAAGGAAAGCTTCCTATCTAAAACAAAAATATTTTGACATAAGAGACAAGACAGGTTCTTCACTGGCAAAAGCCTTGAAAAGAAGACAATTGAACACGCACATACATTATATCAAAGATAAACAAGGATCAGTACATAGAGACAGCAAAAATATAGCAGAGACGTTTAGGAAATACTACGAGTCTCTATATAACCTAACAGAAGAGATTACACCGCAGAATATAGCAGATTTCATTTCAGACATTGAACTCCCTACTCTAGATGCAGATGAGGCTAAGGGCTTAGAAATGCCGATAACAGTAGAGGAAATCAAAAAAGCCATAAAAGATATGCCAAGTGGCAAGAGCCCAGGCCCAGACGGGCTCAGTATGAAATACTACAAAACATTCCCTCAACATTTACTAACCCCATTAGCCAGAATGTTTAACTCCCTTTTAAATTCTAATGGATTCACAGAGAACATGCTAGAAGCCCACATAACTGTATTACCAAAACCAGGCAGGGAACCAGATAGACCAGAGAATTTCCGACCTATATCCCTTTTAAACTCTGATGTTAAGATTTTCGCCAAAATCTTGGCTCACAGAATAAATAGATATCTACTCCAACTTGTGAACACAGATCAAACAGGCTTTATCCCAGGAAGGGAAACGAAAGATAATACACTAAAGGTTCTACAGTTAACATCATATGTTAAATATAATAAAGTCCCAGCGGTCCTGATATCCACGGACGCTGAGAAAGCTTTTGATAGGGTGAATTGGCAATTTTTAAAAGCAGTTCTGCACAAAATGAAATTTGGCGATAAATTTATACACTACGTTTTCTCCCTTTATACATGCCCATGGGCAAGAATCAAGGTAAATGGCAACCTATCAGATAAATTACGTATACAGAACGGTACAAGACAGGGGTGCCCTCTCTCCCCGGTACTATTCACTATTACTATAGAAGCACTGGCCCAGAAAATCAGGAGCAATCCACTAATTAAAGGCATCCAGATAGGAGACACTGAACATAAATTGGCTTTATATGCGGATGATGTCTTGCTCACGCTTACAGACATCGAGACATCTTTACCAGAAACGCTAAAAGTATTTCAGAGCTATGGAAAAGTATCCCACTTCCTAATAAATACAAATAAGTCCGAATTACTAAATTTAACATATGAAGAGTCAGAGTTTCAACGCTTAACACAAAATTGCCCACTTAAAATCCAAAAAACAAAACTAAAATACCTGGGAATATATATATCACCTGACCCCAACATGATATTCCAATTCAATTATAAAAAATTAGAAAACACACTAATAGCAGATCTATCCAGTTGGAGGAGCAAATCCATATTGTGGCTGGGTAGAATTAATGTCGTAAAAATGAACGTTCTCCCCAGACTCCTATATCTACTACAAACTGTCCCAATACACCTCCCACAGCAATACATTTCCAAACTCCAATCTAAGATAGAACAATTTATTTGGCAAGATATCAGACCCCGAATCGCTAGGCAAACCATGTATATACCCAAAGAAAACGGGGGATTGGGAGTCCCACATATCATTATGTATAAAATTGCAATAGCACTACAAAATCTGGTAGAGTGGTGCACTAACAGCACCCACAAACAGTGGGTACAAATAGACAGACATATATTGGGGATGTGCAATGCTGGCATAGCAGCATGGCTCCCTGCCAAGGATAGACCGCCGCATATCCAACATTACCAGGTCTTGGAAGAATTCTTCCAAACATGGGATAGATTAATAAATACCACAACACACATATCCGGTGCCACTTCACCCATGACGCCCATTAGCCATAACTCTGCCGTACACTGGATACACAAAGATGAACAAAAATTCAGGGGTACCCACACTAAGAATAGAATTATCTCCTTGTTCCAACATGATGATGGAGAGATCAAGACACTAGACACGATAACGGAATCACACCCGGACATTAAACTGAACTGGTACTCATACAGACAAACCTGCCACTTTATTTTAACACACCCCAAGAGACAGCACCTGACCAGAAAGATGACACAATTTGAAACCCTCTGCTTATCTAATGATACACCAAAGCATCTAATCTCAACACTATATAAACAGCTATTGATAGGAAATTCGCAGACATTACCCGGTTACACTAAAGCATGGGAAAAGGAGTTGGGGTTGGAAATTCCAAATAAAGATTGGCAAAGCGCTTTCCTCGCAACCAAAAAATCCTCTATCTCGGTCAGGATATTGGAAACTAATTACAAATTCCTCACACGCTGGTATCTCACACCGAGCAGGCTATACAAAATATATAAAACAGCCAGCAATAAATGTTGGAGGGGATGCGGGGGGGAAGGCAACATGACTCACATTTGGTGGAGTTGTGATAGACTGGACACTTTCTGGATGGAGATTCTAAAACACATGTCAGATTTGGTAGGCGAACGAATACCCAATGATCCTTTAATACTCTTATACATGTCTCTCCCCAAGCTCACTAACAAAATAGCCAAACTTCTGCTAATACTAATGATAAATAGCGCCAAAACACTTATACCAAAACACTGGAAATCAGACACCCCACCTACAGTAGAGGAGTGGAAAGGACAAGTGGAAAATCTGCTCCACTTGGAAAGATACCATCACCTACAATCAGGCACCATAGAAACACACGAGCTAATGTCACTCTTATGGAAACAACACTTCCCAGTAGACTAATATGGGATCTTACAACACAAAGGGAGACTTAGGTACCTTTCACATGGCTCACACACATGTCTAGCTGGTGGGGCAGATAAAGACATAGAGGCAGATGTTGGCAAACAGATGCAATGGATGTGTCAGGGAAACAGGTAACCTGTAGATTAGTGATGTTTTGTGTTACTAGAACAAGTATGTACTGTGTCTCAAAAAACATCTTTTTTCCTACCCTGTTGTGAGAAAGAGATTTATACAAGTTTCTAGACCAATTTCATTCACCTAATTGCTCTCTCCAAAGCCTATATCACAGATATGGAACAGACACTTTGTTGGACAATGTGCATCAACAAGATGGCGAGATTGAGAGACTTTTTCATGATATAAGTGTTAAATTGGTTACGAATGTATACTGTCACAAAATACTATTTAATGCCTTGTATGACATTTTTGTTTCAATAAAGTATTTTAAAAAACAAAAACAAAAAAAAAAACAAAAAAAAAACAAAACTATTAACCCCTAATCTGCAGCTCCCGATAACGCCGCCACTATACTAAAGTTATTAACCCCTAAACCTCTGACCTCCCATATCACTATCACTAAATAAATCCATTAACCCCTAAACCTAACACTAACCCTAACGTAACCCTAATGTAACCCTAAGCCTAACACCCCCTAACTTTAACATAATTAAAATACAGCTAAACTAAAGTTACAATTATTAACTAAATAATAACTATTTTAAACTAAATACATACTTACCAGTGAATTAAAACCTAAGCTAGCTACAATATAACTAATAGTTATATTGTAGCTAGCTTTGGTTTTATTTTTATTTCACAGGTAAGTTTGTATTTATTTTAAATAGGTAGACTAGTTAGTAAATAGTGATTAACTATTTACTAACTACCTAGTTAAAATAAATACAAACTTACCTGTGAAATAAAACCTAACCTGCCTTACACTAAAACCTAACATTACAAAAAAAAATAAACACTAAAATTACTAAAAATAAAAATAACTAAATTACATAAAAAACAAACACTAAATTACAAAAATTAAGAAACAAATTATCAAAAATAAAAAAGAATTACACCTAATCTAATAGCCCTATCAAAATTAAAAGCCCCCCCCCAAAAAAAAATTCTAGTCTACAATATACTACCAATGGCCCTTAAAAGGGCCTTTTGTGGGGCACTGCCCCAAAGATATCAGCTCTTTTACCTGTAAAAAAATACAAATACCCCCCAACAGTAAAACCCACCACCCCCACAACCAACCCCCCAAATAAAATAACTATCTAAAAAAAACCTAAGCTAACCATTGCCCTGCAAAGGACATTTATATGGGCATTTAGCTCCTTTACATGCCCAGAACCTAAACTAAAAATAAAACCCACCCAAAAAAACCTTAACATTTTTTTAACACTAATCCCTGATGATCCACTTGCAGTTCTTGAAGTCCCGCTTGAAGGATCCATCCACCCTGCGAAGTCATCATCCATGCGGCAAGAAATCTTCATCCTGGTGGCATCTTTGATCTTCATCCAGCCGGCGAAGTCCTCATCCAGGCGGCAAGAAGTCTTCATCCAGACGGCATTGTCTATCTTCATCTATCCGGCGTGGAGCGTGTCCATCCTGAAGACATCCGGCACGGAGTATCCTATTCATGCGGTTGCCACCACAAACTGGAACTTCACTGCAAGTGACGCAATCCAAGATGGTGTCCCTTGCATTTCTATTGGCTGAAAGATTTCAATCGGCCAATAGGAATTAGAGCTGCTAAAATCATATTGGCTGATCCAATCAGCCAATAGGATTGAGCTCTCATCCTATTGGCTGTTCCAATCAGCCAATAGAATGAGAGCTCAATCCTATTGGCTGGTTTGAACATCCAATAGGATGAGAGCTCAATCCTATTGGCTGATTGGAACAGCCAATAGGATGAGAGCTCAATCCTATTGGCTGATTGTATCAGCCAATAGGATTTTAGCATCTCTAATTCCTATTGGCTGATTGAAATCTTTCAGCCAATAGGAATGCAAGGGATGCCATCTTGGCTTGCGTCACTTGCATTGAAGTTCCAGTTTACAGTGGCAACCATATGAAGAGGATGCTCCGCACCGGATGTCTTCAGGATGGACCCGCTCTGCGCCGGATGGATAAAGATAGAAGATGTCTCTGGATGAAGACTTCTTGCCGCCTGGATGAAAATCGAAGAGGCCGTCTGGATGAAGACTTCTTGCCGCATGGATGATGACTTTGCCAGCTGGATCCTTCAAGCAGGACTTAGATAGTTATTTTATTTGGGGGGGTTGGTTGTGAGGGTGGTGGGTTTTACTGTTGGAGGGGTGTTTGTATTTTTTTTACAGGTAAAAGAGCTGATATCTTTGGGTCAATGCCCCACAAAAGGCCCTTTTAAGGGTCATTGGTAGTTTATTTTAGGCTAGGGTTTTTTTATTTTGGGGGGGCTTTTTTATTTTGATAGGGCTATTAGATTAGGTGTAATTATTTTTATTTTTTGATAATTTGTTTCATATTTTTCGTAATTTCGTTTTATTTATTTTTTGTAATTAGATACTTTTTGTAATTTTTAGAGTAGTGTTAGGATTTTTTTAATGTGTAGTTTAGTTAAATTTAATTGGTAGTTACCGGTAGTTTCATTTTAGTTTAATAATTATAATAGTTTAATTGTTAGTTTAAAATTTATTTATTTAATTTGACAGGTAAGTTTTAATTTAATTTATGATAGGGAAATTGTAATTTTAATATAAAGTTAGCTGGTTGTTAGGTTTAGGGGTTAATAGTTTATTTTAGTATATTTCGTTTTGGGGGGCTTGCAGTTTAGGGGTTAATAGTTTTATTTTAGTATATTTAGTTGTGGGGGCCTCTCGGTTTAGGGGTTAATAGTTTTATTTTAGTATATCTCATTGTGGGGGCTTGCGGTTTAAGGGTTAATAGGTTTATTATAGCGGCGGTGTGCAGACAGCAGATTAAGGGTTAATAATATTTAAATAGTCTTTGCGATGCGGAAGGGCAGCGGTTTAGGGGTTAATAACTTTATTATAGTGACGACGATGTCAGGGAGCGGCGGAATAGGAGTAAATACATTTTAATAGTGGCGGCGATGTCCGGAGCGGCAGATTAGGGGTTAATAAATGTATTATAGTGTTTGCGAATCGGGAGGGCCTTGGTTTAGGGGTCAATAGGTAGTTTATGGGTGTTAGTGTACTTTGTAACACTTTAGTTATGAGTTTTAGTTTACAGTTTTGTAACGTAAAACTCATAACTACTGACTTTAGATGGTGTTACAGATCTTGTGGTTATTGAGTCTACCACTCACTTTTTGACCTCCCAGGCAAACTCGTAATACCGGCGCTATGGGAGTCCCATTGAAAAAGTGTGGTACTGACGTTGCGTGACAGGCTAAAAGGTGTGCGGTACACCTATATCGACAAGACTCGTAATAGCAGCGTTAGGGAAAATTAAGAGTTATGGGCCTTTTTCAATCATAACGCAAAACTCGTAATCTAGGTGTATATTAGCAGGCAAGCAGCCACTATTTCAGCGTTGTTCAATTCCAGGAAGCTGACAACTTAATATCAAATCTGATTACATAACCAGCCACTTTATCCTAATAGAATTAAATATCATTATTTGGTTTAATGCTTAAATGCTTTTTTTTCTTCTTCTTTGCATCTAAAAGAAGACATGTTAAAACGTATTACAGCTTTTTGTTTTTGTAAAATTGTTACAGACTTACATGCCACCAATAAAGCAGAGGTAGTCCAGCTTTAATATGTGAAATATGCTTAAAGGGACATAAAATCCAATTTTTTTTTCTTTCAGGATTTAGAAAGATCATGCATTTTTAAACAACTTTCCGATTTACTTCTATTATCTAACTTGCTCACCCATGTGCATTGTTATTTCTTCAACAAAGGATATATAAAGAATGAAGCAAATTAGATAATAGAAGTAAATTGTAATGTTGTTTACAAATGTATTCTCTACCTGAATCATGAATGAAAAGTTTTGGGTTTCATGTCCCTTTAATTAGTGCTGTCTCATTTGCATAATAAAACATTTAGAATTTACTGCCCTTTAACTTTATAAAAAAACAAAATGTGTTCCTCTGTTGGGATCTTGTGTATTTTTATTTTACCAATCCTTATGTTTCCTCAATATTAATATGATTGAACTATGTTATAGGTGCTGTTTTCAACTAGAAGCACCATATAGTTATTCTAAGAATGCTGACATCATTATTCCTGAGGATAGTCATGAGAATCTTCAGAAGTCCAGTGCTATAGATGTCCATTTTAATTTTGCTAAAAAAAAAACTACTGCCCTTTGTCACATCAAGTAATGACTTCTTGTTCCAAAATTCCTATTGTTCTCTCAATAGATAGATAGACAGACAGGTGATAGATAGACAGACAGATATAAAATGGCATTTATTACAAATAACATTCTTTTTGTTCTTGCAGAATAAATACCAAGGCTTTGTTTTCGACTTAGTTACAAGACAAGCGTTTGACATCACTATCATGATTCTCATTTGCCTTAACATGGTAACAATGATGATTGAAACAGATGAACAGAGTGATGAGATGGAGAACAACTTGTACTGGATTAACTTGGTGTTTATTGTGCTTTTCACTGGAGAATTTGTTCTCAAACTAGTTTCCCTCCGCCATTACTACTTTACAATTGGTTGGAACATCTTTGATTTTGTTGTTGTAATTCTCTCCATTGTAGGTAAGCAGATTTTACATTGTTATTAGAAAATATTAAATAAACTGTCAACAATATGAATTGTATTTAGAAGTCCTGATTACCTGTACAATACAGGGTGCAATGTTTCACCTCATTGTGTTATTAACAAAAGAGAATAAAAATGGGGCTGAAAAACATATTTAAATAAGCTTCACAAAATCATCCCACTTGCTATAATATATTTGAAGTATCTTTATAAAATTGAAATAAGTTAAAGAATACTATAGAAGATATACTGTTTCCATCTAAAGGGGAGGTGAGTCCACGGCTTCATTCATTACTTGTGGGAATTAAGAACCTGGCCACCAGGAGGAGGCAAAGACACCCCAGCCAAAGGCTTAAATACCTCCCCCACTCCCCTCATTCTTTGCCTTTCATCACAGGAGGTTTGCAGAGAAGTGTCGGAAGATTCGGAGTAGTCTCTTATGGAGGGTAGTACTCTTTGAAATGGGACTGGAGTTTTAAGTAGTCCTGTCAGCCTCTCAATGAGAGCATGGGTGAAAGTTAGAGTCCGGAGATGCAGGGAGAGTCTTTCTGCGAAGCCATCCTGACTCACATTAACAGCTCCATAAGCAATCAGCGTTGATGAGTTTCACTGCCTGCTTCCTACACTCAAGTCCATGTCAGGAGCGATGCTACTACACTGTCACACTTGAGAGGCCATGTTCCTGTTCCACGGCATAGATTCTGGTAAGATTGTTTCATTTTTTAATACATAATGTGTGACGCCTTTTATTTTTATTGAGGGTTAATATCCCTGGAAGGGGGATTATTGAACAGGGGGAGGTTGTATATAATGTTATTTGTCATTTTTGTGAGTTACTTACAAGGCCGATTTGGCACGTTTTTTTCTCCCTAGTGCAGGGATGGGATGGTCCAGCATGGCACTCCATGTGACCGAGTTGGGCATATTCAACTTCCTCTTCTTGTCCGGCGGTTGCAGGAGATGAAGCGTTTTTTCTGTGGTCCCGGTCTAAGGAGGTGGTGAGTGCCCGGCCATTGGAGGTATAAGGGTGCCATTTATATAGTATATCTAATCCATAATAAAGGCGTAAGCTATAGAGGACTCTTGACGCGTTGGAGGCTACTTCCTTTTTAACAAAGTCTAATACCTGTGTTCCACATTCCAAGATTACTACATCTAGAAAGAATAAGATGTTTAGTACTACTGAGCTGTCCACCTCTGAGGGTTCTTCGTCCCATGAGGTGCGTTACCTACATTCATCTCTGATTACACATGCAGCTCCCCAGGGCACGACTAATCCTCCTGAGGGAGAGGGCCGCTGGCTGTCAGATCTTGCAGATCAGCTGCAAATGGCGGTGTTGGTGGTGATTAGTGCCTTTCCACGTTCTGCTAAACGCAAGCGTAGGTTAAAACCTTGCGGCCCGGCCCAGGGGTCATCTACTCCAATGGATCTTGGAAAGATTATCCACTGACGAGGACAACTACGACTCTTCGGAGGACGTTCCTTCTGGGTTGGAGTCCGTGTCATCTAAACTTCCGGCTGCGGAGGAACCAGACTTTAGGTTTAGGATAGAAAATGTACGCTTTCTACTGAAGCAAGTGCTTGCTATGTTGGAGGTTCCGAAACCGAAATTACCAGAGGAACCTTCGATTCCTAAACTTGATAAAGTATATGAGGACAGGGTGGTGCCTCAGACCTTCCCTGTTCCTGATGGCTAACATTATTAAGAATGAATGGGAGAAATTGAGGTTTATCCTTTTCCCCTTCCTCTTGTTTTAAGAAACTGTTCCCCATTCCAGACTCTCAGCTTGAGCTATGGGGGACTGTCCCTAAGGTGGATGGTGCTATCTCCATGCTCGCAAAGTGTACAACGATTCCTCTTGAGGATAGTTCATCGTTTAAAGAGCCCATGGATAAAAAGTTGGAAAACATGTTGAGAAAGATTTTTTAGCACACAGGGTTTGTTTTTCAGCCGGTGGCGGCGGTATCTGCAGTATCCAGAGCTGCGACATATTGGTGTGAATCCCTGTCTGAGATGGTCGAGAGGGAGACTCCCCTTGACGAGATACAGGATATAATTAAAGCCTTGAGGGTAGCTAATTATTTAATTTGTGACGCCAATATGCAGATTTTTCGCCTGAATGCAAAAATATCAGGTTTTTCCATCCTCCCCGCAAGGGAGCCTTCCTGCTACAGGATAAGAAGGTTAAACCTAAGGGATCTACTTTCATCCCTTTCGTTCAGACAAAACCCATCATCAGCAGCCTGTGGCGAAAGCAGAGCAGTCCAAGGGAGCTTGTAAGCCAGCTCAGTCTAAGTCCAAGCAGAACAAGAAGCCCGCCAAGTCAAAATCAGCATGAAGTGGCGGCCCCCGACCGGTCAACTGACCGAGTAGGGGGCAGATTACCTCTCTTCTCAGAAGTCTGGTTGCAGGATGTTCAGGACCCTTGAGTTCTGGAGGTCATTGCTTAGGGTTACAGTATAGGTTTCAGATCTCATCTGCCCAGGGGCAGATTCCTCCTGTCAAACCTGTCTTCAAGACCAGAGAAGAGGGACGCCTTTCTAGAATGTGTGAAGGCTCTCTCTTCTCTCTGAGTAATTGTACCAGTACCTTCAGCAGAGGGAGGTCTAGGGTACTATTCAAACCTTTTCGTGGTCCCAAAGAAGGAGGGCACGTTCCGCCCGATTCTGGACCTAAAATGTTTAAACAAGTTTCTGGAAGTTCCATTGTTCAAAATGGAAACAATCAGATCTATTCTGCCCCTAGTTCAAGAGGGACAGTTCATGACAACAATAGACTTGAAGGATGCCTACCTTCATGTTCCAATCCACAGGGATCACTTCAGGTTCCTGAGATTTGCATTTCTGGACCAACACTTCCAGTTTGTTGCCCTTCCCTTCAGTCTGGCAACGGCCCCGATAGTCTTCACGCAGGTTCTAGGGGCACTAATGGTGCAGAAGATTGCAAGAATTGTTGGAAATTGTATCAATACATCACTCTACAGAATGATACTCACAAAAGCGGCACACTATGTGGCAGTGCAAGTCAGGCAGGCTGGATAGATCAGAGCCCACCAGCTGGCTCACTCCAATTTGTGGACATGCCAAAGGTTGCTGCAAAGTAAGATATTCACTGCCTGAGGAAAGAGTGCCATAAGCACTTTGACACGCGTTGCAGATTATATATACTAAATATACTTTTTTGTTCCAATAAATAGTCCTCAATGCATAGAGGTTATTTTGTTTTTTTATCTAAGATTGTGAATGTGTTTTTTTTTTAACTTTTATTCTAACTGTGGATCTGGTACCTGTTTGCCTGAGTGAGCTAGCTAGTGGAGTCATATTAACCCAGCTGATCTGACTTGCACTGCATTATAGTGCACCACTTTTGTGAGTATATTCTTTGGAGGGTCTGTGGGAATTTTCTCTATTTTGTAGTGAGTTCATGCACTATTGGAGTACTCTTCCCCCTCCCTCTCTGTATCTTACTTTGCAGCAACCTTTGGTATATCCACAAATTGGAGTGAGCCAGCTGGTGGGCTCTGATCTACCAGCCTTACTAACTTGTACTGCCACATAGTGCACCACTTTTGTGAGTATCATTCTGTAGAGTAATGTATTGATACAATTTTTAACAATTGTTGTGATCTTCTGCACCATTGGAGCACCTTTTTCTGTTTTTTCATATTTGCAGTTTCTCCACTTTGTTTTAAGAAGAGCTGATCCTGGTGTATCTCCCCACAACCATTGATGGAAGCCTCTAGAGGGCGCCTTTGTCCTGAGAGACCATCTTTGATTGACTTTGTTTGGTGATCTAGGGGCACTACTTGCAGTAGCCGGATCCAGAGGCATTGCTGTGGCGCCCTATCTGGATGACATCCTAGTCCAGGCGTCGTTGTTCAGTCTTGCAGAGGAACACTCAAGTGCTCTTCCTCTTCTCCTCCAGTCTCATAGGTGGAAGATAAACTCAGGAAAGAGTTCCCAGCAACAGGGTAGAATTCCTGGGCATGATAATAGACTCTATATCCATGAAGATATTTCTCACAAATCAGCGACTCAGGAAAATTGCATCCACCTGTCTCGCCCTTCAGGCCTCCTCCAGACCCTCTGTGGATCAGTGTATGGAGGTGATTGGGCTCATGGTATCCAGCATCAATGTTATTCCATTTGTCAGGATCCACCTCAGACCTCTTCAGCTGTGTATGTTGAGGCAGTGGAGCGGTGATCACTCAGATCTATCCCAACAGATTTCTCTGGACGATCGGATGAGGGAATCCCTCCCTTGGTGGATCCGTCCAGAATAACTGACCCAAGGGACATCCTTCCTGAGACCATCCTGGGAGATTGTGACCACGGACACAAGCTGTTTGGGGTGCCAGGATGGCACAAGGAAGGTGGACTCGAGAGGAGTCTCTCCTCCCGATCAATATTCTGGAATTTCGAGCGATCCACAATGCTCTGAATGCTTGGCCTCTCCTGGGGTCGTTCAGCTTCATCAGATTCTAGACAGACAACATTACCTTGGTGGCCTACATCAACAATCAGAGGGGGACGAGAAGCTCTCTAGCAATGGCGGAGGTATCTCGGATATTGGTATGGGTGGAGTCCCACAACTGCTTGCTATCAGCAATCCACATTCTGGGTGTAGACAACTGGGAAGCGGATTTTCTCAGCAGACAATCCTTTCATCCGGGGGAATGTTCTCTCCATCCCGAGGTGTTTGTGGAGATCTGTCACAGATGGGGGACGCCAGAGATAGATCTCATGGTGTTCAGACTCAATTGCAAGATATCCAAATATGGATTGCGATCCAGGGATCCCCAGGCGGAGCTGGTCGATGCCTTAGCGGGGCCTTGGGGGTTCAACCTAGTTTACATTTTTCCACCGTTGCCACTTCTACCTTGTGTAGTGACCCGCATCAAGCAGGAGCAAGCTTTGACTATTCTGATTGCTCCAGCGTGGTTTGCGGATCTGGTGGGGATGTCATCTTGTCCATGGAGGTTACCCTATCACAGGGATCTGCTGATTCAGGGTCCTTTCCAACATCAAAATCTAGATTCTCTGAAGCTGACTGCGTGGAGATTGAATGCTTAGTCTTAGCCAAGAGAGGATTCTCTGAGAGAGTGATTGATATTCTCGTTCAGGCCAGGAAACCGGTCACTCGTCGCATCTATCATAAGGTGTGGAGGACTTACTTGTCCTGGTGTGAGAAACATGGTTATTCTTGACACAAGCTTCCTGATGTCTCTATTGACATTAAGATTCTTTCTTGGAAGGTTCTCTTCCTGTTGGCCATTGCATCAGCTTGCAGAGTATCTGACTTGGCGGCCTTGCAATGTGAGCCTCCTTGTCTGGTTTTTCACGCTGATAAAGCTGTTCTTTGCACTGGTTTGGGATTTCTTCCCAAGGTTGTGTCTAACCGTAACATCAATCAGGAAATAGTTGTTCCTTCTTTGTGTCCTAACCCTTCTTCCCCTAAGGGGAGGTTACGTCATAATTTGGATGTGGTTTGAGTCTTGAAGTTTTATCTTCAGACCACGAAGGATTTCAGACAGTCTACATCTCTTTATGTAGTGTATTCTGGGAAACACAAGCGGCAGAGAGCCTCTTCCACTTCTTTGTCCTTTTGGTTGATGAGCATGATTCGCTTGGATTACAAGACTGCGGGACATAAGCCTCCTCAGAGGATCACGGCTCATTCAACAAGAGCTGTGGCTTCTTCTTGGGCCTTCAAGAATGAGGCCTCTATGGAGCAGATTTGTAAGGCGCTACATGGTCCTCCTTACATACTTTTACAAAGTTTTACAAATTTGACGTTTTTACTTCGTGAGAAGCAGTTTTTGGGAGAAGGGTTTTGCAGGCTGTGGTGCCCTCATGATAGGGACTGCCTCCCTTTTACCCTCCAGTTTGTTCATTCAGTGTCCTCTAGAGCTTGGGTATTTGTTTCCCACAAGTAATGAATGAAGCCGTGGACTCTCCTCCCCTTTAGATGGAAAACATAAATTATGCTTACCTGATAATTTCATTCCATCGTGGGGAGGAAAGTCCACGGCCCTCGCCCATTTCTCTGGTAGGCAGACCTAAATTTATTTTTGTTCTTATGGCACCATTTATACCCTGATATTTCTCCTATTGTTCCTTGTTCCCTCGGCAGAATGACTTGGCAGGGGTGTCTTTGCCTCCACCTGGTGGCCAGGTTCTTAATTCCCACAAGTAATGAATGAAGCCGTGGACTCTCCTCCCCACGATGGAAATGAAATTATCAGGTAAGCATAATTTATGTTATTTATTTGTTTTATCCCATGGAATTATGAATATCATTTCAGGTGTGTTTTTTTTGCCACTTACAGATTATTATATATTTTTTTGTAAGAAATAGGTTTTGATTTTTGTTTATTTTTTCCCTCAAACCATATCTTATGAGAAGTGTGAATTCATCATCTCCCCTTGTTATATTCGTCCTTTGTAACTTGATACATTAAAGGGACATGAAACCCAAATAATTCAGAAAGAGCATGATATCTAAAACTTTCCAATTCACTTCTATTATCTAATTTGCTTAATTCTCTTAATAACCTTTTTTGAAAAGCATATCTAAATAGGCTCAGTACCTGCTGATTGGAGGCTGCACATAGATGCCTGATGTGATTGGCTCACTCATGTACATTGCTATTTCTTCAGCAAAGGATACATAAAGAATGAAGCAAACTAGATAATAGAAGTAAATTGGAATGTTGTATTTTCTATCTGAATCACAAAAGAAAAAAAATTGGGTTTCAGGTCCCTTTAATTGCACTGTACCCTCAAAGTTCCTTAGTAATCTCTTTACAAGAGATGAAAGGCTGTACAGTCTCACCCTAGGCACTTTTAATGCGAACTAAAGACTAGGGGCTAGATTACAAGTGAGGCGCAATCTGTTTTGCACTAGCACAATCGATTTTTCATGATCCATTTTCATCCTGCCGATATTACAAGTGGAGCAAAATCAATCCTTTCCGCAATCTGAGAGCTGTGGTTAACTGGTTTCTGAAACTAAAAAGTTCTACAAAACACTTCAAAAATACATTATAAAGTACACTTACACTCATAAGAAAACTATTAACCCCTAAACTACCACCCCCACATCGCAAAGTATCTAAGTAAACTATTAACCTCTAAACCACCATCCCCCCACATCGCAAACAATAATAATAAACCTATTAACCCCTAAAACGCCATCCCCCCACACTGCAAAGTACGTAAATAAACTATTACCCCCTAAACCGCCATCCCCCCGCATTGCAAACAATAAATAAAACGATTAACTCCTAGACTGCCATCCCCCCACTTCACAAAGTACCTAAATCAACTATTAACCCCTAAACCGCAATCCTCCCACATTGCAAAAAATAAATCAAAACTATTAACCCCTAAACTGCCATCCCCCAACATTGCACAGTACCTAAATAAACTATTATACCCTAAACCGCCATCCCCCAACATTGCAAACAATAAATAAAACTATTAACCCATAAACCGCCATCCCCTCATAACGCAGTCATAAACTAAGATCTAAATCCTCTAACCTAACAACCCCCTAACTTAACCCAAATTAAAATACCCTAAATTTACACACACAAAAAATAACTACTTTGAAAAAATATTACCTGAAAATTAAATTGAAAACCTAATCTTACCTTTAAAAATAAAAAACTAACATTACTAAAATCATTACTAAAAAAAAAACTAACATTACATAAAATAAAAAACCTAACATTACAAAAAGTAACCACCAAAATAAACACCCCAAAATAAAAAACCCTATTCTAAAACTTAACTACCAACAGCCCTTAAACGGGCCTTTTGTAGGGCATTGTACTAAAGCGATCAGTTTCAAAAACCCACTAACCCCTCTAACATTACAAATCCCCCCACCCCCAACCACCCAAAATAAAAAAAAAATCTATCTAAAAAAAGGAAATTTATGCTTACCTGATAAATTTATTTCTTTTACGATATGACGAGTCCACGGATTCATCCTTACTTGTGGGATATTATCCTCCTGCTAACAGGAAGTGGCAAAGAGCACCACAGCAGAGCTGTTATATAGCTCCTCCCTTGACTCCTCCCCCCAGTCATTCGACCGAAGGCATAGGAAGAGAAAGGAAAAGCTAAAAGGTGCAGAGGTGACTGAAGTTTTAAAAATAAAATAAATTCTGTCTTAAAATGACATGGCGGGCCGTGGACTCGTCATATCATAAAATAAATAAATTTATCAGGTAAGCGTAAATTTCCTTTTCTTTTACAAAGATATGATGAGTCCACGGATCCATCCTTACTTGTGGGATACAATACCAAAGCAACAGGACACGGATGAACGGGAGGGACAAGACAGAGACCTAAACAGAAGGCACCACTGCTTGTAGAACCTTTCTCCCAAAAACAGCCTCTGAAGAAGCAAAAGTATAAAATTTGTAAAATTTGGAAAAAGTATGAAGGGAGGACCAAGTCGCAGCCTTACAAATCTGTTCAACAGAAGCATCATTTTTAAAAGCCCATGTGGAAGCCACAGCTCTAGTGGAATGAGCCGTCATTTTTTCCGGAGGCTGCTGTCCAGCAGTTTCATATGCCAGACGGATGATGCTTTTCAGCCAAAAAGAGAGAGAGGTAGCCGTAGCTTTTTGACCCCTACGCTTTCCAGAATAAACAACAAAAAGAAAGAGAAGATAAAAATCCTTGGTCGCTTGTAAGTAAAACTTCAAAGCGCAAACCATGTCCAAGTTATGTAATAGACGTCCCTTCTTAGAAGAAGGATTAGGACACAAGGAAGGAACAACAATTTCCTGATTAATATTCTTATTTGAAACAACCTTAGGAAGAAATCCAGGTTTAGTACGTAAAACCACCTTATCAGAATGGAATATAAGATAAGGTGAGTCACATTGTAAAGCAGAAAGCTCAGAAACTCTTCGAGCAGAAGAGATAGCAACTAAAAATAAAACTTTCCAAGATAACAGCTTAATATCTATGGAATGCATGGGTTCAAACGGAACCCATTGAAGAACTAAATTCAGACTCCATGGCGGAGCAACAGGTTTAAACACAGGCTTGATTCTGATTAAAGCCTGACAAAAAGACTGAACGTCTGGGACATCCGCCAAACGCTTGTGTAATAAAACTGACAAAGCAGAAATTTGTCCCTTTAAAGAACTAGCAGATAACCCCTTCTCCAATCCTTCTTGGAGAAAGGACAAGATTCTAGGAATCCTAATCTTACTCCATGAGTAGCCCTTGGATTTGCATCAATAAAGATATTTACGCCATATCTTATGGTAAATCTTTCTAGTGACAGGCTTGCGAGCCTGAATCAGAGTATCAGTGACCAACTCAGAGAATCCCCGCTTTGATAAAATCAAGCGTTCAATCTCCAGGCAGTCAGCTGCAGAGAAGTTAGATTTGGATGTTGGAACGGACCTTGAATGAGAAGGTCCTGTCTCAATAGTAGTTTCCATGGAGGTAGAGACGACATGTCCACTAGATCCGCATACCAAGTCCTGCGTGGCCACACAGGCGCTATTAGAATTACTGAAGCTCTCTCCTGTTTGATTCTTGCAATCACATGAGGTAGGAGAGGAATAGGTGGAAACACATAAGCCAGGTTGAACGACCAAGGTACTGCTAGAGCATCTATCAGTAAAGCCTGGGGATCCCTTGACCTGGACCCATAATGTAGAAGTTTAGCATTCTGTTGGGATGCCATTAGATCCAATTCCGGTGTGCCCCATTGTTGAGTCAATTATGCAAACACCTCCGGATGGAGTTCCCACTCCCCCGGATGAAAAGTCTGTCGACTTAGAAAATCCGCTTCCCAGTTCTCTACTCCTGGGATATAGATCGCTGATAGATGGCAAGAGTGATTCTCTGCCCATCGGATTATCTTTGATACCTCTATCATCGCAAGAGAACTCCTTGTTCCCCCCTGATGATTGATATATGCTACAGTCGTGATATTGTCCGACTGGAATCTTATGAATTTGGTCAGTGCCAACTGAGGCCACGTCTGAAGCGCATTGAATATTGCTCTCAGTTCCAGAATATTGATTGGTAATTGAGACTCCATCAGAGTCCGAGTTCCCTGAGCCTTCAGGGAATTCCAGACTGCACTCCAGCCCAAGAGGCTGGCGTCCGTTGACACTATAACCCATGATGGCCTGCGGAAGCACATCCCCTGGGACAGATGATCCTGTGACAACCACCACAGAAGAGAGTCTCTGGTCTCTTGATCCAGATTTATCTGTGGAGATAAATTCGCATAATCCCCATTCCACTGTCTGAGCATGCACAGCTGCAGTGGTCTGAAATGAAAGTGAGCAAATGGGACTATGTCCATTGCTGCTACCATTAATCCAATGACCTCCATACACTGAGCCACTGATGGCTGAGGAATGGACTGAAGAGCTCGGCAAGTATTTAGAATCTTTGATTTTCTGACTTCCGTCAGAAATATTTTCATGTCTACCGAGTCTATCAGTCTGTTTGAGATTTGGTCAGATGACGATTTGACGCCTGAATCAAGATATCGTCTAGATAGGGCGCCACCGCTATGCCCCGCGGCCTGAGAACCGCTAGAAGGGACCCTAGCACTTTTGTGAAAATTCTGGGAGCTGTGGCAAACTCAGAAAAGCAAACCTTAGAAACTGATGATGATCCTTGTGGATAGGAATGTGAAGGTATGCATCCTTTAGGTCCACGGTGGTCATGTATTGACCCTCCTGGATCATTGGTAAGATTGTTCGTATAGTCTCCATATTGAACGATGGGACTCTGAGAAATTTGTTTAGACATTTTAAATCTAAAATAGGTCTGAAAGTTCCCTCTTTTTTGGGAACCACGAAAAGGTTTTAGTAAAACCCCTGTCCCTATTCCAGTTTTGGAAAAGGGCAAATTACTCCCATGGTATAGAGGTCTTTTACACAGTGTAACAATGCCTCTCTTTTTGTCTGGTCTACAGACAAACGTGAAAGATGAAATCTTCCTCTTGGGGGAAAATTTTTGAATTCCAGTTGATACCCCTGGGTCACAATTTCTAATGCCCAGGGATCCTGTACATCTCTTGCCCAGGCCTGAGCAAAGAGAGAAATTCTGCCCCCTACTAAATCCGGTCCCAGGTCGGGGGCTGCCCCTTCATGCTGTCTTGGTAGCAGCAGTGGGCTTCTTGGCTTGTTTACCCTTATTCCAGGTCTGGTTAGGTCTCAAGACAGACTTGGATTGAGCAAAATGTCCTTCCTGTTTAGTAGAGAAAGGGAAAGCAGAGGGTACTCCTTTGAAATTTTGAAAGGAACGAAAATTATTTTGTTTACCCCTCATCTTAAGGGGTTTGTCTTGAGGTAGGGTGTGGCCTTTACCTCCTGTAATATCTGAAATGATTTCTTTCAATTCAGGTCCGAATAGGGTCTTACCCTTGAAAGGAATAGTTTTTGCCGCTAATTTAGCAATCTGAAAAGCAGCATCTGTGATAAAAGAATTAGCTAGCTTGAGAGCTTTAATTCTGTCCAAAATTTGCTCTAAGGGCATCTCTACTTTCAGAGACTCCTCAAGGGTGTCAAACCAGAAAGCCGCTGCAGTAGTTACTGGAACAATGCAGGCAGTAGGTTGTAACAAGAAACCCTGGTGTATAAATAATTTCTTTAGAAGACCGTCTAAATTTTTATCGATAGAGTCTTTGAAAGCACAACTGTCCTCAATAGGTATAGTTGTACGCTTAGCTAGAGTAGATATTGCTCCCTCCACCTTAGGGACCCTTTACCAAGAGTCCTTGATGGTGTCTGATATAGGGAACATTTTCATTAGGAGGGGGAGAGAATGGTATGCCTGGTCTATCCCATTCCTTTTTAACAATTTCCGAAATTCTTTTAGGAACTGGAAAAACATCAGTGTAAGTAGGTACTTTATCCATCTTACACAATTTTTCTGGAGGAATTGTATCATCCAGAGTCGCTAGGACCTCCCTGAGCAACAGGCGAAGGTGTTCAAGTTTAAATTTAAAGGATGCTAAGTCCGTATCTGTCTGAGGTAACACATTCCCTGAATCTGAAAGTTCTCCCTCAGAAAATAATTCCCTGACCCCCAATTCAGAGCATTGTGAGGGTACATCGGAAATGGCTACTAAAGCATCAGAGGGTTCAGTATTTACATTAATACCTGGCCTACTGCATTTACCTTGCAAACCTGGCAGTTTAGATAATACCTCAGTGAGGGTAGTTGAGATAACTGCAGCCATATCTTGCAGAGTAAAAGAATTAGACTGACTAGAGGTACTAGGCGTCGCTTGTGTGGGTGTTAAAGGTTGTGACACTTGGGGAGAATTAGATGGCATATCCTGATTCTCTTCAGACTGAGAATCATCCTTAGACACACTTTCATTTCCTAAAATATGTTCTTTACAGTGTAAGTCTCTATCAGTACAAGAGGTACACAATGTAAGTGGGGGTTCCACAATGGCTTCTAAACACATAGAGCAATGAGATTCCTCAATGTCAGACATGTTAAACAAAGTAGTAATAACCATAACAGTTGGTAAACACTTTATTTATTGAAAAAAACTATTTTGCAAAAAAACGAGTACTGTGCCTTTAAGAAATAAAAGCACACAATTTTTTCCCAAACACGCTTAAAAACGTCTATGAACGTTCAAAACCTAGGTATGGATATATAATGTTGCCAAAAATTATTGCATCCACATGCAACGATTGAATTTTCTCTCTACAGGAAAATTGATTAAAAAAAATAATACAATTTTCTAAATAATGACCCCTGCACCTCACCACAGCTCTGCTGTGGCGCCTACCTGCCCCCAGAGAACTGCCAAACGAATCGACACCAATCCGGATAGTGAAAAACACAGATAGGGCCCAACCGGAGCTAATGTCTGCTGTCTCCTTCAGAATAAACTGCGCATCTGAGGCGTGAAAATAGGCCCCGCCCACAATGGACGTTGCACTAAGAAATTCAACTACCTCATGGGAAGCGGTTATAAACAGCCAAGTGGTCCCCAAACGTCTACACACAAAATAAAATCTCTTTTACTGTTGTCCTTCATAAATAAACTTATGAAAAAAGGTCCCAGTGTCAATGTATATGCTGCTTATGAAATGTGCTGCAATAATGTAAGAAAGAAAAACACCTAGTAGGACAGTAACTCCCCTTTACATTTAGGACTACTGCTTACCCTGTTCCCATTATAAGGAACCAAATACAGCCAATTCTGATATACAAAGTTTCCTCAGAAAAATTAGGCTGACACATACCTCAAATGCTGCTTATTGCATGAGACCATCCTCCACACTGAAGAGTTTTCTTCATATTACCTTCAGATCTGTGGGAACAATAACTGACCTTAGTAACTGCTGCTAAGATCATCAATTTCAGGGAGAAATCTTCTTCCATATCCTCCCTGAGCAAAATAGTACTCACCGGTACCATTTTAAAAATAAAAAACTTCTTGATTGGAGAAATTAAAACTATCATTTTATCACCACTATCACTTTACCCTTCCTATTACTAGCATAGGCAAAGAGAATGACTGGGGGAGGAGTCAAGGGAGGAGCTATATAACAGCTCTGCTGTTGTGCTCTTTGCCACTTCTTGTTAGCAGGAGGATAATATCCCACAAGTAAGGATGAATCCGTGGACTCGTCATATCTTTGTAAAAGAAAAAATAATTTACCAATTGCTTTGAAGGGCAATGGGCATTTGGATGGGCGTTGCCTTAAAAGAACATTTAGCTCTTTTGCTGCCCATAAAAAAAAAACTTAACTACTTTAAAAAAAACACCCCAAAAATAAAACAAAACCTAACACAAACCCCATAAAGGTACTCACCAATGATGATGATGATGATGATGATGATGATGATGATGGAGGAACTTCTTCATTCAGGCAGCGGCCCATCTTCTTCCAGGTGGTCCATCTTCTTCCAGCTGGCAGTCTATCTTCTTCACCCAGGCGGTGGTGGCGGCGGCAGTGGTCCTCATCTTGGGTTCTTCAACACAGAGGTCTTTTTCATACAGTCTCCAGCCGCACACTGAATAGTGAATGTAAGATACCCCTTTTATATAGGGGTACTCTTGCATTTCTATTGGCTGATTTGAATCTTCAAATTCAAATCAGCCAATAAAATGAAAGCTTTTTCCTTTCATTTTATTGGCTGATTTATTTGAATATTCAAATCAGTCAATAAGTCAAAATCAAAACACAGTAAAACATATATAGTTATTTTAATTTTAGTATAATAGTTATGTTAGGTTAATTGTTAGTTTAAACTTAGGTTTTTTTAATTTCACAGGTAAGATTTCGGGGGTGGCAGATTAGGGTTGTTTAGACTTGGGGTTTATGTTAGGGTGTTAGGTTTAAACGTAACTTTTTTTCCCCATAGACATCAATGGGGTTGCTTTATGGTGATCGCCATTCCGCGATCGCAGGTGTTAGTTTTTTTTCTAACACTCTCTCCCCATTGATGTCTATAAGGGAAAGCGTGCACGAGCACGTCAAAGCAGCCCTTGGATTTTGTGTTGTATGAAGTTTAACGTCACCCTATCGCACGCACAAGGAGGCTTTTCAGAAACTCGTAATGGCAGCGCTATGGGGGGGGAGTTCATTTCACACCCTCTATAGCGCAAAACTCGTAATCTAGGCATTTGAAAATTATTAAAATTGATTAAAAATATTTTTTTTTGTTTCAAGGTATTTAACTGGAAAGATCTTAAAAGTGTATGTATATGTGTGTATGTATGTATACATATACATATATGTATATACCTGTACATATGTATATATGTGTTTATATGTGTATATAGATATTTACACATATAAACACATACATACACATGCATATATGCACATACACACACACACACACACATATATATATATATATATATATATACACACACACACACACACACACACACATAATAGCCCTTCCTAGTCAAATACCTTGTCATAAACCATATCCTTTTTATCCCTTAAAATACATTTTTATTAATATTTTAATGATTTTTTTATCAGAAGGTCAATATATGTGTGTAATAGTTTATTTTAATGGGTTTGTGATGTGTTTTGTGCACACTAGGTCTTCAGGCACGCTAATCTGAGTGCAAATTTTAACGTTTACTTTCAACTTGTAATATGCACGCTAGTTTGCGCCATTCCAATATTGCTTATCACAACCCTTGTAATCTCACCCATTATTTTAAATATCAAATAGAAAAAGTAGACAAAAGTTATAATATATTGATGTGAACAATTTAATTAAAAATAAATGTAAATATTACATATATTTTCTATTGTGTTAACATATTTGTTATAAACAATTTGTCTCTTAATTACAGGTATGTTTCTGGCAGACATGATTGAAAATTATTTTGTTTCACCAACATTATTCAGAGTTATAAGACTTGCCAGGATTGGAAGAATCTTGCGTCTCATTAAAGGAGCAAAAGGGATCCGTACACTGCTTTTTGCATTGATGATGTCACTTCCTGCTTTATTTAATATTGGTCTTTTGCTTTTCTTGGTGATGTTCATTTATGCCATATTTGGCATGTCTAACTTTGCTTATGTTAAAAAAGAAGTTGGGATTGATGATATGTTCAACTTTGAAACATTTGGCAACAGTATGATCTGCTTATTCCAGATCACAACATCTGGTGGGTGGGATGGTTTGTTAGCTCCAATTTTGAACAGCGGACCACCAGACTGTGACCCATATTTAGAACATCCAGGGAGCTCTGTCAAAGGTGATTGTGGCAATCCTTCTGTTGGTATATTCTTTTTTGTTAGTTATATCATAATATCATTTTTGGTTGTGGTAAATATGTATATTGCTGTCATTTTGGAGAACTTCAGTGTTGCTACTGAAGAGAGTGCAGAACCATTGGGAGAGGATGATTTTGAAATGTTCTATGAGGTTTGGGAAAAATTTGATCCAGATGCATCACAATTCATACAATACAGCAAACTGTCTGATTTTGCTGATGCCCTGGATCCACCTCTACGTATAGCAAAACCAAACAAAGTTCAACTAATTGCAATGGATTTGCCAATGGTAAGCGGTGACAGAATTCACTGCCTTGACATCCTGTTTGCCTTTACAAAACGTGTACTGGGTGAAGGTGATGAAATGGATGCACTACGTCAACCAATGGAAGAACGTTTTATGGCATCTAATCCCTCCAAAGTCTCATATGAGCCAATTACATCCACTTTGCGACGAAAGCAAGAGGAGCTCTCTGCTATTATTATTCAACGATCTTTCCGGAACTATCTTTTAATGAAAACAATTAAAAAGGCTTCCTATTTATATAGAAAAGATAAATTAAAAGAAGCAAATAGCTTGCCAATTAAAGAAGACATGATAATTGACAAGCTTAATGGAAATTCAACTACAGACAAAACAGATGGGACACCCTCTACAACTTCCCCTCCATCATATGATAGTGTAACAAAACCAGAAAAGGAAAAACATGAAAAGGACAAAGCGGAAAAAGAAGTAAAAAGCAAAGATTCCAGGGAGAATAAAAAATAAAACTGCACATTTCATTTGTGTGATAAAATGTTTACAGCCTTGTGAAGATGACCCATTTGTGTCAACCGGGACTCCTGACGGAGATCTATGCCAAACTGACAGTTCTTGCATATATATGTACTCAAGGTCAGTGCCTATAATAAGACAGTGACCTCTTGTCAAGAGATGGTATAATAGCCTTGACTGGTGGTTACTGTTTTCATAATCAGTTGACACATCTTGAACGGAGATCCATAGTGGCTTCTCATCCTGTTAGGACCAGTCAATGGAATGCAAACTTATACTGTTTATGTGTTTCACATAAAACACTGTAGTACAATAATTGTGTCCACTGTTTGCATTTCAACTGCCATACTTGCCATATGTTTACAAAATTGTGTTAGTGAATTAACCATTTTTATTTAATTTGTAGGACATTTATTTATATACATGTAATTATTTTTGTAAATGGGTTTTACAGTATGTCGGGGATCTAGTATAACAAAGGTAATAACTCTAAGAAAATAAAAACAGAGAAGACCGCACACTGTATATGTGAAAATGTAAATCACGGCTATTCCAACAATGCCTATCGAGTACACACAAAAAAATCATATCCATATTTTAAAAATTGGAATAAATCAGCATCAAAGGGAGTGTTGAAAGTAATGTGATTGCTTGCATTAGCTCTAATTTTAACCTAAAAGTAAGTTGGACTACCTTATTTCCCACTTCAAGCAGCAGATCTGAAGTAAATCCTGCTTATCTGAAATGTTTTTTGACATGAGAATCCTAAATTATATAATAGTGTATTTTTTAAAACTATATTTATTGGATAATGTTAGATCAGAAAAGTATCTTGAAATAAGTTCTGTAATATAATATTAAATACAACGAAATGCAGGTGATGGTTACTATTGATCTATATTTGTAGAGATATTCTTATGGCAATACTAGAGGCAATATATAAATGGAGTGCATATGTTATGATCAGATCACTTTTAGGTTTTACAGGAGTATGGAAATGTAGTAAGCTAACTTCCTTTACAAGTGCAATGAAATGAAAACCTTTAAATTACAAATTATTTACTTTACAATATATAAAATTGATATATTTTATAAATGTACAAATCACTAATACCGTTTGAAAAAAATAATTATGCATTATAGAATACACCTATAAACATTATAAAATTGCAGCTGTTATATCTTGGAGGGAACTTAACAACAAACGCACCAACCGAAATTACTATTACAAGAAATGTTCAATTTGTATTAAAAATTGTTTGCAACTAGTTTTCTAGGGGAGCAGAAGGCAGTTACAGGGATTTACTTTGTAGAAATTATGGAATTGAGGTCCTTTTTATGTCTCATAGACAAAACATTCACAATGTGTAAACCATCAGATTTCACCCAGACATTGTATTCACTTAGCCAAAAAGGAAACAATTGCATGAAATGTTTGATAACTAACTGTGACACAATAAATTGTCTTTGTATACATTATTTTTATGCTTACAAATAACAGACTGAAATTAACTGACTTTGATAAATCCAATAAATGGATAAACCATTCGCAGACAAGAAATGTTCTTCAAATGGGCGTCTTCCCTAACTGATTGTAGTAATTTGGACACCTTAAGTCATTCAACAAAGACTGTTGTTTTGTGAATTAAGAATAGTTGTGTAACACTGTTGCCAAAATCGGTTGCGTACTGTCTTTACAGTTCTGTGTTATAAGTGATAGTACCTTACCAATTTTAATGTAGAATCAAGTCTTGAAAAATGCAAGTGTTTTTGATGATATTTTAACAAACTTTATTGAATGTACATTGTAGATACAAAAACAATCTTGCTATTTTTAATTCCTCGCTGTATAGAGATCATATTCATCACAGCTACCTTACAAACGTTCTCATTTTTATTTTCTCCAATGAGGATAAAATGCTGATTGGCCTTTAAATCGGTGAGTTAATGTCATCTAACCAATTGAAATGGTAAGATTATCATAAAGAAAAATACATTATTTTTACTACCAATTTATTCTTTGCTTTGAAACACCTGGCTTTGAAGGGATGATATGGTGACTTGCTTAATATGTTAGACAACCTCCGTAAAAACCAAGATTTTGTGGTTTATACTTGAAACCACAATGAAACTGAATTTAAAAAGTTTCCAAGCCAGAGGTCATATTTTGCCACTCAAGGTGGTTAATACTGACAGCCTGGCTGTTGCTTTTTCTGACTCGAATAATGTTTTAAGCATTTTAAGTATGTTGTAATTTAAGCAGCTTTATCTAGGATATTTATGCCTACACATGTAACCAGCTGTATTTTTTACTGTAGTGCAAATAATGTTAATATTTAACATTTGAAAAAATTGGTCTGATGAGCCTGACCATACAATCAATAAAAATGTCATAAGTACAACAATGGTTCATCGTAGGAATCAAATAAATTATTGGTAAGTGTTAATGCACTGTTATGACATCTGCATGCTGTTATGTATTCCCTGCTGGATTTTATATCTTAAACAATAGTTATCTATAACATTAGCAATGTTTTTCTTAAATCTCAATGAAGAAAATGGTAGTCATCAAATTTGTATTATTCATATTGCAAACATTCTTTCAAGTGGGATTTAAATCTGTGACATTCTCTTTCCTACATCAATAAGGTTATAAAAGGAGATGTTTGGTGCAAATCTCTTAGATTATAATGGTATTTTTTCAGACCAATTCAAACAATGTAGATTGCACTAACACCGTATTTAACATTTACGGGCACAGCAGTGTTTGTGTTTTACCATCGGTGTTTGATTAACATTAGCCTTGCCCAGATACCCATGTCTATTCTAAGGACTCAAATGTGAGAAATTGAAATGTTGTCTTCTTGCCTACAGTGATATTAAAGGGCTCCATTTATGAAGCTCCGATATGAGCTTCAGAGTGCCATCTGCTGCAGGTTCGCAAGAGCAGGAGGCGGTGTTGCACACTAGCCGTAGTGTGCAATGATAAATGCAGGCAGAGTATTGCAGCCCGCTAGAGGCGATGCCAGGCAAACAGGGGAGAAGATGTCCACCCTGACTTTGTTAAATCTGGCACATAGAGTTTTTCTTTCTGTCATATCAATAAATGAATTATGAACAGCCTTTCCTTGAAAGAAGGCAGTTGTTGTAACAAGGAGCATGTTAAAGATGGAAAAGTTTTTTAAAATGAATGAAGTAGTCTAATATGTTCTTCAATTTCAGTCCCCAGGATCCACTCACAGGACAGGTTTTCAGGATTCATTTGGATGGGTCAGTTAACCACATCTACTGAGCAGGAAGCTGTAGTTAGACACACTTTCCTGTTGGTTGGTTTGAAAAAAATCTGGTCCAAGAAAGCATTGTAATGTCAAATGCCAGGAAGCTTCTAGCACTAGACTTACTTCAATGAAGTTGCAGCCAAAATCTTGTGGGCAAGAATCCGAGACCAGAAAGGTTTAAAGAAAATGTATTGTAGAGCACAGATGCCACTTCATTAATGAGGTTTTAAAAACAATGGACTAGATTATAAGTGGAGCACAAAATACTATTGTGCACTGGTATTACAAGTTAGGTGCAATGTGAACATGACCTCGCGTTCGCATTGCAAGAAAGCTTTGCACTCACAAGAGCGCGCTTCCATAGGCTTCAATGAGAGCCTCGTGAGACACGACATGAGAACCTAGCACTGCAAATTTAAATTTATATATATAATGATATACATATATATTTATGTGTTTATATGTGTATATACATACATAAATATATATATGTATATAAGCATATACATTTACTGTATATATTTATTGAGAGCACACATTCCCCATAGACCGCAATGTAAAGGCACTTTTCAGTGTGTTTTTTTTTAACACCCCACACCCGCCAACTTTAACACCATACAACTGCTTTGTAAAGGTGTTTTAAATAAAATTAAAGATGCTCATATTTTTTTTTTAATAATGCAACACTATACGTAATTTGGAGGGCAATAGGGGGACATTTATAAAATTAACCAGAGATCTGATCTCTGGTTAATTTTAATAGCACTAATTGCTACCCTGAGCTTGCGGTAGCAATAACCAGCCACTTGTAATGGCGGTTATTTATCGCGCCTGTTTTATCGGCTCACAATAAATTAGCGCTCCACTTGTAATCTAGCCCAATATTGGGCATTTATTGTTAGTTTTGATTCTCCTTTCAGTCTGTTGCAAACCAGACAGAGCTGCAATATTTTTCTCTGCAGTTTTATTCCCCTCCCCTGTCTTTGAAGAGGTTAGACCTAGCTGTAACTCCTACCCTTTCCCTATCCAAATCACCTTTATTACTACTGGAAACATATATGCTCTGATATACTGCTGCTGAGGTGGTATATTCAGCTGCAATATTTAAGGTATAGGATTGTTGCTAGCAAAGTATTGGAAGCAAGATTGTGGTTGCATAACCTATTCTTGTAGTCAAATTGATTTAAAAACATATAACTAAATATAACCACTACATTTTCAACTTCCAAAATGTTGTATACAATTGTCATGCTGCTTCATTTAAACAATATATAGTTTAGACAAAATAATAATTCTGCAAAGATATTATTTTTAATAAAAAAAATGTTTTAAAGGGATATGAAACCCAATTTTTTCTTTAATGAGTCAAATAGAGCATGCCATTTTTAAGCAACTTCCTAATTTACTCCTATTATAAATTTCCTTTGTTCTCTTGGTGTCTTTATTTTACAAAGCAGGAATGTAAGCTTAGGAGCCCATTTTTGGTATCTCACCTGGGTAACGCTTGCTGATTGGTGGATAAATGTAGCCACCAATCAGCAAACTCTACCCACCAGGTGCTGAACCAAAAATGGGCCGGCTCATAAGGTAGCAAGAGAATGCAGAAACATTGATAATTGGAGTAAATTAGAAAGTTGCTTAAAATTGCATGCTCTATCTGAACAATGAAATAAAATGGGTTTTATATCCCTTTAAGAGAAATAATTGAGCTAAATTAATAACATTCTGAATATAGGAATATTTTATGTATGATATAGCAATCATATTCTATTGTACTTTACAAAGGAGTGCATGAGACCTTATGGCAAGCAAAATGTTATTCTAAGTCATTCAAATGCATAAGAGCCACAGTTTTATAAATCTGCTCAAATTCCACACATAGTTTTATGTAATTCTATCATTTAAACATACAAATAGTTTATGGAAATCATATATAAAACTTCTAATGTCTGTATTTGTTTAACACTTTTATGGTTTAAAAAAATGTATTTTGGGCATATTTTTGTATTATTTGTTGAACCAGGAACACACTAGATTGGTTTTCTAAAGGAACCACCGTTCTAATGGTTCTTATAAAAGATTAGAATAGACTCCATTATTTAATCTTTAAATGCACTTTTTTTTAGATTGAGACATACAGCAGGTGTTCTTATTGTCTTGCTGAAAGGAGGCATTGCACTGTAAAATATTTTCCCCTTTAAAGTGTCATTAAGTATTAAATTGTTTACCTATATTTTGTCATTTGAAATAGCTGTTTTTGTCTGGTGAAACCGTTCAATATGACAGCCCAGCACCGGTGAGTAAGTGCTTGTTCACCTGGGGTACTGCAAACCCTTAAACTTAGACAAGCAAAAATCCAAAGATGACAGCACTTCAATAAAATACTTTTTAGAAAAGTTATTCTAGGACATATGGGCTCTATTTTTCAAGCTGGGATAGCAGCTTTGGAGCCCCCAGCGTTTCAGGTTTGCGTGAGCGAGCCTGAAACGCTGTGGCGGATTTCAATCATACCCAGTCATATCCGATCAGTATGATTGAAAGCCCCCTCTTGTGCACGATTTGCTGTCTGCGAGCAGGAGGGGCGGCATTACGCAATCAGTGGCTTGTGCAATGTTAAATGCGCCTGGGCAGACCAGGTTTATGACAGCAAACCTTGTCTGCCTACCTAATAGTAAATAGAGCCCTATGTCCTTGAATAACTTTTCTATAATAAAATGATTTTATTGAAGTGTTGTCCTCGTTGTCAATACTGCAACATTAGTTATAGAAAAGATATGTAAACAAGCAGTAAAATAAATTATTTTCTAATAAGGGGATGCGATAAAGCCCCCTGTCCATTTGAAAGGTTGTCCCTGATGCTTTGGATACAGTAAACTCTTTTCAGCTTTTTCACTGAGTACACAATCCCTTTAATTAGCCAGGAGCTGTTAATATGCATATTCTTGCAAGAATTTCTTGAGGAATTCCTGAGCAACAAAATGGGCCTCAATGTACAAAAGGGTGGACACTGTACATCCATTGCCTGAGGACTCCCTCGTGCAACACCCACCTGCTCTTGCTCCAGCTATCACTCTGAACAAATGAGTTTGGGGTATTTTATCTTGAGAAGGTATGAAGCAAAGGTCAGTTAAACGCTGTTTCTTACATTGCGGAAAGCAGGCCCTACAATGCCTCATAAGCAGCATCTGTTGTTTTGTATATAGAGCCCAATATGTATTAACTTAAATTCTCATTTTATTATATTAAATTATCAAAATTACTATTTGGAGTAATCAGGGACCATAAAAAGTGATACACACGTTATTTGTTCCTAGCAATTCAGGGCTAATATTCCGAAACATTCACTTATACCAAAAATAGATTGAAATATATTTAAATTACAAGAGAGTGTTTAGCAAGGCCGACATTTCTTTAGCGCACACTCTACTTACAATGGATAGCACAGCCTCTCTAAATAGCACTCGTATTACAAATTGTGCGTAATGTGTTGTGCTTGACTTGAGACCTGAAATAAAGTGTTAGAAAAGTATCACATAACACAACAAACATTTGAAAGTATTATGTAAATATTAATATTATATTAAATTAAAATATATGCTTATTATTAAATTATTGAAATGAAAGTGTTTTAAATGGATACGGTGTATGACAAGGTGTTTGACAGAGAAGGGCTCAAATGTGTGTATGTATATATATATATATATATATATATATATATATATATATATATATATATATGTGTGTGTATATATGTGTATATAGTTGTACATACATACACACATATGTGTACAAATATTCACACACACACACACACACACATATATATATATATATATATATATATCTTCTGAGTGAAGAATAATGCTATTTAAAGTATTTCTCAAAGGGACAGTCTACACCAAATTTTTTATTGTTTTAAAAGATAGATAATCCCTTTATTACATATTCCCTAATTTTGCATAATCAACACAGTTATATTAATATACTTTTTACCTCTGTGATTATCTTGTGTCTTAGCCTCTGCAAACTGCCCCCTTTTCAGTTCTTTTGACAGACTTGCATTTTAACCAATAGGATTTCAGTAGCTCTCATCCTATTGGTTGACTTAAATTTGAAGAATCAAATCAACCAATAGGAATTCAAGGGACGCCATCTTTAATCACGTAACTTGAATTCTCTATTCAGTGTATGGCAGAGATCGTACGAAGAGGATCATCCGCACTCCCTGGCTCCGCGGTTACCAGACTTCAGTTCCAAGGTCGCCGGTCTTCAGCTCCGCAGTCATCGGTCTTCAGTTCCGCCCTCCGCGCCGGCTTGTTACTGGAAGAAGAAAGAAGAGGTCACCGCTTGGAAGAAGACTTCATCGCCCACAACAGGACCTTCTATGCCGGACTTGAGCAACCGTGAGTACCAACCTGGGGGTTAGACTTAGTTTTTTTTTGTTTGTTTTTTGGGGGGGGTTGTTTTATTTAGCTTAGGGGTGGGCACTTCTTAAAAGAGCTAAATGCCCTTTAAAGGGCAGCAAAAGAGCTGAATGCCCTTTTAAGGGCAATGCCCATACAAATGCCCTTTTTCAGGGCAATGGGTGGTTTAGGTTTTTTAGTGTTAGGTTTATTTATTTTGGGGGCTTTGGTGGGTGGTAGGTTTTACTGTTAGGGGGGACGTAGATTTTTTTGTAACTGCATAAGAGCTTTTTAACTTAGGGCAATGCCCTGCAAAAAGCCTTGTTAAGGGCTATTGGTAGTTTAGCATTAGATTAGGAGGTGTTTTTATTTTGGGGGGGCTTTTTTATTTTCATAGGGATTAGGTTTAATTTTTTTATTTTTGATAATTTGTTTATTATTTTCTGTAATATTAGATTTTTTTATTTTCTGTAATTTTAGCTTAATTTAAACTTAGTTTTTTTATTTTTAAAGTAATGTTATGTTTTTTTTTAATTAGTGACTTTAGTATTTTTTAATTTAGGTAATTTGGGTTAATTTAGGTTAGAGGGTGTTAGGTTAGGGGGCTTAGTAATATACAGCTAGATTACAAGTTTTCAGCGCTATAGGGAAATTAACGACCGCCACAAAAGCGGCGTTATTTCAACTCCCTATAGCGCTGCTATTAAGGGTTAACAAAAAGCAGGCTTGTGCGGGCGATGTGGTGGCATTGAGCTCCATACCACACCGAAATACAAGTGCTGCTTTGACGTGCTTGTGCGCGATTTCCCCATAGACATCAATGGGGAGAGCCGGCAAAAAAAAGTCTAACACCTGCGATTGCGGAAACAAAAGCTCCGTAACGCAGCCCTATTGATGTCTATGGGGAAAGAAGTTATGTTTAAACCTAACACCCTAACATAAAAACCACATCTAAACACCCCTAATCTGCCGCCCCCAACATCGCCGCAACCTACATAATGTTATTAACCCCTAATCTGCCGCCCTTAACATTGCCGCCACCTAAATAAAACTATTAACCCCTAATCTGCCGTCCTTAACATCGCCGCCACCTACATTACATTTATTAACCCCTAATCTGCTGCCCCCAATGATGCCGCCACTATACTAAAGTTATTGGCCCCTAAACCTGTGGCCTCCAACATCACTAACACAAAATAAATATATTAACCACTAAACCTAACCCTAACACCCCCTAACTTAAATATAATTAAAATAAGGCTAAATAAACCATACAAGTATTACCTAAATAATTCCTATTTAAAACTAAATACATACCTGTAAAATAAAACCTAAGCAAGCTAGAATATAACTAATAGTTATATTGTAGCTATCTTAGGTTTTATTTTTATTTCACAGGTAAGTTTCTATTTATTTTAACTAGGTAGACTAGTTAGTAAATAGTTATTAACTATTTACTAACTACCCAGTTAAAATAAATACAAAGTTACCTGTAAAATAAAACCTAACCTGCCTTACACTAAAAACTAACATTACAATAAAATAAATTAAATTATTAAAATATTATTTTCTAAATTACAAAAAACCCCCACTAAATTACAAAAAATAAAAAACATATTATCAAAAATAAAAACGAATTACTCCTAATCTAATAGCCCTATTAAAAAAAAAGCCCCCCCCCCCAAATAAAATAAACCCTAGCCTACACTAAACTGCCAATGGCCCTTAAAAGGGCCTTTTGTGGGGCATTGCCCCAAAGAAATCAGCTCTTTTACTTTTAAAAAAAATGCAAACACCCCCCAACAGTAAAACCCACCACCCACCCAACCAACCCCCCAAAATAAAAACATATCTAAATAAACCTAAGCTAACCATTGCCCTGAAAAGGGCATTTGGATGGGTATTGCCCTTAAAAGGACATTTAGCTCTTTTACATTTCCCAAACCCTAAGATAAAAAAAAAACCCACCCAAAAAAACCTTAAAATAACCTAACACTAACCCCCGACAATCCACTTACAGTTATCGAAGTCCGGACATCCATCCTCATCCAGCCGGCGAAGTCATAATCCAGGCGGCAAGAAGTCTTCATCCGGGCAGCCTCTTCCATCTTCATCCAGCCGGCGAAGTTCTTATCCAGACGGCAAGAAGTTTTCATCCAGACGGCATCTTCTATCTTCATCCATCCGGCGCGAAGCGGGTCCATCTTCAAGACATCTGGCGCAGAGCATCCTCTTCTTAAGATCGTCTTTGGAAAATGAAGTTTCACTTTAAGTGATGTCATCCAAGATGGTGTCCCTTACATTCCTATTGGCTGAAAGATTTCTATCAGCCAATAGGGATTAAAGGTGAAAAAATCCTATTGGCTGTTGCAATCAGCCAATAGGATTGAGCTCTCGTTCTATTGGCTGTTGCAATCAGCCAATAGAATGAGAGCTCAATCCTATTGGCTGATTGGATCAGCCAATAGGATGAAAGCTCAATCCTATTGGCTGATTGCAACAGCCAATAGGATTTTTTCACCTTTAATTCCTATTGGCTGATAGAAATTTTTCATGTAAGGGATGCCATCTTGGATGACATCACTTAAAGTGAAACTTCATTTTCCAGTGACGATCTTAAGAAGAAGATGCTCCGCGCCGGATGTCTTGAAGATGGACCCGCTCCGCACCGGATGGATGAAGATGCCATCTGGATGAAGACTTCTTGCCGTCTGGATGAGGACTTTGTCGGCAGGAAGAGGATGGATGTCCGGACTTCGAAAACTGTAAGTAGATTGTCGGTGGTTAGTGTTAGGTTTTTTTAAGGGTTTTTTGTGGGGGTTTTATTTTTAGCTTAGGGTTTGGGTAATGTAAAAGAGCTAAATGCCCTTTTAAGGGCAATGCCCATCCAAATGCCCATTTCAGGGCAATGGTTAGCTTAGGTTTATTTAGATAGGTTTTTATTTGGGGGGTTGGTTGGTTGGGTGGTGGGTTTTACTGTTGGGGGGTGTTTGTATCATCTATTTATAATTCATTTTTGGCTCCACCCAGGGGATAGTGAAAGTTTAGGGCTACAAATACAACTATTTAGGCATTTGCAAAGTGCCCAAAAAATGTAAAGCATATAATAAATAAACTATAATTTAAATAATACCAACTTCTAACCTTAAAGGGATAGTAAAGTCCAAATTAAACTTTCATGATTCAGATAGGACATGTAATTTTAAACAACTTTCTAATTTACTTTTATCATCAAATTTGCTTTGTTCTCTTGTTATTCTTTGTTCAAAGCTAAACATAGATAGGCTCATATGCTAATTTCTAAGCCCTTGAAGGACGCCTCTGCATATGACAGTTTTTCACCACTAGAGGGCGTTAGTTCATGTGTTTCATATAGATAACACTGTGCTCATGCATGTGAAGTTAGTCAGCACTAATTGCCTGAAATGCAAGTCTATCAAAAGATCTGAGATAAGGAGGCAGTCACTCAGCAGAAGCTTAGATACAAGGTAATTACAGAGGTAAACAGTGTTGTTTATGCAAAACTAGGGAATGGTAAATGAAGGGATTATCTATCTTTTTAAACAATAACATTTTTGGTGTTTACTATCCCTTTAATGATGAGATTGTATACTAGTATACACTCAAATAGCTTTGTCCCAATCTAGTGCACTTTAACACAAAGGTAGACACCAGTTATAGAGTTACTAAGAAAATATAATGTAGCAGAATGAAAGGTATCAATTCATCTAATTTCAAGATACAAAAAGTTTTACCTTTTCATCTATAATATTGTAGGGTAATCAAATTACTTGTACAAGAGTGACACAGATACATTTATTCACAGATTAAAGTTCAGAACAGATCATTACAAAGCGGAGACATCATCCTAGTTACCAAATCAGAGGAAGCTGGCATATTCTATTTTCTATTGGGACTCATAGTTTTATTTAAGTCTATAGACCCACAGGCTCACTTTTTTAGAAGTCATTTATTCAGATTTCTGTCTCTCCCATTTATGAGACCTTTGTCAATACCTGGAAATCTCAAACAGTCAGGTCTCGCCCAATGGCACTCTGCATAGTGTCTAGCAATACTACTAGTTTCTTTGTCATTACTATAATCACTGTGCTCTCTAATGTGGTTTTTCAATATTCTTATTGTTCTTTACACATAAAACTTTGGGCACAAGTAGTTAAGGAGATAAATACCCCTGTTGAACTGTGCTGTTTCTCAAATAAGTCTGTTGATCATTAAATGAGAAGATGTTATTCTCTAGGATGAACCTCAGCAAAGTCATTACAAATTCTGTATGTGCCTGGTATTTTGGCCCTTTTGTCTCCAGGAAGCTCCTACTAGCTCTCAGTCCTTTGTTGTGAGGTGTGGTCAAGTAGAGGCTTTCTGTGTCTAATGACACAAGTAATGTATCTTTAGAAATAGTTATGCTGTGAAAATTACAAAGCGGATCTGATGTGTCAAAAACAAACAATGGAATAGTGCAGAGGAAGGAACATAGAAAACGAACTACATAGTTACCCAGAGTTTCAGTTAGACTGCCGCGCCCTAAGATTATAGGATGCCCAGGTGGCTTATGGATGTTTTTATGTAATTTCGAGATGCAGTAATATTTTTGCATTCTGCTTCTAATCTAGTCTAATATGTTGAAAACTACCTAAATATTACAGATTGTTCTGGGAATGTTTCATGAGTAAGTAAATAAAAAAATAAAATCATACAATGGACTCAATTCCAATCCAGTATAAGCACTGTTGTTTGAATTAGTTATACCAGGAAAATCTGATTCTCTTACACACAGTTTGGGTAATCACAAATAAAAAAGTGATAGGAAACAGGCTGTTTCACAGGCTATATAAGGGGGTAGTTTCCACTAGTCTATACAGAGGCAACATATATTTGTCCAATGAGATAGTAAAGCATGACTAATTGATTTGACATTGATGTCAACTAATATGCTTTACATTTATATAAAATGATTATGTGCCTGATGATTAAAAACTCGCGGGCTTGTAGAAAAATCACACATAATCTCTGACATTGTTTTAGCCCGTATTGTAACGTAGGAGTCCCTCCTTCATATAGAGAACCCTGCAGAGTGAGATGCATATCTACCAAAGTAAAATGTGTGTTTTTAAATTTAACAAGGGGCCTTACCATAGAGACTTCTTAGATCCTCTCACCTGAGCAGAGAACTGAAGAGAATTGGGCACTGTGCCCGTTCAAAATTGTGCTGTTCAAAATTGAAATGAGCATAGATGAATTACACCCTTGAATAGAAACATATTGGCAAAAAATGCTTCTATTAAAGGTTATCACTGTTTTAGTGTTAACATTTTTCTCTGCAGTGCATGTGAGGCATAGCTAGATATTCTCAGTGCACAAGCATTTTAAATGCAGCAGCTGCTGAATGTAAGTGGGGTTTGTATCTTGTTAGCAATTAACAAATTGAACCATTACCATAAGGTACAAGCACCTTAGACTCTCTGAGCAAATGCTGTGCTTAAAATGCTGGTGCACAGTGCATACTTAAATAAACATCAATTATCCAAAAAAAAAATTCTCTTGGTATCTTTATTTGAAAAAGCCGGCCCATGTTTGGTTCAGCACCCTGGATACCGCTTACTGATTGTTGGGTACATTTAGCCATCAATCACCCAGGTGCTGAACCAAAGATGGGCCGACTCATAAGCTTATATTCCTGCTTTTTCATATAAAGATACCAAGAGAACAAAAAAATTGATAACAGTAGTAAATTAGAAAGTTGCATAAAATTCAGTATCCCTTTAAGCGGGAGCATTAAAGGGACATTACAGCCAAAATTGGAATCCACATAGGTGCATTTCAGTTTTGAGTAGAAGCATTTTTTTTAATATATATATGTATTAGCAAAAATGCTTCTAATAAAAGCTTTAGCTGTTTCAAATGTGTATTTAAGTATGCACCGTGCACCAGCATTTTAAGCACAGCACTTGTTTAGAGAGTCTAAGGTGCTTGTACCATCTGGTAATGACTCAATGGGGCCGATTTATGAAAGTGCAAGTGGACATGATACGATGTAGCGTATCATTTCCGCAGCACATCGATCTTGTGAACTGCCTGTGCAATGCCGTCCCCTGTAGATTCGCAGGCAATCATCCGCAAGCAGGGGGTGTCAATCAGCCCGATCGTATAGGATCGGGCGAATAGATGTCCGCAGCCTCAGAGCAGGCAGATAAGTTATGAAGCAGTGGTCTTCAGACCGCTGCTTCATAACTGCTGTTTCCGGCGAGCTTGAAGGCTTGCGCAGAAACAGGGTCATCAAGCTCCATTAGGAGCTTGATAATTCGGCCCCAATGTGTTAATTGCTGACATGATACAAACCCCACTGACACTCAGTAGCTGCAGTATTTAAAATGCTGGTGCACTGAGAATATCTAGTTATGCTTCAGGTGCACGTGCAGAGAAAAATGTTAACACTAAAACAGTGATAACCTTTAATAGAAGCATTTTTTGCCATTTAATGTATATTGTAAATATGGTTCTATTCAAGGGTGTAATTCATCTATCTGCATTTCAATTTTGAACGGCACATAGTGCCCAATTCTCTTCAGTTCTCTGCTCGGGTGAGATGCATGCTGTATCTGAATCATGGAAGAAATAAATTGGGTTCAGTATCTAGTAGTCATGCCATTAGACAGGTTGTAAAAATGAAAAGATTTTTTTTTTTAAATGTTAAAATGATAGATATCTAATACATGTATATTTGATCAATTTCTACCCATATGTGATTCTAATATATGCACTCCATACAACAGTGGTAAGCTCCTTTATGTTCATCAGTGTGCACATTATTTATAATTATATGCCATTATCGATTGTAATTATTATTTCTCTATAATACAAGCAACAATGGCATTGCCGTGAATATTTTCTTATTATAATAAACTGTCACCATTAAGAGAGATGCAAAAAGTTGGTTAATTTTAGTATGTCAAAGTAAAGTTAAATTCTTAATGCACACACAGATTAATCATTACTAATAATTTCACATGATAGAAGTAATAATAGCTTTACATACCTCATTATGTCCATTAAAAAGGGAAATATTTCACTTCCAGTCTCACTTGAAAATTGGTTGAACATTTGATAATACATATTACAATTGTATTTAAAAGAAAAATCTGCTGTAATTACCATATAGTCAGTATCTCTGCTCTATCCCTTGATCTTAGTAAAATGCTATATAACTGCTCTTTAATAGTTGATAACCACATCAAAATTACAATGCTTAGTCAACTAAGAACTCATATAGATTTCACTTAATATCAAAAGTACTTGCAATAGAAATCATAACATATATATTAAGCACACATTTAGTTACAGATAGGGATTAATTGACAAATAATCTCATAGTATATTCCCTATGTATTTGGCCCAACAGGTATGACATAAGTGTATATTATAAAAGGGGTAATCAATCATATTAGCTTATAAACAATACAGATGTATGTTTAAGTACATTATCAGGTGGTGATTTATTGTAAAATATACAGTGTGCAGCACTCTTATTAACTACCAGTGAATACAATAGTTACGTTTCTTAGTGTGTTCTTCTGACACCAGGCAGTGATTGCTTTTCTATTATAAATATTTTTGTCAATTTTTACAGATTTTTGATATTGCAGCAGGATACTGTTTTCTGGTTATATTTTGAATATAACTAATGTTGCATGTCGGCATGCTTCACTGGTAGGTCATGCATGTAAAGGAGAAGAAAAAAGAACAGATTAACATTTGGAGGTGTCAGACTCACAGTGTGGTATATCTAACAAGCTTACATTGTTCCATGCTAAATTTCTGTAAGAAGATGTGGGTTCTGTCCGGTTAAGTCTTTGGAGTCCTGCACTGTCTTTAATGTTTTGCTGATATAAAACTGTACGTTTTTTTGCTGTTCATCTTCAGCTAAGAGGTTGTTATCACTGAGCACCATCCAGCGTAAGCTTTCGTTCCGGTTCTGAAAATGCAAATGAAGTGTTTTTGTTGAAGTGCTCTTTTGTATAAAATAAAGCACTAAATAAAAGACCACAGAAATGACCAAATAAAAACCTAAATAAAATGATAAAGTGATTATTGCTCAGCTTTTCTTACACAGACATGTCTTATCTTTTTAATCTCAGCACCGGTGACATTTGATATATCATTAAAAAGTCTACAATTATGTAAATATGCCCCGAAGGACAATATTTCAACAAATGAATAGTGAAGTATTTGTTTCATTAGCTAAATATTACTTGATATACTGTGTGGCAGCTCTCGGCCATTGTTTTAGAGCATACCATTTCATGTACAGTTTAACATATCACAATGGAATGTTTTAATATTATATTATTTTTATGTCATTTCATTAGTCAACAAACGCTCATTGCTGTGTTTCATCAAGTAATCGTTTGCTGTTTTCGCAGACCAAGCCCTTCATTTATTACATTCCAGTGGTTATTTCTGGCCTTACAATGAGATTCAAGTGGACTTTCTGTTACAAATATGTGGTCAATAATTTGTTTAAAAACAAAAAGTATAAATACTGTAAAAATGATTTGCTTTTTTTATATGTATATAAACACAAGAATAGTATCAACATTAATTGTCTGTTAATTACACTAATAATAATACTAGTTCCTTATTAAAAAATAAATAATGGAATTATCTATGAAAAGCGAGCAGTAGGATGGTTCTTATTGCACACAGCTAGCGTGAGTTTGTGTAACATGGTACCACATTTCCACTTTCACCTCAAGGTATATAATGTATTACAAATATAGTGGAAAATAATTTGTCTCAATTTGTAATGTTAAGCAAGACTTTCTTCCTGCTAACTCTGGTGTTTGTTTACATAGATTATTTTTATTATTGCAATTTCATGCTGCACTACAATTATTCTAAATTAGAAACTGGGCTCCACCATTATTTTACAGAAACAAAAGAGCACATTTTGCATAATCAGTTTGGGTCACCTTATGTTTTACACAAGAAAGTTTCATGTAAAATGCCTCGTTTTACTAAAATTATTGACATATAGTGTGTTAGTGAACTGCATGCAGGAAAATGGTGAACTACTTTACAAATGAGCCAAAAGAATAAAGATGAATTTTTTTTTTTAATTTCATTTGTCTCTTTTGTGTTTTAATCAAGGTCACACTATACAAAAGCAACAGTTTATTTAGATACATAAATAATTTAATGCTTATTACTTAATATGAAAGAGCCAAAAGCACTGTTGCTTCATAAACTTCTCACTGTCCACCAAATGCATGCTCCTGTGAAATACTCCTGTATGAGCTCTGGATTGGCTGCATGCATGTTTAAAGGGCTGTTGGTTGGCTCTACGGGTCACTGTGTTGTCAGCACTTACAAACATCTTGATATACTATATTTTAATACAACTGATTTTGTAAGGTATGAACCTGCTTGATTGCAACATTGTATCTGCCTAGGAGAGTTTCAAAGAAGATTGTGCCTTTGTGACTGGGTTTTATACTGGATGTGTCTTCATGCACTCTAAGTTCAAATATTGTCACCACAGTGTATTTCAAAGTGCTTGTACCTACATTATTGAACTTGTAAAATGGAACACACCTTTGTGACCATAAGTTTAATTATGTAGAAACATTACACTAAGACAGGTAACCATAAGCCTAATACAAACAATGATGATGATTAAAACTCTAATTATAATAATAGTTCAGGAGGAAATAAGGAACAATCTAGAGAAGATTAACAAAAATAAATATGAAAGCGTTAGATTGAGGAGCACAGTCAGGTATTCATTAATAATTATAAAACAGCACAAATGAGATAAGATGGGAACGAGAACCAAGAAAGGCTAGCAATTGAAAACAAACCCCACAATACAAGAATAGGTTTATTCATTCCAAACCAGTAAGGGTATTGTGATGAGAACACAAAGATAGCAGTAGTGATAATAAAAGCTATCTATATGAGGACAGATGGACAGTTCCTCTTAGAAATAGACAATATAATCAAAATATGAAGATAGATGGAGAATATACCTTACAAGACTCAAAGATGAAGCTAGTTCCCAATTTAGAATGGGACCTTCAAGAGCGCTTTGTGAGCTGGGTGGCCTGAGCGAAGTTAATCTATTATCAACTGACTCAAGGGATCATGCAGAAGGAGTTCTATTAATGTATAATAGGATTGTGCCTCCATACCGGTAACAGGAAGCAGACAACTGCTTCAAATGTTATTTTATAATAATTAATATATTAATTTATGGGATTAAATCGTAGAATTTACACTAGAGTTTATGTTGGATAGTTTTACATTTCTGACTAAAAACATGTATTATAGTAAGTAAATAAGTTCACTATTTAATGTAAGAAACATGGAATGTATCCTCTAGAAAAGGTATGAGTTACTGAAATGAGTCAATTTAGAAAAACAGAACAAACCCATCATCATAATAGTATTAATTATTTTTTAGAGATTAGCCTTCTAAGATATAGGACATCAAAACTTGTTTGCAAGACAGAAGAACAACCCAATCGGGTAAGAAAAGTAAGAGAAGGACAAAAGGGGGAATGAAAAAAATGTAAAGAGAATAAAAAGTAATCTAAATGGAAATATTTCATTTGAGTAGTGTGCCATTTAACAAAAAGGAAGAAACAATTATAAATCTTGGTTTGTCTTTTGCTCTTACATCAATACGTTTGAGACACACATCCATATTAGTCAGTTTGTTAGGAAATTAATACTTAAAAAATACTTTCTTAAACATCCATAGGATGAGAAACAGGAGAAAATAGAAGTTAAAGACAGAAATATAAGAGAAGGAAAAACTAGCAACAAAATTTATACATACAGCTTTTGTGATTCCTATTAGCAGATGCAAAATAGAAAGAAATCCTTAATAATAACAATTCTTTTAGCTAAAAAAAAACCTCTTAAATACTTATTTTTTACTATTTATGAAAAGTACAAAAGGGCCTTACTAACTCACCCTGGAGACCTATCATATGCAGAATAAACTCTGTAACTACAAACCTGTCTCAGTATATAGTTGGCATTTTTCTCCAGCCATTGGTACCTTTACTTAAATCACATCTGAGAGATACATCCAATACTACTGAGAAACTGGCAAACATAAAATGGAAAACAAATTACATATTGGTTATCCTTCATGGGAGCACCCTATACACAAGTATCCCACACAAGCTAGGTATACAAGTACTCAAATTTTGGTTGGAAAGACAGACAAATCTAAGTATGAAACATCAAACTTTCCTTCTGAACTCAATTCAATTCATCCTGGAAGTTTATTGTTTCTAATTTGAAGGTGAATACTCCTCCAAATAAACAGAATGGCAATGGGTGCTCATTTAGCGCCTAGCTATGCCAACTTATATATGGCCTTTGAGAAGAAAATCAAATTTGGAATAATAACCTATTTCAACACAATATACTAGCCTGGGTAGATATATAGATGATATCATTTTCATTTGGGAGGGCAATGAAAGAGAGCTCCACAATTTTTTTTGTCATCCTTAAATGAGAATGAGTTAAATCTCTCATTCACAGGCAAAACAATGATGTATGATTTTTTTTTGGACTTGATTTGTTTTCCATTAAAAGGATTACACACAAAAAAAACTAAAAAAAAAAAAAAACATTGGTGCAGTTTAAAAAAAGATGATATTCTAAAATAAATTGCACACAAAGGACTATGAATGCTGTTCAGAAAAAAATCAAATACAAGGACCCTTCTAGCCCCAACCTAACTAATCAAGAGAATAATAATTAGCTAGGAGAACAATCTCTTGGTAAACAAGATCTTCTTTACCTCGAATGGTAAAACATTCAACATAAAAATTTTATGTACAACCCCATTTCAGAAAAAGTTGGGACAGTATGGAAGATGCAAAAAACAAACAAAAAAGAGTCATTTTAAAATTCAATTCATCCTGTGCTATATTGAAAACACATTATTAACACATTATTTGATGTTTTACTTTGTAAATTGAATGTATTTTTGAATATATACACTCATGTCAAATCTGAAAACTGCAACACACTCCAAAAAAGATTTTGACTGTTTACCACTGTGTAACATCGCCTTTTCTTTTGATAACACTTATTAAGCATTTGGACACTGAAGACAACAGTTGGTTAAGTTTAGCAAGCGGCTTTCGATGCCCGATTTTGAGCTTCATAATGTGTCACACATGCCTTATTCTGCACTTCATGCTAGCACCTGCACTCTCTGCTTATGCAACCATGTGCTTGTAATTCCGGCAGAACGTGGTTTTGCACTGTCCTGCCGGAAAATGCAGGGACAACCCTGGAAAAGACGACGTCTGGGTGGCCACATATGTTGCTCCAAAATGTAAACATATCTTTCTGCATTAATGGTGCCCTCACAGATGTGCAATTTACCCCTGCCATGGGCACTAACACACCACCATACCATGACAGATGCTGGCTTTTGGACCTGATGCTGATAACAGCTTGGATGGTTCTTTTCCTTTTTGACCCGGAGAACGCGACAGCTTTTTTAAAAAAAAAAAAATATTTGAAATGTTGAATTATTGGACCACAAAACACGATACCAATGTGCTACTGTCCATCTCATATGAGACCTAGCCCAGAGAAGTTGGCGGCGCTTCTGGACAATGGTGATGGAGCTTCTGGACAATGTTAATGTATATTCTGCTTTTGCATAGTAAAGCCTTAACTTGCATCTGTGGATGCAGCGGAGAATGGTGTTGACTGACAAAGGTTTACCAAAGTATTCCTGAGCCCATGTCAAGATATCCATTAAAGACTCATGATGGTTTTTGAGACAGTGACGTCTGAGGGACCGGAGATCAAGCGCATTCAGAGGTGGTTTTTAGCCTTGCCCTTTACGCACCGAGATGTGACTGGATTTCTTGAATCTTTTAATTATATTGTGCACTGTAGACGGTGAAATGCCCAAAATCCTACCGATTTGTCTTAGGGAAATGTTGTTCTCAAAGTGTTGGATTATTCGCTGACGCATCTGTTGGCAGATTGGTGAGCCTCGACCCATCCTCGCTCTTCAAGGACTAGACCTTTTTTTGAGGCTTCTTATATACTGTGGTTACACGATTGCCTCAATTGTTTTAAATCACCTACTTATTTTAACTTGTCACATTGTTATTAGTCCTAAATTGCCCCTGGAATGTGTTGCAGCCATCAAATTTTCAAACCAAGTGAAGTGTGGGACAGCTGCCAGATCAAAATGTGCTCGTGAAGACAGTGGAAATCTGTCAATTCCACAAGTATAAACACACATGAAAATGTCCACAGCACAAATAGTATAAAAAATGTCTTTTTATTGACAAAAATGAGCAACGTTTCGTGACTGCTGTCACTTAATAATGCTATATCATATAGCATGATTAAGTGACAGCAGTCATGAAACGTTGCTTATTTTTGTCAATAAAAAGACATTTTTGTTATACTATTTGTGCTGTGGACATTTTCATGTGCATCAAATTTTCAAAAATACATTAAATTCACAAAGTAAAACATCAAATAATGGGTTAATAATGTGTTTTCAATATAGTACAGGGTGAATCTTTTTGTTTATTTTTTTGCATTTTCCATACTGTCCTAATATTTTCGGAATTGAGGTTGTAAATTCCAAAGCAGGATATGTGGTCTATATAGTACAATGCAGTTGCAACCTGTAACTGTTCTACATATGCCCCTAAAAGTAGAGGCTGTTAGAAAACAACACACAAAACAGAGAAAAATACCACAATCTTTCGGGACACTGCAGGGCATTTCACTACAGACCTAAAAGGAACAATCCTAGAAAATGTGAGATTAAAAAGAAGAGGGGGAGACAGGTTACTTCAGTTGAGGGAAAGAGAAATGTTTTGGATAAATACACTAGAAACCCTAGCTCTCCATGATTTAAACAAAGACATTGGTTTATATTTATCAAGCAGCTGATGCTGATTTGAAGGCCCATGATGTCATTCTCACCTGAAACTAAAGTTAAAAAGCAGCGGTCGTAAGAAAAGAAAAATCCAAAAAAGTCCTATCAATAGTCAAATGTTTCTTATTATAATGGACATTCACTCCAAATGTCCAGAGGCTTTTCCCATGGGAAATGCCACGACAGAAGTGTGCCCTGCAAAGGGAGAAAGAGTATCAGTTAAATATCATTTTTTTTTTAACAATTTTTTTTAAAGGCCTGGCAAATGGTGATCTAACAACCCCCTAAAAACCAACCATGAATAAACAATTAGAGCAGCTCAATACAGATGCTATTTTTTTTTTTTTCACAAGCATGAGAGTAGAGGGCAATAAACCACTGGAACATATAATGCAGTTGAGTATATATCTCATGTTATAGAGGCACCCCACTCACAGGCATGTGATCATTGGGTCATGCGTTTCTAGCATTCACTTGCCTAGAGTTAACTCCATAGCACTATTTCTGCAGTGCCTCACTGCTGAGGCATGCAGCAATAGCTATTGGAGCCCACAAAGTGGCCACTGTACAGGGTACAGTGGCTGTCCTTAACGGCTTAACAATGATCACTGTACATTGTACGGCAATCATCACTTAGGGGTTATTCTTGGGGAATAGTTAATTTATTATATCAATCAGAGATGGCCCTCTGGCAACCTATAGACCATATGTGGAACTCTACATTAGTTTTTGTATCCCCAGAGAAAATGCAGAACTAAGAATGTGTGTGAACTGGGAACTTAAACAAGCCCTCTGGAGAATAGCAGACAGTACCCTGCAGTAACCTACCCTATATTTGGTCCTATGCCACAGGGTATATATAAGAAGTATATTATTATTTGTGCGGTTCAATAGATATAAATTAATATGTAGTCCTTAAGGCTTCCAAAATATTGATCTACAGACCCTGTTTGTTAGGAAGTTGGCCATAACTGATGTAAACGTTTATGATAAATTTGTTCTTTACCTTAATAAAAAAAATGTCAGATTAATTGTCTTCTAAACTCTCTTTAGGTGTAAAGTTATGTTTATTTTTTTTCTAAAGAGCATAGCAATTTTTTTTATAAAGTACTGATCCACATATATGGATTTCTTATTAGTATTCTTGCATCCGCTAACATCTTACTATGTTGTTTGTACTATTTAATTATTTACTATCTCTCCAATGCATAATGTATTCCTCTAGTGAACTAAAAATATCTTCTATGTTATGCCATTGGGTATCTTCAATAAGTTGTTTTAATACAAATATTAACATATCAGAATGTATTTTTCTAATAACTCTCATTAAATAAATGCATACAAATAATATCATTATGTTGCTTTAGTACAAAATAATACCATAAACCTTTTAAACTATTGGGTTGATCGGAAAAATTGTTCCTGGGTATTAACAAAGTCGGTTCAAGGGCAGAAATGCACTACTAGGATCTAACTTAATGCATCTGGTGAGCCATTAAAAGAGACATATGCGTATAGCCATCAGTCACTAGCTAGCTCCCAGTAGTGCATTGCTGCTCATGAGACAACCTAAGCATTCTTTTCAACTTTCATGATATAAGTTTCCAATTTACATCTATTATGTAATTTGCTTAATTTTCTTGATATAATTTGAATTAAAGCATATCTAAATAGGATCAACAGCTGCTAATTGGTGGCTGCAAAAAGATGCCTTGTATGAATGGCTCACTCATGTGCATTGCTATTTCTTCAATAAGGAATGAAGCAAATTAGAAAATAGAAGTAAATTAGAATGTTGTTTAAAATTGTATTCTCTATTTGAATCATGAAAAAAATGTTTCCTGTCCCTTTAAAATTATAATTTCATTATTTAGATAGAGTACATAACTTAAACAACTTTCCAATTAATTCCATTATCTAAATATGCACAGTCTTTTTATATGCATACTTTTTGAGGTGTCAGTCCTACAGAGCATGTGCAGGATTCACAGGATATACATATATGCATTTTGTGATTGGCTGATGGCTGTCACATGATACATTAGGAAGGACAATTTAACTAACCTTGATATGTGTCAGAATAAAAACTACTATTCATTTGAAATTCAAGTGCTTTTGCATTGTCTCTATTGTGAATTTATTAATTATGCTATTCAATTGTGTTTAGTGATCCTTTAACACCTTAATGAATTTAAATGCTGATTGTGAGCCAGACCTTTTTGGACAACATCTAGACTTAACCCCTTAATGACCGAGGACGTGCAGGGTACGTCCTAAAAAAAAAGGCAGTTAACGCCTGAGGACGTACCCTGCACGTCCTCGGTGTGGAAAGCAGCTGGAAGCGATCCTGCTCGCTTCCAGCTGCTTTCCGGTTATTGCAGTGATGCCTCGATATGGAGGCATCCTGCAATAACCTTACATGGCCATCCGATGCAGAGAGAGCCACTCTGTGGCCCTCTCTGCACCGGACATCGATGGCCGGTATCGTTGGTGGGTGGGAGCCGACTTGGGAGGCGGGTGGGCGGCCATCGGTGTGTCCTGTTAGATCAAGGGGGGCGGGATCGGAGGCGGGATGTTAGGGGGCGCGCGCGGGTGCGCACGCGTGCACGGAGGTTGGCGGGCGGGCGCGTGCACGGGGCGGGAGCGGGTGGGAATAAAATAGAATAAAATGAAAAAATGCCCAAATCTTGTTTGTGCAAAAGCACAAAAAGAGATCGCGGAGGGGTGGGGGGTTGGTTTTGTATGGGGGGAAGCTACACTACAGAAAATTTTAATAAAAATGTAAAAAAAAAACATGTTTTCTTCTAAAATGGGTACTGGCAGACAGCTGCCAGTACCCAAGATGGCACAGATTAAGTTAGAGTGGGAGGGTTATAGTGCTGTTTGGGGGGGATCAGTGAGGTTGGGGGCTAAGGGGGGGATAGTACACAGCAGCATATGTAAATATGCTTTAAAAAAAACACAAAAAAACAACAAATATAGCTTTTATTTTAGTACTGGCAGACTTTCTGCCAGTACTTAAGATGGCGGGGACAATTCTGGGGTGGGGGAGGGAAGAGAGCTGTTTGGGAGGGATCAGGGGGTCTGATGTTTCAGGTGGGAGGCTGAGCTCTACACTAAATGTGATATTAACCCTGCAAGCTCCCTACAAGCTCCCTAATTTACCCCTTCACTGCTAGCCATAATACACGTGTGATGCGCAGCGGCATTTAGCGGCCTTCTAAATACCAAAAAGCAACGCCAAAGCCATATATGTCTGCTATTTCTGAACAAAGGGGATCCCAGAGAAGCATTTACAACCATTTGTGCCATAACTGCACAAGCTGTTTGTAAATGATTTCAGTGAGAAACCTAAAATTGTGAAAAATTTAACGTTTTTTTTTATTTGATCGCATTTGGCGGTGAAATGGTGGCATGAAATATACCAAAATGGGCCTAGATCAATACTTGGGGTTGTCTACTACACTACACTAAAGCTAAAATCACCCCAAAAAGCTCCCTACATGCTCCCTAATTAACCCCTTCACTGCTGGGCATAATACACGTTTGGTGCGCAGTGGCATTTAGTGGCCTTCTAATTACCAAAAAGCAACACCAAAGCCATATAAGTCTGCTATTTATGAACAAAGGGGATCCCAGAGAAGAATTTACAACCATTTGTGCTATAATTTCACAAGCTGATTGTAAATAATTTCAGTGAGAAACCTAAAGTTTGTGAAAACATTTGTGAAAAAATGAACAATTTTTTTATTTGATCGCATTTGGCGCTGAAATGGTGGCATGAAATATACCAAAATGGGCCTAGATCAATACTTTGGGTTGTCTACTAAAAAAAAATATATACAGGTCAATGGATATTCAGAGATTCCTGAAAGATATTAGTGTTCTAATGTAACTAGCGCTAATTTTGAAAAATAATGGTTTGGAAATAGCAAAGTGCTATTTGTATTTATGGCCCTATAACTTGCAAAAAAAGCAAAGAAGATGTAAACATTGGGTATTTCTAAACTCAGGACAAAATTTAGAAACTATTAAGCATGGGTGTTTTTTGGTGGTTGTAGATATGTAACAGATTTTGGGGGTCAAAGTTAGAAAAAGTGTATTTTTTTTCAATTTTTCCTCATATTTTATAATTTTTTTATAGTAAATTATAAGATATGATGAAAATAATGGTATCTTTAGAAAGTCCATTTAATGGCGAGAAAAACGGTATATAATATGTGTGGGTACAGTAAATGAGTAAGAGGAAAATTACAGCTAAACACAAACACCGCAAAAATGTAAAAATAGCCTTGGTCCCAAACGGACAGAAAATGGAAAAGTGCTGTGGTCATTAAGGGGTTAATAGTTGTAATACTAGATATTGTTTTTTATCTTACTTTTCTTTTGGTATTGTTACTTTGTGTTTAACAATCAAAAAGCTTGCTGCAAATACTGTCTGAAACCAGAACCTCGATTTTTGGAGTCAATATCAGAAAGATTGTAATCGAGGCCAATATGTATTACATTTTTAAATAATCAATATAAATGGAGTTTAAAAAATGTATTAATGCTTTGTTTTCCAAATGAATACTTTTCCCACAAGTTTTTTTTTTTTTTTTAATATATTTTTATTGAGGTTTCAAGAAATGACAAGTAACAAAAAAGAAAAAAAAAACAATACGGTTACCACCTAGTTATAGACATAAACAATTACCAGAGTATAAACAATATAGTTAGTAATGTCTTTTATTTGGGACCACACATAGTACATTGATTTAGAAGTTGAATAGCTGAACACCTCAGTTATAGAATTATACTAAAACAATCACCATGTTCTACGCACAAATATGCGTGAGAATAGTAACTTATACAAATAGTGATTAACCACATGTTTGTAAATGGGACCTCTTTTTCTTTTAGGGGATGATGGGGAAAGGGGTATCAGTGGGCCACAGCCACTCCTATAGAAGTGAAAGGGGTGTAGGGGGTATTCAGGTTATATTTTGTAGTCAGCTTTTTACAGCTATGCTGCATCACTTTCAAGTGTTTCAACATTTGGTTATCATGGCAAAATTGAGTAATGGGTAATAAAGGGATTATCTATTGTTTTAAACAATAAACATTTTGGAGTAGACTGCCCCTTTAACTTTAATTTTGGTATTGTTACCATCTTTTCAGTGGCATAAAAGCAAAACACTGAAAAAGTCAGTGTTTATGATGACTAACTTAATTTCTTTCAAACGTTCACTGAATAGACAACTGAATTTTAAAAAATAAATTGTATAATATGGCATCTCCTCTATCCAACCTAATTTTTATGAGCCATTTTTCAAAAAACTATGTGATGTCTGTGTGTGTGTGTGTATGTTGTTTTGCATCCCAGTTCTGTGGTATGAAATATATCTTGTCATGCATTTTAAAAAGCTGTCATAAAAGTTATATTTTTTTATTTTTTTTTAAAAGGATAATTTGAAGTAAATTGGTTTATTTGATTCAAAATATTTTAAATGACAAAGTGTGGTTTACATAGACTTGCAATTCAAATGATTAACCAGTAAAGATGTATACTTGCTTCGTCAAAAATGCACATTCGTGACCAAAATGGGATATTCGTTTTCGTTTTAACAAAACGAATTTCTAAATGAATGCACCAAAGAAAATGAAAATAGTCATTTGTTTCCTTTAATTATTTAAGGGGTTAATACCTTAACGAGAATGCTATCTTGATCCTCTTCTTGCCAGAGCCGCACTAATTATTATTATTATTATACTTTATTTATGAAGCGCCAACATATTCCACAGCGCTGTCCATGGATACAATTCATTTAAATAAAACAATACAAGACTTGTAAGAGACAGGACAAAATTTACAAACACATACAGGAGGGATTAAGGGCCCTATTCCTGTGGAAATTTACAATCTAGAAGGGTAGGAGGTTGAGAAACAGGAGGTGAGGACTGCAAGATTTGGAAAGATGTTAATACAGAGTTAGATGAGGGAAATGTTAGGTAAGTGAAGTTAATTTATTATTGAGTTGGGTGGTAGTCTTCCCTGAACAGAAAAGTCTTCAGGGAACATTTAAAGGAAGACAGATTAGGTATTAACCCCTTAAATAATTAAAGGAAACAAATTACTTCATTTTCTTTGGTGCATTCATTTAGATATTCGTTTTGTTGAAACAAAAACGAATATTCAATTTTTTCATGAATGTGCATTTTTTGCACTAATAGGAAGTTAATGCAGATTCTGGGAACCAAGAGCGTTAAGCCTGCTGTTAGCGCGGCCAGAGCTCTGGCAAGAAGAGGATCCGATTAGCGCACTCTCCAGAGCACTTTAAAGGGACATTCTAGCCGAAATTGGAATCCACGTGGATGCATTTTAGTTTTGAATAGAAGCATTTTATTAATATACAAGTATTAGCAAAACTTTATTTCACATAAAAACTATAGCAGTTTCAAATGTGTAAAGGCTTCACCTTCCAAAGACATGCACGTGTCAGGCTGCATAATAATACTTGACTTAATTTAATTCCCCTAAATACTTAGGTTGATTTGCACTGTACAGCGCAATACTCAACCGCCATGGTGCTTTACAAATGTTTTGCTATTGAAATACCTTTAAAATATGTTGACACTTAAAGAGATGCAAAACCAAAAAGAAATTAATGTATCAGATAAAGCATGCAATTTTAAACAACTTTCCAATTTACTTCAATTAACACATTTGCTTCATTCCTTTGGTATTCGTTGTTGAAGGAGCACAGTTGTAATACATGAAGCTAGTTGAACACAAAATGAATCACATCAATAAAGGCTTACAAGGTACAACCAGGTATCAATGTTTATGCCATTCATTTATTTTTTTAAAAAGCTGTGAAAAGCATGCTCCAACACCATTAACATTCATGTATTCCTGTATTTAGCTCGTTTAACTAATTTATACAATAGCTTTTGGCTCTTCAAATAGGTTGGAATGGGAAAATATCACCAAGCTACATAAAAGATTTTTCAATTGGAAACTCTTTTAGATTAGACTGGAAGAAGTACTAGTTTAAGGAAGGAATAGAAACAGTTTAATGTTGTCATAAACACACACTTTTGAATGTGGTGCTGTTGCAAAAAGGTTATATAGATACATTCCAGCAGGGATGCTTTAAAAATTGTTAGAAATAGATATTGTGAGTGTTTTTATAGTGCTTTTTCTTCCTTTTTTCTAAGTCATGCTGTTTAAAATATGAAGTAAATAGCATTGATTTTAGTCTTTGAAGTATAATTTTCTTGAGAAGTGTTGAAATCAATAATACACCCATTTCATATAAATGTGCTTATCCTTTGCATCAAATTTACATTAACAAGCATAATAAATATTGCAAGATGTCTTTGAACTAAGAACAGAAACAAGATTTTGACATAAATAAAACGACCTACTTTTTATAAATCAGCAAACCTCTACTGGAACATCTTTGTTTTTTATCTGAACATAAAAGACTAGAAGGCTACAAGTGCAATATTCAATGTCAAAAACTTTAGTTTAAATAATGTGGACACTGTACACTTAACTTCAAACTCTGGGTTTTAAATTATGGATTTAAATTTGAATTGACCCTTTGACTTCCTGTCAGTATTGGGTTATGCTCACTTACTGTCCCCCCTAATTTAATGTGCGCCCATAAAGGGGCATATTTGACCGTTTACGGGCGCATGTTAAATAACTAGCCCTTACAAGTGGCTGGTTAATGCTACCACAAGCTCAATTTATTACCGCTCAAATTCATTAACCAGAGATCAGACCTCAGGTTAATTAAATAAATGTCCCCCAATTTCCCCCAAAATAAAGTGTACTGTTCCTTTTTTTTTAAATAAAATTTATGAGCATCTTTATATATTTTTTTAAATAATTGCAAAAAGCAGTTATAAGGGGTTAAAGTGAGGGGATGTATGGTATTCAAAAACAAATGGCACTGAAAAGTCTATATATGTGTGTACATATGCATTTATGTATTTATTTGTGTACAAATTATTACCAAGGATAGCACCATACAGTAATGAATACCTTTTGCAATCATGCAATGAATATGAATACTGAATACTTGGGATAAATAGCTCCTTCCAGTGTATGGAGCTTAATAAATATTAAACAATAAATAGAATATCCCCGCTCTCTGAATGAAACACAGAAAAATAAGTTTATGCAAACCAATGTGAAAATGTATTACAATTCACCAAAAATCAAGTGCTATATAATTCATGAATTAAAACCACCTAGACTGGGTGTCCCCAGTCAGACTAAAAACAAGACTCCAGTCTGCATTACAAGAGATTCCATAAATTGTTATAAAAATGCATAAAGTGAAAACATGTATGAAGCAAAAGCGAGCTAGCATATCAATGGTGTCCCATAGCTGTATTAGTCAGAGCTTGCTGTAATCAAGTTAGATGCTGGTCTAATCCATAAAGTTATAGTAGAGTGTGAATATCCATGCACATATATACTACATCCATCTCCAGCCTTACAGCTCATAGAGAAACAAGCATGCAGGGAAGCAGTAATCAGTAGGCAGTTAGTGCAATATTCACTGACTGGCGCCTGACGTCATATCCAGGCGATGCACATTTCGGGCTCCGTCCTTTGACATGGCCTGGTTAGTAACTAATGCTATTCTCCTGTTTAAAGGGCCATAATACCCAAATGTTTAAACACTTGAAAGTGATGCAGCATAGCTGTAAAAAGCTGATTAGAAAATATCACTTGAACATCTCTATGTAAAAAAGAAAGATATTTTACCTCAAAAGTTCCTCAGTAGCCACCTCCCATTGTAAAGGATTTCTAAGCAGCATTTTAGTGTGTTTGTCCTGGGACATCTGAAGGGATGAGCATCGTGCACTCTCATATTATTTCACCAATCAGGTAAAGGAAGTTTACTATGAAATCTCATGAGAGTTAAGTCAAATCTCATGAGATCACAGTAAGAGTTCATGACCACAGCACTGCTGATGCTGATTGGCTGCTGTTCATTTCTTCATTTTTTTAATTTTTTTTACCTGCAGCTGGGAGCAGCTGAGTATAACTTTTTACACAGAACTTACTCTGCTGAGCTGAGGAAATTGTGAGGTAAAATATCTTCCTTTTTTACATAGATATGCTCAGGTGATATTTTCCTGTCAGCTTTTTACAGTTATACTGCATCAGTTTCAAGTGATTTAGCATATGAGTATTATGTCCCTTTAAGCACAGTTCTAAGCGACTCTAGCGCCATCTTCTGTACAACATAGGGAAATACATCTTATACCACAAAAGTAGTCCAAAGTTATGATTTCTTCAAATCACACATATTCCCATATAACAATATTTATTCCCAACAGCAGTCATATGTAGGCTTTATACTTAAATACTGCACACAATAAAAATATTATAAGGAAAATATGCAGGAAAATACAATAAAGCATTTTTTTTTTTTTTTTTTTTTTAATATTTTATTTTTATTGAGGGAAACAAAAAACATACAAACAGTTTGCTCAAATGACAAGAAATTCACATTGAACCGAACAAATTGCTGATTATATAGACCGTGGCACATTATTGTGAGAGCAAACCCACCACTACCCTCATTTTTGTCCCCAATTATCCATAACAACAGAGACCTCTTATGGGTCTAGGTGCACTACTACGCTGGGGATTTTTTCTTTTAAACAAAAGATAGACCACTTTTGGGCCTGTTCCAACCAATCACCCTCTTATGGCACACGGATCACACGTGGGCCCAGAGATTAACCAAACTATCGGGAGGGCATTGAAACCTAAAATGTCATTCTTCAAAAGAATCTTAGCCAACTAATAATATAACACAGTGATATGAATGAAATATATAGAGTTATAACAACTAGGGAGCTATACGTAGAGAAGAATATATATATATATATATATATGTATAAACACAACAGTATTATTTTTCCCTTGTTAATTGGTAGTCAGGCCAGCAGGATCTAGGTCTATGAAAAACTCAAGAAACACTTGTGTTGGCTACCTTATATCCTCTAGGATCTAAGCATCGCATCAGGGGTTCAATCACAGAAGTTAGATATATACATGCGCTGATATGGAACAAAAATTACAAGGATGAACACAGAATAGTAATGAAGTATACTTTACGATAATAAGAAGATCTGCAGCGCCATTCTTACACAAATGCAGGTACAATCTTAAGCAAAGGCCCTACGGGTAGGACAGAGACTACCTAACTCTGTCAAAGTGTGAATGCGGAGGAGAGGAAAGTACATAACCCTTACCGCATAAGAGGGAGAGAAGGGGGGGCGGAGTAGTGAGAAGTAGATTAAAGATATTGTTCTCTATACCTATTGACCTACACCATAGACACAACTATTGTAGCTGAGATGGGCCTTAGGAAATACCAGGGATAAATACTCCGTGCACAGTGAAGACCACAATAACAAAAGATCACACGTCAGTGAGTATTATAGAACTGCTCAGAAGAATGTATATAAACACTTTATAACATCTGTGCAAAAACTATCAATACCCTGTGCAATGCGCCCCGACATACTGGGGTACATGTAAAGAATATCCCTCTAAATTAAGTAGCTAAACATGAGACTCATAGGCTATGTTCTTATATCCATACTAGGTCTGTACTAGGGCGGATTCATCTAAATATTAATATCATATGTCCTAGGCTAGCGACTAGCATATCGATAGTAGGTTAAAACTGCTGGTCTCTAGTTCACCGCTTTTGATCTAGAATACTGATAGTTAAATAGGGCTTCTTAAAGTATAATAGTTTGCTGTAGGCAACATTGGTAGCAGTGACATAGGCCCCCACGGAGCTCACAAGGGAGCACACTGGGGGTGTTATAATCATCTCTAAACAGAACTATCACTGGAGACCCTTGCAGTAAAGATAAAAAAACTATTTGTACACCTAAAGTCATTAGTATCACTAATTGCCCAGCCCTAGAGTCTAACCACTTACTGCTCATAGCTCATGACTTGGTCCTAGCACAGCAAATACTAGTTATGCAGCTTTAGGCAGGTCAGCATATTGTTATAATACACGGTGTAGGATAATAACATTAAGGTTAGCATAGTGGGCTGTACAGTATGTAGGCAAGTTACAGGACATATTGCATTGGTATGTACGTATGTTGTATTTAAATTAGTCCCCAAAGACTCACTCCAAGCTAGGAGATAGAAAATCAGGGACCTTACTTAAAATACTTATTTATCAGCTTAAGATAACACTAAAATGGGATTGCATAAGTAGCATTCACATAACATTCAGTTCCACATAGAGTCTTTGTCAAGCTATTCAGTAGAGAGGAAGCAGTGTTAGATCAGCCCAAGGGCTTCATAAAAACAGTATATACTGTTCAGCAGCTGTACTCTTAATAAACTCTAAAATTAAAATCACCAGACATCACAGCAGCAAAACGTCAATGTCCAGTAATTCAAGGCAGCGTCCAGTGATTCTCTTCAGCCCACTCCTGTCCTATAGGCCGGTGATAAGGCTGTGCAACCAGACTCCACACAGCCCGTTGGGGCAGTTTCAATCACAGCTAGTCTCCTAGACACGAGCCCGGGCAGGACCAAAGATGGCTGACCTGCACTGAATTCCAGCAAAGGGCAGCGCCAAATATTTTCTCCCCCCTGCAAACTCACAGCACGTTGCGGTCCCTGAGGCCCAGGAGGTAGGGAGAGGGCACCGCTGTCCTCGAGCAGTAACCCACGCCCAGGAGACCCAGCTATGTGTCTGTCCAGCAAACACCCTCACTCGAGAAGCACAGCAGTTCCTCAGCGCAGGTTAGCGTGGGCCGAGTAGAACTGTCCTCACCAGTCAGTGGACACAGGTCAAGCTGCGTATCTTCACATGCGACTCCGACAGGGCCCGTCTCCCCCACCGCCATCACCGCAGCCGTAGCATCACGAACTCCAGTAGGCTGCATTTTCAGTAGTAGGGTATCAAACCTGGCCAGCACTGCCGTTTCAAAATCCTTCAGCAAGACTTGTACTGCGCTGTATAGATCCGTCTTATTGCAGAGTATCAGAGTCAGCGCGGTGCAGACAGTAATGGAGCGTGGTGCTGCATAGGGGCTGGATCCACTCAGACAGCGGCTCGGGTGTCCATGTCCAGCTGTGAATGTTCCTTATGACCCTTGTGGTTTTGGGCTGACAGCGCTTACCCTGCAGGGCGTGGAGAGGGATCAGTTGCGGTGGGGAGTCCCAGCTGAGCTTACAATCACGGCCTAAGGGCCCAAGAATAGAGTTTCCCAAGTTCCACTACTCTCAGCTTCTGCCGGCAGGTCAATGATAGCCTGACTGGTCACTTGGTGATAGGAGTGGACTAGTTCAATTTTGTAGGTAGCAAGATCGTTTTTTATCTCATTTATGTATAATAATGTCGGGAGCTCTGGTCACACACGTCTGCTCTGGAAGCCAGCTAGCTCCACCCCCATCACAATAAAGCATTTTTAAGAAAGTCCCCCATGTAATCTCCCTATTCAGTCAATAGGGATCATAGTATCCAATGTTCTTATCCATTTTGCCTCTTTCTCAAACAGCAGTGTTTGTCTATTACCCCCTCCTTAAAGAGCACACTATCTATTTATTATGTCCCATTAGAGTAAAATGGTGGGCAACAGGGGCATTAAGCTCTAACTTACTAATAGCTGTTTTATGTTGTTTTATCCTATCCTTTATACATTTAGTAGTCTCCCCTACATAGGCACTTAATCACATAAACCACATATTGAAAATCACTTGTATACTGTCCTTTAATTGGAAATTGTTTACCTGAACTAGGGGGAGTCACTGTAATTCCCTAGTTGTATAGAGTGACATTGGGCACAATTGTTACACGGTTTATCCCATATATTGTAATTTTTCTTATATGAGAAAAATGGCAAATCCTTAAATGTGTTCACTAACATACGATCCTCGGATAATATAGACCAATGTTGTCTTATGATTTTTTTAAGGGAGCTTATAGAGTAACCATATTGTACTACAAGAGGGATTATCTCTTAAACTCTCTTTTCCTTTTTTTTGTTCAAAGACGTTCTGACCTCAGTATTTGATCTACCTTATGTCTATGTTCTTGTAGTAGTCTAGACGGGTACCCTCTTGTTTCAAATCTTTCCAAAAAGTAATCCAATTAATGGTTACGTCTGGAATCAACATTGACAATTCTTTTTGCCCTAATCAATTGAATATATGGAAGACTTTTTAAAGTTTTAAAACTTTAAAAAGTCTAGTTTGAAGCATAGAAAATTCCAAAAGATTATTGTTATCTGTTGGTTTTCTAAAAACATCAGTTAAAAATCTGTTTTTGTGTACTGATACGGTAGTATCCCAAAAATTTGCTTTTATGCATTTACCAATCTTTGGAAGTGGTCCTGAGCATTCAAATGGAATGGCATTAAGTTTCTTTATCTGCACAACAGACTTTGGGTGAGAGCTTTCCTATAGCTTATATAGCCCATATATCTGTTATATGTTATCCACTGTAAACAAAGTAGCAGTGATCTAACCTGGCAGACTGTGTCCTGGAGTGCTGGTTTGCTACTTAGACCACTTGATTACAGTTAAAAACTTGCATGCCTGTGAAACACTTGGCTACTTACATAAATATTGCACTAACTGCATACTGATTACTGCTTCCCTGTATGATTTATTCTTTATGAGCTGTAAGGATGATGATGGATGTAGTATATATGTGCATGGACATTCACACTATACTATAACGTTATTGACTGCATCTAACTTGATAACACATAGCTCTCACTAATACAGGGGACACCATTCATAAGTTAAAAAAAATAAAAAATTGGGAAATACAAAAAACACTAAACCCATAGGGGGCGCTTCCTGAAACCCAAATCTTAGAAAACAAGACCCAAATATTAGATATAGTACATATAACACATTAATGTGAGCTACAGCAGGAGCTCAAAAAAGTAAAACAAACAAAATAAGATAAGATAAAAAGTCCTTAAAATCCAACGTCTAATGGATGGCAGCACTCTGTCAAAAGGATGGTCAGTCCCTGGTGATGATGAATCTAGGAGAAAGGAGACACAGAGGCACCAATATGGCCTAGTAAAGTCTACACAATGATGATACAATGTGAAGTACAATAATACTCACAAAAATGGAGCAACCAAAGGTGCAAAAAACGCAGGTTGAATCAATTTGCAGTGGTCCAGCTCACTGTATGCCCACAGGGAAGACACTCAGATGGAAACCAGCAAACAGCCACCAGACTTCCTATTCCTGTGAGTGACATAAGACAATATCCATAGCCCAGTACAGTTTTGGTATACAGAATTCCCAATTACTGGTCAGGCTTACAAGAAACAGTGCACCTCCAGGTGCAATCAAGGCAAGCTGGAACCTCTCAGTTGCCCAGTAAACTGTACTCAGGTGTAGACAGCGTCCATTCACCAGCCACACAGAGTGAGTCCAAAAAGATGATGAGAAAATAACTTCAAAGTAGAAGCATCAAGTGTATCAAAAAGCATAAATGTATTAAAAACAAAGCAATGCGTTTCTCAGCCTCTAAAAGTGCTGTTTCCTCAGGCTATACCTGATATGGATATTGTCTTATGTCACTCACAGGAATAGGAAGTCTGGTGGCTGTTTGCTGGTTTCCATCTGGGTGTCTTCCCTGTGGGCATACAGTGAGCAGGATCACTGCTAATTGATTCAGCCTGCGTTTTTTGCACCTTTGGGTGTTCCATTTTTGTGAGTATTATTGTACTTCACATTGTATCATCATTGTGTAGACTTTACTAGGCCATATTGGCGCCTCTGTGTCTCCTTTCTCCACCATACATAAGCTAGCTAGCTTATGCTTCATCTTTGCTTTCACTTTATGCATTATTATAACAATTTATGGAATCCCTTATAATGCAGACTGACATCTTGTTTTTAGTCTGACTGGGGATGCCCAGTCTAGGTGGCATTAATATATGTATGATATAGCGCCAAAATTCGCCATGCACTTCTGTGATCGGCAAGTATCAAATGACCATACAGACGTTGTAATCAGGTGGTAAAACGGAGGACACAGACAACCACCACAAAGTTCCCACTTCAGATTCTATCATCTAATGGCGGCAACAAAGTAATAAAACCACCTTGATATTGCCAAACAAGCTGATGTGTGCAGCAGAGAATGGGGCAGCCACACACTCTCTCTCAGTATTGGAAAGCTACAATATTGATAACAAATTGTTATTACTACAGCAGCTAACTCCATCTATGCCAAAAAATTGATTGGCTCAAAAACCAAAAACATACAATGTATTAAACCATCATATAATTAAACAGATCTTAGTTCTGGACTAATATACAACATGTTTCTCAGTCCTTAGACCGTTTCATCAGGCATATGTCTAATATTCACACATTTTTAAACCCTGATTAGCCACCCACAACAATCTTAAAATGAACCATCGCAATACTGTGTGAAATGTTATATTAAATGTAATAAATACACAGCAATCTGGAGTAAAATGAACTGTTGCAATACTGTGAGATTGAAAATGCCATATCAAATTTATATATACATACATAGCAATCTGTAAAAAAAAACTGTAATATGAAATCATCTAATAATCCAGTATAAATAAAATATATTAATACATAACATTAAAAGAAGATGAAAGAAAAGAGCATAAAATTACAATAAGAAAAATTGTACATAAACTATAAATACATTAATATCATATCCAGTACAAATAACAAAAAAAGGTGATAAAATACTAAGTGTAAAAAAGTAAAAATAATAATGTTAATGACATTAATATAGTCAATCTTCTATTTCTAATAAGAATGAATATCCACTTATCAATTAACTCTTTTTTGGATAGTTAGGGCTGAATACCCACTAATATAAGCAATTACTGACTGAACACTGGAAGTCCCACATTTTCATATTCCCAACTAAAACTCAGGTTGTATCAGCAATCTCATTATTTAGCAGTAAATATGAAAAACTTAATGCAACATAAGCATTATTGCAAATGAAAAAAATACAAATAAACCCAGAGTAGATAACATAAAATTATGCAGTTCAGGATCGATAATATAAATTACTCTCTAGCCTACTCCACATCGGCTCTGAGTGTGGCACAGTAGAAACAGTTCACTCCTCCTTGGATCCTTTTTAACAATGAAATCCTGCAGATGTTTTTTTTATACATAGAGTTGCCTCTTTAGATCTAATATGCCCGATACCACCAGAATCATAACTTCATTCTAGATAGGAGCCTCCTTTTCCTTATAAATCCTTTCCTGTGAAATGCAGATCTCTTGTAACGCTGCAGAAGGTCTGCACTGCCAACAATCCTATCCGACAACTGCTCACCAAAAGTCGGTTGTTCTCTCCTATCTGGGTGCAGGGTTCTCATCACACAGGATGTCTCCTTATAAAGTAGATCTGAGCATATAACTTTTTTTAGGTGATACCTTCTCTCGACCAGGCTCACTTTTTACTGGACTGACCCTAATAGGCTGGATCAGACTGATATACTACAGGAAAGTGCTACTCTGTAAAAAGAATCTGCACCCAGGTGGTAAATCGCCATAGAACAAGCTAACAAGTTATTGAGATGGTTGTTCGTTCCTGAGAGTGCGCTTCTCTGTGTGTGTATATATCTATATATGTATACATCCTAATTTCCTAATTTAGCATACTCACAAAAAAAAATCCAACTGCCAGGTTGCTTGCAGTCTATCAAAATAGAAACCAAACAGTCTAGAATTCATTGGTCCTTTACGGTGGCTTTTAATAGCGTCTGACGTTTTAAGGAAAAACTGAGGAAAGGGAGAATTTCCCCAAGAAGTCAAACTATTAAAAATCCACATTAAAGTACCAGTCAGCGCTAGTCTGTTTAATTTATTTTAATGTTTTACATGTGTTTTAATGTACTTGTATTTTAACCCTAAAATATTACTTCAGGTCTCCAGTTGCGCTAACTTTTTTACCTCTGTTATGTGTTGCGCTAGCATGTAACCATTAACCCATAACTTGTAATGTGAGCAATGTTTAGTGCAGCCGTGCTATTTATTGAAAGTATAGGACATGCTAATGATTCACTGATAATTCTGTTTAATATTTCACTTGTAATACAAGACTGTGTGTTAATCATAGTGTGGACCCACAATATTAATTGTACAAAATAGCACAAAAAGCACAGCACCAAAGCCCCTTCTTTTGGAAAGTTTGCACGTCACTAAGGAGTGTAAGTAAACTCCAAAAACATAGTCCAAAATGTAGAAAAGTGGCAGGTTTATTGGAGAATATTAAGACCACAAACAAATGCAACGTTTCTGACCTACATGGTCCTTAATTATGCATAGTAATACATGTGAACAATCACAATTTAAATAACTTGTTCTATCCAATCAGGTCAAAGATTCACCACTTAGATTTTTAACCCTTAAAGTGCTTAATTCAAACAGTCTTAAAGTGAACAGTGACATCTAGTGGTTACAAAAATTAACACAACTGATTATAAACACAAATTATAAAACAAATGCAAATTATAATCTATATTCAGACCATTGGGATATAAAGTATTGAGGAATTTAGTCCACCATACTTCTTTCATTACACCCTGCGTTATCAATAGTGCTACATTTGTAATTTGGCAGCTACAATATTTGTGGTGCCAGAGCAAGACATAATTTATGTGTCAACCCTGGTTAGTAGTGTAAACATTACCTGAAATAAATGCATGTTTGAAAAGGTTTATAGCTTCATAAATATACTGGACAATTTGTATCTCCTGAAAGCTGCAGTGTACTGTGACAGTCTGAAAATTTCTGAATCCTTTAATACCATGAAACCTTATAAAATATTGCTGAAAATATTTCCAGGAACTTGCCACAAAAGCTATGCAAAGCAAGTGATGCATGTCTGGCAAGAGTCTTAGGCAGGGATTTAGAGAAAGGAACATAGAACAACAATAATAAATCTTCAACAAGTTAAACACGAGCATTAATGGCCGAGATAAGCATGCATATAGATAAAAGTTTAAAAATGTTTTGTGAAGTATCAATTATTGTGTCTCTACTTCTTGGAAATGTTTACCATGTGCACAGAGAATCCCATAAGACATTATACACTAAATACTACTTATCAGAAAATATAATAAAACACTTCAGTCACAAACACAATATAATCTTGAAGTGAACAGACACATAACTTCAAAGTTAAAGAATTGATAATAAATACAGAGGCATAACTAGAAATTTAAGGCCCTGATGCAAGAATCCATGAAGGGCCCCCTCACTGGTTCAGTGTGAGGCTGGCATTAGGTACTACACATCACTATATATATATATATACAAACAAAGAGGTATCAGCGCACATCCATTTTCAAAAGCACAACATATTTTTTACTGCTGCAAAAAATTGTCTGCATATACATCAAGAGACAACTATCTTTTTTTAAATAATATTGGGAACTTAGTCACACAATATTTTGCTTAGCAAGTCACCGCTTCAAGTTCAGGTGTGCTCATTACAGTGTTAAAGAGTTGTGAATAAAAAGCCAGGGAGTCTCATTCTATTATGAAGAGTAAAAGCAGGAATGTTTCAGCCCTCTATGGCAAAAGGATTTAGAGTAGGACCAGTCGAATTGGGGCACCTTGTAAGCGGTGACTGGCTAAGCAAAATATGGCCATATTGTGTGACTAAGTTCCCAATATTATTTAAAAAAAGATAGTTGTCTCTTGATGTATATGCAGGCAATTTTTTGCAGCAGTAAAAAATATGTTGTGCTTTTGAAAATGGATGTGCGCTGATACCTCTTTGTTTGTGTAATTACTGGGTCATATTGGCAGCACTCCCAGATGTTGATTTAAACTTTTTGTAAGGTGTGCTAAAAAAACAAATTTTGTATTTGTATTTAAAATTACCAGGGAGACTGACCATCTCCCATTGGTTTAAGCACCCCACCCAAGTTCAGGTGTGCTCATTACAGTGTTAAAGAGTTGTGAATAAAAAGCCAGGGAGTCTCATTCTATTATGAAGAGTAAAAGCAGGAATGTTTCAGCCCTCTGTGGCAAAAGGATTTAGAGTAGGACCAGTCGAATTGGGGCACCTTGTAAGCGGTGACTGGCTAAGCAAAATATGGCCATATTGTGTGACTAAGTTCCCAATATTATTTAAAAAAAGATAGTTGTCTCTTGATGTATATGCAGGCAATTTTTTGCAGCAGTAAAAAATATGTTGTGCTTTTGAAAATGGATGTGCGCTGATACCTCTTTGTTTGTGTAATTACTGGGTCATATTGGCAGCACTCCCAGATGTTGATTTAAACTTTTTGTAAGGTGTGCTAAAAAAACAAATTTGTATTTGTGTGTATATATATATATATATATATATATATGTAGCTGTGGTTCTGCACTCTCACCTATAATTATCAACCACCAGGGTGCTGGTAACAGTAATGCATAGAAGTAAAAAATACTGAGAGTGCAGTCCCCTTCCGTGTTTTGTATATGTCTAGGGTAATTACATAGGTCTGTGAACCCTGACTTGTTCCCAGTGTGTTTGATTGAGAGCTGGCATTTGTATGGCAGTATTAGGGATCCAGGTTTTAGAAGAGACCTTGAAGTGGTACCTGGGCTTGTCTCATTGGCCAGATGTGGTAACTAACTCTTCCAGTTTTGCTTTTAATCTTAGCTGAGAGTTTGTAAGCGAGTGCTGGACTTTCTCTGTGTGTTGTATTAATTTATTTTGTAATTTTCCCTATGGGCCTTGCACCCAGTCTTGTCTGGGGTTAACTGCCTGTGACCCTGGAGACAGCACAGCTTCCTGAGAGTGCTATTAGCACCCAGGGCTGAGCATGTTGCAGGGTCATGAGATGTGTCCCCAGTCCAGTCTGAGAGTGCAGTCCCTTTCCGTGTTTTGTATATGTCTAGGGTGTTTACATAAGTCTGTGAACCCTGACTTGTTCCCAGTTTGTTTGATTGAGAGCTGGCATTTGTATGGCTGTATTAGGTAACCAGGTTTTGGAAGAGACCTTGACGTGGTACCTGGGCTTATCCCATTTGGCCAGATGAGGTAACTAACTCTTCCAGTTTTGCTTTTAATCCTAGCTGAGAGCTTGTAAGTGAGTGCTGGACTCTCTGTGTGTTAAATATATATATATATATATATATATATATATATCTGTGGTTCTGCACTCTCACCTATAATTATCAACCACCAGGGTGCTGGTAACATTAATGCATAGAAGTAAACTATATCGTACTCACTGGAATTCTCCCTGAAACATTAAACCAATAAAAAGTATGGCCGTATTTTTTATTTTATATAATGTTTTTTTTTCTACCTTAACTTGACTGCCATTTAAGTCTTTAGTAGCAGCCAAAGGGTTAAATGCAAGACAGAGCAGTAGGAGGGGAAGATAAGGCTTGACTTCTTGAGCTAACATTTTTGGCTGGTGCTTAAAGGGATACTGAACCCAAATTTTTTATTTCATGATTCAGATAGAGCATGCAATTTTAAGCAAATTTCTAATTTACTCCTATTATCAATTTTTCTTTGTTCTCTTGGTATCTTTATTTGAAAAAGCAGAAATTTAAGCTCACAAACTTTGGTTCAGCACTTGGGCAGCGCTAGCTCGTGGCTAAATGTATCCAGGTTGCTGAAACAAAAATGGTCCGGCTCAAATTTAGATTACTGCTTTTTCAAATAAAGATACCAAGAGAACAAAGAAAAATTGATAATAGGTGTGAACAAATTTGGGTTCAGTATCCCTTTAACGCCAGCTGTATTTGCAGGATAGCTACATTAACCATGCACAGAAAGCTATGTGAGCGGAAGATCCCCTCTCTCTCCCTTCCTCCTCTTGACAGCCTGCATTAACGCGCGTCCAGAAGTTTGGGCCCCATAGCAACTGTGACCCCTATAGTTACACCTCTGAATAAACATCTAAAAAGAGGGGACTAAAATCTTGAATTTGTTACAATAAATCACTCAGTGCTTTTGCAATATATTATTTTGCTTATCCAAGTCTTTTTGACACAAGGAAGGTGGGTATAAACTGAATTTCCATGAGATGTCCATGCTGGGAATTGTGACGCACACAAAGGGTGGGGTTTAGATCAGAAAACTGAATTTTTCATTTCAACACAATCACAATAGTGTGTTTTTGGTGATTTTGGCTACCCACTAAAAGCCTTATATTTAACGGGGAGCCCAAAAAGTTAATTGCGATCACAAACAATTTCCTGATACTTTTTTATACTCTTTAACAGGGTTTCAAGACCATTGTACCCTTATTGGATTTGACTGCTAAAGGCACTTGATAAAGCTCCAAAAAGGCCTTTTGGGCATCTCTGCAAGTATCCCAAGACAATTTGGAATAATTTTATAATGTTGCACATGTATAGCCCCTCTGCATTGGGCAGGGGACAAATTTACATATGTTTATGTTATTTTATATATGTATATGTAATGAGTATGTGATATCCTGAATAGCTAAGTGAAACTTCAGGAAAAGTGAAACCTGGACCCCAACATCTAGAAATGGTGAATAGCTATCTCTTAATGTTTGTTTCTAAGTTGCACTTTCAGTTTTGTGATTGTCATTATCAGTACAGGCGTCTTCATTATTGGGCTTACAAGAACATTATGCATTTGTGACCGAGAGTTCAAAAGGAACCTATTGAAATCTGAATCCATCCTGATCACTGCTAAAGAATCGGTGTTGCATATGTATATAGGCATGATGGGCATACTTGCATGTTTGCTCAATGACTATATTAAAAATGTTAATATTTTAAAAGTATAGTTTTTTCAATATTTACATCTACTATTTTCAAAAGAACTGTTTTCTTGTTTGGCGTGATACATCTGAAATCAAGAAGAAGATAACGGGTTTCTATTAGTTAGACTTCATCTTTTAAAACTGGATTTTAATAGTTCATACACTGTAAACTATGAAACTGCCCTATTGCAATATTGTAGCCGCAAATAGTTTTGCGACTTGGTGATCGCGCTGTAAACAGTCACGAAGACGCAATCCCATTTTAGAGTTAAATAATGTAGCCGAAGAAACTGCAAAATGAACTGTTCAAATGTATTTAGACTTTGCATTCACGAAGCCATGATCTCATTTGAAAGCCCGGTCATAAAGATTTTTCCATTCAAAACCCCGGTCACAAAGGAGCGATCTTATTTGAACACCATTTTTGCATCTACAATTTTGTAATGGCCCATTTTCATAGTTTATAGTTTCAGAATTATTAAAATCCAGTTTTAGAGGATGAAAGAAATCCTTGTTGTAGAAACCAGTAGACTTCTTGATTTCAGATGTATCAAGTCAAATGGTAAAACAGTTCTTTTAAAATCAATGCATATAAATATTTGAACAAAATTGGTTTACTTTACAGATATTTTTATGTTAATATAATTTTTGGCTGATTAATATATTATCATCTGTTCCTTAATAAACATTACATGCTGCATGCCCTTCTGCGATCTGCTTAAAGACTTGACATTTTAATAGATCATTTCCCCACCTTCGAAGAAGCACAATATATCTTTTAGTCACAGTGGTCCCGATGGTCTGAATACTATTGTTGACTAAACTTTATTTGACTGAAATACCATTTTATACTGGTGGGAACACTGACATAGGAACCCCCAGAATAATAGCTTTACAGTTATAGGTACATTATAAATATGAGACCTTATTGGATAAGAGTCAATATGGGGCCCAATTACAAGTGGAGCAGTAAAATGTTATCCCTCATGAGTGCTGTGCTCAAGGTAAAACATTAGTGCTCCCAGGTTAGTGCTGGTATTACAAGTTTAATGTAAAACGTTAGCGAATGAGCAAAAGATTCAGATGTGCTAACTTCAGGACTTTGGATATTGCAACCACTCTAACATTTTTTAACTTTTAAAATCAGAGACAGTAGTTTAAATGTAGGTTGCAAGGAAGCATTATCTTAATGTTCTATTAAACTTAGAAAATTTTTGATTTAACATGATTAATATGAGTTTTATAGATTATAAGGGTTAATTCACAAACAAAATACCATAAAGAATATGAAAATGTGTACAAAAATGACCAAAAGGAACTAGATAAATGTGAATTAGAAATAAAACAAACTAAGAATTTTTTTTTAGTTTAAACAGGAATAACCCCTCACAAATAAATGTAATTCAAAGTGATGATCTGAATACAGTTGGGGATGAATCTGGAATTCATAAAAATAAGACAGAAGCACAGGTTTCCACCACACAAGATATAGGTATGCAGACAAGAATGAAAATAAAATAAAAAATTCGGACACACCAGAAGAGGGAGGAGGGGCTCCAAAAAAGATCAATGAAAAAGAAAAACAGAATAGACAGACAAGGTTGAAACTATACAAGACGTCAGTCAGCCCATTCTAGCAAATGAACTAATGAGGGTGATTAACTTATCACAATTTGTTTTCTCTCATGAACGTATCAATGTGCTATCAAAAGGACTGTCATTCTGTCCTACAACTGAGATTAATAAATTTGAAGTAATTAAAGACATTCAACTGTTCTTAAAAAAATAATCCTTAAAACATTTTTTTAATATTAATGATAATTAACAAAAATAATTATTCTCTCATAGTTGGACAGATGAGGAACAAATAATGGAAGATCTTTAAAGAGAAAATTAACCACTGAGAGAGAAATGATTAAAAATAGGTCCAATGACATTCCCAAAGTATATAACTGTCAACACATTGATGTGTTTAATTAATTAATATGTAAATAAATTGAAAAAGTCAAGCATTCATAGGTGAAACGTATATCTGGGGACTTTGTGACATCACCATAAGGGTGGAGATTTACATTCTGAGCCATATATACCGCAACTTAGAGACATTGTTTTAAAAAGGTCCGTGTTAGCGGGGGTTCTTGCTGTGGTTTGATCTCTTGTTAAGCCTGGTGATTTCACACTTTTTAATAAATTGTTTGAACACAATCAAGTTAAAGTTCTGCGCCTATGTCTACGGTAGGTGTCTCAAAGAGCCTTGGAATCTAGAGCTTTATGTTAAGCTCTGAAGTATATAAGTACATTGCACATTTATTTTTTATGCCATAGTGCATCACATGACATTTAAAGTTTCTTTTCTTTTATATACACATATAAATACATACACATGTATACATATATATATATATGTCTTCCATGGGCTCCATTTGAGAAAGGTTCGCTGCAGAACCGAAACGTTATGGGTTAAGACCCTACTTTTTCATAAGTTGTTGATTAAAAGGCTTGTTTTCTGTGCTGCCTGCTGTTTTCCGGATACACGGTTTACCTTTAAGCCAGGTTAGTGATCTGGATATTTCTTGCATTTATTGTGCTTATAGTGTGTGCCACTTTACCTAATTCATTTTTATTTACATATATATATATATATATTTAGACCTGTATATGTATATATTATAGCCCTTTGCAGTCAAACACTTTTTTTGTTTTAAATATTTATATGTATATTTTTTATTAGATAGTATATATGTGAGTGTAGAGTGTAAATCTATTTAACCTCCCCGTAGGTTATTATAGATCATATTTTTTTTTTCTTTTAAACAAGGCCCTCACCCCAAAATGTTTGGGTAAACTGAAAAGCTAGGAGCAGGAAAACGCCCCATTTCAAGCATACTATAGAAGCCCAAGATAAGTGGAATCTTTAGCTATTCTACTACTAACTGCAAAAGGTACAGCCTACAGAAATGTCTCACTCTAACAGAAAAAATAATAATAATAAACATATTGAAGGCCCAAAAAGGACCATGGCAGACCATTTCCACAGTAAATTTATGTCTGAGAGAGAGTTGTCCGATGAAGATTCCAGAGACACTCCGTCTGGACAGGGAGATGAAGCACATAGTTTACGCAAACGTACCCTTGACAACTCTGAAAATGCTTCCCTTAAAGCAATCATTAACTCCCTCTCTGTAGATGTATTTTTAAATGTATTTATTTTGTGTTTAATGCAACTTTCATTTTTTCCCTAACCCTTTAAGCCAGGTCTTCAGTCAACTTAACGCATAAACATGCCGTCACATTTATTTTCAACTTGTAATATTAGCACAAGTTAGCTCAGGCACAATATTTCTATACCTAGCTTGCTAACGTTAGCCTGACACTTGTAATCTAGAAAATAAATTATGTTGACATGTAAAAAATTGAAAAAAAAAATGTTTTAGACTACAAGGCTGCTTGCTCCATGGGATTTTCAACAGCCACATTCTATAGTTGCTTTCTTTGCTACAAGAATGTTTGCAAGCAGTGGCATGGCCAAATTAAACATTATTATGTGGAAAACATGTGTGATGCTAGTGTTCCATATATTTATTATCAAGTCCTACATCAAGAACATTTTTAATTAAACCCTACATTTTCTAAACCACATGATCATAAAGTACATAAATATTAGATGTCTACATGCTATTACCTAAATTGGTTCAGTATTTAAGTTATGTCTCTCAGTATGTATAATTAAAAAAGTATGATTACCTGATAAATTAATTTATTTTATTATGGTTAGAGTCCACAAGCCTTCAAATGCAAGATTTTAAAGTCTAATCCTACAAGAGAAGACAAAACACCCCACACAACAGAGCTTTAATCCCTCCCATGATTCCTTAATCATGCATATGGCAAAGAAAAAGGAGAAAAATAAGAAAGTATGAAAGGGAAAGCAGGGTAAAAGAAGTGCACACTGGTACTTCTGCCAACCGTTATGGAAAAACATGTAGGGTCCTGTGGAATATCACCTTCATAAAAAATTTTTTTTTTTAGGTAAGCATAAATTTTGTTTTCTCTCATAAGAGTCCACAATCATATGTGATTTTCTATACCCAAACTGTGACGTCCATAAGACTCCAATGAAATAGGGTGGGAAAAAAAGGTTGAGGCAGGCCTGCAGAATTTTCCTACCAAAAAGCAACTTCAGAAAAGTAAAAACATGTCAAAATAGAATTTGGTAAAGGTATGTAAAGATTACTAAATAGCTGCCTTGCAAATCTGTTCAATGCAAGCTTAATTTCTAAAAGCCAAAGAGGTGGTGACTGCTCTGGTAGAATGAGCTGTAATTCATTCAGCAGGAGACTTCCCCGCTACTAGGTATGCTTTGTAAATCAAAGCTATAAGCATAGGTTGACAAGGAAATTTCTGTAGCTTTTCATGTGTAAACAAGGAAAGAGAACTCTTTAGTGGCTTGAAGATAATATTTTAAGGTCCTTTCTACATCTAAATTATGAAGCTAGCGCTGCGGAATCTGTTGGCGCTCTACAAATAACCGATAATAATAATAATAATAATAATAATAATGAAGCAATCTCTCTTTAGTGTTTATTGGCGCTAGACAGAGATATGGCATTACAATGTCCTGATTGATATTTTCAAAAGAAACAACCTTAGGAAAGAGTTCCAACAGTAATTGTTAGACTCCCATCAGGAAAGGAAAACTTTCCAGACTTTGTGATAAGTTCATCCTGTAACAGGCTTTCTGACCTGATTCAAAGTAATTATCACTTGATCTGAAAAACCTGTTTGAGACAAAACCAGGCGTTCAATCGCCATGCCATCAAAGTGCAAAATTTAAGGTATTGATGGTAGAAGGGACCTTACAAGAGAAGGCCCTTCCTGAGAAGAAGACACCAAGGCTGGCTGGAAGACATTTGTATCAGATCTGCGTACCAAGTCCTGCAAGGTCATGAAGGAGCAAATAGAATCACTGAGGCCCTTTTTTCTCTTGTCCATGATCCTGGATAATAAAACAAAAGGAGACATTGAGATTTAGCACTTATGTAGCTTGTAAGCCATGAGGTATATGTCTAGCATTCCCCAACAATTCACAATCTGATCAAATACCTCCTGATTCAAAAACCATTCATCGGGGTGCAGGTACTGACAACTGAAGAAGTCCTCTTCCCAACTGTCGACACCTGGAATATGAATTGCTGAAATCATGCAATAATGGTGTTCTGCCCAAGTCAGAATGCAGGCTACCTCTTTCATTGCTAAGGCAACACCTTGGTGATTGATGTAATACTATGAAAATACTATGGTCATAACAGGGGCCAATTCTGGAGAGCACTGAAGATTGCATGGAATTTCAAGTTGTTGATCAATAACTTTGTGTCGAGGAGACCAAACTCCCTGCTCTCTCCGGGAGCCCCAGCCTGCACTCCATAACAGCAGTCTAGCATCCGTGGTAATTACTATGCATTTCAGGGCCAAATTACAAGTGGCATGCTAAATAACTTTTTCTCTTGTGTGCTGTGCTCGGGTTAGTGCACATATTACAAGTTGAAAGTAAAAAGTTAGCATGCAAGCAATAGTCCAATGTGCACTAGCTTTAGGGTTTAAATACTACATCCTTGCTAACTTCTTCTCCCCATAGATTTCTATGGGACACTCTGTAAATAAAACTAACAGTTATAACTTGCACGCTAACCCAACACCGCGTTAGACCAACTGTGCTTAAATCAGAAGTCAGTTGTAAATATAATACATTCCAATGTTCTTCACATAGAAGAAAATCTTTTAATTTAAAAATATGTCTATGTATATCTATTTTTTTAATATAAATGATATATATATATATTGTATATACAGAAATTAACATAATTTATATATATATATATATATATATATATATATATATATGTATATACAGTCATGACCAAAAATATTGGCATATCTGGCATATCTGTCAGATAATGCACCACTTTGCCTAAAAAATTGTTGCAATTACAAATGTTTAGGCATTCTCATGTTTATTTCTTTTGTTTGTATTGGTATGACAAAAAAAAGTTGAGAAAAAAAGCCAACTCTGGGGGGCGGAGCTAACTTTCAGACCGGACGGCCGCTTCTAAATAGAGCTCTGTGGGCTAGTAAATAAAAACCAAAAACAAATACAAGCCAGAAATAACAGCTATTAAATAAACTATCGCCTTCTCACTACTTGGCTGAAGGACCCTGAGGAAATTGTGAGACAACTTGCAACAGTGATCGCACACGACAAGCAATTATCACAATCAGTGTAAACAGACCGCTGCGCTACGATCTTAGAGGCACCAGGAAAGGAGGCTGATCTGCTGCACTCTTACACTTAGACACCGGAGGGTCGGGGTTCCACTCCGGGTCTCTATGCTGAACAGCTGAAGTGTAGGGGTGCTATTTACTTATGCAACATTTCAGAATAGCTGCGTCCCTCAAGAGTGCATCCAGGTCCCAGCACTGACGCGTACCACTTTTCCAGAAGGTCAGAGCCATGCTAACAGCTGGCCCTTAAGCACTACTACTCACCAGCAGCCTCGGTGTACAATCTAACAGGCAGGAACATCTGCGCTCCTCAGTAGAAGGAAATACCGGAGAATGGTACAGAGGCGCGAATGGAGGCCATTTTGTTTGCCCTTACAACCTAGCTCTACTTCAGCAGTGAGTGTTATTGATCATACACAGGGACTCTGTGTATTTAACTCACTTGCAGAACGATCTGAGCACACTACAGGTAACCGGGACTTTTCCCACCCTTAATATAGCCCACTGAGTCAGTAAAGCCATCTTACCCAGCACAGTCACATACATCAGAGTATAAGGCATTGTGAAGGTAGCCACTTGTGCACTAATCCTTTCTACCTAAGGGACGGTTAACTTGTAACATATCCTAAAGAAGCAGAGACACACTATTAGGGAGCATAGATTATTGGGGGCCTCTCTTTTCTGTGCAGCCCCGACTAAGAATTGATATTTACTGTGCCTGTAATAATGGGACATGCATGGGGCTAGGACACCTAATCTAGAACTTATATATCTACATTCAAGAATCCCACAGACACCCTGCATGTGCTTGTGACATAACAGTCTCCCCAGAGGTAATCCAACGTCCATAATGTCAGGAACTTGCGCTGAATAATAAAAAGCCCATTACTGTTTGCAGGACTGATCTAACAGACTTGCACTCATTGTTCTAGCAACTTTACCACTGTACATGCAAATTATTACCTCATAATTATATCTTAACTACCTGATACTGTTCCTTGAATAACCGTTTGCCTAGACTGCCCAGGCAATTAAGGAGGTTTATGTATACTGCATTTGGCTCCTCATTTTGCAAATAAACTACCTTCAACTCAATCTTTCCAAAACTGAGCTGCTTCTTATCCCCCTCTCTTCGAGACATCCAACACCTGACATTTTTCTGATGGTTGGAGACTCTATTCTCAACACCTCACCCCAGGTCCGCTGCCTTGGGGTCACACTAGACTCAGAACTCACATTCAACACACATATATAAGTGCTTACCAAGTCCTGCCGTTCACACCTACGCAACATTTCCAGAATTCGTCCCTTCCTTACTAAAAAAAACTACAAAAATACTTATTCATTTCCTCATTTTGTCACGCATTGATTATTGCAATCTAATCCTAAATGGCCTTCCAAAACACCGCCTCTCCTCCCTCCAATCTATTATGAATGCTTCTGTTAGACTCATCCACCTGAGTCGACGATATACATCAGCTGCTCCATTCTGCCAGTCTCTACACTGGCTCCCCATACACTCTAGAATACAATTTAAAGTATTAGCCCTAACCTACAAAGCACTCAACAGTCTAACTCCCAACTATATTTCCTCTCTGATCATGAAATATTCCCCATTCCGTCCTCTTCGATCAACCTCTGACCTACGGCTCTACACTACCTCTGACCTACGTTTCTACGTCCCACTCCCACCTCCAAGACTTTGCACGTGCTGCTCCTGTCTTCTGGAACTATCTACTCCACTCTATTAGACTGTCTCCAACCTTGTATAGCTTCAGACGATCCTTGAAAACTCACCTATTCAGAGAGGCTTACCATCTCTCCTCCATCCTGCATCCGAACCAAACTAATACATGTACATGAACTGCCTGACACACTGCTGCAAATACAACCGATGTAACAAGATACCCCAACCTTATGTCTCTGCACCCTAAACCTATGAACTGTGATCTCTCTGGAGCAGGGCCCTCTTCCTCCTGTACTAGATTTGTTTCGTTTTGTATTTTATCACAAGTCATTGTATACCCCTATCACTCTACCCAGCGCTACGGAATTTGGTGGCGCTATACAAATAAATGATAATAATAATAAGACACATACATATACTGGCAGACATACTCTTAACCCCTTAAGGACCAGCGACGTACCCTGTATGTCGCTGGCCTTTTTTGGGGACTTGATTGTTTTATAGTGCGGTCTTGCCACCAGCGTTGAGACTGCTCTATTCCACAAAGCCTGCTGAGGGAGGGCATTAATAGCGTGTTCTTGCTAGACTTGTGCTATTATGTCCTGAAAAAACCCTTAACAACCAGTGACATACAGGGTACATTGTGGTCATTAAGGGGTTAAATAAGAAAGCATCTATTTAACCTCCTCGTAGGTTATTATAGATCATATTTTTTTTTCTTTTAAACAAGGCCCTCACCCTAAAATGTGTGGGTAAACTGAAAAGCTAGGAGCAGGAAAACGCCCCAATTCAAGCATACTATAGAAGCCCAAGATAATTGGAATCTTTAGCTATTCTACTACTAGCTGCAAAAAATACAGCCTACGGAAATGTCTCACTCTAACAGGAAAAAAAAAATAATAATAAACATATTGAAGGCCCAAAAAGGACCGTGGCAGACCATTTCCACAGTAAATTTATGTCTGAGAGAGAGTTGTCCGATGAAGATTCCAGAGACACTCCGTCTGGACAGGGAGATGAAGCACATAGTTTACGCAAACGTACCCTTGACAACTCTGAAAATGCTTCCCTTAAAGCACTCATTAACTCCCTCTCTACAAAAATGGACTCTCATCACTCATCCTTAAAACAAGAAATTAAATCCTCAGTAGCTGTCACGCATCTGCTGTATACACCTTTAAGGCATTAGCTGATCCTGACAACACACCTCCTGTATACACCTTTTTAGACATTACCTGAGCACTATTTAAGGCTCCTCCTCTGTTTGTCCTATGCTAGATAATTTGCCTGTGTTAGTGGAAGTACGCTGTTCTCTACTTCCGCTACTAGCCGGTGTGTCTATAGCCTGCTTACTACTCTACTCTGACACTACTTTCTCTTCTCCGCTGCTAAGCTAGCAGCTCCCTGGATTCTCTCACCATTAAGCACTTGAGTGGCCGCTTGAAAATTTAATTCTTTCTCCATCTGGCTCCGGACTACACAGCACGCTTTACGTCCTCCACAGCAGCTACAGCTGACGTCACCCCTAACAGCCTGCACGCTCTTCGTTCCGGATACACACAACGCAGTAGCTGCAGCTATCGAGTGCCGGGTAACAAGTTATCCTCCAAACCAGCAGAAGTACAGTACTGTGAAATTGTAGCTTATATGAACTGCAGCTAAACTGATTAGTGTTAGGGCCAGTCTATTTTGGGACACCTTGTAAGTGGTGACTGGCTTAGCAGAATATGGCCATATTGTGTGACGAAGATCCCAACTTTATTTAAAATTTTAAATGCTTACAGCCAAAAAAAATTGCAGCATAAATATGTTAATAATATTGCGTAACAATGATCCCAATTTTATTTTTACAATTTTAAGAATATTTAGCAAGATAAAATATTTTTTGAAGGATATATAAATATGTTATAAATATGTGGACTTAAAGGGACACTATACCCAAAAAAATTATTTTGTGATTCAGATTGAGCATGAGATTTTAAGCAACTTTATAATTTACTCCTATTATCAAATTTTCTTCATTCTCTTGGTATCTTTATTTGAAATGCAAGAATGTAAGTTTAGATGCCGGCCCATTTTTGGTGAACAACCTGGGTTGTCCTTGCTGATTGGTGGATAAATTCATCCACCAATAAAAAAGTGCTGTCCAGAGTACTGAAACCAAAAAAAGCTTAGATTCCTTCTTTTTCAAATAAAGATAGCAAGAGAATGAAGAAAAAATGATAATAGGAGTAAATTAGAAAGTTGCTTAAAATTGCATGCTCTTTTTGAATTACAAAAGAAAAAATGTGGGTTCAGTGTCCCTTTAAGTGTTTGGATGTGCACCAATACTTGTTGTTTTGTAATTATTTTGGTCACTTTGGCAGCACTCCCACAATATGTGTGCTAATATATAAAAAGTTTTTTGGTGTGCTTAACCAAACCCCCTTGTTGTTGTATTTCTTAAATAGGGAGCTGACCAAATCCCTTTGGTTAAAGCACACCACCCAGCCCAGGTGTGTTCCAGACAATGTGATTGTGGTATATATATATATATAAAGCTAGGGAGTATCATTCTGTGCAGTCATGATTTGAGGCATAGTACTGCAGTGTTGGAATTCTGTATTTGAATATTAGAATCGAATGATTCAGCCCAGCAAAGCCATAGCTATGGACTTTACTGTCGATCTACCCTCTTCTTCGAACCATAATATGATTCTGGTCGTAATCGACCTTTTCTCTAAAATGGTTCACTTCATCCCAGTTTTGGGGTTACCCACTGCCGCAGAGACTGCCCGTCTGTTCCTCAACCATATTGTAAAACTACATGGTCTATCCGAATCTATAAAAACTGATAGGGGGTCCCAATTTACATCTAAATTCTGGTCTCAACTCTGTGGGTTGCTACATATCGAGAGGAGGCTCTCCACTGCTTTCCACCCACAAACAAATGGGCAGATGGAACAGGCTAACCAGACTTTGGAGCAGTATCTTCGGTGTTTCTGCACTGTTCAACAGGATCACCCTCTTACCTACGGCAGAATTTTCTTTTAACAAAACGGTTAACAATTCCAGCAAACTCACTCCCTTCTATGTGAATTATGGATTCCATCCTACTTATCAACTGACTCATCGGGCACATTCTTCATCTCCTCTTGTAGATGAGACTATCAATAGCATAGCCCAAGGTTTCTCTGTTCTTAAAGAAGTGCTACAAGATGCCCAAACCAAACAAAAGGCTTATTATAATCTAAGAAGGACACCAGCCCCTGTCTATAAACCCGGTGGTGAGGTATGGTTTTCTACCAAGTTCCTGAAACTTCAGATACCCAGTAAAAATGCTTGGTGCCCTGTTTGTTGGTCCTTTTCCAATAGTGAAGGTTGTTAACCCAAATGCAGTCACCCTTCTGCTCTCACCATCTTACCGGTGCCATCCCACCTTTCATGTGTCATTTCTCAAACCCTACCACCCAGAGACCTCACACCTCCTGCCCTCAGCTTACTGCACTTCCACTGGATGATTTGGAATACGAAGTTGAATCCATCCTTGACTCTCGCAATGACAAATCTACCCTACAGTATCTAGTGCACTGGTAGGGTTTTGGCGATGATGAGGATTCCTGGGAACCGTCGTTGAATCTGAAGGCCCCCCATCTGGTCCCGATCCCGATCCTGATCGACCTAGACCTTGATCCTCTGAGCTGCTCCTTGGAGGGGGTGTCCTGTCACGCATCTGCTGTATACACCTTTAAGGCATTAGCTGATCCTGACAACACACCTCCTGTATACACCTTTTTAGACACTACCTGAACACTATTTAAGGCTCCTCCTCTGTTTGTCCTATGCTAGGTTGCCTGTGTTAGTGGAAGTACGCTGTTCTCTACTTCCGCTAATAGCCGGTGTGTCTCTAGCCTGCTTACTACTCTACTCTGACACTACTTTTGCTTTTCTGCTGCTAAGCTAGCAGCTCCCTGGATCCTCTCACCATTAAGCACTTGAGTGACCGCTTGAAGACTTAATTATTTCTCCATCTGGCTCCGGACTACACAGCATGCTTTATGTCCTCCACAGCAGCTACAGCTGACGTCACCCCTCACAGCCTGCACGCTCTTCGTTCCGGATACACACAATGGAGTAGCTGCAGCTATCGAGTGCCGGGTAACAAGGTATCCTCCAAACCAGCAGAAGGACGGTACTGTGAAATTGTAGCTTATATGAACTGCAGACAAACTGATATACTGCTAACTTTTACTGACTGTCAATATCAAAGTTAACTGCTGCTTATTTGATCCATGCAATTCAAGCTTAAAGGTGACTGTTAGTATTAATTTTATGGATCTAACCTTTTCCGGATATGTGAAATTGTATAGCTGTGTTGAGAGTGAACATTAACCCCTGTGTGCCTGGAATACTACTTTACTACTTTGGCTACATGTGCATTAACACATTGTGCGCATCTACATAGACTGTTGCATGTTATTCCTGTCTCATCTTACTATATATTTCCAACTGATTTATAAGGTTGCAGGATTAACCCCACATGCCTGGAGACTGACTTCTGCTACCTTAAACTCTCAGTAGAGCTACTTATCTATTAAAGCTCCTGTAGGATTATTCCCTTGCTTCCTTTTATTAAGCAATTCTACCGTAATATGACTGTATCGTCATCCCTCAGTCAATGAGCATAACTGAATTCAGATTTCGATATATTGAATTCAAGGTGAGGTGTGAGACTGAGTGGTATATATAAGAAATTAATTGCAATAGCAGGTCCCTACAACCAATAGGATAACAAGTATACTTGCAGAAAAGTCTCAAACCTTACAGTAGCAGAACTTAAGAGAGACATTTCTACCCTTGGAAAAAGGAAGGACATCCTTGAGCGAAAGCATGAAGATCTGACAACGGACCACTCTAATCTCCTGTCCTACACCCAATCACATACAGAGATGATCTTTGACCTAGAGATGAAGCTTGCGGACCTAGAGGATAGGTTGGTAGGGTTCGGGGCATACCTGAAAATATCTCTTCTGCTGAGCTCCTTACATATCTTACTGAGCTATTTGAAGTACTACTAGACTCTTCGCAGGATCCTGAGTCTAAGATTGAGAGAGCTCCTAGAGCACTTAGAGCCAGAAACTCCAATCAAGCACAACCAAGAGATGTCATCATAAGACTCCATTATTTTATTTACAAAGAAAAAGTCCTGAGGGCAGCTTACCTGAATAAAAGCTTACCAGATCCCTATAAGGAGATACCGTTCTTTCCTGACTTATCGTCTCATACTTTATCAAAACGGAGATCCTTTCATCCAGTAACCCAGTGTCTACATAGGCATACAGATGGAGGTTTCCTGTGAAGATATTTTTCCAGCATAATGGGCACTCCCACAACATAACTAACCTTTAGCAGGGAATGGAGGTTTTGAACAACTTGAACTTACTACAGAGCCCCCCTGCTACCTCCCCTTTACAACTAGAGCCCCTTTCTCTTCCACAGGAGGTTTCTGACCATAATCCCCCAAAACTGAAATCTTCGCTCCTCCGAGCAGCAGCCTCTGAATGGGATCCCAAGCCAAGATGCTTGTCTCCAGATTCTAAGAGACAGAACCTCTCCCAGCAGGAACTCTGAATACAACACTTCATACGAAGAACATTTTATTCCTCTGTGGTTCACCCACAGAACTGAATACCTAAGAGTTGTTCCTGCAGTTGCAGGAACCCTGTATCCTTTTTTGAGAACCTTATTCTTATACCCTATACAGGTTATAAACTGAGCTACAGCCCCTTAAGCTGAGTTGGAAGTGAGTAATATATGTTATTTAAAATTGTATATGTCTAATTAAAAGTGAGATGTATTACCAATGTTCCCCCTATTTAGGGGTATTGTTATCTTTTATTCCCTTCCACAGGTTGACATGGTCACTACTTCTATATGAAAGCTGATTTCAGATTCTCATGGAGAACTTACCCGCTCCCTAATCCTCTAGAGGTACTATAACCCCATGCACATAGCTAATAGTCCCTAGCATGTTTCTAATATAGTAGATTAGCACTCTTAGGTCTGGGGTGTACACACCTGACTCATAAATTAAAGCAACCTGCATTCAAGCCCTTGTAAGCATATTAATTTAGCACAAGCAATGGGTTGCTCCCATTATTGCCTTTGAGCTTTTTGTACTTTGGCTTAAGTGACTAACGAGACCAGGGGATAAGCTAGACTGTGAATACCACTAAATTAACAATTACAATTTCGAGGAATAACTGTGGTTCACTAGTATGGTAAATGATTCAGTGTATATATTCCTTGTAACTCTCTTATATTCTTAAGATAATCTACAGATTAATCTGCCATCTTTACTATAACTAGTTATATCACTAGGTAGTCGTAACACCAAAACAACGAGCTAAGTACTTTCAAGACCCCTATGTAAGGCTAGCATTATGTAAATCGCTATTCATTACAGGTATGGACGCATCCACTTGGCAGTGTAGGTTAACCTTATACCCACTTCCGATCTTTAAGTTATGTATACATCACTGGAGAAAGTTTCCAATTGATATAGTGTAAGTTAGATGACCGTGAAAAATAGTTGCATATAACTTGGTAGGAGTAGCTATTATGTCAATATACCAAATTAGATAATAGGTCAAAATAAGATGTTGACCTTAGGCAAACTTCCATATATATATTAAATGTTCTTGCAATGTTAGTAGTTCAGTTAAATGTTACAATGCTGCAGGTTCTAAAGCAGTTTCTTTATGGTTGTATTAACTTTATTCATTTCGGAATTGGGGACCATCCTGTCACCTACTCATCTATCGTAAGGTTATTTTTTTTATCTTGTTTAATTGTGCTCATTTGTCCTTTATTCTCTTCTTACTTTTTCTCACATCTCCTTTCACTACTACCCTCACTTACCGTCCCTTTTTATTCTTTTACCTATTGGTCATCCGCCCCAAACGACGACCATTACTGTTCCCTATGATCTTATACTATATTATAAATATATAAGAAACATGCACACTTAGCGGTGCTTATCCTCTGAATATCCCCCTAAACCCCCCTTCTTTTTATTTTATTTTCATATTTCATCATATACTTATTCGACATACAATAAGTTTTTAGACCCATTAAGAGTCCAAGGCTCTAGGATATCTAGATTATTTATCTAGTGCACTTATCTCTTCCGCATCAGAAGCCTCCTCCCTCCCCCCCCCCTTTTTTTCTCCTCCTCCTATGAGGAGTAGTTACTCACAATGTACAGGGCCTTAACTCCCCTACTAAAAGGAGTCTCCTTGCCTCCAGCCTTAGACGCTCCAAAGCTAACGTTGTCTTTTTGCAGGAGACCCACTGGGCTGGGACCCCAGGCATCCTTTATTCCTTTAAGCGCTTCTCCACTAAATTGAAAGCCTCACATTCTTCCAAATCCAAGGGTGTTGCCATTCTAATTAAAGATGACCTAAAGGTAGAGATTTTGCATGTTGAGTTTGATCCAGAGTCCAGATATGTTATTGCTATTTGCAAACGAAATGAACGCAAATATACACTAGCAAACCTGTATGTCCCAAACACCCGGCAAATACCCTTTTTAAAAAGAGCGCTCAAGCTTATAGCTAAGATCAAACAAGGAACCCTGATTATAGGGGGCAACTTTAATCTGATATGGGACCCCCTTGCAGATAGAAAAGGGATTAAAAAGCCCAGTTCTGATCGCTCAGTCAACTCCCTAGAGTGTGCTTTTAGATCTCTGATGTCTCAGTACGGGTTAAATAATGTATGGAGAGCAATGAATACATCAGATAGTGACTTCACATTTTATTCGCACTCGCACAAAATATTCTCAAGGATTGATTATCTGTTTGAGGAATCTTGGACATTGAACAAAATTTATAGCTCTAAGATAGAGTTAATACCTTGGTCTGATCACGACCCTGTAATCATTTCTTTCTCACCCCTCAATTGACTTCAAATAGAAAATGGAGATATGCCGATTTGATCCTGACAAACCCTAACACCTTGCAAGAAGTCAAAAACGAGTTGCTTGAGTTTATACAGTTTAATGATAAGGAACAAACTGATGTGCAGTATATATGGGCTTCCCTGAAAGCATATATCAGAGGCTCCTTAATTAAGAAATCAGCCTGCGTTAAGAGTGAACAGGGCAAGTCACTGGCCGAACTAACCTGCTTATACCTGCTTATACGACAGCAGTCCAGCCTTCTAAAGTCAAATCCGACTCTACAGGGTGCGAGACAGTTAGAGACCATCAAGACTGAACTCAATAGGCTCAAGCTAGTTAAAGTCCAAATAACCCTTAGTAAGTTTAAGCAAACTTTCTACTACCATAGTAATAAGGCTAATACCCTATTGGCATCTAAGCTCCGGCAGGCCCAACGTACCATACCCTCGATTCTATATGAGGATAAAGTAGCAGTCTCACCAGGGGATATGGTGAGTCATTTAGGACTTTCTATGCTAAACTCTACAGTTTGGGCGAAGAGGATCCTGCTAATGTCTCCTCCATTGAGGAGATACAGGGGCTTTTGAAATCCCTGGGTCTACCGGTAAAAGATGAGGGAGCAGTAGAGCAACTGTGTACTCCAATCTCTATGGAGGAACTGAAGGCCGCTATTTCACAACTAGTTAGAGATAAAGCTTCAGGTCCTGATGGGTACACAGGACAATTCTACAAAACTTTTAGCAAGATCTTATGCCCCACATTGCTAAGAATTTTTAACACTTTTATGAATCCTGTCTCAGAGAATTTCTCGATGCAGATATAACTACTATACTGAAACCCGGTAAAGACTCTCAGCTATGCCAGAGTTATAGGCCCATTTTGCTGATTAATTCAGATATTATACTATACTCCAAAATCTTAGCCAATCGGCTTTCCGTAGTCTTAAGTAAGATCATTCATCCTGATCAAGTCGGGTTTATACCAGGTAGAGAAGGACCTGAGAATACGCGCAGACTCTTCTCTATTCTTTATGAGGCAAAGAGGAAGGGAGTTCCCCTCCTGGCCCTGTCTCTAGATGTGGAGAAGGCATTTGACAGTAGACATGTGCGATTCGATCCAAATCGAAATTCGGATGAATTTGTCGAATTCGGAGATTCGGATCGATTTGAATTTCCGAATTGTGGTAGTGCCGAATCTACCGAATAAATCCAAATCGATTCGAATTTATTCGGTAGATTCGGATGGCCGTGTATTACACTAGTATTGTACAGTATACTAGTGTAATACACAGCACATTCCACTTAACACTGACCGAAATTCCGAAATTCTGAATCGATTCGAACCGAATCGAACCAAATCGAATTTCCCACAAATCCAAAAGAATCCGAATGAATCCGAAACGAATTCATTCGATTTCTTCCGAATTCGAATCGATCCGAACCAAAATTCAAATCGGTCCGAATTGATCCGAACTGAGCCAAACCGAATTTTTCGAAGCTGCACATATCTATTTGACAGGGTCAGGTGGGACTATCTCTAGAAAGTATTGGAGAGATGTTTGACTTTTCCCCCCCAATTTAATAAAGCGACTAAAGCCTTGTATTTGGGTTCCTCAGCCACAGTCGGTGGGGTTGGATTTATTAAGAAAAAAATGGAGAGCGCCACTGATACCATGTGAACACTGTGTGTGAATGTGTATAATTAGTGTGAATAAAATTTGTATGAGCAGCAGTTATAAAAAAACACAAAACAAATAAATAACAAATGGTAACAGCGCTAACAAATAATTGTGCAAAACAACCTAGTGATTTCAATACTAATGTTTATTTAAATATATAAAACACAGCTTGATTAGCAGTACAAACACTTAAGAATGTGTTGCAAACACTTGAGAATACAACCTCTATACAGAGTGATTAATCACAGCTTGATTAGCAGTACAAACACTTGAGAATGTGTTGCAAGTGAATTGTATCCTAATACATCAATGCCTACTTGCAAATGTATGATACAATACAGTACAAAGGAACTAGACATGATGTTATAATGTATCACAATAAAAACAAATACATAAAAAATAAAAATATATGTCAATAAAAATGAGCAAATGTTAACAGCAAGTCACAACCTACTGTTGGCTTCCTTCGACATCTTAAATGGCACCAGGCAGGGCTGGCCCCTATCCCCGCTACTCTTTGCAATGTCTATTGAGCCTTTAGCTCTGTTAATTAAACTCAATCCCAACATTTTAGGTATAGATTTTGGTGGTTTGCATCACAAGATCGCTTTGTTCGAGGATGATGTGACACTATTACTCACATCCCCCACTAGCTCGATGCCGGCGTTTTTTAAATGTTTAGAACAGTTTGCACGCTGTAGCTTCTACAAACTAAACTACACCAAAACGGATGTACTACATATGAATATCACATCGTATGATCTAGAATTGTTACAAAGAAAATATCCTTTTCAGTGGTCTCCCACTTCTATTAAACATTTAGGCATTCATCTAAGTCCAGACTTTAATATAATGATATCGATAATTTTTTCTGACTGCATACCAGAGTTTAAAAAACTCTTAGAAAGCTGGGAAAAATGTCGCTGCTCCCAAAACTCACGTATCTTTTCAGATGCATAACATTGTCGGTCCCAAGACCGATACTAAATAAACTCCAAAGTCTCATATTAAGGTATATCTGGAAGGGCGGGACACCGAAGATCGCCACTTCGGTGATCCAACAGCATATACATAGATTTGTTTAGCAAAGAATAGGAACCTTTATATTTATTACAGATTTTTAGTCTCTCCTTAAGTGCCTTGTCACAATAAGTATCAATTAATTTATATACTGAATATAATAGTTCACTTTAAGGAGCAGTGCGTAAGCATAATAATACAGTATTTACTAGAAGGACGTTACTCACTAGTTGGTGAGTGTGTCAGAAAAGTATGCTTTTATGCACTGATAGTTTAATAATGAGTTCATAAATATATTACAGAAAAAATAAAAATAACTTTTATTTAAATATTATAAAAAAAGACAGCAAATAATTAGTGTAATTCTGCTGCCCACAGTTATTAAAAACACTTCTCCTTTTTGTTGACTTATATTACTTCATGTAAGTTTTTGAGATTTCGGGGTCCTGAAAGTCAAATAATAATCCAGTACTGTTTGATAATTATATTGTACTTTATAAGTACTTTTAGCCTTATTTGTTGGCTTGTATTTGAAGTACAACTGAGAGATTGCCTGCTAAAGTATGCAGGGATGATGCTCCGTAACTTTTTTGTTTATACTGGATTTTGAATCACTATGAAGCTTTGTTATGGCATTAGCTTTTAGTATCCGATTTAAGGATTTGCTTGGCTATGCGTTAACTGTATATCTTTTGCCCTACAATGTTAGAATTATATCTAATGGGCTTAGAGTACATTTAATATATATGGGAAAGGTGGCAGATGCTCTCTTATGCTCAGTAGAAAGTTACAAGAGTAAGATGCAGCCTCAGGTTATTTTGAGATTATAGATGCCCTTGTGATGTATTATTATTTTATTAATAATTACCAGGGATTTATACTCTTAATTTACAGATGTATGAAGCTTGCTTATTTATGTATGCTTTGTATGTACTAGTTGGACTTTCTTTATTTTAGAGTGCAACTTTGATATTAGTAATTCCGGATTTCTAATGTAGTATCCCTTTAAATTGCTGTGTTGAAATTAGCAACCATATGCTAGAGCAATAATTTTGTATTTGTAATATAGTATATAGTGATGTGATTAAATAAGTTTAATGTTACCGCAGAGATAATACACCAGCATTTTAAGAAAACAAAAGTATAGTGTTAGATATTGTGAGCTGATCAACGGTTACAGCTAAAAATAAGTTATCAGTTTGCTTGTATATCTTATATTATTAGTAGTTTTGTTCTCCAATATTTAGTATCACTGTTTGCTACTTGTTCTTAAAGCAGTCTAATAACTACTATTTCTAAACCAAAAAGTGATAGAGTGTAGAGGTGTCCGGTGAAATGGTACTCACAAGTGAAGTGGCACTTTTAATCACAAAAGTGCAGACAGGCAGGCTGACATTTAACAGCAGTCAGTACGCTGGCAAATGCAGTGGTAAGGTGTAGTGCCGAATCTCGCTTGTCCGGGGACCATCAGAGGAGACCCTGGTGACGATTGGAGCCGTGCTCCACAGCGTGTCTAAATCCTCGTAGACCAGGTGCCGATAGTGGACCCAGAAGTGACGTCACGGTAACTTCCTGTGTTTTGTCTGCGGGTGCTTGCTGCTAGTGGGCCTAACCAGAGTTTTACCGCAAAACCATTTGCCACTTCTGGGTCCACAATCGGCACCTGGTCTACGAGGATTTAGACACGCTGTGGAGCATGGCTCCAATCATCACCAGGGTCTCCTCTGATGGTCCCCGGACAAGCGAGATTCAGCACTACACCTTACCACTGCATTTGCCAGCGTACTGACTGCTGTTAAATGTCAGCCTGCCTGTCTGCACTTTTGTGATTAAAAGTGCCACTTCACTTGTGAGTACCATTTCAACGGACACCTCTACACTCTATCACTTTTTGGTTTAGAGATATTTGCACTATGAGGCGCTCTCTTTCCTTTTTTGTCTTATAGATATCTGTGTCACTGCCAGTTTCAAGAGAAGCAGCCCCAAACACAGAACTGTTTGCAGATTCACTGAACACAACGAATCACAAAAGATATTTATGAACACTGTTGTTTTTTCCTTTTCAGATTTATTTTTCAATCTGTTTGTTGTCTCTATCTGAAGGGAAATTTATGTTCTTTGTATTAATTTTTTGCATCAATTTGATTAATAACATATCTGTTGTTTTTTATGCCTAGAAATATTATATTATATAATTTTTGGTCTCCATTTACGTAGATATTGATCACTTATGTTTTTTTCACTGATCTAACAGAAGTTTTTTACACAGGTTCACTTTAGATCTTATATTTCATTACGTCAAATTCTGACTTTGTTATATTTTTAGAGGCGCCTCCTATGTTTATACTCCTAGTATAAATTTCGTAATAACTACTATGGCTTATTTAAATTACCGTAAGCTATTATTGCTTAAGCTAGATAGTGATTATACAACAAACTATAGCTGTGTATTGCTACTATTTAGTAGAATTAACAGTGGTGCTGCTAAGTATTGTATACCAGTAATATCTGTGGTGAAATAATCTTTAGGTGCTTAAGGTACATATATTATTAAAAGCTACATAATTTGATATTTATAAGGCTTATTTATACTCTATGCTCTGAATACTTAGCTCTATGCCGTATTGTATGGACTACTGCAATCCTATTGAGCTACCTTCCCAGTAACTGTGGCTAGTGCTTCTATGTTGTATAGAGAAATTGCTATTAACGATAGACAGCTCTTTGTCTTTATACTTTAGACTGCAATATTGCTAAGCTATAGTGAAGATTCAGGATACCATATTATTTATAAACTACAACGATACATGATCTATTTTTTAACAACAGGAGATCTTCATTTAAACAAAAAAAAACTGACGCAGTGTTTCACTAACTCTTCCTCAGAGGGGGTGCGCGGCAAAAAGACGCTCTTATATTGGCATATGTGTGCACACCTCACAGATGGGATTGGTTCAAGGGTTCTATATGATTGGATAATGGAGTGTCAATCAACGGACGTGTTATGTTTAGTTACGCTTGTCATCACCTAGACGTTGCAACTGTGTTAATATTGAGCTGTACGTGTTTTGATATACTGGTTACTGATGGTATACATAACTGTTGTGTAAAATTAACATTATTGGATCATGACTGATTATATTTTAGAAAGAGTATTGGAATGTTGCTGCTTTATGTTTAAAACAGTTTTATTGCTCTGATTATCAGCATTTGGTATAAGGTATGAATGGTGATATTATGCCTTTTTTATTGTTGATTATGAACTTTGCTACCATGAAATGAACTATATGCTTTTAATATCTATTCTAACAATTGATGAGTTAATGTGTTAGTTTGTGAGATATAGTGTGTGTTACAACAAGTTGAAAATAAAACATTGTGCTAATACAAATCTATGTTCCCACAAAGTAAAAACCAAAAAAACAAAAACAAAAATATGTTTGTATCATTTAAATAATATTCCTTAAGAGAAAAATAAAGTTAATATAAGGGTGCTTACTTGTGATAATGTGTTGCTTATGTTTGTTGAAACAATGTGATAAGAAATATATTCTTTATAAATATTAATGGTGTAAAATATACTAAGTCTTGTTAACTTACAGGACTGTCAGTAATGTGCCTTTGGATGGTGAGGGATAGGGGAAAGTGCTAGTAGGGGTAGATAGGTTTGTTTAAACCATCTTACATTGCATTCTTCACCAATTTTTACCATACTAGGTTCTTTACGGGATGTTATTCCTGTAGTTATTGGGTGTAAAGATATTTGATTTACAGATATACATTATAGTTATTATAATCATTTAATCCCTATGGTTTTACACTATTCAGTAGGTGTATCCATTTACACTCCATTCTTAACAGTGTTTGTTCAACATCTCCTCCTCTTATGCCTGTTGTAAGACTGTAAATTTTAGCAAATATTAATTGCTATTATGTTTGTGGTAAAAATGTTTTGCCACACTGGTTATGACTTTATTTTTCTCCAAGTCCTTCTTGGCATTTCTGATGTTTCTACTATGTTCCATGATTCTTGTTCTTACTTGACGTGTTGCCATTCTGACATAGAATAATTTACACGGGCATTGTAATGCAAAGACAACTCCTAATGTAGTGCATGAGTAGTGGGCTGATAGTAGATGTTTTCTTTCATATTTGTCACAAATGTCCTTAATTTTCCATACTTTTGGACATATACTGCATGTTCCACATTGGAACATACCTTTAGATTGACTCTCTTTTTTTTTTGGTTTATGGATATAATGACTTTTAACCAAGGTATCTTTCAGATATCTTGGTCTTTTATATACTATGGATACCCTATAACCAATCTGGCTTGCTAGTAGGTGATCATTTAATAAAATGTGCAAATTCTCATTTAATATGTTCGTAATTTGTTTTATTTGTGGGTTGTATGATGTAATCAATCTTGGTTTATTGTCCACTTTTTTTAACGTGGTTGCAATAAGGTTTGGAGGTCCATTTTGATGACCTGTGTGTGGAGTCTGCTGGATAGTTTTTTAGCTTCCTGTTTGTATACAGTGAGGTTAGAGCAGTTTCTTCTCAGCTGTGTGAATGCTCGCTTTGGGATGGCAGTCAGGGTACTTGGGGCATGAGCACTTGTGTGATGTAACAGGGTGTGTGTGGCTGTTTCCTTCCTGTATACGGTTGTACTCACTGTTCCTTGTTGGTCTATTTGTATTTTTAGATCAAGGAAGTTAACTTTGTGATGACTATATTCATAGGTAAGTTTTAGATTAAGGTTATTATTGTTTAAAGTAGTCATAAATTCTTTCAGTGTGTCCTCTGGACCTTGCCGTATGAACAGGATGTCATCTACAGTATATAGCGAATCCAGAGTGGAATATTCTGCATATATTTGTCATTGACATTTGTAAATACTGTATTATTCTCCCACCACCCCAGGAACAAGTTTGTGTATGTAGGTGCGCATGCTGTACCCATTGCGGTACCCTGGATCTGTAAATTGAAGTGGTCCTTGAATGTAAAATAATTATGATGTAATACAAAATGTAATAATTATTGAATGAATTGATTATGGTCATGGTTGTCAGTTACTAAATAAACTCCAAAGTCTCATATTAAGGTATATCTGGAAGGGCGGGAGACCTGGGATTGCCACTTCGGTGATCCAACAGAATATACATAGAGGTGGACTGGCGTTTCGAGTATTTTTATCTATCATGGCACCTACTCGGTTAGCCCAGATTATGGGCTGGAGCATGAAAGACTAAAGATTTCGATGGCAAGAAGTCGAACAGTAGTTCCTCCCCAAAGGTCTACTTCTCTCCGACTTACCCTGGATACCAATCCATGTGCGTAAAACTCTAAAAATAGAGCACCACGCTTATTACGGACGCATTGAGGCATTGGGATAGCAAAAAGCACATGACAACAATTTCTCCTCACCTTTCTATAGAATCTGTAGTGTTCTAGTCTCAATGTATGAAACACATGTAAATACTTGGTCAGATGCTGCTAATCTACCTATATCATCCCTATACAAAGAGGGCTCTATTTTAACCTTTGAGGAAGCAAGTCTAAAACTGTCTTTACCTCCCTCACTTCACTTTTAATTTATTCGGCTATCCAGCATCCTCAAATCCTGGGGATTGGCAGGACAATCTGTTCGGACACCCACTAAATGGGAACAAAGGTGGGATGCAGGTAAACAATTCAAAGGCTCTCTTTCGTTTCACTACAATTTAATGATTTCCCCTCCTCAACCGACCAAACATAGTTAATATAGAGCATAAGATAGGGAACTTAATGTAGACTCTGAGATATCATTATGGCATTTGGAGCTGACTAGAGCTAAAAAACTACTACACAGTACAATCCTGTCGGAATTATATTATAAACTGACAACACGTTGGCATCTGGTGCCAAATTTTACCAAACTACCTCTCTCTTGTGTTGGAGGGAATGTGGTAACCTAGGGACACATATACATATCTGGTGGGAGTGTCCCAAGATCAAAGGTCTCTGGAGGAGTGCTTTTGGAGTTTTGAGTGCATTAAATATTCCAGTACGCGTTTGTCCAGCTCTGGGTCTCCTGCATCATGGCTTCCCAGAAATGACTGAAGCGGAGAGAACTCTTGCTTCCTATATACTTATGCCCACAAAATAAGCCATTGCCAGAGACTGGAAACAGCCCCCCCCCCCCCCCCAAACCTGAAAAAAGTAAAAAAAAAATTAATCCTCCTTAAAATCTAGGGTCCGCTTGTACTTCTGTCATGAGGTAGGGACTGCTTTAAATCCCCCCCCCTTCTTGGAGGTCTGAAGTTGCATACTACTGCTTATAAATTTTCATTCATGTAACCCTCTTCTGAGAATATCTAGTAAGAGCCGAACTTATGTTATAGTTTACATGTTGTGGGTCCCACTTGTAGCCACTGAGTCTTCTTTAAAGTTCATCTGATCTGGTAGGATCTCACTAATGGCTACTTATATTTAACTCTAAAATTTTAAAATGAGTATTCCATCGAGCCGAATGTTAATGTGCCTTATGCAATGATATTTTTCTCCGTCAGTTGTATTACTGAAGTGTGAAGTATCATCACTGTTGTTTGTTGTATTTGCATATGGTCACTTTTTAATTTGTGTCACAAGATTCTTTGTATCTGGCATATCCTTAACAATCCTCAATAAAAGATTTAGACAAAAAAAAAAAGCCAAATCTGACACATTCCACGCAAAACTCCAAAAATGTACTAGACAAAATTATTGATACCTTCTCAAAATTGTAAGAAATAATTGCATTCCAAGTTAGTGATGCTCCTGTAATTTGTAATTAAACTCACCATGTAGAAATCGCACTGGTAAATCGACTCAACCTTTCTGTTGTGTATCTCTGCGTGCCACACTGAGCATGGAGAAGAGAAAGAACAGCAAAGAATTGTCTGAGGATATGAGAACAAAAATTGTGAAAAAGCATGGACGATCTCAAGGTTACAAGTCCATCTCCAGAGATCTTAATGTTCCTGTGTCCACTGTAGCTAATCTCCCTAATTGAAAGAGAAAACTGATCAAAGATTGCAACAAAGGATTGTTCAAATGGTGGATAAAGAACCTTGATTAACTTCCAGACAAATTCAAGCTGACCTTCAGGCACAGGGTACAAATGTGTCAGCTCACACTATACATCGCCACCTGAAAACCTGTAATCTAGGTGATTGTTTTTTGCTATGGTAGGAGACCCAGGAGGACCCCAATGATGACACAGAAATATAAAAAAGCCAGATTGGAGTTTGCCAAAACTTAACTGAGGAAGCCAAAATCCTTTAGGAAGAATGTGCTCAGCCAATAGGAATGAGAGCTGCTTAAATCCTATTGGCTGATTTGAACAGCCAATAGGATTTTAGCAGCCCTAATTCCTATTGGCTGATTTAAAATTTTCAGCCAATAGGAAGGCAATGGTATCCCAGTATAAAACGGGGACCTTGCATTTGAATCCTCAGTGTGCGGCGGATGATCACATGAAGAGGACCTCCACGTCGGATCGATGGACCTCCGCCTTCGACCTTCGCCTGGACCTCCGTCTCCACAGGGATGAAGAAGATGCCGGTCCCACAATGGATGAAGATGGAGCCACCTGGATGAAGATGGAACCACTGGGATGAAGATCGTTCAAGCCAGACTTTAGCAACTGTGAGTACCTAAAGAGGGGTTAGTGTTAGGTTTTTTTAAGGTGTTTTTGGGGTGTTTTTTTTTTTTTTAAGATTAGGATTTGGGCTATTTGGCTTTTACTGTTGGGGGGTCTTTGCATTTTTTTACAGGGAAAAGAGGTGATTTTTTTAGGGCAATGGCCTACAAAGGCCCTTTTAAGGGCTATTGGTAGTTTATTGTAGGCTAAGGTTTTTTTTATTGGGGGGCCTTTTTTATTTGATAGGGCTATTAGATTAGGTGTAATTGTTTCTATTTTGGATCATTTCGTTTGTTATTTTTTGTAATTTAGTATTTTTTTATTTTTTGTAATTTTGTATTTTTTAATTATTTTTAACTGTAGATTTATTTTTTTTAGTAGGGTTAGGTTTTTTTAATGTTCAATTTAATGAATGTAATTTGTAGTTATTTTAATTTTAGTATAATAGTAATGTTAGCTTAATTTATAGTTTAAACTTATTTTTTTTTAAATTTCCCAGGTAAGTTTTTATTTATTTTAAGATAGGGATCTTGTAATTTTGATTTAAAGTTAGGGAGTTGTTAGGCTTAGGGGTTAATAGTTTAATTTATTTTTTGGCAATGTGAGGGGGGGCGGGGGCTGGTGGTTTAGGGGTTAATAGGTTTATTTAGTGGTAGTGATGTGGGAGGCCAGAGGTTTAGGGGTTAATAACTTTATTTAGTTGCGGCGATGTTGGGGAAGGGCGGAATAGCGGTTAATATATTATAATTTGGGCAATGTTGGGCTGCGGGGGAATAGGGGTTAATAACTTTAGTATACTGGCAACGAAGTCGGGGAGCGGCGGAATAGGGGTTAATAAATTGTATTAGTGGCAGCAATATCGGGAGTGGCAGATTAGGGGTTAATAACTTTAATATAGTGCGAATGCAATATAGTGCGAACACAAAACCTGTAATCTAGGTGATTGTTTTTTGTTATATTGGATTGTGATTTGAGCAAGTTTATATATTGTCTTTTATTCATTTATATAATAATATGACTACCTAGTCTAATGTATACAGCTTCTAATACGATCTGCTTGTATGGAGTCACTTAATCCTCAGGATATATCATACTGATAGATAGCTAACATCGCTAATACTGAAATGTTGTAATTGAGGCAGATCGTATTAGAAGCTGTATAAATTAGATTAGATAGTCATATTATTATATGTATATTAGGTATGTATTTTTTTTTTCCAATCATTTTTTATTGAGGTTTTATTAAACAATGTTACAAAGGTAAAATGTACATAGGTATTTCTTTCCATTTTACATAGTAGGCAGACATGCTGATTGAATAACATCTTACATAGGAACTCTCGCTTTACCTCCAAGAAGGATCCGCAACACTTTTTATACCTCAAAAGGAGATAAGGGAAAAAACTATTACTAAGTGGCGCTGAAGTATATAGCACCATATATACTATGTTGCAATGGGATATTATTGTGCTGAACAAAATAGTGTTGCACAAGACGTCTATAAGAGGTATCTTGCATCATAACATCATCAGTAGCAATAAAAGTAACAAAGAAAGAGAGAGAGATAGAAAGAGGGAGGAAAAAGGGGAAGGGTAAGAAGAGGGAAAGAGGGAGTTGAGGGGTGGCAGGCGGATATGTGTGGTTAAGATTTAATAGCCACATCTTGCGGAAGCTCGTCCCATGGGGAACAAGTGTCTATATGGAGGTCTATTATTCCTCTATTGAGGTATACGGCCTCCTCCATCGTCCGGATGTTGGAGATGATCTCTATGACCTTATCTATAGAAGGGGCTCTCTGTTGCTTCCAGTATCATGTGATAGCTAATTTGGTGGGCATCAAAAGATAAATTAAGAGGTGTTTTGGGGGTTTAGGGAGTTGAGGGATATCTAAGTGAAGTAATTAAGTTGCAGGGCCCTTGTTGGAAGGCAGGCAGAGGTGTCGAAATATGGTGAAAACTTTAGACCACAGCTTACGTATTTCCGGCACCTCCACCAGATGTGAATGTCATCTCCTTTTTGACCACATCCCCTCCAACACCTATCTGGGACGGTGGGTGAAATTTTATGGAGTCTGCTTGGGACCCAATGCCATCTTGTAAGCAATTTATAGTATATCTCAAAAAGAGTAACACAGTGAATCGCTTTCTTGGTGTCAGTAATGGCTCTCGTCCATATCTCTGCATCCAGTACTCTATCTAGGTCTCTCTCCCATGCTAAAATATTGTGTGTTTTTTGTAATAAAGGGCAATGTAGAAGGCATTGGTAATGTGTCGTAAGCGGTTTATGTCCCTGTAACCCCAGGGTCCAGCGTGACTCCCAAGGCGTGTTAATGCGTGGTGAAGTTTTAAAGAAATTCCAGCTGTGTAGCAGTGATCTAAAGTGTAGCACTTCAAAGTGCATTTTCCGTGGGATTGCGTACTGCGCAAGTAATTCCGGGTAGGAGGCCCAAGTATTCCCGACATAGAATTTGTGTATTGTATTGACATTTAGGGAGGCCCAACCCATGGCATTGGAGTCAGGAAGGCCTTTAAGGAGACCCTGTATGCTGTGAATCGGGGAGGGGTGTGAGGCAACATCGCGGAGTGGCGCAGTTTGTGCCACATAGGTAGGCAGTGTTTAATGATTGCATTAGAAGGGGGGGAATGGTCTTGCAATGTTAGGGTATCCATATTAGGTCCGAAAGGAGTGTACCATGGGGGAGTGAGGCTTGTTCTATGTCATACCATCTGGGTGGTTCCCTAGAAGGGCCCCACCCCGAGATGTGGGTGAGCATGGCTGCCTCATAGTATAATTTGAGATTGGGGAGACCCAGTCCTCCTTTGTCAATTGGGGCGTGTAGTATTCCACTTGCTATACGGGGGCGAGAGTCCGCCCATACATATTTATTTAAAATAAATTGATAGGTATCGAGATACGTGTTTGGGATTTTAAGTGGGAGGCACCTATAGAAGTACGTGAGTTTCGGCAGGAGCATCATTTTAAATGCAGAAATTCTACCCATCCAAGATATCTACTTGTATCTGGGGAGTATAATCGTCTGTTTGAGGTTCTGTAAGAAGTGGTCATGGTTGGTCTCAACTACCTTCTTGAAGTCATGAGAGAGGAAAACACCTAAGTGGTTGATCCTGTTATGATTCCATTTAAATTTATACTTAGCCTGCAAGGTATGTAGTTGTGTCGTCGGACGATGCAATGGGTAAGCTTCCATCTTAGTCACGTTCAGCTTATAAAAAAAGAGTCATCCAAAGAGGTCAAAGAGTTCTAGGAGGTTGGGGAGTAAGCGTTCTGGGTCAGTCAGGAAAACAGTCAGGTCATCTGCAAACAGGCTTAGTTTCTGTAAGGTCCCCTGTATGTATACACCCCTAATTCCTTTATGTGCCTGGATGGCGGCTGCCAACGGTTCTATAGCTAGTACAAAGAGGTGAGGGGAGATCGGGCACCCCTGTTGGGTGCCGTTTTTGAGGGCAAAAGACTGGGAACAATATCCCAAGCCTCTCACTCTGGCTGTCGGATATAGTGCTCCAACCGCGCGCCTAAACCCGTCTGGCAAGCCTAACGCATCGAGCACTGCAGTCAGGTACTCCCAGCGCACCTTGTCAAACGCCTTTTCGGCATCAAAAAACAGGGTGAGCAGGGGTCAACTTCCGAGAATATGTTTAATAGCCATCGTGTACTATCTGTGCCCTGCCGGCTAGTGACAAAACCCACCTGGTCTCTATGGATCACACTGGGGAGTAGGGAGCTAAGCCTATTGGCTAGAATCTTGACGTAGACCTTAACGTCCAAGTTGATGAGTGAGATAGGTCAGTAGCTTTGGCATAAGGAGGGATCCTTACACTCCTTTGGGATAGTCAGTATGGAGGCTTCTAAAAACTCCTCAGGCAGGGACCCTGTCTTAGTGGCCTCTGCGAATAGTCTCCCTAGGTAGGGAATAAGAATACCTGCGTACGTTTTAAAGAAAAGGGGTGTGAACCCATCAGGGCCAGGGGCCTTATGTATCTTAAGTGATCTGATGGCCCGTTTGATTTCAGAGGGGGTAAAGGGGTCAGAAACGTGCTCAGTCTGCGCGTCGTCTAGTCGTGGAAGGTTAAGGGAGGATAGGAAAGCAGTGATCCCTTGGGGGTCTTCCTTAGAAGTATTCGGGCAAGTATCTAGGTTATATAGCTTATTATAATAGGACAAAGGCGTCTCCAATGTCTCTAGGGGCATAGAGGGTATTACCGGAACATTGGATCTTCTGAATCCACGTAGTCCTTGTCCTGGCTCTAAGTTTACTGGCCAACAGCCTATCAGCCCTGTTACCGTGATAATAGAACAACTTCCGGAATCTCAGGATAGATTCTTGGACCTGTATAGTCTCTTTGGCCGTAATTGCCGCATGTAGTTGCCCTATACGGGAAGCCAATGAGGGGTCAGGATGGAGTTTATTTTCCCGTTCAAGGGTCCTCAAGGTCCCAAACAGTTGTGCTAGAGTGGCCCCTCTATCTCGTCTTAGTTGAGCCTCTCTTTTTAAAAAGGTCCCCCTCACGAATGCCTTCATAGTCGCCCATAAAGTAGCGTCTGAGGTCTGTCCATTGCCATTTAACTTGAAAAAGTCTTGCAAGTCAGTTGCTGTCTGTTGGGTCCAGGGGTTTTTGATTAGGTGGTCTGCTAGCCTCCACGACCTCCTAGGGCCAACCATGTGTGGTGAGTTGAGTGTGATAGTAACCATGTCGTGATCCAACCAAGGACAGACTAGGATTTTTGCCCCCCTTGTTCTGTCAAGGGTCCAGGAGTCAGCAAAGATATAGTCTAACTGGGAGTAGGTGTGGTGGGCCTTAAAATAGAAGGTATAATCTTTTTCAGACGTGTGCAGGCAGTGCCATAGATCAAAGAGATTATACTCCATCAATAGATTATGGACTCTCTTGGATGGGAGTGAGACCTTCGAATCCAAGTCCTGCTTATTAGAAGATCATCTATCTAGAATGGTATCCCAAACAGAGTTAAAGTCACCTCCCACAAGCAAGGATCCTCTTTTGACCCAATCAACTTTCGCTAGTAAATTTTTAAGGAATGGTGTCTGGTGGGTATTTGGAGCATACAAATTAACTAGTGTATATAATTTGTAATCTAAATAGCTTTGTCTTTATCAATAAAAATAGGTGAGTATTTAACGTAATTTCTTATAAGGATATCAACGCCTCTCTTCTTTTTAGAGTAGGAGGCTGTTTCGCAAGTGGAGTATAAGGCTGACTTAATCTGATGTGTAGGTGATTCTGTCCAATGTGTCTCCTTTATGTAGGCTATCTTTGACCAATGTCTTTTCAGGTATCTTACCAGCAAGCTTTGTTTCATGGGCGTGTTGAGTACTTTTACATTAAGGGTAGATACTGTCTATTCCGCCATAAACTAACCTGGTGGAGAACACATTATGCATCGAAATATCCAACCTGCGGGGGTGGGAGGGAAGGAAATATGGCATAGTTCACAATCATTGTCAGAGTTTGAGCATTAATTAGCGCATAAAAGCGCTGCTCATGGTCACCCTGGGAATTCCACTTCTGGAATCCCAGGGTAGCACAAAAGTAAGTAAACATACTAGTACTTACCAGATAGGGGGGGAGCGAAGGAAGGGCCTACAAACAAGATTTACGCTATGGGTCTATCACACTCTCAGGGATCTAGGGACTCTCTATGAACACTACAATATTAACTGGAAAACTAGGAGGTCTCTTTACAAGGAGTCTAGAGCTTCACCTCAGAACACGGGGTGTATCTCCGCGGGCCGAGGCTCAGACATTGGAGGCAGGCTGGCGGGCCTCTGTTCAAACTTTAACTAATGGGGAACATCAATGGGTGCCCAAGGCTGCCCGACTCGGGCCACCACCAGCCAGACCCTAACGGCCGAGGTTGAAAACCTATGAAAATAAAAATATTAGTGCGGATATACCAACAATAATTAAATGAGATACAGTTTAGAAAGTTTTCAATATATAAACCTTAGTAGGAGTATAGAACTTGGTGAACTAGGGGACCCTTTACCAGAAGTCCAGAGTCTATCCTCATAACATGAGGTGCAGACCTGTGGGGATAGGGAGGTTAGCGGACTCCCAGTGCTAGACAGTAAATAGTTCATGAATTAGATAACAGTCAATGTAGGAACCTGTAAGATAAAGTATACATTAACAAACATCCTAGTTTCAACAGGGTAACTTGGACACCTAGAGAAACAAATTTGCAAAGGATATTAACTTGGGTATTTTCTTATCCAGTTCTCCTCAGGGGGGATCTTTGTGAGAGGGGGCCTGCCGTCTAAGAGGTTGGTTTGTTCTCTTCGGTAAGGGTGTCTACTCTGGTGCACCTGCTCTCAGTGGAAGCAGCCTAGAAGAGGGAGTCTCCAAATCTCTTTTGTCTGCAGCATGGAGTCCCCACCTTTGCAGCAAAATTCGAGCCTCATCAGGTGTTGATGTTGTGTGCAGGTGTCCGTCTTTGGTGATGAGTAGATTTACAGGAAATCCTCATCTGTATCTGATGCCGTTAGCTCTGAGGATTTTGGTGAAGTCCACAAAAGTCCTCCTCAGGAACAATGTGTGAGACGATAGATCTGGAAAAATCTGGATCTGCTCAAACTTTTCCGGCAGTGCCTTAGACTTTAGATCTAGGTTTATGAGCTGGTTCTTGAAGGCTAAGTAATGGAGCCTTGTGACTACATCTCTCGGTTTATCTGTAGAAAGAGAGCGAGGGCAAGCAACTCTATGAGCTCTATCCATCAGCAGATCAGAGTCTTTAGCCTCTGGAACCATTTCCTTGAAGAGTTCTTTTAGGTAGCTGCCCAGGTCCTGAGGAGAGATCGACTCTGGCACACCCCTTATCCGTAGGTTATTCCTACTGGACCTATCCTCTAAGTCAGCGAGTTTGGCCTCTAATGAGGATATCTGGATAGCTAGGTTTTCCAAGTAGGAAAGGAGGTTAGTGTGGTAAATAAGGAGGTCCTCCTGTTTCCATTCAAGGGTGTTGGTCCTCTCCCCAATGGAGGCAATGTCCCTCTTCAAATCAGCATGGGACTTGACAAACTTCTTAGTCATAGAGTGGGGGTGCCCTGCCAGTAAAGATTTAATGGTATCAATTAGGGTTTCAGAATCACCAGCAGGAGGCCTATTATTGTTGCGGGTATTACCTAGGGCAGGTCCCAGGAGAGCTTCATAATGGGTATTAGAGTCTGAGAGGTCCTCATCTGAATCCTCCTGTTGGACCGCTGGGACCGAATAGAAGTGGTCCAGCACAGTCTTTTTTTAGAAGTTATGTGGCTTGGATTTTCTTCTCTGACTCTGAGACATGATGCTCTCTAGGCCCTCTGAGTATATCCTGGGCAGACAAGTTAAGGTCTGGCTGCTGTATCGGCAAGGTTAAACAGGTGACCACCTTAGAGCCCCCTTTCTATTATCTGTGTGGGGAAGAGGTTGTAGTTGCTTTTGGCCTCAGGCAGGCAAACCTGTGTATAACCTGTGTATAAGGGGGAGAGTGGGCTAATGAGGGGGCTTTCTCCGTGGCTGGAGCCCAAGACAGAAAGGGATCTCTGGGAGGTATAAGGCCCTTTATATTGGGATTGGCGATCTCTGGGGTAAGTGACCCTGTAGTGGGCCTCAGTAGTATAGTGGTGAGAGAAAGGCTTGTGCTGTACCCAGCTTGATGGGTCTTCTTTGTCTCCTATTAGCAATATGTTGGTATTTATTTTAGTTTATTTGTGATCCCTGACTCCCCTCCTCTCAATTCTTTTTAATCCTCTAACATCTCCAGGGGGTTCAGCCCACAGGTGCTCTCTCTCAAGTCTTGTGTGAGTTATGTGGGCATACGTGTAAGGAGCTGCAGAGGGCTAAAGGCTAGTAGTAGGTGAGATGTTTCCCTGCCCAGTGTAACTCAGTAATAGGCTACCCACCGTTGAGTTATGGTTGACTCCCAAAGTTTCAGTAAGGGCAAGGGGAGGTCTCTTACCAGGTTGGTCGGTGTCAGCTGTGAACAGTCTCGTGGGCTTCCCAGCCACTACCTCGGCTGTCAGGTTTGGTGCCGGATCATCCTGAAATACCCTCAGGAGCTCAGTATCTGTAATCCCAAAGCTTAGGGGCAGTCAATGGCCTAGGTATGTATTTTGTTTTCAAAGCGAGATTAGTCTTGCTGAATGGATGTCAGATAATTTTTTAGGAAACAACAAGCCGGCTAATGAATAGCCATGTTGTCAGGGTTTTTTCCCTGTTTTGTTTGCTATGTGTTGCTGGCAGCCATTTTACTCACCTCTCTTGCTGACTCTGGTGCATACTGTGTGATGCTGCTCATTTCCTGTACTTCCTTTATTGGCCAGACTGATGTACATCATCCGTGTGAGACAGGATGCAGTCTCAGAATTGTGATATCATCACTTATTATTTAAAGGGCCTCTGTTCAGTATGTTTTGCCCTTGAGTTGTCTCATGTTTGTGAGAGCTCCTGTGTATTACCTGGCTGTCTGAAGTCGCTCCTGGTTCCTGATCCCTGGCTTGTTCCTGACTCTGCTGTTCTCCTTGTTCCTGATTCCGGCTCGTCTGACTACTCGCTTTGGCTCCTGACTCGGCTCGTCTGACTACCAGCTCTGGTTTTGATTCCTGGCTTGTTATTTGACTTGTGGACTTTTTATTATTTTTTACTATTAATAAAGGTGTGATTATTTTTGCACTTCTCGTCTCAGTCTGATTCCTTGCACCCTGACATTACGCAAGGGCCATGAATCCTGATGGTGCTAATAATCCACCTTTACCTACCATAATTTCCAGGATGGATGAACAGGATCACCGCTTGGATCAATTTGCACTAGCCCTGCAAACCCTGCTGACTCGTACTGCACATTTGGACCAAAGTGTCTTGCAAGTTATGGCTGCTCCTGTTTCCGCTGCTGCACCTATGCCTACCAGGAGCATGTCCGGTTCTGCACCTCTACCTCAGCGTTATGGAGGCAATCCTAATCAGTGCAGAGGGTTTTTGAACCAGGTGGGCATTTACTTTGAGATGTTACCTCAGGCGTTTCCCTCTGACAGAGCTAAGGTGGGATTTCTCATCTCGTTACTCTCTGACACAGCTCTTGCCTGGGCTAATCCCTGGTGGGAGACTAATAAACCTGTGATTTCAAATTACCCTGAATTTGTGGCCACCTTTTGAAGGGTATTTAATGCCTACTCCTCCTCTGCTGCTAAACGACTCATGTCCATTCAGCAAGGTAAAAGATCTGTTGCTCAGTATGCCATTGAGTTCCGTACGCTTGCCGCAGAGGTAGGTTGGAACAATGAAGCCCTTGTTGCCGCCTTCTTTCATGGGCTCTCTGATGCGATTAAAGACAAAGTTTCTGCCAGAGATTTACCAGAAGATCTCGAGGCATTGGTGTCTTTTTTTAACCTAATTGACATCAGACTAAGTGAGAGGCCCTCTTTCAAGGAGCACTTGCGGAAGCCTCCTGTTCTGTTGTCTCCTACGTGTTTGTTCCCACCCATGCCTCCCTGTCCTCCCATGCCTCCTGGTCCCGAGTCACCAGGTACTGCTGAGCCGGTGCAGTTGGGATTCACGTGTCTCTTCGCGGCGAAGAAGGCCTTTAGGAGGAGGGAGGGGCTCTGCCTCTATTGTGGGTTACAGGGCCACCTTTTGAAGTCTTGTCCTACACAGCCGGGAATGCTCACACCTAAGGTCCTGTCGGGGGCAGACCTTGGGTGGTTTATCCTTGTCCTCGGAACCGCTAAAGGAGAAACCTTTGGTCACGGTTGTCCTTTCCTGAGTGGACTCCTCCATAGTCACCCAGACTCTTGTTGACTCCGGTGCTGTGGCTATTTCATTGACAGTGCTTTTGTATTAAAGCACTCAATCCCTGTTTTACCTCAGTCCATTCCGATTGCTATTGAGGCCACTGATGGCAGGCCCCTTCAGCCCACACTCGTTACTCACGAAACTGCTCCGTTATCCATGGCTGTTGGGGCTCTCCATTTTGAAACCCTCCAGTTCCAGGTGATAAACCCTCCACATTTTCCCGTTGTTCTGAGTTATCCCTGGCTCCAAAAGCACAATCCCAGTTTTGACAGGCGCAGGTCCAAAATTTTGTTGTGGTCTCCGCAATGTATTTCCACTTGTCTTCGGAAACCAGTTAAAGTCTTGTGCACTTTTTCGGTATCTCAATTGCCAGAGGAGTACCGAGAGTTCCTAGATGTTTTTGACAAGGTGCGTGCCGGTACGTTGCCTCCTCACTGATCTTACGATTGTGTCATAGACCTGCAACCCAGAGCCATTCCGCCTCGGCGCCGGGTTTACCCTCTGTCTGTTGCAGAGAATTGTGCTATGGAGGAGTATATTGCCGATGCTCTGTCGCGGGGGATTATCCGCAAATCCTGCTCTCCTGCAAGGGCTGGCTTCTTCTTTGTGAAGAAAAAGGGTGGCGAGTTAAGACCATGCATCGATTATAGGGGTCTTAATCATCTTACCATTAGGAATGCTTACCATATTCCGCTCATTACGGAACTCTGTGACCGCCTCAAGGGAGCTAAACTTTACTAAACTTGATTTGAGAGGAGCGTACAATCTCGTTAGGATCAAGGAGGGCCACGAATGGAAAACAGCATTTAACACCTGGAGCGGGCATTATGAGTATCTTGTAATGCCCTTTGGCCTATGTAATGCTCCTGCTGTTTTCCAGGAATTTATTAATGATGTCCTATGAGATATGTTGCAACAGTGTGTTGTGGTGTACTTGGACGACATCCTCATACACTCACCCACACTTGAGGCTCATCGTTCTGATGTTACACAGGTTCTTTAGAGACTACGTGAGAATGGCCTGTTTTGTAAACTCAAGAAATGTGAGTTCCATCAGACTCAAGTAACCTTCCTAGGTTATGTTATCTCCATTGCAGGGTTCTCCATGGATCCTGACAAGTTATCTGCAGTGGCCTTGCCCAGTTGGTCTTCGGTCTATTCAATGTTTTTTGGGGTTCGCCAATTACTATAGAAAGTTTATTAAAAACTTTTCTCCCTTGGTCAAACCTATCACAGACATGACCCGTAAAGAGAATGATCCACTCCATTGGTCACCTACTGCCATTAAGGCCTTTGATAGTCTTAAGACTGCCTTTGCTGCCGCTCCAGTTCTGGCTCATCCTAACCCTGTCCTGCCTTTTGTTCTTGAGGTTGATGCATCTGAGACTGAAGTAGGTGCCCTCTTGTCTCAACGTCCTACGCCTGACTGTTCCTTGCATTCATGTGGTTTCTTCACTAAGAAATTGTCTCCAGCGGATTGCAATTATGAAATTGGCGACAGGGAATTACTGGCCATAATTTTGGCACTCAAGGAATGGAGGCATCTTCTCGAGGGTACTAGTGTGCCATTGCTCATTCTTACTGACCACAAGAATTTAATTTATCTATCTGAAGCAAAATGTTTGTCGCCCCAACAGGCCAGATGGGCGCTATTTTTGTCTCGGTTTAATTATGTGGTCTCCTACCTGCCTGGTAGTAAGAATGTTAGGGCTGATGCCCTCTCTTGACAATTTTCCCCTCTGTCCAAGGAGGAGTCTGTACCTACTCCAGTTATAACTCCTGACCATATTTTGGCTACCATACGTCCTAATTTGACTTCTCCCTTGGGGGAGGAGATCCTGGCTGCACAAACTAATACATCTCCTGAGAAACCTAGTGGTAAGTGTTTTGTTCCTGAGAATCTTCAAACTAAACTTTTGACACTTACCACTATCCTAAAGCCGCAGGTCACCCAGGCAAGAACCAAATGATTTGGTCTGTCACTTGACAATTCTGGTGGCCAGGTCTTCGTTCTGATGTTGCTGTGTATTTTGCCTCCTGCTCAGTTTGTGCACAGAATAAGACTCCTCGACGTCTTCCTGTGGGTCTTATTCAACCTATTGCTAATGGTGAGCGTCCTTGGACACATCTTTCCATGGACTTCATTGTTGAGCTTCCTGTTTCCAATGGCAATACTGTTATCCTTATGGTGGTTGACCGTTTTTCTAAAATGTCACATTGCATTCCCTTGAAGAAGTTGCCTACTGCTCAGGAGCTTGCTTCAATTTTTGCCCGGGAGGTCTTCCGTTTACATGGGTTACCCAAGCAGATAGTGTCGGACCGGGGTAGCCAGTTTGTCTCGAGATTTTGGCGTTCCTTTTGTGCTCAAATGGGGATCCAGCTTTCCTTCTCCTCGGCATATCACCCTCAATACAATGGGGCTGCGGAACGGTCTAATCAAGCTCTGGAACAGTTCCTCCATTGCTATGTCTCAGATCACCACAATAATTGGTCTGAACTATTACCTTGGGCAGAGTTTGCTCATAATAGTGCTATTAATGCTTCCTCCAAGTTATCCCCGTTCATGGCGAATTATGGGTTTCAACCATCCTTGTTGCCCGATTCATTCATGTCTCAGGGTATTCCAGCTTTGGAGGAGCATCTCTGGCAACTCCGTTCTACGTGGGTGCAGATTCAGGATTGCCTTCATCGTTCTATGCAGCGCCAAAAGTTCCAGGCTGATCGTAGGCGTCTGCCAGAGCCTTCCTACCAGGTTGGTGAGAGAGTTTGGCTGTCCTCCCGCAACTTGAATCTTCATGTGCCTTCCAATAAACTGACTACCCGTTATGTTGGTCCTTTTCGAATACTCAGACGGGTCAATCCTGTGTCCTATGCTCTAGACCTTCCTCCTGCAATGCGCATCTACAATATCTGTCATGTCTCCCTCTTAAAACCATTGGTTTGTAATCGGTTTACCACTGTGTTTTGCCACGTCCCCGTTCTATCTTTGTTGACAACCATGAGGAATATGAGGTCAGCAGCATTATTGACCCTCGTATGTCCAGGGGCGCATACAGTATTTGGTTCACTGGAGGGGCTACGGTCCAGAGGAGCGTTCATGGGTTCCCTCCTCTGATGTTCATGCTCCCACCCTCCTCCGTGCCTTCCATGCCCGTTTCCCCAATAAGCATTTTGTCCTCCCACAGGGGAGGGGTAATTGAAGGGAGGGTACTGTCAGGGTTTTTTCCCTGTTTTGTTTGACATGTGCTGCTGGCAGCCATTTTACTCACCTCTCTTGCTGACTCTGGTGCATACTGTGTGATGCTGCTCATTTCCTGCACTTCCTTTTATGGCCAGACTGGTGTACATCATCCGTGTGAGACAGGATGCAGTCTCAGAATTGTGATGTCATCACTTATTATATAAAGGGCCTCTGTTCAGTATGTTTTGCCCTTGCATTATCTCAGACCTGTTTGTGAGAGCTCCTGTGTATTACCTGGCTGTCTGACGTCCCTCCTGGTTCCTGATCCCTGGCTTGTTCCTGACTCTGCTGTTCTCCTTGTTCCTGATTCCGGCTCGTCTGACTACTCGCTTTGGCCCCTGACTCGGCTTGTCTGACTACCAGATCTGATTTTGATTTCTGGCTTGTTATTTGACTTGTGAACTTTTTATTATTTTTTGCTATTAATAAAGGTGTGATTATTTTTGCACTTCTCGTCTCAGTCTGATTCCTGGCACCCTGACACATGTGTCCCATTGTTTACAAACATGAGGAACATCATAGTAAGTATAGCAATATGATTGGATGTTCAGAGCAAACCGTCATTAATGGGCGTATCTGTAAGTGTAGTCCAGTCCCCTCCCCTCCGCAGATCACAAAGTATGCAAAGTTTGCAGCGCCATGACAGGTATGTCTTATTTTGGAAAGATTAGAAACCACAAGTACTAAGATTTATTTTTTCCCATTATTGGTTTATGAATAGTGCTGCTGAAATATATATGTGAAGTGATACATTGCTGCTACATTTGATTTCAATTTTGATCGATACTATTTGACAAATGTAACAAAAACACATTTGGTTGTTTATTTTGCACTGAACTATGCACTGATCTTTGTTATCACAAATATGTATATAAAAATCACTTGATAATGCACTAAGAAATGCATTAAACACATGATGAATGTGTGCATATGATGTCACAATTTGGATAATTATGTTATTGTACCACATGTATTACCAAATGTTTTATTGGTTGTGCACTGAGTGTGAGGGGTTTGTATTTTGCTGAGGAAGAGGTGAACACCCCGAAACGTCACTAAGTAAAAAGGTGTGTTTTTTCAAATCCAGAGAGTGCATTTATTTATAGGATTCGTATGCATATGTCTTTGCACCCTGGTATATGGTGAAAGCAGTCGGATTTTAAGAGTGTTGTATCTTCATACAAAGAGAGAAGCACTCTACCAGGAACGAACAACAGCTCAGTAGCATGTTCTATGGCGAGTTACCATGTATGAGCATCCTCTTTTAGCCCAGTTGTGCTTTTCACAGAGGAATACTTTTCTGGAGTATATCAGTCTGATCCCGCTAAGTAAGGTCAGTCCAGCCCCAAAATACCAGGCAATTCTCCTCTTAACAAGGAACATGACAACCCCAGACAATCGTTTTGGCCTTCTATCGGTCTCGTCAGGGAGGTACAGTCATTCCTCTAATCGCACTGGGCAAGGAGTCAATGAGGCCGAATTATCAAGCCAGCAACTATGCTGCATTAAACGGCACCAATATGCTCGCCTAACATCACGGCTGCGGACCTGAATACAATCTCCATATTTATAAAAAAAGCTGTCAAAAAGCTGCGCACCAAGTACGGGGTGATGAGCAGCGGACTGTTGTTAACTAACAGTCATCGATCTTGCTGCTATTAACCCCCATCCCGCTGCTCCCGGAGCCCACCGCAACTAAATAAAGTTATTAACCCCCATCCCACTGCTCCCGAAGCCCACCACAACTAAATAAAGTTATTAACCCCTATCCCTCCGCTCCCGGAGCACACCACAACTCTAATAAAGTTATTAACTCCTATCCTGCCACTCCCGGACCCCTCTGCAACTAAATAAATGTATTAACCCCTAAACCCCTGGCCTCTCACATCACTACCACTTACTAAACCTACACATCACCATAAACTAAATTAAGCTATTAACCCTATTAACCCGCTAACTTTACATTAAATATTAACTCATCCCTATCATAATAAATTTAAACTTACCTTTAGAATTAAAATAAACTATATTAAGCTATTAATTAACCTACCCTATTATACTAAAATTACATTAAACTATATTAAACTATTAATTAACCTACCCTAACTATTATACTAAAATTACATTAAACTAACAATTAAATTAACTATATTACATATTTAAAAACCTAACCCTAATCAAGTTATTTAAATCTACTATTAAAAATTATTAAGTTACCCAAAATAAAAAATAAATGATCAAATATTTAAACAAATTACACCTAATCTAATAGCCCTATCAAAATAAAAAAGCCCCCCCCAAAATAAAAAAAAGCTAGCCTACAATAAACTACCAATGGCCCTTAAAAGGGCCTTTTGCAGGACATTGCCCCAAAGAAATCAGCTATTTTACCTGTAAAATAAAATACAAACATCCCCCCCCCCAACAGTAAAACCCACCCCCCACACAACCAAGCCCCCAAATAAAAATCTATCTAGTTTAACCTAAAATTAAAACCCACCCAATAAACCCTTAAAAAAAAAAAAACACTAATCTCAGAAGATCCACTTACAGTTTTCGAAGACCGGACATCCATCCTCATCCAAGAGGCAGAAGTCCTCAGCGAAGCCGGCAGAAGTCTTCCATCAAGCGGACCGAAGTCCTCCTCGAAGCCAGCAGAAGTCTTCATCCAGACGGCATCTTCTATCTTCATCCATCCGGCACGGAGCGGCTCCATCTTCAAGACATCCGGCGCAGAGCATCCTCTTCTTCCGACGCCTGTTGCAGAATGAAGTTTCCCTTTAAATGACGTCATCCAAGATGGCGTCCCTTACATTCCGATTGGCTGATAGAGTTCTATCAGCCAATAGGAATTAAGGGGGAAAAAATCCTATTGGCTGTTGCAATCAGCCAATAGGATTGAGCTTGCATTCTCTTGGCTATTCCATTCAGCCAATAGAATGCAACAATCAATAGGATTTTTTCCCCCTTAATTCCCGTTTGGCTGATAGAATTCTATCAGCCAATCGGAATGTAAGGGACGCCATCTTGGATGACGTAATTTAAAGGGAAATTCTGCAATAGACGTCGGAAGAACAGGATGCTCCGCGCCGGATGTCTTGAAGATGGAGCAGCTCAGCTCCGGATAGATGAAGATAGAAGATGCCGTCTGGATGAAGACTTCTGCTGGCTTCGAGGAGGACTTCGGCCCGCTTGGATAAAGACTTCTGCTGGCTTTGCTGAGGACTTCTGCCGCTTGGATGAGGATGGATGTCCGGTCTTCGAAAACTGTAAGTGGATCTTCGGGGGTTGAGGGTTAGTGTTAGGTTTTTTTAAGGGTTTATTGGGTGGGTTTTAATTTTAGATTAGGGACTTTGGGCTGAAAAAGAGCTAAATGCCCTTTTAAGGGCAATTCCCATACAAATGCCCTTTTCAGGGCAATGGGGAGCTTAGATTTTTTAGATGGGTTTGGTTTGGTTGTGTGGGTGGTGGGTTTTACTGTTGGGGGGTTGTTTGTATTTTATTTTACAGGTAAAAGAGCTGATTTCCTTGGGGCCCTATTAAGGGCCATTGGTAGTTTATTGTAGGCTAGGGTTTTTTTTGTAACTTAGTGTTTTTTATTTTGTGTAACTTAGTTGTTATTTTTTTGTAACTTAGTAGATTTAAATAAATTGAGTAGGGTTAGGTTTTTAAATATGAAATATAGTTAATTTAATTGTTAGCTTAAAGTAATTTTAGTATAATAGTTAGGGTAGGTTAATTGATACTTTAATGTAATTTTAGTATAATAGGGTAGGTTAATTATTAGTTTAATATAGTTTAATGTAATTTTAGTATAATAGTTAGGGTAGGTTAATTAATAGTTTAATATAGTTTATTTTAATTCTAAAGGTAAGTTTAAATTTATTATAAGATAGGGATGAGTTAATATTTAATGTAAAGTTAGCGGGTTGTTAGCTTTAAGGGTTAATAGCTTAATTTAGCTTATGGTGATGTGGGGGGCTGGCGGTTTAGGGGTTAATACATTTATTTAGGTGGTGGCGGGGTCCGGGAGCAGCGGGATAGGGGTTAATAACTTTATTTAGTGGCGGCGATGTCGGGGGCAGCAGATTAGGGGGTGTTTAGACTCGGGGCTTATGTTAGGGTGTTAGGTGTAAACGTAACTTTTATTCTACCATAGAAATCAATGGGATATCTGGCAGCATCGAACATAAGCTTTCGCTGCTTTCAGACTCCTATTGATTCCTATGGCATCCGCGGCCTCCATGCTGGCGGATTGAAAACCAGGTATGCTGGGCCAGAATAGTGGTGAGTGTACCTGTTAGAAGTTTGTTAACTAGCAAAAGTTGTCAGATAGTGCCGAATTTGTATTCGGAACATCTATAATGACGTAAGCATCGATCTGTATCGGATTGAGACCGGCTGATCGTATGTTACGTCACAAATTTCAACTTTTGCCGGTCTGTAGGCTTTGATAAATTTGTCAAATCAAGCTCGCCACAATTACGCTGCGGAATTCCAGCGTATTTGCGGTTGACGGCTTGATAAATATCCCTCCATGTCTGGTTTCCCCATCACCCTTAGGGAGACTTTCCCAGGGTCATAAAAATTTGCATACAAAGAAAAAAGCACTCTACAGGGAAAGAACAACAGCTCAGTAGCTTGTTCTATGGTGAGTTACCACCTATGAGCAGCCTCTTTTAGCCCAGTTGTGATTTTCAAAGAGGAAACCTTTTCTAAAGTATATCAGTCTGATCCCGCGAAGTAAGGTCAGTCCAGTCCCAAAATACCAGGCAATTTGTATTATATATGCGTATATATATATATATGTATGTATGTATGTGTGCACATACATATTTACACATATAAACACATATATTCATATATATATACAGTATATATATATATTAAAAATATTGGGCAGAGATATATGTTGAATATCTAAGACAATTGTATTAAACTAGAGCAGCCACATAGGTCATATAAAATCACAGGACACAAATATGCAGGCTTAAACCTAAAAGCACAAGTCCCATCATACTTAAATGGTCAGTCCCATGAGCATGTGTGAAAAAGTGACCTAAGTCTTTATCAGGTGTGATTAATAAGGAGGCTTGAAGTGTCCCAATTGCAGAATGGGACGCAGTTAAAGTCAGCAAGATTCAGTAGATGCGTGCAGGAAAAAAACGGAGCAGCTCCTCTCTAGGCCCTTGAGCACAGCGTGAGGACTGACACTGGTACACTCACCCAGGAAAAGACAGCCAGCAGTAGGGGAAAAGTAGAGGCTCCATGGAGGTAATATTAATCACATTGTATTATACCAGCGGTTCATTGATGACCTGCTTATCATCTGGTCATCGGATGAATCAGAAGCAAGTAATTTTGTTGCAAATATCAATATTAACAATGTTGGTCTAACATTCACTTCTGAATGGAATAGGGACAGGGTTAATTTTTTAGATGTTACCTTGATTGGCGATGTGGGGAGTGGAAAAATCATTTACACTCTTTATAGAAAGCCCATCTCAGGCAATAGTCTTTTACACGCCCATTCCAGTCACCCCAAACATGTATTTAAAGGTATTGCTAAGAGACAATTCCTACGGGCTAAGCGAAACTGTTCCCTTGAAAGTGATTTTCTATCTGAAAGTAAACAACTTAGAGATAGAATGATTGTTAGGGGATATCCCAAACAAACTATTAACAGGGCATTTTTTGAGACTAAAGGATTAAAACGTGATGTTTTACTTACAACAAAAGGGACACAGAATAAAACAAATCAAATAGATGATTGTAAACCTAAATTCATCACGTCTTTTTCCAATCAATATGATGCGGTCTGTACCATAGTCAAGAAAAATCTTCCTATCTTAATGGGAGACAAGTCTCTTAGACACACTATAGAAAATGGTTGCATGTTTGTCCCCCGAAGAAATGTCACTTTGGGAAATATATTAGCACCAAGTATGCTGAGAAGTGACAAAAAAGTGACTAGTTCTTGGTTACATCATAATGGGACATTCAAATGCGGCAGAAAGAATTGTGGCTCCTGCGACCATGTCATGAATTACCGTTCATCGCCGTGTCGCCGCGGCTCCCGGATCTCTTCTGGGGTTCTACGTCACGTTGCTAGGCAACGTGACGCATTCTCTGACAACCCCTATGACGTGGCGGCCTCTCTCTGCCTTTAAAATCTCGGCGGGAGATTTTCTCGGTGCCCGTTTGTTTTATCTCTCTCTCTTCTGCCGGTTCCTGTCTGAGTGAGTACAATTTTGAAACCTGACCCTATCCTCCTCAACTTTGTTTTACCAATGCCTCTTGCTTCCAAATCTTTATTGCCTGCTAACCTGCCTAAAAGGACATTATCATTTGTTTGCTGACACCTGCTTAAAGGGACATAATCTTTGTTTGCTTTAATCCTGCTAATAAGGACCTTATCATTTGTTTGCTGACAATCTTGCTTAAAAGGACATTATCATTTGTTTGCGGACACCTGCTTAAAGGGACATTATCTTTGTTTGCTTTAACCCTGCTAATAAGGACCTTATCATTTGTTTGCTTACAATCTTGCTTAAAAGGACATTATCATTTGTTTGCTGACACCTGCTTAAAGGGACATTATCTTTGTTTGCTTTAATCCTGCCAATAAGGACATTATCATTTCTTTGCTGACAATCCTGCTTAAAAGGACATTATCATTTGTTTGCTGACACCTGCTTAAAGGGACATTATCTTTGTTTGCTTTAATCCTGCCAATAAGGACATTATCATTTCTTTGCTGACAATCCTGCTTAAAAGGACATTAACATTTGTTTGCGGACACCTGCTTAAAGGGACTTTATTTTTTGTTTGCTTTATTTCTGCTAAAAGGACATTATTATTTTTGTTTGCTATAAACCTGCTTAAAGGGACATTCTTAGTTTGTTGCAAACCTGCAAGAAAGAAGCTTATTCATTTATCCACTATCAACCTGCTTAAAGGGACATAAGCTTTGTTTGTTTCTATTTTCCTGAGAAAGGAACGCTATCTCCTGTAAAATAATTCTATCCTCAAGAAGATATTTTGAATTAATATTCTTTTGGGAAGTTCTGATACCCTGCTTATTTTGTTTCCTGAGTGGGTCACGTCCTGGATATTTCTCAGTGTGCTAGCGTGTGTTTTAATATCCACGCTAGCAGTTGGGTTAAATCCTGAACTGACCAAATACGGCTGACATTACAAACGGGCCATAAATGGACCCCACTGAATTATCCATGGCCGTGACTCACCAGGGACAGTTACTGGGATCTCATGCTACCCACTTGCAATCCTTGGATACTAAGCTGGATCAAATCACTACATTATTACAGAGCTTGGTTGCTCCTATCCCTCCCAATCCTAACATTGAGGCATCCTCTCCTCCTATTCCCAACAACCAATCACAAGGACATTTGAGTCCTAGGATTCCTCTTCCAGATAAATATGATGGGAATCCTGAAGATTGTAGGGGTTTTTTGAATCAATGTCGACTTCACTTTCGTAACAGTCCTACCCTTTTTGCTACTCCCTCATCTCGGATTACATTCCTTATTTCCTTAATGAAAGGAAGAGCTTTGGCCTGGGTATCACCTCTGTTAGAAAAGGATGATCTTATACTTCAGGATGTGGATGCTTTTCTTTCTGTTTTTTCTAACGTGTTTGACAAACCTGGAAGGACTTCCGCTGCTGAAGCTTCTCTATTAGACCTACGTCAGGGTGGTCAATCAGTGTCTCAATATGCCATTGAGTTCCGCACTCTTGCATCTGAAACTAATTGGAATCAGGGAGCTCTTAGAGCAGCTTTTCGCAAAGGACTTTCAGAACGTCTCAAAGATGAATTGGTGTATCGGGAACTTCCAGACTCCCTAGAAGCCTTAATAAATCTTTGCATCAGTCTTGATTCTAGATACCGTGAACGCCAACAAGAAAGAGAAAGAAATCAGAGGTCCTCAACTCGAACTCCTTTTCGTCTGGCTCCTCGTTTTTCTAACCCGGTAACAACTGCCTCTCCTTCTCCTGATCAAGCTGAACCTATGGAAGTAGGAACCATAAAATTAACCGAAACTGAGCGTTTGAGAAGACGTTCTCTTGGCCTGTGTCTATACTGTGGCCTTAAAGGGCATTTATTAAGGGATTGTCCTACCAGGCCAGTAAAAGCCAGGGCTTAACTTCTGTCCAGGGAACTAAGTTAAGCCAAAAACAAGTTCATTCCCTCTTTAATAAACTCTTTGTTCCTGTAACCCTTCAATTGGGTGATAACAAGATTCATACCCAAGCTCTTATTGATTCTGGTGCTGGAGGAGTGTTCATTGACTCCACTTTTGTGTCCACTCACACTATTCCCTTACTAAGAAAGAAGTTTTCAGTTTCCGTCTCTACTGTTAGTGGAGATCCTTTGGGTTCCGGACTCATCCAGTTTACTACTATACCCATACTTTTTTCTGTCGGAGTACTTCATTGTGAGAGGATATGTTTTGATGTGATTACTACTCCTCAATTTCCCATAATCCTGGGTCTTCCGTGGCTTCAGTTACATAATCCTACCTTTTCTTGGACCCATGGTGAACTCACCTCCTGGGGATTATCTTGCCATACTAACTGTCTTCAACCACTTACTAAAATACCACTCACTATTGCTCTTACTACCGATACTTCTGGTCCTCTACCTACGCAGTATCAAGATTTTGTCGATGTCTTTTCTAAAAAAGAAGCAGAACGTCTTCCTCCTCACCGTTCATTTGATTGCCCTATTGATCTTCTCCCTGGAGCTCCTTATCCTCGAGGCAAAACTTACCCACTTTCTAGGCCTGAAAATGTAGCCTTGGAAGAATATATCAAAGATAATTTGGCCAGAGGATTCATTCGACCCTCCTCTTCTCCTGTAGGGGCTGGGTTCTTCTTTGTGGGAAAGAAGGATGGCGGACTGCGACCTTGTATCGATTACAGAGGGTTAAATCAAATCACCATCAAGAACAGTTATCCTTTACCCCTAATACCTGAATTATTCACATATCTTCAAGGTTCCACCATTTTTACCAAGCTCGATCTCCGTGGAGCATACAATCTTATCCGTATGCGCAAGGGTGATGAGTGGAAGACAGCCTTTAACACTCGATTTGGGCATTATGAGTATCTTGTCATGCCGTTTGGGCTGTGTAATGCCCCTGCTGTTTTTCAACACTTCGTGAATGAGATTTTTCGGGATTACTTGAATATTTTTGTTATCATTTACCTTGACGATATATTAATTTTTTCTCAGAACTACCAAGATCATATACATCACGTCAGGAAAGTACTTCAACGTTTAAGAGATAACCATCTATTTGCCAAACTGGAGAAATGTTCTTTTCATCAAAGGTCCATTCCCTTTTTGGGATATGTAATCTCTGAATCAGGATTTGAAATGGATCCAACTAAACTCTCTGCCATTTTGGAGTGGCCTAAACCTGATTCTCTTAAAGCTCTGCAACGTTTCCTGGGATTTGCCAGTTATTACAGGAAATTCATCAAAGGTTTTGCTACTATAACGTCACCTCTTTCGTCTCTCACTAGGAAAGGACAAAACTGTAAAGATTGGCCTCCTGAAGCTGTTGAAGCTTTTGATTCTCTCAAAAAAGCTTTCTCTTCTGCACCTATCCTGCGTCACCCAAATCCGGATTTTCAATTTATTCTTGAAGTGGATGCTTCATCAGTTGCTGCTGGGGCTGTTCTTTCCCAACGTATACCTGACACAGGAAAGATCCACCCTGTGGGATTCTTCTCCAAGAAATTTTCTCCTTCTGAATTAAATTATGATGTAGGTAATAAGGAGTTACTTGCTATTAAAATGGCACTGGATGAATGGAGGCATTGGTTGGAAGGCACTTCTTTGCCGTTTACTATACTCACAGATCATAAAAACCTTCTCTATCTTCAAACGGCCAAACGACTGAACTCCAGACAAGCACGTTGGTCTCTGTTCTTCTCACGTTTTCATTACAATCTGTCTTATATTCCCGGTTCTAAGAACATCAAGGCTGACGCCCTTTCCAGACAATTTCAAGACACTTCAACTCCTGAAACTGGTACCATACTTCAACCTCATAAAGTCTTAGCCCAGTTATCAACCTCGTGGTTACATGACTTACAAGCTGCTCAAAAGGATCTTCCTTTGTCTTGCAAACCTCCTGATGGCCTACTCTTTGTTCCTAAACGTCTTCGTTCCAAGATTCTATATTGGGCTCATGACAGTCCTCTCTCTGGACATCCTGGCATCAGTAACACCGCTCGAAAGCTCAAGCAACATGTCTGGTGGCCTACTCTGTCTCAAGATGTTACAGATTATGTCTCAGTATGTACACAGTGTGCCAGCAATAAGACTCCTCGTCAACTTCCCTCCGGTTTGCTTCAACCGTTACCCATTCCTCATCAGCCTTGGACCCATTTATCCATGGATTTTATTACCGATCTTCCTCTTTCAGCTGGAAACAACACTATCTGGGTGGTTGTTGACAGGTTCACTAAGACAGCTCACTTCATTCCTTTACCTGGTTTACCATCTGCCAAAAGACTTTCCGAACTTTTTCTCTTACACATTGTGAGATTACATGGCTTCCCTCTGAACATTGTTTAGGATAGAGGAGTACAGTTTGTTTCTCGGTTTTGGAGATCACTCTGCAGACACTTTGGAACAACTATCTCTTTGTCTACGTCACATCATCCGGAGTCTAATGGCCAAACCGAAAGGGTTAACCAGTGCCTTGAAACTTATTTGAGGCATTATGTGGATCATCATCATTCTAATTGGACTGGTTACCTTCCACTAGCAGAATTGGCTCATAACACACGTTACAACTCCTCTCTTCGGACCTCTCCTTTTCATGCAGCCTATGGATTTCAACCCAGAACGTTTCCTCTACACACCTCTTCCACTGAAAATCCTGCTTCTGATCTATCCGCCAGGAGGTTAACTCGTCATTGGAAGAAAATACACCTTCTTCTTTCCAAGGCTTCTGAACGTTATAAGTTCTATTCTGATCTTCGGCGACGGAGGGCTCCCAAATATCGGCCTGGCGATAAGGTTTGGGTTTCTTCACGTCATCTTCGCCTCAAACAGCCTTCCACCAAATTGGGGCCACGATATGTGGGTCCTTTCCGAATACTGGGTCAAGTATGTCCTACTGCTTACCGAATTGCTCTGCCCAAGACCCTCAAAGCCCATCCGGTATTTCACGTATCTCTTTTGAAACCTGTATTATCTAATAGGTATTCTAAACCTCTGCTCAAACCTCCACCTCTTTTGGTTCAAGGCCTACCTGAATTTGAGGTCAGTCACATCCTGGATTCCAAACTTCGTGGGAAGAAACTGTATTATCTCGTTCATTGGAAAGGTTATCCTGTTACTGAACGATCTTGGGAACCTGCCCGGCAGGTGCATGCCCCTGCCTTAATTAAGGCCTTTCACAAGTTCCACCCTACTAGGCCTGGTCCTGTCCCCCGGAGGGGTCCTTGAGGGGGGGGTGATGTCATGAATTACCGTTCATCGCCGTGTCGCCGCGGCTCCCGGATCTCTTCTGGGGTTCTACGTCACGTTGCTAGGCAACGTGACGCATTCTCTGACAACCCCTATGACGTGGCGGCCTCTCTCTGCCTTTAAAATCTCGGCGGGAGATTTTCTCGGTGCCCGTTTGTTTTATCTCTCTCTCTTCTGCCGGTTCCTGTCTGAGTGAGTACAATTTTGAAACCTGACCCTATCCTCCTCAACTTTGTTTTACCAATGCCTCTTGCTTCCAAATCTTTATTGCCTGCTAACCTGCCTAAAAGGACATTATCATTTGTTTGCTGACACCTGCTTAAAGGGACATAATCTTTGTTTGCTTTAATCCTGCTAATAAGGACCTTATCATTTGTTTGCTGACAATCTTGCTTAAAAGGACATTATCATTTGTTTGCGGACACCTGCTTAAAGGGACATTATCTTTGTTTGCTTTAACCCTGCTAATAAGGACCTTATCATTTGTTTGCTTACAATCTTGCTTAAAAGGACATTATCATTTGTTTGCTGACACCTGCTTAAAGGGACATTATCTTTGTTTGCTTTAATCCTGCCAATAAGGACATTATCATTTCTTTGCTGACAATCCTGCTTAAAAGGACATTATCATTTGTTTGCTGACACCTGCTTAAAGGGACATTATCTTTGTTTGCTTTAATCCTGCCAATAAGGACATTATCATTTCTTTGCTGACAATCCTGCTTAAAAGGACATTAACATTTGTTTGCGGACACCTGCTTAAAGGGACTTTATTTTTTGTTTGCTTTATTTCTGCTAAAAGGACATTATTATTTTTGTTTGCTATAAACCTGCTTAAAGGGACATTCTTAGTTTGTTGCAAACCTGCAAGAAAGAAGCTTATTCATTTATCCACTATCAACCTGCTTAAAGGGACATAAGCTTTGTTTGTTTCTATTTTCCTGAGAAAGGAACGCTATCTCCTGTAAAATAATTCTATCCTCAAGAAGATATTTTGAATTAATATTCTTTTGGGAAGTTCTGATACCCTGCTTATTTTGTTTCCTGAGTGGGTCACGTCCTGGATATTTCTCAGTGTGCTAGCGTGTGTTTTAATATCCACGCTAGCAGTTGGGTTAAATCCTGAACTGACCAAATACGGCTGACAGACCACATTCGCAGCAGTGAAACATTCCAATCTACTGTTACTGGACAAATATTTCCTACTAAAGGATGTATAAATTGTAGGAGTACATACATCATTTATTTGGTGGAATGCAGTCTTTGCCAGAAACAGTACCTAGGAAGAACCACAAGGGAAGTTGGTAAACGCATTAAAGAGCATTTGTCTTACATATCTAATAAAGTTACCTGTTCAGCGCTATCTAAACATTTCATTGAAATGCATGATCAAAATACTAAAACATTGAGATGGCAAGCTATTGAACAAATTAGGAAACCTCCAAGAGGTGGAGATAAATTTCCAATTTTGTGCAAACAGGAAACTTATTGGATATTTAAAATGAAGAGCTTGTTACCCTTAGGTTTCAATTTTGAGTTCGACATCATTAATTACTGGCAAAGATGATCAAGCATTATCTTAGGGTGCTTCATTACCTAGTTTAATTGGAGATGTATAAACATTTATTAATATTGCTTTATCTTAATGTACGTTTCGAGAGTAATATGTAGAATTATAAATGTGTCCAATGAATAGTAAGGTGTTGTCATCATTAAGATTTAATGTTTAATTTATTTTTTCTATATTTATTTCCCATATGATTCATTATCACTGTAAGGGATAAGATATAGATTAGCATATCATTTTTGCCTAAAGCTTTAACATATATATCCTTGCTCCAACTAAGTATAAGCATAAACATGAATATATGTATTTGCTTAAATATACTTTTACTTTTGCAAGTTTCTGTGTTCCACATGAGAATATATACAAATATATTCTTTATAAATATTTTTTGTACATAAATTGTCTACATTCATGCACATTCTATATGTAATGATATGACATTTGCTTAAAGGGTCTATTATTGTCCTCTCCATCACTTTTCGTTTACATGGTTTAACAACTTTATATGTATATCCATTAAATAAGTGTGATTCATTGGTGTCAGTACATATGGAGTTAAAATTTCTGACTGTTTGTTTTTAGCCAATCAGGATAAGATACATGCTATTTAACCCCTTAACGACCGAGGACGTGCAGGGTACGTCCTCAAAAAAAAGGCAGTTAACGCCTGAGGACGTACCCTGCACGTCCTCGGTGTGGAAAGCAGCTGGAAGCGATCCTGCTCGCTTCCAGCTGCTTTCCAGTTATTGCAGTGATGCCTCGATATCGAGGCATCCTGCAATAACCATTTTTAGCCATCCGGTGCAGAGAGAGCCACTCTGTGGCCCTCTCTGCACCGGACATTAACGGCTACGTTCATTGGTGGGTGGGAGCCGGTGTGGGAGGCGGGTGGCGGCCATCGATGGCCTTTGTGATGCGGAGGGGGCGGGATCGGGGGCGGGGATGACCGGGGGGGGCGCGCACGGACGCGCACGCGTGCACGGGGAGGCCGGGCGCGTGCACGGGGAGGGAGCGGGTGGGAACCACTACGCTACAGAAAATTTTTAGTTAGAAGTGGGGATCAAAGGGGTAGTTATATTTATTTAGTGATCGGTTTGGCTGGTGGGATATTGGACTGTGGGGGAAGCTACACTACAGAAACAAATAACAAATAATAAAAAAAAACATTTTTATTTGCAAACTGGGTACTGGCAGACAGCTGCCAGTACCCAAGATGGCCCCAATAAGGCAGAGGGGGAGGGTTAGAGAGCTATTTTGGGGGGATCAGGGAGGTTGGGGGCTAAGGGGGGACCCTACATAGCAGCATATGTAAATATGCTTAAAAAATGTATTTTTTTTTTTAAATACCTTTTATTTTAGTACTGGCAGACTTTCTGCCAGTACTTAAGATGGCGGGGACAATTGTGGGGTGGGGGAGGGAAGAGAGCTGTTTGGGAGGGATCAGGGGGTGGCATGTGTCAGGTGGGAGTCTGATCTCTACACTAAAGCTAAAATTAACCCTGCAAGCTCCCTACAAACTACCTAATTAACCCCTTCACTGCTGGCCATAATACACATGTGATGCGCAGCAGCATTTAGCGGCCTTCTAATTACCAAAAAGCAACGCCAAAGCCATATATGTCTGCTATTTCTGAACAAAGGGGATCCCAGAGAAGCATTTACAACCATTTGTGCCATAATTGCACAAGCTGTTTGTAAATAATTTTAGTGAGAAACCTAAAGTTTGAAAAAGTGAACAATTTTTTTTTATTTGATTGCTTTTGGCGGTGAAATGGTGGCATGAAATATACCAAAATGGGCCTAGATCAATACTTGGGGTTGTCTACTACACTACACTAGAGCTAAAATTAACCCTAGAAGCTCCCTACATGCTCCCTAATTAACCCATTCACTGCTGGGCATAATACACGTGTGGTGCACAGTGGCATTTAGCAGCCTTCTAATTACCAAAAAGCAAAGCCAAAGCCATATATGTCTGCTATTTATGAACAAAGGGGATCCCAGAGAAGCATTTACAACCATTTATGCCATAATTTCATGAGTTGTTTGTAAATAATTTCAGTGAAAAACCTAAAGTTTGTGAAAAAATTTGTGAAAAAGTGAAAAAACTTTTTTATTTGATCGCATTCGGCGGTGAAATGGTGGCATGAAATATACCAAAATGGGCCTAGATCAATACTTTGGGATGTCTTCTAAAAAAAATATATACATGTCAATGGATATTTAGAGATTCCTGAAAGATATTAGTGTTCTAATGTAACTAGCGCTAATTTTGAAAAAAAGTGGTTTGGAAATGGCAAAGTGCTACTTGTATTTATTGCCCTATAACTTGCAAAAAAAGCAAAGAAAATGTAAACATTGGGTATTTCTAAACTCAGGACAAAATTTAGAAACTATTTAGCATGGGTGTTTTTTGGTGGTTGTAGATGTGTAACAGATTTTGGGGGTCAAAGTTAGAAAAAGTGTGTTTTTTTCCATTTTTTCCTCATATTTTATAATTTTTTTATAGTAAATTATAAGATATGATGAAAATAATGGTATATTTTGAAAGTTCATTTAATGGCGAGAAAAACTGTATATAATATGTGTGGGTACAGTAAATGAGTAAGAGGAAAATTTCAGCTAAACACAAACACCGCAAAAGTGTAAAAATAGCCTTGGTCCCAAACGGACAGAAAATGGAAAAGTGCTGTGGTCATTAAAGGGTTAAATGTATGTTACACATGTTATGTATTAGTCTATGATTACGGTCAGTGAGACCGAAACCGGTCAGACTATGCTCTGAAATTTTACTGCTTGTCCTGTTGTTTTATCCTGGAATAAAGCATCACGTTTTTTGATACACTTATGGCTGACTGCTGAAAATTCTTTACTTTATTTCAGTATATATATATATATATATATATATACATATATATATATATATATATATATATATATATATATATATATATATATATATATATATATAAATATACACAGTGGGTATTGAAAAGAAGCAAGGGGCTAGCATTGCAGGTGTCTCTATAACAAACTACTTTATTCTATTACTCTTTCCCCCTCATCACCTGAACTGTTCATTAGCCCATCTCTCTTAACCTCACCTTACTTTTGTATTCATGAACCTCACACATTCCTAAAGACTCTCATACTAGCTGCTGGTGACATCTCCCCTAATCCTGGTCCCCCACAACTTCCTAGCCTTGCACATCCATGTGTGCCTTTCAATAGACTTCAAAAACAAAACTCTGGTAACCTTAGTCTCATTCCTCTTGCATCTAAAGTCACCACCCCCTTCACTTGTGCACTCTGGAACTCTTGCTCTGTTTGCAACAAACTTACTTCAATCCATGACCTCTATCTCCCACTCTCTCAACCTTCTGGCTCTTACAGAAACCTGGCTCTCTGCTTCAGACACAGCATCCACTGCTGCACTGTCACATGGAGGTCTCCACTTTAGCCACACTCCTAGGTCTGGCAATAGACAAGGAGGTGGTGTTAGTATTTTACTTTCCTCTCATTGCACCTTTCAACAAATACAGCCATTCTTTTCCCTCACATTTTCTTCATTTGAAGCACTATCTCAAATTTCACAAACTCCCCTTTTCCTCTTTCTGACCATCATCTCCTCACTTGCAACATCACATCCCTCCCTACAACTACCCCTCCCTCTACCCCTCACACCAAACGTCACATAAGCACTAAGTCCTCAGATAAGCAACAGCTCACTAGCTCTCTTGAACCTCTCCTCTCTTCCACCCCCTCCTTTTCCTGCCCTGACCAATCTATCTGCCACTATAACTCCACCCTTACATTGGTCATTGACAATCTGGCCCCATCTACCATAGCTCAGAAACCACGCTGTTATCCTCAGCCCTGGCATACTCCTCTGACACGGTGCCTACGCAGTGTAACGCTAATGGGATACTCCTCTATCAGACCAAACTCGGCCAGTAGTCTTGTTATCCCGGCATTGAGCGGGAATGATAGGGAATATCCCAGAGCAGAGAAAGTTAGTGAGATGAGGAAGGCAGCACTCACCACAGGCAGGACAGTCCCCAGCGACAACAGCAGAACAGTCCAAGGATGAACCACTAGAATGGTCAGGCAGACAGGGTTTGGCAACAATAAAGCAGTCCAAGGATAAACCACTAGAATGGTCAGGCAGGCAGGGTTTGGCAACAGTAAAGCAGTCCAAGGATAAGCCACTAGAATGGTCAGGCAGACAGGGTTTGGCAACATTAAAGCAGTCCAAGGATAAACCACTAGAATGGTCAGGCAGGCAGGGTTTGACAACAGTAAAGCAGTCCAGCAGATTGAGGGTTAAGGCAGGTAGAGTAGTCAGATAGGCAGGTTCAGCAAAAGTAATCAATCCAGCAGTTAAGGGTTAAGGCAGGTAGAGTAGTCAGACAGGCAGGTTCAGCAACAGTAATCAATCCAGCAGTTTAAGGGTTAAGGCAGGTAGAGTAGTCAGACAGGCAGGTTCAGCAACAGTAATCAATCCAGCAGTTTAAGGGTTAACGCAGGAGAGTAGCCAGGCAGGCAGGTTCAGTAACGGTATTTATTCACACCCAGGAGTACATAAAGTAACACCTATACATGGGCAGTGACAGATCATTTGTGGCAAGTTTAAATAGGCGCAGGATTTGCGCCAATGAGGTCTGACTGGCATCAGGAGCGTGCGGCGATAACGTCAGCGCCACACGCATCTGAGCTGACACTGCCCGCCCCTGGCAACGAGCAGGGAAGGAGACGCTGCGCCCCTAGCAATGACTAGAGCGGGGCGGCGTGACACGCAGATGTTCCCATACTGCTGAGCGACACTGGAGAAAATAAGTTCAGCTGATTTTCTTCACTACAAGTTCATCTTGAACTCCTACTCTGCCCTTTATCTTTATAAGCAACAATACTTCTTTACTCTCATCTCTACTCTTTCCTCTAACCCAAAACTTCTGTTTTCCACGTTCAATACTCTTCTCCGCCCACCCCCACCTCCTAATACAACTTCTCTCTCAGCTCAAGATTTTGCCAGCCACTTCAATAACAAAATTTACTCCATCAGTTATGAAATCAGCTCTCAACATACTACCAATCTCCCATCCTTTCAAAAGCTCACAATTATCCAAAACCCAAATAGCCATAAATTTAGCTCTTTTGCCCGTTACAAAGGAAGATGTTTCTGCCCTTATACTGTCCTCTCACCTCACTACCTGTACTCTCGACCCCATCCCCTCGCAGCTGCGCCCCTCCCTATCTTCTACCCTAACCCATATACTCACACACATCTTCAACCTCTCCCTCAGCACTGGTATATTTCCCTAATTTCTAATGCACTGGTTACATCTATCCTCAAAAAACCTTCTCTCAATCCAACCTCCCCATACAACTACCGTCCTATTTCCCTACTCCCTCTTGCCTCAAAGCTCCTTGAAAAGCTAGTATATGCACGTCTATCCCATTTCCTTACACTAAACTCCATTCTTGATCAACGGCGATCTGGATTTCATCCACATCACTCCACAGAGACAGAAATTGTCAAGTTTACCAACTACCTACTTACAGCAAAATCCAAAGGCCACTTATCTCTGCTTATCCTCCTTGATCTGTCTGCAGCCTTTGATACTGTTGACCACCCTCTTTTGCTCCAAACCCTCCAATCCTTCAGCATCTGCAACACAGCTCTATCCTGGTTCTCTTCCTATCTATCTAACCATACCTTTAGTGTAGCCTTCTCTAGAGCATCTTCTGCCCCGTTACCACTTTCTGTTGGGGGACCCCAAGGCTCTGTCCTTGGCCCCCTTCTCTTTTTCAATCTACACTTCATCATTAGGTTCCTTAATAAAGTCCCAAGGGTTTTAATACAATTTGTATGCCGGTGACACCCAAATCTATCTCTCTGCACCAGACCTACCTTCTTCCTTACTAACCCATGTCACTAACTGTCTTTCTCATATGTCATCTTGGATGTCCACTCACTACCTTAAGCTAAATCTCTCCAAAAATGAACTCCTCTTTTCCCCTCTTCCTCCAAAATCTCCAGCCCCCAATTTTCTATAATGTTCCATCATTACCCCTACCCCGCATGCCCGATATCTTGGGGTCACACTTAACTCAGACCTTTCTTTCACTCCTCACATTCAGTCCTTGGCTAAAGCCTGCCGCTTCCACCTTAAAAACATCTCTAAAATTAGATATTTCCTTACACAAGACACAACTAAGATTTTAATCCACTCTCTCATCCTTTCCTGCCTCGACTACTGCAATTCCGTCCTCTCTGGTCTCCCTAGCTGCCACCTAGCTCCTTTACAATCAATATTGAATGGCTCTGAAAGGTTCATCTTACTTACACGTCACTCTTCATCTACTGTACCTCTCTGCCAATCCATTCACTGGCTTCCTCTTGCCTCCAGGATTAAACACAAAATCCCCACTCTGACATGCAAAGCCCTCAACTGCACTGCTCCCCCCTACATTTCAGACCTTGTCTCCAGATACTCTCCCTCCAGTCCCCATCGCTCTGCTCATGATCTCCTACTCTCCTCAATTATTGTTACTTCCTCACATTCCCGTTTACAGGGCTTCTCCAGACTGGCTCCCATCTTGTGGAACTCCCTGCCTCACTCCACAAGACTCTCCCCTAGTTTTAACAGCCTCAAGCATTTCCTAAAGACTCTACTATTTAGGGATGCATACAACCTACACTAACCTTTCCTAACTCAATTGCTTTCCCCTTGAACCCCTAAGAATGTAAGCCTATGAGTCCAGCTGTTTGTAGATCACCTTAATAAGAGCAATAAGGACCCTCTACCCATTTGATCCCTGTAAATGTTATCTTGTATACCACATATGCTTATAGCGCTGCAGAATCTATTGGCACTCTACAAATACCTGATAATAATAATAAAAATCACCCCCTTGAAAATAATCACATTTTGTTGCTTTGCAGCCTGAAATAAAGACAGAAACAGTTTTTGTTTACCTAGTTGTAATTACTCAGTGCAACTTATAAAATCCAAGTAAAAGATATAGCACCAACAAATCAGGCAAAAAACAGAATCAGTGAGTTGGAAAAGGGATGACACCCTTGTGTCAGTATTTTGTTGAACCACCTTTTGCTTTAATTACAGCTTTTAGTCTGTTGGGATATGTCTCTACTAACTTTGCACATCTAGACTGTGCAATATTTGCCCACTTTCCTTTGCAGAACTGTTCCAGTTCCGTTACATTTGATGGTGACCATTTGTGGACTGCAGTCTTCAAGTCATGACACAGATATTCAATGGGGTTTAAGTCTGGACTCTGACTAGGCCATACAAGGACATTCACCTTTTTCTCACTGTGTGGTAATTTTTGCTGTGTGCTTTGGGTCATTGTCATGTTGGAAGGTAAACCTTCTTCCCATTGTCAACTTCCTGGCAGAGGGCAGCAGCTGTTCCTCAAGAATTTGATGGTATTTTGCCCCATCCTTTATTCTTTTTATCCTGACAAGTGCTCCAGTGCCTGCTGCAGAGAAACACACCCATAAAAGGATACTACCACCTCCATACTTTACTGTAGGTATGGTGTTATTTGAATGGTGAGCTCTATTGGATTTCCTCCAGACATATTGTTTGGTGTTGAGGCCAAATAATTCAATTTTAGTCTCATCTGACCATAACATATTTTGCCATGTGGCTTCAGAATATCCTAGATGTGTTATGGTCAAGTTCAGTTGTGACTGCATGTGGCCTTTCTTGAGGAGTGGCTTTTTTCTTGCAACCCTCCCATACAAGCCACATTTGTGGATAATTTGTGATATTGTTGTCACATGCACACAATGACCACTCTTTGTCATAAATACCTGCAACTGCTTCAGAGTTGCTGTGGGCCTCTTGGTAGCCTCTCTAACCAGTTTTGTCCTGGCACCTTCATCCAGTTTGGAGCGATGTCCTGATCCATAGAGGGTCTGTGTTGTACCAAATACCTTCCACATCTTAATAATAGACTTCACTGTGCTTCTAGGCATTAATAAAGCCTTTGATATTTTCTTGTATCCATCTCCTGACTTGTGCCTGTCCACAACATTATCCCAGAGATCTTTTGACAGTGCTTTGCCACCCATAGTTGATTGTTTGCTTCAGTTGCACTACCAGGGACTGATATGCTCCAGGAAAGCTCTTTTCATGCTGAGCTAATCAATATGCCTACAGCTGATCAAAGTTGAAGGTCAAATGGCTTTGTGTGGGCCGTTGAGAAGGTGATTAGCTACACCTGATTGAGTTTACAAGTAATTTTAGGAGCAGGTGATCCTTTTTCCAAATCAGTGATTCTGTTTTTGAATTGTCTTAATTTTTGCCTGACATGTTGGTGTTATATCTTTCACTTGGATGTTATAATTTACACTGAGTAAACAAAAACTTTGTCTTTTTTTAGGCTGCAAAGCAACAAAATGTGATTATTTTCAAAGGGGGGTGATTATTTTCAATACCTACGTTATATGCACACATCACATATGTAGACATATATATAAATATATATATATATATATATATATATATATATATATATATATGCGCCATACTTTGCCATATACCATATCCATTTTAACCATTTTAAACCTCTTTATTATTATTAATATGATATATTTGTGTGTAATATTTTATTGTAATGTGTTTGTAATTATTTTTGTGCAACTTTTTTAACACCTACAGTTTACTTTAGGTCTGAATATTTTAGCACAGTTTTGGCTTGCTCTCGAGCACAAACTATAACTTTCAATTTGTAATAACAGCGCATTAATGCTCCTTACCTTGGGCTTGCAATATCAAAGTTGTGCGCTAATGATAGTATGGTTCAGCAATATTATCACACGCACTATCATCAGCACGCCAGGCCCTCAGACGGAGAAATCAGACTCCCTGGATCAATGATTGGTGAGTCTTCCACCAAGTTAGAGAATGTCTTGTCTTGAAGTCTAAAGAGATCTTCTGAGACAGGTTGATGTAATACCTATTCCACTGTTACAACATTTAAAGCTAGCAGTTGAATCTGGTAAAAGGTACACTATCTGAAGTCACTAATATGAGAACAACTACTTCCATGCATTGAAGCACGGTAGGAAGAAGAGTTTGTTGGAGAAGGGCACAGGCAATTTAAACCTGAATCTTTGAGACATAGAGGCCATTTTATCAATGGCCGAACGGCCCCTGATGCCCCTGTTTGCCGGAACCAGCAGTTGTGAAGCAGCGGTCTTAAGACCACTGCTCCTTAACTGTTCCGCCGCCAGACATCAATCCACCCGATCCTTTACAATTGGGCTGATTGACACCCCCTGCTGGCGGCCGATTGGCTGCAAATCTGCAGGAAGCGGCATTGCACAAGCAGTTCACTAGAACTGCTTATGCAATGTTAAAATGCTGTCGGCATTCAGCGATATCTGGCGGACATGATAGGCTACAGCGTATCATGTCCGCCAGACAATGATAATTTGGCCCCATAGTCTTATTGTTTATGCTGGAGCCTAGAAAGGCAACTTTGGTTTGTGGTAGAAGAGAGATTTGCAGGAGGTTGATTTTTTTCAACCATGGGAACTAAGGAACTGAAGAGCTGTGTTAGAATCTTCCTGATCCATCTAAAAAGAAGCAGTCTGTTTCACAATGTTGTCAAGGTAAGGAGTTACAACCGCATTATTTCTGGCCTGACTCCCCGGGTTAGTGTTCCTCTCTGACTCCCGAGCTTTTAGCTTTAAATATTGTGCCTGGGTTTCAGTTCTTTGCCCATATATTGGATTCCTTGTTTTCCTGGCTGTTTGTTGCTGAACTATGCTAGTTTTTGGACTCCTCTTGCCTGCTGCCTGCTCTGACCCTTGGACTGTCCTTTGCAGTTGTGGAGGCATGAAATACATCATTTGTGAAATTTCAGAGTGAATGCACTGCTTTATGTTAGTAGACAGGTCTGTAGAACTGTTTTGAGGATAACCCTGGTGGGTAACAAATCCTTGAGTACGCTCCTGCATGACCCTGTGTAGCAATAGACACAGACTCAGCACAAAGGTTACAAAGCTAAGTAGGGGGACAAACCAAAACTTCCTGACATAGCAAAAAAATATGAAAAGGGGTTACATTTACAGTAGATTGCCCTTCTAAGGGATCATTGTTATGTCCTAAGACTTTAGCTGCACCAGTTTGTTCCATAATAATTTAGAATTATAAGGACAGGTGAGTATCTAAGATTACATAGCAGCACATAAATACAGTATAAGAGGCACAGAAAGGGGTTACCCCCTCAGGGGAACCCACAAACATTAGCACAATGTAAGACTGAAGTCTCAGTGAATGAATCAGAAAAAATGGGTACTGTCTCTTTAAGAGAAAATAACAGTTTGAGTCAATAAAAGGTTAAGTATTAAGTATTTTTCACTCCAAGACCATCAAAGATGGTTAATGTCTGTGAGGAAGAAAAAAAAGCACACTGTTTTGGCAGGAAAAAAGTTAACCACCGAGGTCTGCTCAGGAGGAACTTCTGAAAATGAGCTCCCTACCTTCAGGCATGATCCTGAACATCTGAGAGCCCGCTGAGAATGAGGAACAGAGCTCTGGTTTGTGCTAAAACCTGCACTGATTAATTTAAAGAGACAGGGCATAATTTTTATTGGTAATATGTAAAAGTGTCCAAAACTGTATGTAGTGTTATCTAGTGTATGTAACGATGCCCCTTGTATATGTGAATCATGTGTACATGTTCATTCTAATAGCCTGTGGGCTATGAAGATACATGGTGCTTACCTGTGAGCACCCTCGTTTACCGTACTCACCTTAGCTGCAGAAGTTTGCTTCCAGTAAACCTAAGAAAGATAATGGGTCTTAGATTGGTTAGAGAATCCAATTGAGGTGTACATCAGCACCTTAAATCTCCCTATTCTCCTTGCTGAAGGCAAAACAATAACTTTAGAATCATGGGAAAGTGGGAGGGAATAAGTTCTGTTGCGTGGGTGTTTTATAAACAGAATTTTTTAATTTTGTAGATGTAAAACATTTCTGTTCCATTTATTTTATTCTTCTCCTTCAAAGTTATGGAAATTAATTTTCAAGTTGTAGAAATGTTATAGAACTGTTATTTTTTTTATCATAAGTGATGTTCTAAAATGAGTACTTTCATGCTTAAGCAATCATATATTTAATTACTGTACATTTGAATTTTTGTTTCTGACCTTTTCTCTAAATATTCTGGTTTTATGAGCAAGGGAATGCAATTATCTTTATCCACTCTCTTTAGATTTTAATGCCAGTTATTTCGTTTTTCAAGCATATATGCTTTAAGGCATGAAATTAAATAATTCATTTGTATCTTGATTAGCATATCATTTTAATGCATATTTTAATCATCCTTAATTAATGTAGATGTGACCATTTGTAAGAACATCCCTATAAATCAATAAATAAAGTGATTTTTTTTAAATGAATACCTTATTTTGTTTTTTTTAAAGTCACTATCATAACTCTCAATGTATGAATGTTGTACTGTAAGACCAAAGAGAAGTTAAACCAAACATATATTAGAGGAATGGCAAAATGCCAAAAGGTGCATCCAACTGAATAAGTTCAAATCAAAGACAAAGCTATAAAAACTATTACATTTTGTTCCAAAAATCAGAGAACAGCTCTAGCAAAAGTCATGAGTATAAAATGGCTCTATTTTTTTAAGTAAACACTTTATTTAATTTGTCTTCAAATCCTGTTCCTTGTATAGAAATATTGTATAAATGTTCAAATATTGTGAGGAATATTTTGTTTTTTTAAGCAAATATTATTTTCATGAGTGACTCTTAGCTGTAAATCCCTTTTACATTAAATGATTAAAGGGACACATAGGGGTAAAAGGGACACCTAGGGGTATATTTATCAAGCTCCGTACGGAGCTTAATGCCCCGTGTTTCTGGCGAGCCTTCAGGCTCGCCGAAACAGAAGTTATGAAGCAGCAGTCTAAAGACCCCTGCTCCATAACCTGTCTGCCTGCTCTGAGGCGGTGGATAGAAATCAACCCAATCAAATACGATCGGGTTGATTGACACCCCCTGCTAGCAGCCGATTGGCTGCAAATCTGCAGGGGGGGTATTGCACCAACAGTTCTCAAGAATATTCAGCGTATTCTGTCGGCATTTATCGATGTGCACCGGACATGATACGCTACATCGTATAATGTCCGCTCGCACATTAATAAATTGACCCCATAGACTTGTGAGCTTTTATTCTAAAGGAAGAACATGTTAAAAGGGAGGGTACAGAGTGAGGCAAGGAAATTAAAAGAATAGCTGCAATTCTAGAAAAGACTTGCAGACAGGAGTGTGAGGAAGTAATGAGAGATGAGAAGAGAATTAGATTGTGGACAGAGCGGATGGGGTTGGTTGTAAAGTACTTGCAGACAAAGGGCCTGATGATCTAAAGCTCTATGCTCTGGCGAGATGTTCTAAGACATCTTGTCAGTACTGCAAGGTCCCTTAAATCATTTTAGAAAGGCAATCATTTTAGAAAGGCACATTTTAGCTTGATAGCTGTTTATCTAGCTATATAAGGATCTAAACGTGAAGGAGAGACACCTACATTACTATATAATGCCCCAAAAAAGCCTCCAAAGATTTTGTGTGATTAATTATTAGACCTGAAGTCTGAAATAGGAGGGTGCAGTGTTATTGAAGGCTTTAATGTTACAGTACAGATTTTGAACTTTATACTTGAAGCTAAGAGAAAGCAATGTAGAAAATTACTAAATAGGCAAATTGTGATATGAGTGAGTAAGGAAGTGGAAACACTTGGTGCAGAGAAGGAGATTTGGGTGTCATCAACATACAGAAAATATTTAAAAACTACAGATTTTAAGGAACCTAGAGATGATGTGTAAAATGTAAAAAGAAGGGGTCCTTATAGACTGGCTGCAAGGCAATTATTTATGGTGAATTTTTTTATAAATTACAGATCAGTTATTATTATTATCAATTAATACTGATTTGGTGGCATCCATATCCTTTAAAAAGTATGATATGGGGGTGGAGTACCGCCTAGCTCAAGGACGGATGCTTAACTTGGGAGCTCCGTGCGGCACTTAGAGGAAAACATGCAGGAAAAATCTGTACTGACTCTGGTCTGACAGCTAGCCATGGATGACTAACTCCTAACACACCGGGCATCACTATTTAAGTGTTTTTTTAGTGTTTTCGGCACCCATCAGACCTTAAAAAATGCTGTAAGATTTTGGCGCCATAATCCCAGGAACCCGGAAGTTTGAGGACTACACTACAAGGCATCGTCGCAACGGACGTCTTGCATCCTGATAAATCTTGCCGACCGCAAAACACTTAGACATTGTATACAGTCGGCGATGTACGTGCCGACAACAGGTCTAAACCGGTGGTGTGGGGACAAATAGATCAATCCTTGAAGCGTAAGACGCCAGCTACTCTCTACTAACGGCCCCCACTGGGCCCTATATTACTCGCGCTATTACGCAAATTACCATATACTAGAGCCGCTTAACAACCATTTATTTATATAAAGGATGAGGAGGGCTTCAGTCTTTTCTGCCATATACTTATAAAACGGCTGAAGGGAGCTTCGATTGTAATACACCTAACTGCTATGTAATATATATGCCCCTAATGAAAACCAACATACGTTCATTAAACATATTTCCCACCTTCTCACTCAATGGTCTCATTCTAAAATAATATTGGCTGGAGACTTTAATATTAAAATGTCATCTATAGGGGGGCGGAGCCAGCAACCATTCTGAGCGGTCGCATGTAGCAGGAGCTCTCTCTACAAAATCTCCCTAAACCACTCTTATTACTTACCCTCCAAGATAATTACCCCTAAGATTACTCTTAATACACCTCACACTCTGCACTACACAGTGTTGAACAGCAGAGATCATCCCCGTTCCCCATTACACTGGACACAGTTATCTGGCAGCTGTATCTCACTGTGCTGCGAGAGTCTAGCTACGTGACTGGAGCCCTAAACACTGACACTTGATAACCTGTTTTCATCGGCTTTCTCACTTCGGAGTTAATCCAATTCCACTCGCAGGCTCTCCAGAGGAACTGATGCCCTATACGCGGCTCCCGCTGGCTATCTTGAGATCTGCAAGCAGGGAGACCTCCTGCAGCACTGTCCGACTCACATACACATAAGAGACACTCCTCCTGACTCACTCAGCTCAAACCGGATAATTAGGAGTAAAACAGACAGTACAAGACTCCTCTCCTGGTCAGCTCACGGTGCCTGTCACGGATCCCCGGTCACTCAGAAGCAGTGATGAACTTTTGGCGTGAATAGACGCCATTTTCTTAACCGCATAGCATCCTGAAGCTGAGGCGTCTTTCTCCCCTGTTGGTACTCTGCTTGACCACAGCGACATAGGGGCAAGCAAGTCTAACCCATCTTACTGCCATATAGTTCAAGGGGCCCCAATACATCAGCAGCCACCTACACAACGCTCCCCAGGAGTATAAGGGGGAACTCTTATATGAGTAATAAACTCAGAACGCTGCAGAATAGAAATGTCTGCATAACCCTACACAGCCCAAGCCTTTTCTGTATGTCTCCCCTCTCATAACTTGTTCAATGGGACCCATCCTAGTAAACATAAGCTGACAGGGAAAGAATAAAAAGTGAACAAGATTGACTGCAAACTCCAAAAGATAATAAAGAGACATTGAGGACTACACCTGTCTCAGGTCTACCTGAGACATTAAAAATCACCCAGCCCTCATTTCTAGCCATTTGCACTCCTAAATTTAGAGGACCTGCACTGCTAACTTCAAGTTAACCCACAAAAGTCAAACTGTTTTCCCAACTGAGGTTTTATGCTTAATATACACTTCCTTCTACACAAGGGCCCCTCTTCCCACACTCTCCCTATTGCCTATAAACTGGGGGGCGCCTTCATTTTCGGCACCTCCCCCCCTTAGATCTCTCACTTTCATAACCCAGCCCACCATACTACACTTAAATCTAAACTCAAACATACCCCCATAGCCCCCTCCTGCTAGACCGCTCAGTCAGTCATTTATTGAAACATTTTACCTGTTGAAGATTTAACGGTCACCTTTCAATTCTCCCCCCCCCTCTCCTCCCTCCTCCCATACATTTCATTACAGTGGGGGGGATCCATCCCCCTCACTCCTATTACATAACTACTCCCATTCTTACCCTCCCTAACCAAAGCGGCTCTGGACCGCTGAACACCCGAACCCTCCCTAATTGTTCACAGCCTAGTTATAATCAATTTTCACATCATCAGTTATCCTAAATATTTTTTCCTGTTTTTTCTTACCGCAGACTAGTGATCCGGGAAGTTATTTTACTAACCTTCCTCCCTCCTTTCCCCACCCCCTCCTTTTTTTTTCTCCTTCTTTATCTCTCTTCCTCCCTTCCACCTCCTTCCTCTCTGCCCATGCTCTATACTCACCTCAGTTCTTCTTTAACTTCACAATCATGGCTGGTATACGGTTCCTTACATTGAATGCACAGGGACTTAACTCCCCCACGAAGCATAGTCTTCTTATTACCTACCTACATAAAAACAACATAGATATTGCCTTTATTCAGGAGACACACTGGACCCCTAACTCGGGAATCACGCATACCTCGCGCCAATTCCCTATAGTAATTGAAGCCACGTTTCCCTCCAAGTCTAGAGGTGTTGCTATCTATATTGGTAAAAATGTTCTTTACGACCCCATTTACGTCGAACGCGACCCCCTTGCTCGATTTATTATTATAGTATGCAAACTCAACAAGCAATTGGTTACACTAGTTAATCTCTACGCACCTTATTCTAAACAAATTCAATTTCTAAGATCACTCCTCAGGTCGATGTCAGTGGTGAAACAAGGGGAAATAATTGTGGGTGGGGACTATAACCTAATTTGGGATATCAATCTCTATAGAATAGGACCAAAAAAATGCCATCATGACAGAAACACACATTCGTTATCCAAAGCCTTTCAGACACTAATGGCCCAATATGATTTATATGACACATACAGATCATTCCATCCGCAGGAACAGGACTTCACATTCTACTCTGCCCCACATAAATCACATTCACATAGCACTTTTTTACCTGTGCTAATCTCCTAGATAATATATCCTACATCAAAATTACTCCAGTTTCCTGGCCTGACCATGACGCCCTACATTTACGATTAGGCGCCCGCCTCACATCCACTTTACCTCCACGTTGGTGCTTACAAGACTGGACCATTACGGACCCCACTCTGAAGCTAGAGCTCCAAACTAAGATCATTGACTATTTTAACCTAAATAATAATAATCAAACCACTGTCCAGAATCTTTGGGCCGCATTTAAAGCTGTCATAAGAGGACACCTTATGCAAGCTGAGTTGGCTGCTCGCTCGAGGAGTGGTGCAACCTTGTCAGCCTTAACTATTCAACTAAGAGAGCTGAAAGCCAAACTTAGCCTAATATACTCTTCCACAATAAACAACAGAATAGTAAACACTACTAAACAAATTCAAACCTTAGAAATTAAAAGAACTCAAAACATGCTAGAGAAATTCAAGATAATTTATTACCACCAAAGTAATAAAGCCTCCACACTACTAGCAGCGAAGCTTAAACATCAAACTGCTCAATCCCGAATCATGTCCATATATACATCAAGTGGAAAACTTGTATATTCGCCCACAGATATAGGGAACTCCTTCAGACAATATTATCAAACCTTATATAATATTAAGGATACCCTCAAGTTTCCTTCCAGTTCCATAGAAACCATCTCCTCTTTTCTCGAGAGCCTTTCTCTCCCCAGGTTGATCCCAGAGGATACCTACATTTTGACTTCTCCGGTAACCATAGAAGAAACACATAAAGTGATTCAATGTATGAAATTAGGGAACTCTCCAGGATGTGATGGCTTCACAGTCAGGTTCTACAAAACTTTTCAACACCTGCTAGCCCCCATTCTCTATAGACTTTGTCAGGAGACTATGACTAGCGGCTCTTGCAATGCAGAATTTCTAGAAGCCCTGATAGTCACAATTCTAAAACCAGGCAAACCCCAGATCACTGTTCTAGCTATCGCCCAATCTCACTACTTAATATCGACACCAAGATTTACGCCAAAATATTAGCAACAGACTCTCAAGAACTATTCCCTCCCTCATAGCAAATGATCAGGTAGGCTTTATCCCTCATAGGGAGGGTCCTGATGCAATCAGGCGTATCTTAGATCTTCTGGGTTTTGCATCTGAGAGAGAGATCCCTCTTCTGGCCCTGTCTCTTGACGCTGAGAAGGCGTTCGACAGGGTCAGATGGGAATATTTATGGAAAGTAATGGAGGCCTGCCGAATTCCAGATTCCTTTATATTGTCTATCAAGGCTCTTTATTCACACCCCTCAGCCAGAGTCCGAGGAGTCGGATTCCAGTCCCCCTCGTTCCCCATAACCAATGGCACCAGGCACCAGGCTGTTCCGATCAGCCAATAGAATGCGAGCTCAATCTGATTGGCTGATTGGATCAGCCAATCGGATTGAACTTGATTCTGATTGGCTGATTCCATCAGCCAATCAGAATTTTTCCTACCTTGGATGACGTCCCTTAAAGGAACCTTCATTCTTCAGTTGGACGTCGGAAGAAGAAGATTGATCCGCGCTGGAGATCTTCAAGATGGAGCTGTTCCTCATCGGATGAAGATAGAAGATGCCGCTTGGATCAAGATGGTTGCCGGTCCGGATCTCCTCTTCTTCCCGGATAGGATGAAGACTTTGGAGCCTCTTCTGGACCTCTTCAGCCGCCGCTTGATAGAAGATTTCAGCCGGATTATAGATCGCCAGCCCCCGCTTGGGCTTGGATGAAGATTTCGGAGCCTGGAGCGATCAGTGAAACTGGCATGGTGAAGATAAGGTAGGAAGATCTTCATGGGCTTAGTGTTAGGTTTATTTAAGGGGGGTTTGGGTTAGATTAGGGGTATGTGGGTGGTGGGTTGTAATGTTGGGGGGGTATTGCATGGTTTTTTTTACAGGCAAAAGAGCTGAATTATTTGGGGCATGCCCCGCAAATGGCCCTTTTCAGGGCTGGCAAGGTAAAAGAGCTTTGAACTTTTTTAATTTAGAATAGGGTAGGGCATTTTTTTATTTTGGGGGTCTTTGTTATTTTATTAGGGGGCTTAGAGTAGGTGTAATTAGTTTAAAATTGTTGTAATATTTTTCTAATGTTTGTAAATATTTTTTTATTTTTTGTAACTTAGTTCTTTTTTATTTTTTGTACTTTAGTTAGTTTATTTAATTGTAGTTATTTGTAGGTATTGTATTTAATTAATTTATTGATAGTGTAGTGTTAGGTTTAATTGTAACTTAGGTTAGGATTTATTTTACAGGCAATTTTGTAATTATTTTAACTATTTTAGCTATTGTACCTGGTTAAAATAATTACAAAGTTGCCTGTAAAATAAATATTAATCCTAAAATAGCTACAATATAATTATAATTTATATTGTAGCTATATTAGGATTTATTTTACAGGTAAGTATTTAGCTTTAAATAGGATTAATTTATATAATAAGAGTTAATTTATTTTGTTAGATAAAAATTATATTTAAGTTACGGGGGTGTTAGTGTTAGGGTTAGACTTAGCTTTAGGGGTTAAAAAATTTATTAGAATAGCGGTGAGCTCCGGTCGGCAGATTAGGGGTTAATGTTTGAACTTAGGTGTCGGCGATGTTAGGGAGGGCAGATTAGGGGTTAATACTATTTATTATAGGGTTATTGAGGCGGGAGTGAGGTGGATTAGGGGTTAATACATTTATTATAGTAGCGGTGCGGTTCGGTCGGCAGATTAGGGGTTAATAAGTGTAGGTAGGTGGCGGCGACATTGGGGGCGGCAGATTAGGGGTTAATAAATATTATGTAGGTGTCGGTGGTATTAGGGGCAGCAGATTAGGGGTACATAGGGATAATGTAGGTGGCGGCAATGTACGGAGCGGCAGATTAGGGGTTAAAAAAATTTAATAGAGTGGCGGCGGTGTGGGGGGACCTCGGTTTAGGGGTACATAGGTAGTTTATGGGTGTTAGTGTACTTTAGAGCACAGTAGTTAAGAGCTTTATAAACCGGCGTTAGCCCAGAAAGCTCTTAACTCCTGTTTTTTTTCTGCGGCTGGAGTTTTGTCTTTAGATTTCTAACGCTCACTTCAGCCACGACTCTAAATACCGGCGTTAGAAAGATCCCATTGAAAAGATAGGATACGCAAATGGTGTAGGGGGATCTGCGGTATGGAAAAGTTGTGGCTGGAAAGTGAGCGTTAGACCCTTTCCTGACTGACTCCAAATACCAGAGGGCGGTAAAAACCAGCGTTAGGAGCCTCTAACGCTGGTTTTCACGGCTACCGCCCAACTCTAAATCTAGGCCTATGTGTGGAAAGATAAGAGACCCAGAAAATCTAGACGAACTCTGGAGAAACCGATTGAACAGGGTGGTCTAGCCTTACCAAACCTTATTACCAATTCTGCCAGGCTCTCGCATCTGCTAGGTTGGAATAACACAGAACGACTCCCGGGATGGCACACATTGGAATCGGCACTACTGCCCCCCACAATATCCCTCTCAGATCTGCTTTGGATCCCTATCCATCACAGACAATCTTTGAATAGTATACATCTAATATTCAAACACGCTTTCCAATTCTGGAATCAGATTAGACACAACCCACCTATATCTCCTCACCCGTCGACTGCGCTTACTGTTGCAGGTGCACTTTTCTGTTTACCGGACTCTCATCCTGAAACATGGCGCAACAGACAGATCACAATAGTAAAGGATTTCTATGATAATGATATGTGGCTCTCTCACCCTGATCTATGCACTAAATTTCAAATCCAACCGAGCATTAACTTTGAGACATATCGTCTAAGTACTCAATTACACACATGGGGATACCCAAAGAAAGGACTTAGACAATTTTCACCATGGGAATCTATATGGCAACAAGCCTCTAACATTTCCCATTCCCTTTCCCTACACTACACCTTACTTAATAACTCACAAACCCCCCCATAAAATCCCACAGCACGCTGCCTGGGAGAGAGACTTAGGTTTTGCCGCTGACATCAATACCTGGCATTCTAGGATCATGGCAACCAAAAAGCTGTTACACTGTGCTACCCTCTGGGAACTGCACTATAAAATTCTTATTCGCTGACATCTAGTTCCGGCCACATTGCACAGGATTTACAACACACAGGTACAGCACAACACATCTGGTGGTCTTGCCCAGTCATTCAGCCGCTATGGGAAAAAGTCTATGCCCTTCTTCGCTCTCTTGGAATCACCATACAGTTTACCCCAGAAATATCCTTGCTCCACATGAAGATGACAAACCTTAGCTCTCCAATTGAAGTTCTCTCAATCTACATCCTCATGGCCATGAAGCTGGCCATAGCGAGATGTTGGAAAAAAGAGGATCCCCCACCCCTATCTCAAGTATTATCCATAGTTCAGTATATTGGACAAATGGAACTGTATTCATACAAAATTCTAGATTAAATTGACTCCTTCTATGAGATTTGGTCCCCTTGGCTTTCGAAATTCCCGAATTGGGAAACCACCCGCGTCATCAATCTATCTACCTAGACCCCCTCACGGTCACATCTCCCCTATAGCCCCATACCAATCTACACTGTTCCCTACCCCTCCGTTTTTTCCCTTCTCTTCCTAACTCTTTCTCACTCCCCGGGTCACATAGCATGGCACCCATACTTTTCTGCCGACTATAGGAAGTTAACGTTAATATTTAAACACGTTCGGACACATCACTGATATAACTACTCACTCCGAATATTTATCACACAATTATTCCCTTTTAAAATGAAACTGAGACTTTCCTGACTCACCATATAGACCACTACCCTCGCTTTATGACGACAATTGCATATTAAATCTGGACTTTGAACGAACCTGAATATACCCTTTTTATAACTTGTCTACAGTTTCTATATGTTTTATTTATTTATTCCACACTTGTTCAGTGGTCTTATTATTGTAATGATCATGCATATGTCTCAATAAAAAAAACATAAATACAAAAAATAAAAAAATAAATAAAAAAAATGTCATCTATAGTTCCAAAACAGAACGCCCCACTCTCTCACAAGAACCTTCGTCACAATTGTATAATCAAGGATATAAAAAACTCCTTAGCCCCTCACTCTTTATTAGACTCTTGGCCAATACTAAATGGTGTTACTAATGAAACTACTTATTACTCGCCAGCCCATAAGTCCTACATTAGGCTAGATCATATCTATACCAGCCAAGTCCTACACCCAATGTTACTCTCTTCATCCATCCATACATGGGTGTGGTCAGACCACTCTATAGTTAAACTACAGATAAAAGGAGTGCATGATTCCAACAGAGTCAGATCATGGACATTCAACCCACATTTTCTAAGAGATCCGCTTAATCATAAAAACACTCTCCAATAACTGATAGAATATTGTGACTTAAACTATGGCTCAACATTTAATTCAATCCATATATGGGCTGCCCACAAAGCCTATGTCCGAGGAATTCTGATTAAAAATAAGACACATCATACTAAACAAAGAAAGGCTCTCTTAACTATATTATACCAAGAAATAGAATCCCTAGAATGACAATACAAAATCAACAAACAAGCCTCAATACTGAAATCATTCCAAAGTAAAAGAGAATCCTTAGCCAAAATCCTAAATCAACAAGACACAGGAGCTATTCACGCATTAAGGCCTCTAGTTATCAAGCCGTCAACCACAAATATGCTGGAATTCCGCAGCATATTTGTGGCGAGGCTGATTCGCTGTAGTTATCAAGCCCTACAGCCCGGCAAAAGTAGAATTTAGTGATATAACATATGATCCACCGGACTCAGTTCGACACAGATCGATGGTTACGTCACTACAGATGTTCCGAACGCAAGTTCGGCACAATCTGACTACTTTTGCTAGTTATCAAAGAACAACCAGGAACGCTCGCCACTATTCCGGGCCAGCATACCTGGTTTTCAATCCGCCGCCCTGGAGGCGGCGGATCCCATAGGAATCAATGGGAGTCTGACAGCAGCGAGAGCTCATGTTCGCTGCTGTCCGATATCCCATTGATTTCTATGGGAAGTGTCTGCACCTAACACCCTAACATGTGCCCCGAGTCTAAACACCCCTAATCTGCCCAAACCCTACACCGCCGCCACCTACTTTATACTTATTAACCCCTAAACCGCCGCTCCCGGAACCCTCCGCAACTATAATAAATATATGAACCTCTAAACCGCCGCTCCCGGACCCCGCCGCCTCCTACATTATACCTATTAACCCCTAATCTGCCGCCCCCTATACCGCCGCCACCTACATAAAGTTATTAACCCCTATCCTACTGATCCTGGACCCCGCCGCAAATAAATTAATTGTTTAACCCCTAAACCGCCGCACCCGGAGCCCTCCGCCACATACATTACATTTATTAACCCCTATCCTGCCCCCCCATACACTGCCGCAACCTACAGTACATTGATTAACCCCTAATCTACCCCCCTACACCGCCGCCAATATATTAAATGAATTAACCATAACCCTAACACCCCCTAACTTAAATATTATTTAAATGAATCTAAATAAATATTATATAATTAAATAAATTAATCTTTTTTAAAACTAAATACTTACCTATAAAATAAACCCTAAGATAGCTACAATATAATTAATAATTACATTATAGCTATTGTAGGGTTTATTTTTATTTTACAGGCAACTTTGTATTTATTTTAACTAGGTACAATAGCTATTAAATAGTTAATAACTATTTAATAGCTACCTAGTTAAAATAATTACAAATTTACCTGTAAAATAAATCCTAACCTAAGTTACAAATACACTTAACACTACACTATCAATAAATTAATTAAATAAATTAACTACAATGATCTAAAATAAAATACAATTAAATAAACTAAACTATATTACAAAAAAAAAAACACTAAATTACAAAAAATAAAAAAATATTACAAGAAGTTTAATCTAATTACACCTAATCTAAGCCCCCTAATAAAATAAAAAAGCCCCCCAAAATAATAACATTCCCTATCTTAAACTAAATTACAAATAGCCCTTAAAAGGGCCTTTTGCCGGGCATTGCCCCAAAGTAATCAGCTCTTTTACCTGTAAAAAAAATAAATACAATACCCCCCAACATTACAACCCACCACCCACACACCCCCTACTCTAAAACCCACCCAATCCCCCTTAAAAAAAAAAACACTACCCCATTGAAGATCACCCTACCTTGAGCCGTCTTCACCCAGCCGGGCCAAACTCTTCATCTGATCCGGGCACAAGTGGTCCTCCATTGGCTGATAGGACCCCGCCGCAAATAAATTAATTGTTTAAACCCTAAACCGCCGCACCCGGAGCCCTCCGCCACCTACATTACATTTATTAACCCCTATCCTGCCCCCCCTACACCGCCGCCACCTACAGTACATTGATTAACCCTTAATCTGCCCTCCTACACTGTCGCCAATATATTAAATGAATTAACCCCAAAACCTAAGTCTAACCCTAACCCTAACACCCCCCCTAACTTAAATATTATTTAAATTAATCTAAATAAATATTCCTATAATTAAATAAATTAATCCTATCTAAAACTAAATACTTACCTATAAAATAAACCCTAAGATAGCTACAATATAATTAATAATTACATTATAGCTATTTTAGCGTTTATTTTTATTTTACAGGCAACTTTGTATTTATTTTAACTAGGTACAATAGCTATTAAATAGTTAATAATTATTTAATAGCTACATAGTTAAAATAATTACAAATTTACCTGTAAAATAAATCCTAACCTAAGTTACAAATACACTTAACACTACACTATCAATAAATTAATTAAATAAATTAACTACAATGATCTAAAATAAAATACAATTAAATAAACTAAACTATATTACAAAAAACAAACACTAAATTACAAAAAATAAAAAAATATTACAAGAAGTTTAATCTAATTACACCTAATCTAATCCCCCTAATAAAATAAAAAAGCCCCCCAAAATAATAACATTCCCTATCCTAAACTAAATTACAAATAGCCCTTAAAAGGGCCTTTTGCGGGGCATTGCCCCAAAGTAATCAGCTCTTTTACCAGCCCTTAAAAGGGCTTTTTGCGGGGCATTGCCCCAAAGTAATCAGCTCTTTTACCTGTAAAAAAAAATAAAATACAATACCCCCCCCAACATTACAACCCACCACCCACACACCCCTACTCTAAAACCCACCTGATCCCCCCTTAAAAAAAACCTAACACTACCCCATTGAAGATCACCCTACCTTGACCCAGCCGGGCCGAACTCTTCATCCAATCCGGGCACAAGTGGTCCTCCAGCCGGGCAGAAGTCTTCATCCGATCGGGGCAGAAGAGGTCCTCCATCCAGCAGAATTCTTCATCCAAGCGGCATCTTCTATCTTCATCCTTCCGGCGATGAGTGGCTCCATCTTGAAGACCTCCGGCGTGGAACACCCTTCTTGGTCGACGACTACCCGATGAATGGCTGGTCCTTTAATTGATGTCATCCAAGATGGCGTCCATCGAATTCCATTGGCTGATAGGATTCTATCAGCCAATCGGAATTAAGGTAGGAAAAATCTGATTGGTTGATTTAATCAGCCAATTGGATTGAAGTTCAATCCGATTGGCTGATTGGATCAGCCAATAGAATGCAAGGTCAATTCTATTGGCTGATCCAATCAGCCAATCAGATGTTAGGCTGATCCAATCAGCCAATCGGATGTTAGGCGACCTTAGGCGAGCGTATTGGGCCCGGCAAATGCAGGTAAGTAGACAGCTTGATAACTAGAGGCCTAAGGGTTAATTATTATATATATGCCAACAAACCCAATAGATACATGGCACACAAGATTAGAGAAAGATGCAGGGCCTCCATGATAACCAATATTCTAAAATCTGATGGTACTCTGACCTCCCACCCTCAAACCATAGTTGATACGTTCACAGACTATTATGGAAAATTATATGATGGCAAGAAAACTACTAAAAATTCAGAAACTACTTCTATTACTAAAAACTTTTTATCAGAAGCCCAATAAAATAGTATCTCTAAGGAAGATTGGGAGACCCTTAATGCCCCAATTTCACAAGCTGACATACTTGCAGCCATAAAAGAAAAACTGTACAACTTCATTTAAAATAAACACCCCAATGTGCTAATGGAAGCAGACTGACATAATATGGTGTGTCAGTACACCCACTCCAGGATATCCCCGCCATGTGTGTAATGTCCAATAGCACACCTATGTGCTGGTAGATACAGACTGATCATTTTAGGTTAGGGCGTATCAGCTCACCCACTCCAGGTGTTACCAACGATATGGTCCAAAAACAGGATAAATGCACAAACAGCCCAATATTGGGAATTGAGAGGTAAGGCAGAAACCACTATACTTGTATTATAGTAAAAAACATTTTTATTAAAAGACTGAAAACAAAAATTGAAATTAAAATTTAAATATTAAAAGAATATAATAACAACAAGTAGTGGTCAAGGGGATAATCCCCTCTAATGCAATGCGTTTCTCGGCACTGAAGGGCCGTTTCCTCAGGCATCTAACCTAATTGTGAATCTTAGAGCAATTCTCCATGATTTCTGGATATCGAATAAACTTCGACAAGTGTGAAGCCTTACCTATAGCTTTATCCCAACACTCACAGAAACTCTTAGAATTAAATTTTGACATGAAGTGGGCCAAAAATTCTATCAAATACTTAGGCCTAGATTTAGAGTTTGGCGGTAGCCGTCAAAACCAGCGTTAGAGGCTCCTAACGCTTGTTGTTACCACCCTCCGGTATTTAGAGTTTAGTTACCGACACTGAAAAATCACCCAACGCACAAATCTCTACCGACAGCTCAGACCCAGTAGTTAACATCTACCGACAAAATAAACATCCACGAATCACAAAACAAATATTACACAAAGTACACTTACACTCATACAAACACTACACTATATTTATTTTTCAGATTTAATATTTTATCATCAAAATAGAAAGGATCAAAGTTGCGAGATCTCGGGTGTTAGAAAAAAAACAACACAAATCCATTTTGCCATTGACTTACATTGACACACGGGAAAAGACCCTCATATAGCTACAGCTAACTAATAATATTATCACAAACATACACTCATCGATGCATACAAAAAATATACACCACATTACATACACAAACAAGTTATTTATTACAAAATGAACACAATTTAGCTACTTTTTCACACAAGCTCATGACGTCACTCACTTTACGAGGAAAACCAGTCTTTGATTTTTTTTTTTACCAAAATTTTGAGCCTCCATTGACTTCTATGGGGAAGACGTGCTCGTGCACGCGACAGACAGATTTCCCTAACGCACGCAAAAAGCGTAGACAAAAAAACTCCAAATACCAGCGCTAGAAATCGGAAAAAAAAACATGCTTTTCTGCGTTAGACCCAGCTATGACAAATAGATCAAGAAATTACTATTTCCCTATGGTGGACTTATGGATTTTACTTATTGAATATTCACAACAGCATTAAATTGTTTCATACTTTTACATTACATTAACTACAAATCAACATCACATTAAACGGACACAAAAATAATTACAACATTTCAGGATTCACAAACAGTACACAATGGGAAACACCTCTCATTTACCTTTATTATTGCATTCCATTTATTTAACTCATATGCTTGCAGCAACTGCATATCTACATAGGCTTAACACATGATCAGTCATGGATGCACATACATTACTTTTATCATTCACTCATACATGTGCATTCAAATGATGGGGGAAAAACACATTACATTCTCTCTAGGAATCACAAAACAGAACATATGGATTTTACTGTACTTTTAACATCATGATTCCATCACAATAAACCATTAGGAATTGCGTACAAGAAGAACATCATTACACCAGATTACAGATGTCACTTTATGGGAAGGAACAACAATGCCAGACCGCTATATAGTAGTCAGCATATGTGGGACACAATCACAATATATACGTATATGTACATAACACGCATCACCCATCACGCAACCACAAAGCACACATTTATATTTTATTCAGCACACAATAACAATGTAGCACAATACAACAACACAATGAGGATTTCAGAACTACATAGGCAGGTTAATAATATGATGACGTCATTAGAAGATTCAGCCATACACATTACAGATTCACGACTGTACCGCCCCTTTCAGAACTTTAGCACTCAATACTACAATACAACATATACGTAAACAACAGTTTGGAGCAGCATTTTTAGGGCGATTTTAATGGGACAATTAATAAATATTGTCAGCTCACAAATCACTTATATATATAATACTACAGATGACAGCCGGAAGTTCTTCAGTATTAGTGCCATTTTAATGGGACGCATACAATATTGACATCTCGGCAATCACTTATATATACAATACTACAGATGACAGCCGGAAGTTATTCAGTATTAGTGCGATTTGAATGGGATGCATACAATATTTACAGCTCACTAATCACTTATATATACAATACTACAGATGACAGCCGGAAGTTCTTCAGTATTAGTGCCATTTTAATGGGATGCATACAATATTTACATCTCGGCAATCACTTATACTGTATATATAATACTACAGATGACAGCCGTAAGTTCTTCAGTATTAGTGCCATTTTAATGGGACGCATACAATATTTACATCTCGGCAATCACTTATATATACAATACTACAGATGACAGCCGGAAGTTATTCAGTATTAGTGCGATTTGAATGGGACGCATACAATATTGACAGCTCGGCAATCCCTTATATATACAATACTACAGATGACAGCCGGAAGTTCTTCAGTATTAGTGCCATTTTAATGGGATGCATACAATATTTACATCTCGGCAATCACTTATATATACAATACTACAGATGACAGCCGGAAGTTATTCAGTATTAGTGCGATTTGAATGGGACGCATACAATATTGACATCTTGCTAATCACTTATATATACAATACTACAGATGACAGCCGGAAGTTCTTCAGTATTAGTGCCATTTTAATGGGACGCATACAATATTTACATCTCGGCAATCACTTATATATACACAATACTACAGATGGCAGACGGGAAGTTCTGAATTATTATTGCGATTTTAAAGGGACGCATACAATATTGACATCTCGGCAATCACTTATATATACAATACTACAGATGGCAGATGTTACTTTATCGTTTACAAACAATGTTGCAGCAACATTGATCGATCACATTCGATGCACATTATACACAACTATGCACTTTCATTCATGTTAGCCTGGACGTGTGCTTTTTACTATAAGATTGCGTTTAAGAAATATTGATTACGCATATGATCAAACATTACAAACATGCACTGTATGTGTAATATTTGACACTTTCACATTGAGATTCATTGGGGGAAAACAACATTTCAGCAAACACCTAAAAAACGCCCACTTTGAAAGCATTCGCGCCGCTCACATACAAACAAGTGAATACAATTAGCAATCATTACAAACTCACTACCATTGGACTAATTGTACTATAAATCCCCCAAACAACATGGCCAAAGCATCCCTTGTGATCCACATCAGATCAATTCGCATACCTTGTTACGCCTTGCTCTGCTGTTTTGAAATATGGATGATGATGACATGGTAGACGCTGCTGGTGCTGCTATTGGCGAACTAGCTGTTGATAGAATCAGGCAGCCTCGGCGGCTCCGAGTGAGACGAAGGGCTTGTCTGGTTCGAGGTCCTCGTGTCTACAGGGTGAGACCCACCTTGGAAAACATGAGCGACTTTGAGGTTTATGATAAGTATCGGCTCAATAGCGAACAGCTCATTGGCCTTTACGATCTTCTTAAACCTCATTTGGAGCCACGTATAAGAATAAGGACTGCTGTTCCCGGCATGAGTAAGATGCTAAGTTGTCTATACGTCCTGGCCTCTGGGAGTTTTCAATCCGGAGAAATGTACATGCATGGCCTGTCTCAAGGTACATTCTCTGTGGTGTTTGATAAATTTCTGGACGCCATGGTACGTATCAGTAAGCAATACATAGGATTCCCACAGAATGATGGTGATTGGAGGCGCCTGAAGCGGGAATTCTTTGATATTGCTGAATTGACCAATGTCTTGGGAGCCATAGATTGTACCCACATTGCGCTGCGTGCTCCAATTGATGACTTGCCCTTCAGAAATCGCAAACATTTTCATAGCCTCAACGTGCAGTATGTTTGTGACGCACAGATGAGGATTATGCATGTGTGTGCGAATTTTGGAGGGGCTTGTCATGATGCCCGCATCCTCTCTCTGTCCACCCTGTGGCGGCAGTTTGAGGAAAGACAAATGCCCCCTGGTTATCTCGTTGGTGAGTATTTGTGCACAACATGGTTAATTAGTTAGACAATTGCCACTGTAGTTTTAAAATGTTAGCGTAATGTTCAGCTATAGGATGCAATTTAACCATTTATTTTTATTTCCGCAAATGTCTAGTTTTAGTTCAATGCAGATATGTAGCATGTCTTACCTTAAATGCTCAGATAGAGAATGCAATGTAACCATTTCGTTGGTATTTTACACAAGGTCTGGTTTAGGAGAAATACGCATATGTAGCATGTCTTAGCTGAAATGGGAAGATAGCAGCAAATGCAATTTAACCATGTCATTGTCTCTTTCCGCTAATGTCTAGTTTTAGTTCAATGCAGATATGTAGCATGTCTTACCTTAAATGCTCAGATAGAGAATGCAATGTAACCATTTTGTTGGTATTTTACACAAGGTCTGGTTTAGGAGAAATATGCATATGTAGCATGTCTTAGCTGAAATGGGAAGATAGCAGCAAATGCAATTTAACCATGTCATTGTCTCTTTCCGCTAATGTCTAGTTTTAGTTCAATGCAGATATGTAGCATGTCTTACCTTAAATGCTCAGATAGAGAATGCAATCTAACCATTTAGTTGGTATTTTACACAAGGTCTGGTTTAGGAGAAATACGCATATGTAGCATGTCTTAGCTGAAATGGGAGAATAATATTGAACTAGATTATTCTTTTAAAAAATAAACATTTGTTAGTGGATTATCGTGTACACAAACTTTTTTTGGAATCAAAATACAATTTTGAGGATTCAGTTTGAATTATGTTCTGTTCATAATTTATAGGTGATTCTGGTTACATGAGCCGGCCTTGGCTTATTACCCCCTTGCGTAGCCCGACTGATGTGGCTGAGGAGCGCTACAATAGGGCTCATAAGAGAACCAGGGCTGTGGTTGAACGAATGTTCGGGCTCCTGAAGATGAGGTTCAGGTGCCTTGACAGGTCGGGAGGAGCCCTCCAGTACAACCCAAAGAAGGTGGCTAAGATCGTTATAGCCTGTAGTGTCCTGCATAATATTGCACAGTGGGCTGGGATGCTGCAGGCCGTCCAGGCGCACCGAAACCTACTCAGAGATGAGGAGGACGATCCAGTTCTAGAGGGGCCATTCCGGGACGAGGGGCTCAATGTCAGAGCAGACATCATCAACCGCCACTTTAGACGGTAAATAATAGAAGTTAGATTGGAGTATTGTCAATAGATGTGAACTCTAGGGAAATGACAAGTAGAGAATTGTGCAAACATGTTAGGATTGTTCATCAAATGCTAAAAATGTGTTTCATTTATTAATATAGGTGATGCTCTGGTCATTGGGTCCTGTAGCGAGTCTTTGCCACCTGGTTTTTAAAGAGAACATCAGCTGGTAAGTATAAATGTATGGACTGTTGCTGGCATGAATTGTACACAAATACATCATATGGCATACATTTTCAAAACTAGTATTTAGTTTACACATTACTTAAAATGTAAATACTCAGAAAGGGATCCTCTAGCATAACTATCCTCTAGCATGACTATGGTTCAAAGTCACACATTAGAGGTTAGTTCTGCTCAATATGACTCATCTTCACACTTGATTGATAGAACATAACACAAGATGCTACACACGCTTATTAAGCTAGTGACAGAAATTGATTCAGAAATGGGGGGTGGGAGAGGAGTACAGAACTGATTCACACACTTGTAGTAATAATTTTTTTTAAACTTTTTATGCCATTAGGGAGATGACTTCATGTAAAGACTGAAAGGGAAGAATTCAAAGAATGACAGTGAAGAATTCCCAGACTGACAGTGGAAAAAGACAATATTGAAATTGAAGAATACCAATGGGATCATGTCTGGCATTATCTTTCAAATCTGCTGACCTTGAAAACCATACAAAGACATGTTCACATGGTAAGTGCCAAATATTTGATAGAATAAGGCTGTGGAGGCATCCTATTGGAGACACTTAGATTATTTTTTAATTTTTAGATGGTATTTCACAGTCCTCTATTTTTGAAATGATGAATAAGACACCTATTGAAGATCAACTGTTTTCTCCAGAATTGACTTTCAAAAACCATGCATTATCCAGGTTGGTTTACCAATGCATGATAGTTAAGAATCACAGGAAGAATGTAGAATATTTGTAGATTACATACATTAGTCATACTTTGTTCATAATTAGATATTTAGGTATCACAATCAGATACTTAGATTATTTTTTAATTTTTAGATGGTATTTCAGTCCTCTATTTTTGAAATGATGAATAAGACACCTATTGAAGATCAACTGTTTTCTCCAGAATTGACTTTCAAAGACCATGCATTATCCAGGTTGGTTTACCAATGTATGATAGTTAAGAATCACAGGAAGAATGTAGAATATTGGTAGATTACATACATTAGTCATACTTTGTTCATAATTAGATATTTAGGTATCACAATCAGACACTTAGATTATTTTTTAATTTTTAGATGGTATTTCACAGTCCTCTATTTTTGAAATGATGAATAAGACACCTATTGAAGATCAACTGTTTTCTCCAGAATTGACTTTCAAAGACCATGCATTATCCAGGTTGGTTTACCAATGCATGATAGTTAAGAATCACATTACATACATCAGCCATACTTTGTTCATAATTAGATATTTAGGTATCACAATCAGACAAAGGAATACATATTATAGTTGATATAGAGGTATTTGAATGGACATGAAATATTACATTTATGTTCAGCATACATATATATTTATTATTTAAATGTGATATACATTATTATGTATAATTAGAAATGCTGATATTTAAATGTAATTTTTATTACACAATATAATGGTGTATGTTTTTTTGGTTTTTAATCCAAAAATGTAATTCATAAATATCTTGATAAAATGTTGCACAAAGTTAGAGCATAGACACAAGATGATTGTAAATGTATTTTATGAATATTTTACGTGTGTATTAACTTTGTAAAATATTTTTTTTTTATTTTCAGATTTTCATCTGATGACTTCCAGGAATATTTTTTTTTTGTTTTTGTTAAAAGAACTTTTTTTTTTTAAATGGTAATAATCAACATTTTATTATTAAATACCCTCTTTTGAACAGATTATAATAAATATCCATATAATCTGTCAATAAAAAACAATTTGACTCCCATGACTGGTAGTTGTCTATTTGACAAGCACATGCATAAGATCAAATTAGGCATCATGTATAGCATTATTTTTAGAAAATCCACTGATTCAGAGAATATTAAAGTCAACTATCTTTTTTAAATTAATTGGGGAGTGAAATCCATCGATGCTTTTATTGTGTAATTTTTAGATGTTAATTTGTTAAAATATTTTCGGATATGTAGTCAGAATTTGACATAAATTTATTTTTTTCACTTTTAAGAAGGGGAAGTGGTTCACTTACATTAAAGTGACAGTGTTGTTGAATGTAAAATTTATTTTATAAGATCTTGTATCTTCCTTAGGTATCTAAAAACATTATTTTAATAAATTTATATTTTTTAAATTTAAAAATGGTAAGTCAGTTAACTTCATATTTTGCACAAGCTAGTTATTGGATGCCATGTTAATAGATTTATGTTCTAGTGGAGTCATTTAAAGGGTCATTTAACTATAGTTATTAATATTATGTAGTTTTTTAAATCTTACCTCTTGGGTTAGACATCACATATCTATATATAATTTTCATTCCCCTTTAGTTTCTTTCGACAATGTTAAATCAACATTCCGAATGTTTGGGTCCTTAAAGGGACATTTACAAAATATATTGTGTATTGAATTTTAAACAATCCTAAAAGAATTTTAACATATTTATAAAGTACTATTGAATTACATTCAGTCTTTAAATATACTTAGAAAAAGATACATCAATGCACATATCTTAGACAATTACATAAGGCATCTATGTGCAACCAACAATCAGCATCAAAATAGCCGATGTAGATATGTATTTAATCCAAGAATATATATAATTAAAATCTAATGATCGAATAACAAAACATATTAAGTTGTTCAAATATTATAATCTTATCCAAAATGCATAAATAATATATAGCTTAATGTCCCTCTAAGCTGAAGACTGCGAAATACATCCATTACAATATATATTTCAGTCAGTGTGTAAAACAATCCAGAAGTTAATCCAAATATGCTTTACTCATATGTTATACTAATTTTGCCAAAGGAAGGTGCCTAGGTTTATGATATTTCAAGCATTATTGTGAAATGTCTCCTTAAAGGGACATGAACTCAAAATATACTTAAAGGGAGACAGTAAAAAATTTAATTATTTATACATTCTGAACGAGTATTCAATTTTAAGCAACTTTATAAATTGACTCATATTATCAATGTTCCTCGTGATGTTGCTATCATTACTTTAAAAATAAGGCATTAAATTGATAATTTATTTGCTTCAGTACTCTGGACAGAACTTTTTTTTTGGGTGGATTAATTTATCCAACAATCATCAAGGACAACCCAGGTTTTTCGGCAAAAATTGTCCGTAATATAAAATATCATTTTTGATTTGCAAAGAAAGATAACAAGATAATTCTTAACATTTGAGAATCGGATTAAATTATAAAGTTGCTTAACATTTCATGCTCAATCTGAATCACGAACGCTAAATTTTTTTGGACAGTGTCCCTTTAAGAGATTTAAAGAGTGTATTTACTTCTCTTCTTATCTTGACATACTTTGCTTGAAAAGCATATCAAGATAGGCTCAGTAGATGAAGATTGGTGGATGCACAGAGATGCCTTATGTGATTGGCTCAACCATGTGCATTTAAATTTCTTCTGTTGAGGATATCTAAATACAAAGATAAATTGAGTTACATTTTAAAGTCTAAACAATTTTTTATCTCTACAGATCATTTGATACAATTGTTTGGTTGTAATGTCTATTTAAAAATAAAGACGCCATTGCACAATAACATATGAGCAGTTCAGACAAATACAAGCTCGAGCTTTATTTACTAATAACAAACAAACCTGTAGTTTAACATCTATAAACAGATTATCCAAGTTACTGACATTATAACCTGAATTTGAACATTCAGAAATGTTGCGTGGGAAACGGATCTTGAAACACCAGATTTGCATCTTTAAACATTAGAGTCTAATGTCACGCAATAGCACACAATCAATGTGCATTATAAATACATTTAATAGAGCAATGTCAATACTTCACAATAAGTCATGAAATTGATTTTATGAACAATAAAGACATACAATATTAAATGTGTATTAATCCAACGTATTTGTATTAAAGAAACAGACCGTTATTAAATCGAGAAATGTCTACAACATTTAATAATGTGACAGTATTAGATTTTAAAGAGAATTTAAACATTAATATTTAACGGATCACGGATATTAAATCTGCGTCACACATATCCGCATGACAGGCCCATGAGTTACAAATAAGTCTACATGAAAAATGAAGTAACAGCACCACCAGGAGGTATATGTATAGAAGTTGCTAAGATATGAAACATTAAGGAACGGCCAATCAGAGTTCATCACACAAACACAACTTGAGTCAGGATGGTCTCACAGACATTCTAACAATATTTCAAACTTTTATCCAATCAGATGTACAGATAACTTGTCCCATGGTGCATCTCATGTTTACTTCACCATATAAAAGTCCATTACACGTTGCCATCTTTGTCAGTTCTCTAATGCCTGCAGGCAGTATATATTATTTTTACAAATATATTCTACAACCCAGCAGGCATGTCACCTCCCAGGTTTACCAAGCAGGAGAGCGCTGCACTGGTCCACGCCGTCCAGGACTTTTATACCCAGCTGTTTGGGAACAAGAGGAGGTCGACAGATGCGCCTGTTAAGAAGGCCCTCTGGGAGTCTATCACCAATGCGGTTCAATTGGTGTGTGGCGTCCAGAGGAGCCAGGATCAGATCATGCGGAGATTCGGAGATATGAGGTTGCGATTGACAAAAAAAGTCGAACTCATAAGGGAGTGGGTACAAGCCCATAAAAGAGGGGGCCAAAGAAAGGCCCCGCGGAAACTCTACCTACTCCCTTATGAGGTGACTTTATGCGAGCTCCTCACTCTCTGGGTCCCCAAAAGATTTAGATCCTCGCCATCTTCGGCCTCCTCTTCTTCCCTCCCAGCTGCTGGATCTGAAAGTCCTGACCCGGGGGCCAGGGCAGCTGCTTCTCCGTCCGGTGGCCTGGGAGGAGCTGAAAGAGAATCTGAACCAGGTAACTATCCAACTTCATATAATATATTAATATTTGATTAGATTTTTAAGAAATGTGTATATAGTCAGATACTAAACCTATATAGATCTCACAACATACGCTACATATGATGTTTAGATATCTGATTTTAGATTAGTGACACATGAACTAGGAATGATGTTTCTTGCGCTCTACAGAATATGCGTCACAGAGCGAAAATTGAATTGCGCATACACGTTAACATGGGTTTGCTGTAAGTGGCATTGCTTTACACATGTTGGTCAAATGACGGATGCGTAATTCCGCTTGGAATCATTGCGCAATGATCCCGAAAATTAGAATTGCGCATACACGTTAACATGGGTTTGCTGTAAGTGGCATTGCTTTACACATGTTGGTCAAATGACGGATGCGTATTTCCGCTTGGAATCATTGCGCAATGATCCCGAAAATTAGAATTGCGCATACACGTTAACATGGGTTTGCTGTAAGTGGCATTGCTTTACACATGTTGGTCAAATGACGGATGCGTAATTCCGCTTGGAATCATTGCGCAATGATCCCGAAAATTAGAATTGCACATACACATTAACATGGGTTTGATGTAAGTGGCATCGCTTTACACATGTTGGTCAAAATGAAATGTGAATTATTATATATCTGAAGAATACAGTATTCTTATTTTCAATATTATACATAATAAAAAAAAGACTAGCAGAATCCAAATAAATAATAACATATGTCCATCAATTGATGAGAATGAAATAACACAAAAAATAATTAAAGCTACAGTAAACAACACAACTGATTGAAAATAAGAGTACAGGATATATTTATCATGAATTTAATTGAGGAAACAATTAACTCATGGGACTACCAAAAGATTAATAGTTTTTAATTGATTTGGTAATAATGTAAAGATTTTAAACATGGCATGATTTGTATTAATGATATCCAATCCTCATTTAATATATTACAGATCGTGATGTTGGTGCTGGAACCTCAAGCCAGGGCTTGTCACAGTATGGTATGTCTCATTTTAATTGACATTTGTCTTAGAAACATGGACAGAACATTACATACAAAATCCACATTGTTCAATATTTATATGCATCCACAAAATGGATTTGTAAAATATTTACAAATAAGAATAAAAAACAAACAAACATAGGATTACATTGTAATACTAATCTGAATTTTTATCGAATTTAAGATATCCCATCTATTCTTGATATCTTCATTTTAATATAAGATTCTTTGAATGTCCAATTTATATTCTTCCCCTGTGTATTGCTTAATATTATTTGGATACATTTTGACAAAATTCACACACTTTTGCATATGTTTTGATTTTTAAAATATAGATTACATTTTTGAAATTGATCACGTCATTTAAGGGACATGCCAACTAAATTTTACATTGAATGATTTGGAAACGTGATTTTATTGTTTTGTTTAAACATTTTATGAGCTACATTGGTTCAGTCTATTGTTTTAGTTCTTCTAAAAACATATTGATTTTGGTTTAGGTTAAACAATGCATTACTGGTATTATCTGGCTGTTTTTTTATGCATAAATTGGCATTTTGTCAAAAGTTAAAATCATGTGTTCAGATAACAGTAGTACATAGTTTCAAAAAGTATACAATTACACATTTTGAGCTTCATGTCCCTTTAAGAGAGGATAATTAAATAATTTTTAGTATATCCTTAACTAACATATTAGATTGTAATTGCATGCTCCATCCCATTCATTACATCAACATATGGAGTAGAGAATTCATTAACAGCAACATTGTCAAATCAATATATTTTTATATTAAAGGGACACTGAGCTAAAATTATTACTGTTGTCATTCAGATAGAGCATGCAATATTAATCAACATTTAAATATAATACTATAATCATATTTTAAATATTCTATTGCTAAATGTATTTTAAAATCAAGAATGTACGTTTATCTACAGCTCCATTTTGGTTGACCAACCTGGGTTTTTATTGATGATTGGTGGATACCTTCAACAAACAATATTTATTGAATCCAATATTGCTTATCTGCCTTTAAGATTAAAATGTAGCAAAATTAAAATTATAATAGGAGTCAATGTTAAATCATTTGTAACAGTTTGAACAGTGAAATCACTGATTGAAATAAATCATGTCAGTGTCCCTTTGATAAACAATAGATTCATTAATACTTACCTTCTTTGGATTAAACAATATTGATATATAATTCACATATTCACTGTTTGAGTTACTTTCTAGATATAAGCATACTCTAACAGCACCATGATTACATATTTATACTAATCAATTTGGTTTGGTATTGTGATCAATATGTGTTGTGTCCTAAACAAGATTACTGTACATTGCACAAATGGCTTGATGTGCCACATGTCTTTGTTTATATTTGTCAACAGCTGTTATTCAAAATGTGATTTGTGTGTATTCTTTTAAGAAAATTGATCAATGGGTATATTTAGATATGCAATAGCATCGTATGAGATGAGTTTGATGTCTAATATAGTCAGAAATTAAACATATGTTAAATACATCATTTTTTACAGAATCCCCTTGATTCAATCAAGCATTTTTTATTCTAATGACTGCTCTATTCTTCACATTTTCAAGTTGATTATTCTTATAAATCGATACAGATGTGATTTAGTGCTATCCCAAATGTGTTCACTAATATATATCTATATCATTCATAGAGAGAGTTGTTGTGGGGAGCCCAGAGGGATCCAGCACCGACACAGAGCTGCCTTTGCAGTCTTCTGGTAAGTCCATTGACTCATTTATATGTCATTGAAGGTGTATTGGTAATCAATATTATGAGTATGATTCTGATGAAGCATAACATTTGAAACAAACATATAATTTACTCCTCTGATTATATATTAATTTTATTTTACTATTGAAAGATTAAGAATTAAAATTTTCTTAGTCTACACCTTTGTTATTCAGAAGACGTATAGCATATGTTTGTTTCCATGTTCAATTTTGACAACAATCATCAAGTGATACACACATGAGAAATCTTAAATGTTCAATGTACTATGCTTTTATGATTTTAAAATTAATACAAACAATAAATCGAAAATCTGAATCATTGAGAATAACAAATCTAATGTCATTTGTATGCTCCATCAAAATGATGTAAATCATAACTTTGGGTGTGTATATCTTTAATGCAACATTGATGTGTGTCTTTGAGCAACAGTAACATATGTTATAATATCTGATCTTAACGTGTACACAACATGTTATGTTTTACAGAGATTGATTTAACATGTGGGACGGAGGAGGAAGAGGCTCCCTTGAAGTCTGATGGTATGTGAAATATATCTAACATGTATCCAACATGTTTCTTTATTGGAAATCATTTTATTGAAGACATTCAAAGTCTACAGCTTTTGCACTTTAAAAAGGAATATTATTTGTCTGTTCAAATACACTACTGCCCCCTTTATATATCAGGCAGCATGAAGATATGCTTGGATTTTTTCAAATATTTGGATTTCTAATTCATGCCATCATGATGTCACATGCATATTCCAGGCCAAACCACAATAATAATTTTATAATTGTACAGACAGTCATTGCTATTCATCTGAGTGCCTATATGCATACCATATCCTCATGTCATCATTGTTTAGAAATTCAAACACACTTCTAAGTATATTGCAAACATAATCAAGTTGAAATGCGTTGATTTGATTTCATGATGTATGAGATGTTAATATATTTTTATTATTTATTTCAGATGGATCCTCCTCTTCTGGTCATCAGTTTTCCGCCCCTGCCCAATCCCCTGCCCAGGCCCAGACCCCTGCCCAGCCCCCTGCCCAGGCCCAGACCCCTGCCCAGCCCCCTGCCCCTCCACAGACCACAGACCCTCCCGGCCCTTCCCATTTTTCCTATCCTGTCCCTCCCAAAAAACGCCCCTTCCTCCCCCTTCGCCGCTCTCCCCGTCTTTTGGCCCATACAGCTACCCCAGCTGCCCAGCCCCCAACTCACCACTCCCCAGCTGTACGGGCTACCCCAGAGCAGCAGCCCATCCCTCCCCAACCCAATCCCATCCCTCCCAAACCCAATCCCATCCCTCCCCCCTGTCTCAACCTTCATTGTCCTGGGTGTCGGATTGTCCTTCCCAGGCACAGCTGTAAGTATCATTCAAAATCAACATTATAAGATACTTAAAGGTACACTGAAGGCAAATTGTTTATATTGTGATTTAAATAGAGCATGCAATGTTAATCAAATTTATAATTTACTACTCTTATCAATTATTCTTCTTTCTCTTGCTATCTTTATTGAAACAAAGAAATGCCTCTAATTATTTTTTATTAAAACAAAATCTGGACATCATTTCTTTATTGTTGGATGAATGTATCCATCAATCAGCAGGGACAACCAAAGTTGATAACCAAAAATGGCCTGCCCTATAAACTTACATTCTTGCATTTAAAATATAGCTAGAGAATTCTAACATTTAAAGAATAGGAGTAAATTAATAATTCTTTTTAATGTCATGCTCTATCTAAATCAGTAACTAAAATATTTTGGTTTAGTGTCCCTTTAATTTGATATCACTACATATACCAATCACCACTACTTGGATCTAACAATTTATGTACAAATGTTCATACATTATCTCTTGTATAACCCAGTGGGAATGTAATTTCTTATGGTTGCTATGTTTACACAGCTTGTCCTCAACGCCAAAATGTTTAAGGATAGGTGTGCCTACCACAGTATAACTAAAATATTTAAATTGCTAATGTAAGTACAATGTAAATCCTTTTACAAGATTTTAGACACTCAAGCTGTAAAAGTGGATCATCAAAAACCAATTAAAGGGGACAACATGTTGGAGTAAAATGTCCCTTTAATGGTTTAGGTCTGTCTGAATAACATATTTCATGTGTAAATAATCAATGTCAACAAATTAATTTAAAGAAGTATTTGTCTTTATGATGACAATGTATCTTTGCTTATTTTTTGTTCTGTTGTGTAATTATCATTAATATTTGATTTTTTCTTTATTTTAGGCTGTGACTCAACATGGCTCACACTAGAAGGTCTAGCCCGCGTAGAGCAGGCCGTGTTGAGGAACGCAGCTGTCCTGAGAGGGATGAGCGACACCATGCAGGCCCAGCTACAGGTTCAGCATTTGACTCTACGTCAGATGAGGTGGTGGAATTCAATGCTTGAATCTGTAGCTAGACAGGCACAGGACGATGAAGGGGATAACCAGTAAGTGGAGGATCTGGAGATGCTCCAAGGGCGCAGATAAGAATCCTCCGTCCACATGTTGATGTTGTTTTTTATGGTTGCCATTTGGCCTTTTGTTTTTTTATTGTTGTGCACTCTTTTACCTTGTCATATGGCTCCAATGGGGCTATGCTGGCCCTTGGCTACTCTCTTCATGGACTGTGATGCACTCTGTTACCTTGTCATATGGCTCCAATGGGGCTATGCTGGCCCTTGGCTACTCTCTTCATGGACTGTGATGCACTCTGTTACCTTGTCATATGGCTCCAATGGGGCTATGCTGGCCCTTGGCAACTCTCTTCATGGACTGTGATGCACTCTGTTACCTTGTCATATGGCTCCAATGGGGCTATACTGGCCCTTGGCTACTCTCTTCATGGACTGTGATGCACTCTGTTACCTTGTCATATGGCTCCAATGGGGCTATGCTGGCCCTTGGCTACTCTCTTCATGGACTGTGATGCACTCTGTTACCTTGTCATATGGCTCCAATGGGGCTATGCTGGCCCTTGGCTACTCTCTTCATGGACTGTGATGCACTCTGTTACCTTGTCATATGGCTCCAATGGGGCTATGCTGGGCCTTGGCAACTCTCTTGATGGACTGTGATGCACTCTGTTACCTTGTCATATGGCTCCAATTTTCCTGATCTTTAAAAGATTATTTATAAACGTTGTTGATGTTTTCTGACATACTAATAAAAGACATGTCATTCCACGATTCTTTGTCCTCTTTATTCATGTCATTGATTGAAATCTCTAGTTTATCTGGTTGATCCTTAAAGGGACCTTAGCAAAAATAATGGTGTTTCCTAAATCATATATGTAATACAATTAGAAATGACTTTAAGATTAACACCTCCAATTTAATTTTATTATTTGACTTTATATATTTTTCGTAAAGCTTTATCATTGCATTATTATGATTAGCATAGTAATTCTTTTATATATGTATATATAGATTGTTATTTGTGTATATATATATGTATATTGCAAATTTCACATCCATGTGTGTATTTATAAACTCTGCGTGAATTGATGCACCTTTAACAAATGATCTGAGGATTGATACAATGATATAATCCCTGTAAAGTGTTCATTTTATTGAAATAGTATTATCTCTGTGTATCCTCTTTTTAAAAATAAAAATCATGTCCCTTTAAGTGATGCTGAGCACAATTGTTAATGAATGGATTTCCATTTCTAAAGCGTTTTTGTCATTTTTACATGAACAAGGACATATAATCTTATTAATAAACAATCTTATTGTAATGTTGACAGCACATGTATTTCATTTTCAATTCTATCTTATTGTAGTAGTGTAACCAAATCAATCTCTGTGTGTAATGCGCATATTTTAGATGAGGAATATGTTTTTCAAAATATTTGTAAAAAATACTTCTCCTCCCATATATGGCTATAGGTAGGCTGACCATATTGCAACTTGAATAAATGACACGTTTGATCAATACATGTGTCATTATTGTTATTCCAAAACAATCTAAACATATCTTAAAACATCAATGGCATATGTATTTCTCATGTGTATCTTTTAAATGTTAAAGATATACACCATAGCTATAGTTAAAGGGACAGTCAAGTCTGAAAAGATGATTCATGATTTAAATAGGGCATGCGAGTTTAACCAACTTCCTAATTAGCTTTTATTCAACATTTAGCTTTGTTCTCTTGTTATAGTTATTTGAAAGGTAAACAGAGGAGGTTCATATGCTAAGTTCTTCGACCCTGAAGACTGCCTCTAATGTTTTAAAAATATTGACTACTATAAGGCATTAGTTTACATGTTTCATATAGATAACATTGAGATCATGCACGTAAAGTGACCTAGGAGTGAGCACTGATTGGCTAAACTGCATGTCTGTCAAAAGAACCTAAATAATGGGGCAGTCATCAGAAGCTTAGATACAAGATAATAACAGAAGTAAAATGTATATTAATATATAACTGTGTTTGTTGTTCAAAAATGAGTAATGTGTAATAAAGGGATTAGCTATATTTTTTATAATTCAATTTCTGGGGTTGACTGTCCCTTTAACATATAATATCTAACACATCCATATTTTACTAATGCATCTCCTAGCATTAATTTTCTTTTAAAGGGACAGGAAACACAAAAATCCAAATATTTACATTTATTGGAACAATATATTTCAAATTGCAATGTCGTACATAATCGTGTAACCAATATTGATTTAATTTGTAATAAAAAAATGCTGCTTGATAAATAGTTTAGTTATAAATCCTCTGCTTCTAATTAAATATCTCCTTATTTACGATAATGTATTATATTTTATAGATCACAGTATTTCGTTATCTATAGTGACATTCCTAGATAGCAATATAGACACATACTAGTTACTAAAATATAAATAAGTTTCTTATTGATATGCCAAGCTGTCAACTGAGTCCTTGTATTGGCTGCGGTTTTTCAGCGATCTCGGATGCGCCATGTTGCTTAAGACGTCACCTGCCAGGCTGTCCAATGATTCCTTGTATTGACTGACATTTTTACGCGATCAAGGATGCGCCTTTTATTGGATGGCGTTTTTACGCGATCAAGGATGCACCTTTTATTGGATTGCGTTCTTACGTGATCAAGAATGCGCCTTTTATTAGATTGCGTTCTTACGTGATCAAGGAAGCGCCATGTTAATTAAGACGTCACATGCAAAGGTGTAAAAAAACGTCTGATTGTATTACGTAGTCCCGCAATATTTGTTTGTGCACGTTACACACGTTTGTGAATGAGAAGACAAGTTTAAAACCATGGCGAATATGGATTGTATGCATCATGTTACATTGTTGACCCATAGCTGATAAAGACCACCACATTCTCTTTTGCTGGATGTCTGGTTGAATAAACGAACGAAAGCAAAATGTTTTCATGCATAAGATATTTCGAGGCAAGTGCAAATCTCTATAGACCATCTTGTTTAATATGTTTGTCAACAATATGTTTCTTTTTATGAAAAATGACTGTTGTGTTTAATGTTAAAGATATCTAATTCATAAATATGCGCTATTGTATTAGAATAAAGTAATCAATATGCATTTATCTTTATCATATGCTAAATATATGATGCCGACTTCTTCTAAATGTAATTTCATCGTATATTTTATTAAAGGTTCATTAGACACTCACATTAAAACCCAAAATATTTTATTTGGTCTCTAGTTATATAGTCCATTGTTTACCAAATACATGTCTACTTTTGCTTCTGTTCAAATAAAATTGAAGTAATTTTCAGACTCCTCGCTAAGCCTCAAAGTTTCATGTGAGTACCATCTCCAGCTTTCTCCTGTTTGTGTAAAGGGTCTTTTCATATGTTAATGATGGGGTATTGTCTTGTTTTACGGTTGTAATGGGGGTTCATCTATCTTTTCAATAGAGATAACCCGATTTTCTTTGAAAGTGTTTAAAGCTTTTTAATATTGATTTTGATATCAATATATGTTAATCTTGTTGTTTCTAGTAGTGTCTATTACATGCAGTTCTGTTAAAAAGATAGTATACTGTCCCTTTAATGCAAATGTTGATTTTTGTATCATGTATGAGTTCCACATTGGTTAATCTCCAAATATATTATTGTTAGCATATTTTTTATTTTTCACTCCTAAAAGGACTTTAAACCATATTCATTGTTAAAACAAATGTCTTTCTAAAAAAAAAATTAACACAATAATGTCTCTTTAAGAAAATAGACTTTATTTAACACGTCAATATAAATCTTTTTTCAATATTTCTTGTTTGAACAAGTACATGTAGATATACCAACAATCACCAAATATTATATGTTAGCATATGTAATTTTGTTAAAGGGACAGTTTAGAAAACAAATAATGTTTTGCATTATTAAAAAAGTCAATTTTGTAATATCAATGATATCAAAGGTTTCTCACCAATTAATCATTTTTCTGTGTTTATTTTTATTTGCTAGCTAAACCTATGAGGTTCGTGTGCTCATTTCTTAGAGCTTGAAGAGTGCATGTAATCAGAATGCAATTTGACCACTAGAGGGCATTTGGATAGCATTTGTATATATAAAACCTTGAACTCATACAGCATATTTACCATGTATTGATCATTGATTGTCTAAAATGTTGTTATGTCAGAACAAATAAGTGGTCATTTTTCATAGGCATAAATACAAGGGTAAGCACATAAGTCACACGTATTTCTCCATGTTTTGTTGTTTCAAACTTGATAATGCGTAATACAGTGTTTTCTTTGTAATCAATAATGTTCTGACTGTCCCTTTAAGCTGTGTTATTGGCATTCAAACAGTAATATGCCATCATGGATAATTGTAATGGTAATTTTGTTTGCGATTCGGGAAACAGTTTGGACATCACATCACAGAAACCAATCAATATCATGAACAAGGATAGGTATGTGATGATGTGGTTTTCACACACTTATAACCCACACTCTGCAAACAATCTGCCTCCATGGACCCGGTCCCATAGAAGTAGATTATATACAGAGTGTGGTCCACAAGTGTATGAAAACCACATCATCACATACCTATCCATTACACATTAAATAAAAAATAATTAAACATGAAAATAAATACTTACTTCCTCTTCCTTCCCCTCTTCCCACAGGGCTGAGGCTCTGGGAGGGTCAACTGCCGACTCCGACGAGTTCTCATTGGAGATGTTGTGGGAAGAGTGGAAGGAAGAGTACTGGGACGACCAAGGTGAGGAAGAGGAGATGGCCCGGCAGGAGGAGATGGAGCGGCAGGAGGAGATGGCCCGGCAGGAGAAGATGGCCCGGCAGGAGAAGATGGCCCGGCAGGAGCAGATGGACCGGCAGGAGCAGATGGACCGGCAGGAGCAGATGGACCGGCAGGAGCAGATGGACCGGCAGGAGGCCCAGCAGATGGCGGCCCAGGAGCAGGAGGCCCAGCAGATGGCGGCCCAGGAGCAGGAGGCCCAGCAGATGGCGGCCCAGGAGCAGGAGGCCCAGCAGATGGCGGCCCAGGAGCAGGAGGCCCAGCAGATGGCGGCCCAGGAGCAGGAGGCCCAGCAGATGGCGGCCCAGGAGCAGGAGGCAGACCAGCATGCGCCTCCTGGAAGAAATTAAACATCTCTTGTTGGAGTCGAAAGGTTCTGTTTTGGCCTTCTTCTATTCGAGTAAGGAGGTGTATGATTTGGGTTTGGCCTTCAATGATTTTGTTTTGGCCTTCAATAATTCTATTTCTGCCTTCTATATTTTGGATCCGGGAGTTACGCATCTGGTCAATGTAGTCTAGTAGAACCCGCACCTCCGCTATTTCCTCTTGTTGTGCACGGAGGGGTGCCCGTGCACGGCGGCCTGCTGGCACACGGCGGCCTGCTGGTGCACGGTGGCCTGCTGGTCCTTGAGGGGCCTCTGCTTCCGCGGCCTCTTCCTCTGCTTCCGGGGCCTCTTCGTCAAGGGGGGCCTCTTCGTCAAGGGGGGCCTCTTCATCAAGGGGGGCCTCTTCCCTCCGAGGTGGAGATTCATCCCTACCACTCTCATCCCGGGGAAAAGGAGGAGCCAGTAGTTGCTGTGCTGCCTCCTCCCCAGACTCTGTATATTTGAAAAAGAAAGAAATGTATATATTAGCATATTTCAAAATAAAGCTTTAAATTACTTAGCTTACGATACAATTAAAAATGCAGCCTCATTAATCCACTTTGAAATCTAACAATCAATATGATTTCCACATTTTCTAAACCGTGTTTGTGATATCTCTGGTCAATCTGAATGTTTTAGCGTTTGTTTTCAGTCTGTTTAAATGCACACCTAACCTATAGCCTAGATACTAATGTAACCGCAAAGTAATTGTGAATGCGTGTAAACAACGTAATAGCATTAATCTGATCCTTAAAGGGACATGAAACCCAATGTTTTATCTTTCATGATTTAGAAGCATACAATTATAATCAACTTTCTAATTTACTTTTCTTATCTAATTTGCTTCATTCTCTGGATATTCTTTGCTGAAAAGCATATCTAGATATGCTTAGAAGCTGCTGATTGGTAGCTGCATATAGCTGCCTCCTGTGATTGGTTCACCGTGTGCATGGCTATTTCTTCATTAAAGTATATCTAAAGAATGAATCAAATTCGGTAATATAAGTAAATTGGAATGTTGTTTAAAATTGTATTCTCTACCTTAATCATGAAAGGAAAGGTTTGCGTATAGTGTCCCTTGAAATACATTTGTATGTTAATTTATTCTTAAACGAGCTTACCGTCAGATGAGAATGGCAGGTTCCCGGTATCAATTCCTCCGATACCGACTATATCCACCTCCGAGATGCTGGGACGCAACATTTCCTCCCATCGGCAGTAATCGATTTCCAGTGCAGGGCCGCCACCGGTTCCTGTGGCATGTTGGGTCTCCCGGCTTAACTTTTTCTTAAGATCCATCTTGCAGTCCCGGTAGCAATGTTTAATAGAGTCCATATCTCTGTTCCGGCCACCCACTGCATTGACTGCATTCCTTATCTCCTGCCAGAGCTTCCTCTTCTCAGTCGGGGTGGTCTTCTGATGCTGCAGCCTCCTATACTTGGCCATATAGGCTTCTATGAGGGCCTCCTTCTCCTCCATAGAAAACCTCGCCTCCCTAGTCGCCTTGGCCTTCCTCTGTGACGATGCCCTCTGTTTCCCGGACTGTGAAGCCCTACTCTGTCTGCCACTGGGCCCAGCCACTTGTTCATCTTGAACCAAGTGGCTGGGTCCACCCACCGCTTCCACCCCTGCTTCCTGCCCCCCTTCCTGTCCTGTTCCTCTCCCCCTCCCTCTCATCCCCCCTCTACCTCTCCCCTGCCTGTCCTCCATCTCTTCCCTAAACTAAACCCCAAATAAGCAAACAAAAAGTGAGTGTGATCAAATGAAAGGGGGTCAAAATGAAGAACTAAAAAGACCAAAAAAAGTGCAGAAAGTGTGAAAGGGATATAAATAAAAGAGGGTAAGGAGTATTTAAATAAACAAAATAAAGAAGAAGACTAAAAGGAGGATATGTAAACTAAATGTAACTAGGGGATGGGGATGGGATGGGGTATGGGATAAGAGTAAATGGGATGAAAGGGAATGGGACTACAAGGAATGGGGTATGGAGTGTAGTATGAGAGGGTATGGGGTATGGAGTGTATGTAGTGTTATTGATAAGTGTATGTATGCATTGAATGTGTTTGCGTGTAAATGTGTTAAGTGTACAGAAAAAGCACTCGCACACTCGCCCAAACCAACTGTTGCTCACTAACTCACACTACCACTAACTTTTTAACTCACACTACCACTAACTCTCTAACTCACACTACCACTAACTCTCTAACTCACACTACCACTAACTCTCTAACTCACACTACCACTAACTCTCTAACTCACACTACCACTAACTCACTCACGATAACACTAACTGACTCACAATAATGCACAAAATCTCTAAGCTCCAATCTCCAAAAACCCACCAGCAACACAGTGAAAGAAGCCATGCTTGTGTGGTGCTTATATACCCTGTGTAAATGTTTAATGATGTACCGGTTTGCGTTGTAAATTGTGTTCAGGTGTGCTTTATTAGTAATGATTATTTGTGCAATGTGTATTAGGTGTGTGAATTTGCGCATGCTCATTTGGAGTTAGTATTTGTGGAATGTGTAGAATGCGATGATGTCATAGTGCTCGTTTTCTATAACATTGTCCAATAGTATTATGTTTAAATGTTAATTTGCGATGGTGTGGTATTAGTGAAGTGTTGTATATGTATGTTTGTCCTAATATATAGTAATATTGAATGAGAGTATTTTGCTAGTGTATGATTGTGATTTTTTTTTTCCTTGTTGTTATTTTCCGTATTTCCGCATCTTAAATAATATGCATATTCCCTGTATTTTATTTTATTAAATTTCCCCCCGCTTCTGAATGTGTAATGCTTATGTGCTTTGTTTAGTGATTGTTGTTGTGACATTTGCGGCGTGTTATTGTTGTGCATTATGTGGTATGCGTCATATGACCGAGCTGTGCGTATTTCTCGCGAGATCGAGTGTTAGCTGAAAAAAGCGTGTTTGTTTGCTTTTCCATTGATCTCTATGGGAGACTGTCTAACGCGGGCAGGATTCCGCGTGTGAAATACACGCGTTAGGAGTATCGTTAGAAGGGTTTTTTTCAACTCTAAATACCTGCGTTAAAAAACGCCGTGCGTTAGACATAAACCACGCGTAGCAAACGCACCCCATCTACCGCAAAACTCCAAACCTAGCCGTTAGGGATTCATTTAACCACACAATATAAACAACTATTCAAATATAATTATCTACCAATTTTTAAGGAAATCAAAAAAAACCTTCAGAAATGGAATCAATATAATTATTCTTGGCTGGGGCGTATCTCGGCAGTCAGAATGAACGCGCTTCCTCGCCTGTTATACTTTTTTAGATCATTGCCAATTAAGATACCAACACGAGATCTAAATTCTCTTCAAAAAGAAATCCAGTGATATATAAGAGGGGCAAAAATGACTAGAATCCCAAATACAATCAACACAAGACACAGAGAGATTGGGGGAGTGGGAGCTCCTGACCTCTTGGATTACTATTGGGCTTCCAGACTAGCACAAGCTACTCTATTACACAGAGCCTCCAATGATGTTTTCTGGACTTGGTAGCAGACATGGGAAGCTGGGACTACCAAGACGGAATATTATGGGACAAACACCATCCTAATACTGAATATAGAAAACTTAAATCCCCTACGATTGATTCCACTGCACAAATACGGTCCTTTCTAGCAATAAACAAATAATTGATTCCCACTAACACACTTACAATGCCGATTAGTAGAGATATCCACAATCAAATAAGCAAATGGGAAAATAAAGGACTTTAACTAGTAGCGGATCTTTTGAAGAATGGGAAAATTTTACAATATTCCCAAATACTACACAAATTAGATCCGGTACACACCCATTGGTACCTACAAATTTCTTCATCCCTACATAAATATCTTAACCCCTTCCCTGCGCCCCCAATCACTATTCTAGAAACCATATGCAATTCCACAAGTAGACCAAAACAGTCCATTTCCAAATTGTATATAGCCAATCAAACTCTCACCAATAATACTACATCTTCTGCCATGTTAAAATGGGAAAAAGATTTAACTATCACCATAGAAAAGAAGAATTGGGATAGAATCTTTAGTTCATCCACCAAAGGTCTACTGAGCGTAGATCTACGGGAAAACACATTAAAAACTATTCACAGATGATATCTTACCCCGATTAGAACCTCTCATATGTCTAATAATAGCACTAGACTCTTTTATAGGGGTTGTGGAGGTGTGGGAATATATTGTCATATGTGGTGGGATTGTGAGATTGTGAAACCGATCTGGAAATCTTTATCGACCCTACTAAGTAACATTTTAGTAGAAAATATCCTGCTCTCCGGGACACAAGCATTGCTTCATGAACCACTCAAAAAGTATAAAAAGCACATTAATACTTTTATAAGAATCTTTTGTACTGTAACCAGGATTTGTGTAGCACGTTACTGGAAGACTGGAGCGCCTCTTGATCGGAAGTATACAATAAAATCTCACACACTTATATAATGTATAATTCGGCAGCTAGTGTTTTAGACATTAAAGAGAATAATGACAGGGTTTGATTCTACTGAAGTCTAAATAATACATCACTAACAAACAAAGGGGATAGTACCTTGAAGAGTGTCAACACCTGAATTTGTCTTAAACTTTGAGTACTGTAACTTTTTGGGTTGGATCAATTGGTATCTTATGTTTCTAAAGATAGTCTTTTATGATACGTTTTGCTGACGGCATTGTTAAAGGTTTGTTTGTTTTTGTTATTTACTGTAGGTATTTTAATACATTGTAAAGTGGTACAAACTCAGCAATAAATTAAGAAATTATGGGAATTGTTTTCCCAAGACACCTTAAGTTTTTACCACTGAAAAACCAGAGATAAGATGTGAAACTAAACTTATGTATATGCCTGTTTTTACATATATGTATTATCTTTCTCAATAAAAAAGATTTAAACTAAAAAGTACGATATAAAAAAAAAAAGAAACCATGGTTTGAAGTAAGATATCAGTGGTAATTTAATGAAGCATGTAAAATGCACGGAACATATACCATACAGGAAGAATGCCTCTGATATACACATGAGATTATCCTAAAGGCTAATAAAAGTTTTAGCCTACATTTCACACACTATATGGACATGGACCTTATGCATTTTTAAAAATATTTTGTACAAGAAGTTTACAATCCATTTAGAAATAGTAGTCTTAGCAGTACTTAAAGGGACACTGAACCCAAATTTTTTCTTTCGTGATTCAAATAGAGCATGCAATTTTAAGCAACCTTCTAATTTACTCCTATTATCATTTTTTCTTCATTCTCTTGCTATATTTATTTGAAAAAGAAGGCATCTAAGCTTTTTCATTAGTTCAGAACTCTGGACAGAATTTTTTTATTGGTGGATGAATTTATCAACCAATCAGCAAGAACAACCCAGGTTGTTCACCAAAAATGGGCCAGCATCTAAACTTACATTCTTGCATTTCAAATAAAGATACCAAGAGAATTAAGAAAATTTGATAATAGGAGTAAATTAGAAAGTTGCTTAAAATTTCATGCTCTATCTGAATCACGAAAGAAAATATTTGGGTTCAGTGTCTCTTTAATGTTCTGAAATGTGTATCCACTCAATTTGTTTTTACTATGGATTTTAGAGAAATAGGGGCCGAATTATCAAGCTCCGAATGTAGCTTGATGCCCATTTTCGCGCAAGTCTTCAGGCTCGCCGGAAACAGTAGTATTGAAGCAGCGGTCTAAAGATCTTTGCTCGATAACTGGTCTGCCTGCTCTGAGGCTGCGGTCTTCAATCCGCCCAATCCTATACGATCGTGCTGATTGACACCCCCTGCTAGCGGCCAATTGGCTGTGAATCTGCAGGGTGTTGCATTGCACAATCAGTTCACAAGGACTGTTTGTGTAATGATAAATGCCGACAGCCGGACATGATAAGCTAAATTGTATCATGTCCGCTCGCACATTAATAATAATTAGGCCCCATTGTCTTTATTATGACTGTAAAAATCTCTTTTCCTTTTATCTTTTTTTTCAGCTAGATTGTCTTGAGACACCTAGTGGTGTTACCTGCATATTACAACCTACATCTGCATTATTTGCCTTTCTGAACCTCCTTGTTGTTGTAAGAAAAAATCACCTAGATTACGAGTTTTGCGCAAAACAGGGTGTGAAACGAACGCAACAAAAGTTGCGTTATTTCACCCTCCATAGCACTGCCATTACGAGTTTCTAAAAAGCATCCTTTTGCATGCCATATGGTGGCATTACGCTCAATACCGCACAAAAGCCAAGGGCTGCTTTGAGGTGCTCTTGCATGCTTTCCCCCACAGACATCAATGGGGAGAGAGTGTTAGAAAAAAAAACACCTGAAGCGCGGAATGAAAAATTTCCGTAACGCAACCCCATTAATGTCTATGGGGAAAAAAATGTTACGTTTAAACCTAACACCCTAACATAAACCCCAAGTCTAAACACCCCTAATTTGCCACCCCCGATATCGCCGTCACCTAAATAAAGTTATTAACCCCTAATCCGCCTCTCCCAACATTGGCGCCACTAAAAAAAATTATTAACCCCTATTCCGCAGCTCCACAACATCACCAACACTGTTATAAAGCTATTAACCCCTATTCTGCCACTCCCCAACATCGCCGACACTTTAATAAAGCTATTAACCCCTAAACCTCCGGCCTCCCATATCTCTGCAACTAAATAAAACTATTAACCCCTAATCCTCCAGCCTCCCACATCTCCGCCACTAAATAAACCTATTAACCCCTAAACTGCCGGCCCCCAACACAGCGCAAAACATTAAATTAAACTATTAACCCCTAAACCTAACACCCCCCTAACTTTAAATTAAAATTACACTATAACTCTATTTAAATAAATAAAAAACTTACCTGTGAAATAAATATAAACCTAACATTAAACTATAAATTAGCCTAACCTTACTAACGGCCAGATTACGAGTTTTGCATTATGAGGGGTGCCGCTCACTTACCTACAGCGCTGGTATTACAGGTTTTTACAAACCCGGCGTTTAAAGGCAAGAAGTGGGGGGGTGGAGCTAACCGCTAACAGAGACAGACGTGCTGTAGAGGAGCTCCTGATTTTGAGACCTTTTAAAGTGCTTTTGTGCCTAAATTATATTACTTTTTACACATAAAATTGCTCAACAACTTATCCAGTGAAAGTCTGCATCACGTTAAAACCAGAGTTTGACTACCTTACTGAGATTCTCTGGTCTTCAGCGACAGTCAGGCCAGACTCGAACCCAACACCTTGGGGAACATACCGCAGCTGCTCCAGAGGGTCGGGATCCGCTCCGGAGCAATAATCTGCTGCTAACTATCTTTCTTGCAAGAAGTTGAGCCCTCCAAACTTGTCACTGGAGACACACGAGTAACGCCAAGCAACACTACCGCATCACTCCACCTTGCATCCCTACCCACCCGTCGGAGTGCAGCCGTCAGGACCACACCAGCCTACCTTCCAGCGGTTTGCAGGTTCACCTGACATCAACATCAGCGAGCACCTTCAGGGACTTCTGCGGGCCGGGGCCCGTGTGCTTCTTCTACTCGCGCCTTTTGGCGCGCAACCTCGCCATCTTGCCGGGTGTCTCTCCTTCCCTGCACGCTGAGATCAAGTGCAGACGGAGGCCGATTGAACAGATCCATACACCGCCCTGCCGGAGAGGAGACTCAGCCAAGTCACAGGGGCCAGCTTGCGGATTTTGAGCTGTGGTGAGCGACACTCTCGCAGAACTTGGCACTCGGCCCCTAGGACCGCACTTCACCCGACGTCCACGCCACATAATTAAGGTGAGAGGGGCCTGATAAGGAGGCAGAGGGCTCTAGAGGGGCCCCTTCAGACATAAAGTCTTGACCCTTACGTTAATATTCGTACCCCAGTCTGCTATTACAACTTGAGGCTAAGTGGCTTAGGCCTAAACGAGCCATGAGGCGTATGGAAACTTAACTAATCGGATCCTTAAGAGGCCACAGGTTAACCTACTAAGCCCTAGTTGACCTCTGACACAAACTGGAATATCCTACGGGCCCCCTTATCCTCACAGTAACTACAGGGTGCTAAGAAGAATTTCCATATTAATATCCAGGCCTCCTTTAAAAACGTCCCTGCATATATTGGGCCTTATTGTTCTCTGCTCTGTTAACCAAGTGGGGACAGAGGACCTAGCTTAGTTGAAGTATACAAAGTACCTCACTCTCTCGAGTCCTCAGGCACTATCAGATTAGAGAGCCTTACATGAGCTACCAGAGACTGAGTATACCTTCTTGCTATAGCTCCTGTGAGGGCCATATTCTGTTTTAACCCTGTATTGTATGTCCTACAGCACACTCCTTTGGCTATTGTGCTGGAAGCCCTAGACTCTGTCTAACACCTACCCACTAAGCTCTCTTTTAGAGCAACACTTAGAGACAATAAATGATTCTTTAACTGCCTCACACGTTGCTGCTGCGTCAGCTTATGTTCTCTGTTGCACACAAACAGAGTGGAGTGTTATGGTTTTTGCTCTATTGCTGCTTCTATACCTTATGTTTGGATGTGTAGGTGCCGCTCACACAACTTAGTTATAGCACCCACTCCTCTATTCCTCAGATATTAGGATACCCTTAAGCCACTACACTTAAATACACTTGGACATACAAATACACATACTTAAACTACAACACACTCATAACCTCTCCACCTCACTCATCACATTGTTTGTGGCCATTTTAAATAGTAACAGTAACACAGCATAAAACTAAACAACACTATCTGTCCAGATCGGACCTAAAACTCACCCTTTACCGCTCATATATATAGATAAACTGATCTAGCCTCCCTTTCACATAAAAACACACTATCTAACACGCTCTCACCATACATCCTTAGGTACTCCCATACTTTACTTTCACAACCACAGACCACAACCTAATCCTATTCCCCATTTACAAGACTTAAGAGATACACTCTATTTTGAGGAATACCACTATTATCTACATTTCTGGTTTGCCCTCTTAGAATTATATTGCTCCCCTGAACATTCTAATAGCAAGGTATACCCTTAACACACACTTAGTGTCTCGCAGACCAATATTAGTCGCTGAGATTCCCCTAGCACCTCTTCCTTTCCGGTCCAGCTAGTCTGGGCTGGTCACCTCCACTATCCTTTTCCCCTTGTATAGTCGTATCCCACATGTCCCCGAGGTGCTAGGGGCCTAATAATTTGAGTCTGCATTCTGTTGTTGAAACCTATCATTTTTGTCCATTGAAAGATGTCTTATCAAAAATGCCATAACCTTTAAGGGTGATAATTATCCCTGCTCCGCAGTTTGAGTATACATAGTTGAAACCAGTAAACTTTGCCTTACAGTACTTTCTTTTTTTTAGGATCATTCTAGGAGTTTCTTATAACAAGCAAATGCCTTAGTTTCTATAGAGTGATAACCAACTTTTATTTGCAGCTTGAACAAATGTAAGAGTGATCAGTAAAACTTCATCTTTAAGTGTCTCACCTCATCAGGCTGCCTCTCTGCTTCCTACTTGTAACTAACCTTTGATTTACAGCTAAACTGTACAGTCTTTTCACCATGCCTCACGGGTCTAGGAGACAAGGAAAGACCCCCACTATCACCAAAAAGACTGTCTATGACCATTTTGCCCAATCCGGAAAAGAACCCAACTTAGTCCCTAATGAGGAGCTAAGCGACCCTGAATCGCTGGATGCTGAATCTCACTCGAGCATGCGCTCGGAAGCGCCATCACACCATTATATTACAAAGGCAACTCTGCAACACATGCTGGCCAACCAGACACGCTCTATTACTCAGGAAATCCAACGCTCCTCTGCGGAACTAAAAAAGGAAATTTCAGAGATTGGCGAGAGAGTTGAAGCACTTGAGCGGAAACAAGATGATCTAGTCGTCAATAAGACAAACCTGCTCACCTACTCTGAAACCCTAGCAGACCAGATGACTCAACTTGAATTTAAAATGGCGGACATAAAAGACAGATCTCACAGAAACAACATTCGGTTCAGAGGCATCTCAGAAGCTGTAGAGACCGCTGACCTGCAGCCTTTTTTGAGAGAACTGTTTACAGAACTTGTGGGTTCCCCAGAAGGGTTAACTGATACAATGGAAAGAGCCCACAGAGCCTTAAGATCAGCTCATACATTACAGTATCGCAAAACTTTCCAACAATTCACCTTAGCTCTCAGGAAAGCTAATATCAAATATCGATGGGGACATCCTACAAATCTGGTGGTTACCAGAAATAACCAAAGCCACACAATATCCACCATCCCTCAAGGCATGGCCCTTCTCACCACCTGGGGCCTTCACTCAGACCAATCCCCAGCACCACAACTGACCTACCCAAAACTGAGAGCCTCAGCTCCCGAATGGTCCATCAAGGAACAAAGAGCAAAGAAACCTAAAACCAACCCACCGTAAACTCAGGATTGGTTACCCTCATCAGACTTTACCAAAGACCTGCTGAACCTAGATGATTCACCTGCTTTTACCCGTTTATAGCAGAGACTTAAGTTAAAGATAGAGAGCCTATGAGTAACTTGTAAGCTGTATTGTATGTTTGTTCATCACATTACTGTTAATTTGTAGACACATGTTTAGTACAACTATAGGTACAGTTTAGTTCAAATACCTACTGTGGAGCAGGGTTCGCCCTGCTGACTTCTGTTCCTGTTCATTGTTCTCCCCCCCATAGGTAGCCCACACTAGGGCTTCATCAAAGTGGACTATTTTCGCTAACTCCCTTCCTTTATCCTCTACCTAACCTCCCTTACCACCTACCCTTATCTACCAAACCCCCTCTAACTGACTTGGGCTTCCCTTTATAGTTTTCTATGCCCCCTCTCAAAATCTTAACCCACAATGTTAGAGGTTTAAACTCCCCACATAAGCGTAGCCTATTGGCCAGATCGCTTAAATTCCACAACCCCGATGTGGCCTTCCTACAAGAGACACATTGGTCTCTAGACAATCCCCCCGGTTCAATCTCCAAAGATTACACTGTCCTCAAATAAACCTCCTTCCTAAAAAAGGCCAGAGGTACCGCAATCCTAATCCACAAAAGAATAGTTTATGAACAAATTCAAGTCCTAAAAGACCCTCAATCTAGATTTCTAATCCTAACATGTAAACTGGACCATATTGACCATACTTTAGTCTGTATTTACCTCCTTAATTCACATCAACCTAGATTCTTCAAACGGATCCTACTTAAAGTTGACCGGGTGAAATTAGGTAGAGTCCTGCTGGCGGGGGATTTCAACATGACCTGGGACCCATTACTAGATAGGAAAAAAAACACCTGTACAAAATATCCCATCCCTTCTGCACAACTTTCCCATAAATTCAGACAAATTATCGATCAATTTCACTTCTACGATATATGGAGATCACTTCACCCTAGAAATAGGGATTACACTCATTTTTCTAATCCTCATAAAACCTACTCTAGACTTGATTATGTTTTTAGCTCAGCAGAAACCCTTGACCATGTAAAACATTCTAACATTTCTCTATGCCCATGGTCTGACCATGACCTAGTCACAGTGACTTTCCGCTCAATAGAAGAAAATAATGTGAGACCCTCCAGGCGCCTCCCACACCATGTCCTTCAGGACGCAGCTTTCAGGGAAACACTCAGAAAAGATATCATATTCTATTCTCAATCTAATGATAACAAACTGGTCAGAGATGACACACTATGGGGTGCGGCAAAAGCCACTTTTAGGGGCCTTATACTCAAGAGACAAATTTATCTAAAAAAACTTTCAGGCCTCCCCCTTTCTAGATCCCATATTGAGCTACGCCGGCTAGAACTCCTTAACAGAAACACTCCCTCGGATAGTACCATAGACCAAATTGCAAAGGTCAAAAACCATATTAACCAGCTAGAATTAAAGCGTACCCAAGCAAACCTATTTAAGTTGAAACAGACCTCATATCATAAGAGTAACAAAGCTGACACACTTTTAGCAAATAAGCTCAAAAACAGGGTGAGTACATCAAGAATCCACCATATCCAATCCGAAAACCCTCAGAGATAGGCATATGTTTTGAAAAATTCTACTCAAAACTATACAATCTGGAAAACTCCTCAGACCACCCATTAGCCCCTACCACTAATATTCGTCTCTTCCAGGATAACCTAAATCTCCCTTCAATGTCATTAGAAGACCAGGAAACACTTACATCCCCCTTCACACTCCAAGAAATCAAACATGTAATAACACATTTGAAAGCCTTTAAAGCCCCGGGCCCAGATGGCTACTCGGCATCTTTCTACAAAACATACAGAAATTAACTAGCCCCACTACTCCTTAGATTTTTTAATCAAGCTAGAGAGGAGGGGAAGTTTGCCAGAAAGTTCCTAGAAGCCACAGTAATAACTATTCCCAAACCACAAAAAGACCCATCTCTTTGCTCCAACTATAGACCAATATCTTTAATAAACTTGGAAGTCAAAATTTAGGCTAAGCTGCTCGCTACTCGCATTTCTAAACTACTCCCACAACTCATAAACTTAGATCAAGTAGGGTTCATCCCTCACCGGGAGGGACCTGACAACACTAGGCAACTGCTAAACATCTGCACTGAATCTACTAGACTTAACAAGCCATTCTCTGTATTCTCGCTAGATGCAGAGAAGGCTTTTGATCGCATACGGTGGTCTTACTTATGGGAGGTCCTCAGGACCTTTGGCTTCCCAGACCAAATTATTAAGGTGATCCAAGCACTCTATTCTACTCCCTCTGCAAAAGTCCGGAGTCTAGGGTTCCTCTCACCCTCCTTTCCAATATCCAACGGCACTAGTCAGGGGTGCCCTTTTTCACCTCTGCTCTTTGCCCTTGTGATTGAGCCGCTAGCTGAGCAAATCAGGCAAGACAATAAAATAGATGGTATTGGTTTACATGGCACTATTCATAAAATAGTGCTATTCGCCGATGATATAACAATATTCTCCTCAGACCCCATATCCTAATTCCCGAGACTGAAGTAAATCCTAGAAGCTTTTGGCCACATGTCCCTTTATACATTAAACATAGATAAAACCGAAATTTTTACCTGGGGATTTCCCCAAGACACAGTTAACATCCTTCAAGCCCAACATAGAGTCCAATGTACCAATACCTACATACCCCCCTAAGAGTTAAAATATCTAATAATATCCAGCAGATGATTAAAGAAAACTATTTACCACTGTTATCTGAGTTGCGCACTCTGAAAGATAAATGGGACTACACGTACATATCATGGAAAAATGTCATTCCTACCCAAAATTACTTATCTCTTTAGATGTCTCCCTTTTCGAATTCCAGGGTATCTCTTACACCAATTTCAGAGCGAATTCACATAATATATATATGGCAACATAAACCCCCCAGAGCAGCACATAAAATACTTCAAAGCCCTCTCAACAGGGGAGGAATTGCCTCTCCCTCAATTCTACGATATTATGAAGGAGTGATGCTCACCCATATATCACAATGGGGCACCAAGGAATCCCCTAGCAAATGGAAAACCATAGAACAAGCCTCACTACTGAACCACATATATTTATCTGATTTAATCTGGATCCCTCCCCATTTACGGCGAACCGCGGACATCAGTAATCCTATATTACGAGAATGTCTTGCTATGTGGGACAAATTGAGACACTACCCACATATTGCCCCACACCCCTCACCTATCACTTCCCTGACAGGTCTCCTCCAAGGCTTACCTGACTCTCACCCACACAGGTGGGCCCAAGCTGGAATTAGGACAGTTTCAGATCTCTGGGTTACCACCCCAACCTCGCATTTCATAACACTTACAGAACTACAGGCTGAACTCACTCTGCCTAGACATATGACTTATGAGTATACAAGGTTGAAAAGCTTCCTCCTTAGCTGAGGTTTTAAACCCGAACAACATCGACCTTGAACACCTTGGGAAACAATTTGGCAACAAGGCAGCAAACTACACAGACCCCTTTCAATTCATTACTCTCTAATAGGGAGTTCAGATCCTGAGAATAAGCTTCCTCATTTACTCAAATGGGAATCATCCCTGAACATGGCTATACCCCCACAGACATGGCAACATGTAATATCCCTTACTAAGAAAGCTTTACACTGTGTCACCCTCTTCGAAACATATTACAAAATCCTAACGCACTGGTACCTCACCCCCTCTAGACTTAGCAAAATATATGAATCTTCCTCGCCACTGTGCTGTCGTAACTGTGGGAAAAGAGGTGATTCATTACACATATGGTGGGAGTGCCCTAGGCTAAGACCCTTATGGAATATCTGCTTTCGGACACTAACTAGTTTGGGTATAGCGCTTCCCATATCCCCCTCAAATGCTCTTCTACACATTGGTATACGTGACCTACCCAAACATCAAGCTTATCTGTGTATTTATTTGCTAACATCTACTAAAGCGGCAATAGCCAAATCATGGAAAACCACATCCCCCCCAAAATGGTCATACGTTCTAAGCTACATGGCATATATCTATAACATGGAGAAATATGTCTTTTACACCTTAAATAACTCAGACCTGTTTGAATTGATTTGGACAGACTGGCAAACTAGGTATGACACTACTTGGTCCCTGAATACTGGGATTAACATAAGTTAGTTATCCCTACATTACTTATTCCGAAGACATGAATTTCTCCTTTACCTCCTACACCCCATTCTATTCCCCTCCTTTTTTTCTCTTTCCTCTCCTTCCCTTCCCCTCCCCATCCCTCACCAACCTATTCATTTTGAAGAGAATTATATTATGTTTACTTTACATAATTTTCACTAATAACAGCCTTAAAATGTTTGAAATGTTTAGATCAACTGTTTACATGATCTGTAGGAGCCTGCATGCTCCAAGTACAATTCCTGTTTTACTCCTGTTCCTGAAAGTAATTTATCTTAATAAAATCATTTAAAAAAAAAAAAAAGGCAAGAAGTGAGTGTAGAGCAAATTGAGCTCCATACCGCACTTCAATACCAGTGCTGCTTAAGTCAGCGGTGAGCTGGTTGTACGTTCTCGTGCACGATTTCCCCATAGACATCAATGAGGAGAGTCGGCTGAAAAAAAGCCTAACACCTGCAATAAAGCAGCGTAAAGCTCCGTAAAGCAGCCCCATTGATTCCTATGGGGAAACAAAAGTTGTTTACACCTAACACCCTAACATGAACCCTGAGTCTAAACACCCCTAATCTTACATTTATTAACCCCTAATCTGCCGCCCCGACATTGCTGACACCTACATTATACTTATTAACCCCTAATCTGCTGCTCCGGACATCGCCGCCACTATAATAAACATATTAACCTCTAGCCGGATGACTTGAAGATGGACCCGCTCCGCTTCGGATGGATGAAGATAGAAGATGCCGTCTGGATGAAGACTTCTGCCCATCTGGAGGACCACTTCTCCCGGCTTGGATGAAGACTTCTCCCGGCTTCGTTGAGGACTTCTTGCCGCTTCGTTGAGGACTTCTCCCGGCTTTGTTGAGGATGGATGTCGGCTCTTCAAAACTGTAAGTGGATCTTTGGGGGTTAGTGTTAGGTTTTTTTAAGGGTTTATTGGGTTGGTTTTATTTTTAGGTTAGGGTTTGGGCCGCAATAGAGCTAAATGCCCTTTTAAGGGCAATGCCCATACAAATGCCCTTTTCAGGGCAATGGGGAGCTTAGGGTTTTTTTAGTTAGGGTTTTATTTGGGGGATTGGTTGTGTGGCTGGTGGGTTTTACTGTTGGGGGGTTGTTTGTATTTTTTTCAGGTAAAAGAGCTGATTTCTTTGGGGCAATGCCCCGCAAAAGGCCCTTTTAAGGGCTATTGGTAGTTTAGTTTAGGTTAGGATTTTTTTTTATTTTGGGTGGGCTTTTTTATTTTGATAGGGCTATTAGATTAGGTGTAATTAGTTTAAATATCTTGTAATTTGTTTTTTATTTTGTGTAATTTAGTGTTTGTTTGTTTTTTGTAATTTAGATAATTGTATTTAATTTAGTTAATTTATTTAATTTAGGTAATTTTTTTAATTGTAGTGTAGTGTTAGGTGTTGGTGTAACTTAGGTTAGGTTTTATTTTACAGGTAAATTTGTATTTATTTTATCTAGGTAGTTATTAAATAGTTAATAACTATTTAGTAACTATTCTACCTAGTTAAAATAAATACAAACTTGCCTGTAAAATAAAAATAAACCCTAAGCTAGATACAATGTAACTATTAGTTATATTGTAGCTAGCTTAGGGTTTATTTTACAGGTAAGTATTTAGATTTAAATAGAATTATTTGGTTAATGATAGGAATTTTTAGTTAGATTTATTTTAATTATATTTAAGTAAGGGGGTGTTAGGGTTAGGGTTAGACTTAGGTTTAGGGGTTAATAACTTTAGTATAGTGGCGGCGACGTTGGGGCGGCAGATTAGGGGTTAATAAATGTAGGTTGGTGGTGGCGACGTTGGGGACAGCAGATTAGGGGTTAATAATATTTAACTAGTGTTTGCGAGGCGGGAGTGCGGCGGTTTAGGGGTTAATATGTCTATTATAGTGGCGGCGATGTCGGGAGAGGCAGATTAGGGGTTAATAATTTTATTTCAGTGTTTGTGATGCGGGAGGGCCTCGATTTAGGGGTTAATAGGTAGTTTATGGCAGTGTTTTTCTATCAGTGTGCCGTGGCACACTAGTGTGCCGTGAGAGATCCTCAGGTGTGCCACGGCAGACTGACAACAGTGTGACATATTTTTAAAATTTTGCTTGTTTTTTACTCCCAGTGCAGGGGTGTCCCTCTTTCAAATTTTTAAATATTGGGAGGTATGTGACAGGCATCATGTACAACCATGACATATTGATATTCACTCACAGACAATCATTATGATTGTTTGTGAATGAATGTCAATATGTCACGTATAGTTTGTAGGAGGCATGGCATCACAGCACAATACATACAGTATGTGTGTGTGAGTATATATATATATATATATATATATATTTATAATGTATTAGGATACGTGTGATTTTTTTAAATTTTGGAATGGTGGTGTGCCACAGGATTTTTTAATGTAAAAAAGTGTGCCACGGCAAAAAAAGGTTAAAAATCACTGGATTATGGGTGTTAGTGTACTTTTTAGCACTTTAGTTATGAGTTTTATGCTACAGCTCTGTAGTGTAAAACTCATAACTACTGACTTTAGAATGCGTTACGAATCTTGCGGGATAGGTTGTACCGCTCACTTTTTGGCCTAAAAAAAAAAACTTGTAATACCGGAGCTATGGAAGTCCCATTGAAAAAAGACTATACGCAAATTGCGTAAGTTGATTTGCGGTAAGGCCAAAAAAGTGTGCGGTGCCCCTAAATCTGCAAAACTTGTAGGGGCGGAGCCTAGCGGTGCTCTAAAATGGACGCACTGGTATAGAGCTCCGTGATCAGAGCAAGCCTTAGGGCATACCATCTCCCTTATAAGTGAGCAAATCACCCCAGGAACGGAGGCAATGAAGACCCTGAACGACAGGGAACAGTTCTAAAGTTTTGAAGGACCGGAGCAAACAAGCCTTAACCCATAAAAACAACGGAGGGGAGGAGACCTGTTGTTAGGGGAGAGCTGGGCCTAAAAAAATTACTACCTACGCAGCAACGCTGAGGTGCAAAAAATGGATAAGCTGCACTGAATATTGTACCGGAGACCTAATCTTTGATGAACACAGTGAGTACCTGCGGTCCTAGAATAAGACAGATAAGACTGCGCTTCCAGGGGAATTCCCAGGCCCACATAATGTATGGAGATCGATGCAGTAAGCTTAATACCGTCACCCTGCTGATATAATGGCAACACACATATAATATCTGGCAACCTACATATATATCTCTCCTAAATACTGCCACTTAAACAACTTTACTTAAAAACTCTACAAGGCAATATTAATTGTTGAAATATGAAGATAGTGGATTGGACTTTGTGAATGTTATATATTTACAATACTTCATTGGGACACCAGTGTATTTAGCACTTCAATAATATTTTAACTACAACACACTTATTTGTTGTTTAAAGTGTTTTGAGCTGAGTATATATCTGATTTCTTCCACGTGGATGATTCTGAGCTAAACATCGAAAGTAAATGGAGGGACTCTGACCTCTTGTGGAAAATAGTGAAATAGCACATTTGCTGAGATATTAAATAACTATACTTCCTGAAAAACTATTCTGGGATTTTTGGCACCATTCTGTACAGTTTCCCTGCTGGGGACTTTTGAAAAACTAGCTGGGATATCTATAACACCTGCAATAATGTCTTCTAAAAAACCACCTAAAGCTGACAAACTGAATAAATCTTCTGCTATGAATCAATATTTCAAAGTTAAAGGGGATAAACTTACAGAGTCGTCAGTTCAGGGTGATACAGAGGATGAGGACATTGTCACACAACCACAATCTTCATCCTCTAATTCCCAACCTCTCACTAGGGAAAACTTTGACCTTCTGGTATCCAAACAGGACATGTCCAAAAGTTTTAATAAATTATGGGATAAAATTGATAACATGCACAAATCAGTTTCTGCGAGCCTGGCAGATATCAAGCAGGACATAACAGATTTGGGTTCAAGAGTGGATGCGCTTGAGGAATCCAAAGATATATTAATGGAAGACGTTGAAACTACAGTACATCAAGTATCCCAACAAAATCAAACCATTTCTGATCTCCTGGACAAACTAGAGGACATGGAGAATAGAAGTAGAAGGTGTAATGTTAGAATAAAAGGAATCCCAGAAGAAATTAATGCAGAGGATTTACCAGCATATCTCCAACAATTATTTACCACGCTTGCAAAGGTCCCACCTGAGACTAAAGTAAATCTGGAATGAGCCCATAGAGCACTGAAACCTAAACCTGGTGCTCCACCACGGGATGTCATAGTGGCATTTTTGAGGTTCCCAGAAAAGGAAAAAGTCTTCAGAGCAGCTATGCAACAACCAACACTCAAGTTTCAAGGAAACATCTTACAGTTATATCAAGATTTGAGCGTCAGAACACTACAAAGAAGAAATGCTTTACGCCCACTCACATCTGTATTACACAAACAACAAATAAAATATAGATGGGGACATCCTTTTGCGCTTATCATAAACAAGGACAATGTGATCTTCACAGTGAAAGAGCCAAGAGACATTCCAGATATATGTGCAGCAATGGGCCTGGAGGCCCCAGAGCAACTAACAGTACCCAGCAATGAAGATACTAATTCATCTGCACCCCTTCAGTGAAAATCACAGCGGCCCCGGTGGACTAAGGCTCACAAGAAGCCAATTAAGGGCAAGTGATGGACATTGGCTTATGAAACATTATAAAACCTTTGCCCCACTTGGTGGGGTACAATGAAAGTATAGAAGATACCTGGATCAGGGGTCACTGGATAAATAGGTCTCACCAGTGAATATCATCACAGACTGTAACATATCTCAGCCTAACATCACTGTCCCTTTAAGACTGCCTTCCCAGCTTATGACAAATCAAGCTAGTTTGGGCAGTATTTGCATTCAGCTTGCCTGCTTGATTAATCATTCATGCACCTGATTCCCTCAGCCTCTTTTTAAGCCTTCTCAGGTCTAATGTGCTTTGATTTAACTTTGAAGTTGTGTTCTTGAAAACAACTGAGGTCTGTGGTTGATCCTGCATGAATCCTACCAACATCTTCAAGCTTCAGTTTTTCCTATTTCCTCTGCCTAAAATCATCAAATCGCAAGTATCCAAATAATTCCATTTTGTTGCCTGGACACTGCTACTTAACAAACTCTGAACTTTATTATAAATCAAGCATACTTTTGGTTATCATCACTCTCTAATTATAACAACAGCATCTTACTCAGAACTTTATAACTATTCTCTGCAACAAGTTGTCATAGCTGAAATATCCTTCTACAAATATGTTAATATATTCAGAACTCTGCATCTATGTGTTCAGTTAAAAGCTTTCATGTGATTCTCCAAAATATGCACAAACAGTAATTGATGCCTTTAAACTTGCAAGTTGACTATCACCTGTGCTGCTCTGATTATTACTGACATACAGCTCTATATAATATTATGTACTGTGAACCTGCAACAAACCTTAGTTTGCATATATATGCACAAATGTAATTAATACCTAAAACTTGCAACTTGTCTATCACCTGTGCTGCTCTGTTTAATTCTGACATACAGCTCTATATAATAGTATGTACTGTGAACCTGCAACAAACCTTAGTTTGCATCTAAGTGTCTTTTACCAGTTTACTCTGAAGCCTGAACATTCCACATTGCTATATTTTTCTCTCATTGAATCCTGCAGCTACTCCTATTAACTAACTATAAGTCACAGTGAAGTTAGAATATATTGTATACAAATGTTGCACTCTCCATTTATTCTACAATAACTTCTAGCAACTATGAATCACAGAATATCATCTATCCACGTCCAGGATACTCTTCTCCGGGTCAGGGGTCGGTGTCTTCAAATCCCTACCACTGTCCTGAGGGTCTGTGTCCTGAGCGCATGTACACCGGAACATGACAGAAAGTTAATGCCTAAAAAAGGGATCCGCAGTGGTAGTGGATGCACCGACCCTCGAAGGAAAATAAAAAATTACAACCTATCTCAGACCCAAGCTGTCCCCAAAAGAAAAACAGAAGATTTTCATACTTCATTTAAAGACACACTACTCCCATTCTAGAGTATCCTCTACTCATGTTCATGGTTACCATTTTTGTGAAACTGATCCTGAATCTGACTATGAAAATGAAGAGAATGTAACCATAGATTCAGCAGAAAAAAAATCAGATCTTTAAAGATTTAAAGAGACAGAACCACTTATCTAGAATTTCATCTATTCCACATGTTCGTGAATTCCATTTTGATGAAACTGATTCTGAATCTGACTATGAAAATGAAGAGGATGTATCCATAGATTCAGCAGAAAAATATCAGATCTTTAAAGATTTAAAGAGACAGAACCACTTTTCTAGAATTTTATCTACTCATATTCGTGATTTCCATTTTGGTGAAACTGATTCTGAGTCTGACTATGTAACTGAAGAGGATGTATTCATAGATTCAGCAGAAAAAAATCAGATCTTTAAAGATTTAAAGAGACAGGACTACTGTTCCTCCTGTTTGTGATTCCCATCCTGGTGATATTGACTCTGAGTCTGAATATGTCAACGAGGAGGATGACTTCACAGATCCAGCTGAACTGGCACTAGACTGGTATGAGCGCAACTTTAATTCACCACAAACTCAGGCAAAACCTCAACCCATTGGCTATAATGACATCCTTGGTAGCTATATTTACACTATAGATGATACAGACAGCTCCCATCATGAAACCTCTCATGGAAATACTGATCTTCCTATTTCTGATATTCCCATGGATTTGTTAGATTGGACAGATTCAGAGCCGGAGGAAGAGACATCTGGTTTACAGACTGCTGTTTAGAGAAAAGGTCCCCTCAACTACTATGCGGATTTATTACATCAGAATTATGCATCCAGTGATGAAGAGGATTTCTGTTCTCAACCTGATATAAGGTACTACAAACCACAGTGGTAGCAACCTAAGAAGCCTCATACTGGGAAGAAATATCAGTTATCTAAGCTCTCTAAGAAAAAGAAAGTCTTTCTGCCTACAGAAAATCAGAAGCGCAAAGAGGAAACTCAGCCTGAATCTCCTGTTTCAGTTTCTGTTGTGCCAGACCCTCTCTTGCCTCATGATACTGTCAACACCAAGCTGGATGTTGTCTCTAGTCACCATCAGTCTGTTTTTAAAGCATTTAATGGTATCTCTTCTCAGACTCTACAATTACAAACACTGCTTCCAACTACTGATTCCTTACATCCCTCTCATGCTGCCTCAATGTCTGTAAATCCTGTGCTAGAAACAAAAGATAATTTTGTTCCAGATATACAATCTAACAGTTTACCAGAGATAGTCCCTGGAGAATTTAGCTCTGATATTCAAACTCAAATAAGTATGCCTGCTGAACCCCAGACAACTTCTCAGTCAGAATCTTGTGTCACAATTCCTCTGCATCTACCTGAGTGTGGCATATTTCAGTACACTTCACCTTCTCAAAATTCTTCTGTTACTGCATCTAAGAAATTGTTTCCCTTGGGAGATACTTTGCATCAACCTACATTTTCTACTACATCAGTTTCCTGTACAGGAAACATTGAACCTGTAAAGGACAACATTGAACCTAGTTCGCAAGTGGACGTTCTTGACCCTGAAACTTGTACAAAAGTTCTTCAAGAAGATTCCCCAGTGGCCAATCCTGTCCCTGTTTTCCATGATGATACCACTAAACCTGGCATCAAGGTGGACTCTCCTGCTTTTGACCCTGGTATGGGTATTCATTTGTTTAACCCAGAAATGGGTGTAATAATACTTGATCCTGAAGATAGCCATGCCCTCTGCTCAGAAGCGAGTATGGTTCTTGGCTCTAAAGTGGGTCTTGTAAATTCCTTGTTTATGAACCCTGAAGAAAGCCTTGCCCTCTGCTCAGAAGAGAGTATGGTTCCTGGCTCTAAAGTGGCTTCTTTTTCTATAGTTAAACCTTGCCCTGGCATGGGCATTCCTTCACCCGATCCTACTGAGGATATTCCTGAACCTTGCCCTGGTGAGGGCATTCCTTCACCTGATCCTACTGAGGATATTCCTGAACCTTGCCCAGATGTGGGTACTTCTGAACCTTGCCCTGGCATGTGCATTCCTTTACCTGATCCTACTGAGGATATTCCTGAACCTTGCCCAGATGTGGGTATTCCTGAACCTTGCCCTGGTGTGGGCATTCATATACCTGTTCCTAGTGAGAACACTCTTGATTCTGAATCCAGTAAGGAGAAATTTCATATTGAACCAGAAGAAGGCAATAACTGGTCAAGTCTTGCACTCTACACTCCTATCTCCTACTTTAAAGAAAGCCCTGCTATTGGGTTAGAAGTGGCTATAGCTTTTTCTTTTGGAGTATATCTAATCCTCAGCCAAGAGGTTAATTCTCAGGAAACTCAAATCTCTGACCCAAAGGTGGTTAATCTGGTTATCAATCCAGAATACTGCATCTCTATTTCTGAAGTTGAGGAAAGCCTATTCATATGTCTAGGACTGGGTGCCTTTTCATTGGCTGTGTACATGGTCATCTATCATGAAGAACATCTGCCTATCAACCCTCAGGATGATTCTGTGGTATCTGTTACATTCATGCATTCTCACGATGACTACAAGATAGATGACTTCAAGTTTTGCTCTCATCATTTTCAAGATCTTTTGATACCTGAATTCCATGGCCTTTGCTTTGTTATTTTACTTTTTCAAGAGATCTCCAACCCTCCTTTCTTGATTTCGGATTGGACTCACTACCTCCATACATCTACTACAGGCTCTCCATATCATTTTTGTTCTCTCTCCATTTGGATTGCGTTGGGCACCCGGAGGTCGCCTTTAAGGAGGGGGTTCTGTAACATATCTCAGCCTAACATCACTGTCCCTTTAAGACTGCCTTCCCTGCTTCCGACAAATCAAGCTAGTTTGGGCAGTATTTGCATTCAGCTTGCCTGCCTGATTAATCATTCATGCACCTTATTCCCTCAGCCTCTTTTTAAGTCTTCTCATGCCTAATGTGCTTTGCATTAACTTTGAAGTTGTGTTCCTGAAAACAACTGAGGTCTGTGGTTGATCCTGCATGAATCCTACCAACATCTTCAAGCTTCAGTTTTTCCTATTTCCTCTGCCTAAAATCATCAAATCGCAAGTATCCAAATAATTCCATTTTGTTACCTGGACACTGCTACTTAACAAACTCTGAACTTTATTATAAATCAAGCATACTTTTGGTTATCATCACTCTCTAATTATAACAACAGCATCTTACTCAGAACTTTATAACTATTCTCTGCAACAAGTTGTCATAGCTGAAATATCCTTCTACAAATATGTTAACATATTCAGAACTCTGCATCTATGTGTTCAGTTAAAAGCTTTCATGTGATTCTCCAATATATGCACAAACAGTAATTGATGCCTTTAAACTTGCAAGTTGACTATCACCTGTGCTGCTCTGATTATTACTGACATACAGCTCTATATAATATTATGTACTGTGAACCTGCAACAAACCTTAGTTTGCATATATATGTACAAATGTAATTAATGCCTAAAACTTGCAACTTGTCTATCACCTGTGCTGCTCTGATTATTACTGACATACAGCTCTATATAATATTATGTACTGTGAACCTGCAACAAACCTTAGTTTGCATCTAAGTGTCAATCTTTTACCAGTTTACTCTGAAGCCTGAACATTCCACATTGCTATATTTTTCCCTCATTTCCCTCATTGCCCTGCAGCTACTCCTATTAACTAAATATAAGTCACAGTGAAGTCAGAATATATTGTATACAAATGTTGCACTCTCCATTTATTCTACAATAACTTCTAGCAACTATGAATCACAGAATATCATCTATCCACGTCCAGGATACTCTTCCCCGGGTCAGGGGTCGGTGTCTTCAAATCCCTACCACTGCCCTGAGGGTCTGTGTGAGCCGCTGATTACCAGCTGCCTCTTCATACTCCCAAACTCTTCTGCAAACAACAGAAGGTGGGAAGCCTTCACTTTCAACATGGGACTGTTTGAACTGGTAATGTAGAAAGATGCACGCAGGACTAGATTACCCAGATGTCTATTCCATGAGAGACTTGCTCACGACAGGACCATATAGAGTCCAGTCCTTTGTCAAAGATAATGTTAAGACTCTACTTTAATTTACATAGTTCACCTACTGTAGATTTATCTAGTAAGTTAGGAAAATCATAGTTGAAGGGTTAATTACTATATAGTTAAGAATTTCTGATCTATCTAAAGATAATAAGTTAAATGAAGGATGAGATCAAGGGATTCTATTAATAAGGTTTGGTTTTGGTAGGTTCATGTATTTCAATTCCACTTATTGGGGGGTACAACAAGTTACATGGGGTAGATATGTATCTCTAAACTCTCTCAGATCTACGTTACATAAATGTATGTTTATTGTTATTTTTTTTATTGTCATTCTTGTTATCCTGAATACTAATTCTTATCTTTCTTTTCCTTCAGATGCTACTAACACTAGTCATGTTTCCTCCTCAGTGAATTTTCTTCTGTCTCCTACTGTGGGGGAATCCTCCCCTGTCGACCACTGGACCACCTCTCCCAAGGTATGACACCTTTTGACACACAAAACAATGGGACATCCAATACAAACATTAAAAACAAGATTACCAAACAACCTGAGAAAATTGCCCGGTATAGCATCCCATACATTACTACCATAAAATATATCTATGACGTCACCTTATATTGTATTAGTATCTCACAATGTGAGAGGTTTAAATACTGATATAAAGCGCAGGAAGGCACTGGCTCAATACCACCAACTGGGGGCGAATGTAATCTTCCTACAAGAAACACACTTTGAAAGAAGTCATATTCCAAAATACTGGTCAAGACAATTTCCCATACATTTTCATGCCTCCACAACTAGCAAGAAAAGAGGGGTATCAATTCTATTTCATTCCTCACTGAATTTTATAGTGGATGACAAATTGATAGACACAGAGGGCAGATACTTAATAATTAAAGGACGGATACAGGGAATAGAGATTATTTTTTGTAATATTTATGCCCCGAATGAAAAGCAGGAACATTTCTTTTCTCACATCTCAGGACTACTGACGACCTGGAGCCACACCTGACTAATTATGGGAGGAGATTATAATATCTCCCTGCAGACAGAGATAGCACCCGCCAATGTAGGCCTTACCCAATCTCAGATTAGAAATAATACTAAAGTTAAAAAGGTACTAACCCCATTAGCAGGGCATAATATATTAGACACATGGAGAGTACTTTATGGGAACACATCTGATCATACATATTACTCTGCAGCACATAAAAAATATTTTAAACTGGATTATATATTCTTAAGCCAAGTCTTGGTTCCAAATCTGGTTTCCTCCTCTATAAGCCTGTGTGTCTTTTCGGACCACTTGGTTATATCTGTAAGGCTTAAGAACCTCACCACACCCAAGGGACAGAAGAGTTGGAGATATGATCCCCTTCTCCTTAAAGACCCCATACATAGAGAAAATATTTTTCGAGCTCTATTAGAATATTGGCAAATCAACATAGACTCTGCTACCAACCAAGTTATGCCATGGGCGGCTCACAAACCATTTATGAGGGGACTATTAATCCAATTGAAATCCCAAATTAATGCTAAAAAAAGAGACACTTTCCATAAACTACAGAATGAAATACACCAGTTAGAAATAAATCATAGAGAGACAGGATCCACTACTGTTTTGAAAAACTTTATACTAAAATGCCAATCCCTAGACTTGATGCTACAAAAAGAATCTATACGGGCTAGTCAAAGGCTTAAAACTAATTATTTTATTTTTGCCAACAAACCGGATAGGTATCTGGCAAACAAGATTAGAGATAGGATCAAAGATATCTCAATTCCAACACTACACACTCACAGGGGAGACCTCACTTCTAACCCTGAGGAAATAGTGACTACCTTTTCTGATTTTTATGGCACTTTATATGATGGAAAAAAGGTATCAGACACAACAGAAATAGCAACCCTCCTCCACAGATTTCTGACCGAGGCTAAATTATCAAAGATATCAAAAGAGGACCTAGATACCCTGAATGCCACGATTACTGTACCGGAGGTTTTAGCGATAATTAAAGAATTGAAAAGAGGTAAGGCGGCGGGTCTGGATGGACTCCCAGGAGAATATTATAAACTTTTTAACACAACTTTAGCCCCACATTTGGCAAAATTCTGTAATGATATACTACAGGGAAACAAGATACCCATGGAGCTTATTCATGCAAATATAGTGGTAATTCCTAAGCCAGGAAAAGATAAGACCCTCTGTAAAAACTACCGCCCAATTTCATTGATAAACCAAGATATCAAAATATTCACCAAGATTCTGGCTACTAGATTAAAACATATTCTACCTGGATTGGTTCATCCGGACCAAGTTGGTTTTGTAAAAAACCGAGAGGCACCAGACAACATTAGACGTATGGTTTCTCTAATAGATCATATAGATGCTACGGGAACGCCTTCTCTAATGCTGTCATTAGACGCAGAGAAGGCGTTCGACAGAGTAGATTGGAGGTATATGTGGGCAGTGTTGCAGACAATGGGGTTTTCGGGTGGTTTCGTGACAGCTCTTCAGAAAATATACTCCACCCCAATGGCTTGGGTGAGAGCGATGGGCCATCAATCTCAGAGTTTCCCCATCCAGAATGAAACTAGACAGGGATGTCCGCTCTCGCCATTATTGTTTGCTCTTTGTATCAAACCCTTGGCTCAACAAATTAGACAATCCCCAGACATCACGGGCGTGTGTATTGGAGGAGAAGAATATAAAATAGCTTTATTTGCGGACGATGTCCTACTTTCCCTAATAAAACCTATGATATCCCTACCAAATTTATATCTGATCCTTTCCCAATTTTCATCAATATCGGGTTATATAATCAATGTTGATAAATGTGAAGCCATGACCATTAAATTACCAAGACATACCCAAAAACTCTTGGAATTGAACTATGATTTTAAATGGGTTAAAAAATATATAACATACCTGGGGGTCAAAATAACAAAACATTCCACAGAATTATATAGGGCCAATTATATACCAATGTTCAGAAGTATCAAACAAGATCTCCTGAAATGGAGTCAGTACCGCTTCTCGTGGTACGGGCATATCTCAGCAATTAAAATGATGGTCTTACCCAGGATCCTTAACTTGTTCCGAGCCTTACCAATAAAAATAGTTTTTAAAGAACTAGAGGAAACTCAAAATATGATTCATCAATTTCTAAGAAACAATCAAAAAGCTAGGATAGCTAGGATAGCTAGGAGTGTACTTACTAGACATAGTAAGTCTGGGAATACCTTAAAAAATTACTATCAAGCGGCTAGATTAGCTCAGACACTGTTATTAACGGGGAAGGCGGAGGAGATCCAATGGGTCAGACTGGAGAATGATATTATAGGTAATGAGAGGACTATCTCTTTTGATTCCTAATTCCATTTACACACCATTAAAATGTGTAATATCATCCTTACCTTTTTCTACACTAACTAAATGGGAAAATAAAGGCCTCTATAGGATAGGAGATATACTAGAAGATAGGAAAATAGTGTCCTATACCACACTGAGGGACATGATTTCTCCTTATACATTACATTGGTATCAATACCTACAGCTCGTATCAAATCTTCGCTCCTTTCTGGCACATTTAAAGGAAGGAGCCCCGACAAAAACAGAATTTATGTTTACCTGATAAATTACTTTCTCCAACGGTGTGTCCGGTCCACGGCGTCATCCTTACTTGTGGGATATTCTCCTCCCCAACAGGAAATGGCAAAGAGCCCAGCAAAGCTGGTCACATGATCCCTCCTAGGCTCCGCCCACCCCAGTCATTCGACCGACGTAAAGGAGGAATATTTGCATAGGAGAAATCATATGATACCGTGGTGACTGTAGTTAAAGAAAATAAATTATCAGACCTGATTAAAAAACCAGGGCGGGCCGTGGACCGGACACACCGTTGGAGAAAGTAATTTATCAGGTAAACATAAATTCTGTTTTCTCCAACATAGGTGTGTCCGGTCCACGGCGTCATCCTTACTTGTGGGAACCAATACCAAAGCTTTAGGACACGGATGAAGGGAGGGAGCAAATCAGGTCACCTAGATGGAAGGCACCACGGCTTGCAAAACCTTTCTCCCAAAAATAGCCTCAGAAGAAGCAAAAGTATCAAATTTGTAAAATTTCGTAAAAGTGTGCAGTGAAGACCAAGTCGCTGCCTTACATATCTGATCAACAGAAGCCTCGTTCTTGAAGGCCCATGTGGAAGCCACAGCCCTAGTGGAATGAGCTGTGATTCTTTCAGGAGGCTGCCGTCCGGCAGTCTCGTAAGCCAATCTGATGATGCTTTTAATCCAAAAAGAGAGAGAGGTAGAAGTTGCTTTTTGACCTCTCCTTTTACCAGAATAAACAACAAACAAAGAAGATGTTTGTCTAAAATCCTTTGTAGCATCTAAATAGAATTTTAGAGCACGAACTACATCCAAATTGTGCAACAAACGTTCCTTCTTTGAAACTGGATTCGGACACAAAGAAGGCACGACTATCTCCTGGTTAATGTTTTTGTTAGAAACAACTTTCGGAAGAAAACCAGGTTTAGTACGTAAAACCACCTTATCTGCATGGAACACCAGATAAGGAGGAGAACACTGCAGAGCAGATAATTCTGAAACTCTTCTAGCAGAAGAAATTGCAACCAAAAACAAAACTTTCCAAGATAATAACTTAATATCAACGGAATGTAAGGGTTCAAACGGAACCCCCTGAAGAACTGAAAGAACTAAATTGAGACTCCAAGGAGGAGTCAAAGGTTTGTAAACAGGCTTGATTCTAACCAGAGCCTGAACAAAGGCTTGAACATCTGGCACAGCTGCCAGCTTTTTGTGAAGTAACACAGACAAGGCAGAAATCTGTCCCTTCAAAGAACTTGCAGATAATCCTTTCTCCAAACCTTCTTGAAGAAAGGATAGAATCTTAGGAATTTTTACCTTGTCCCAAGGGAATCCTTTAGATTCACACCAACAGATATATTTTTTCCATATTTTGTGGTAGATTTTTCTAGTTACAGGCTTTCTGGCCTGAACAAGAGTATCAATGACAGAATCTGAGAACCCTCGCTTTGATAAGATCAAGCGTTCAATCTCCAAGCAGTCAGTTGGAGTGAGACCAGATTCGGATGTTCGAACGGACCTTGAACAAGAAGGTCTCGTCTCAAAGGTAGCTTCCATGGTGGAGCCGATGACATATTCACCAGGTCTGCATACCAAGTCCTGCGTGGCCACGCAGGAGCTATCAAGATCACCGATGCCCTCTCCTGATTGATCCTGGCTACCAGCCTGGGGATGAGGGGAAACGGCGGGAATACATAAGCTAGTTTGAAGGTCCAAGGTGCTACTAGTGCATCTACTAGAGTCGCCTTGGGATCCCTGGATCTGGACCCGTAGCAAGGAACCTTGAAGTTCTGACGAGAGGCCATCAGATCCATGTCTGGAATGCCCCACAATTGAGTAATTTGGGCAAAGATTTCCGGATGGAGTTCCCACTCCCCCGGATGAAATGTCTGACGACTCAGAAAATCCGCTTCCCAATTTTCCACTCCTGGGATGTGGATTGCAGACAAGTGGCAGGAGTGAGTCTCCGCCCATTGAATGATTTTGGTCACTTCTTCCATCGCCAGGGAACTCCTTGTTCCCCCCTGATGGTTGATGTACGCAACAGTCGTCATGTTGTCTGATTGAAACCGTATGAACTTGGCCTTTGCTAGCTGAGGCCAAGCCTTGAGAGCATTGAATATCGCTCTCAGTTCCAGAATATTTATCGGGAGAAGAGATTCTTCCCGAGACCAAAGACCCTGAGCTTTCAGGGGTCCCCAGACCGCGCCCCAGCCCACCAGACTGGCGTCGGTCGTGACAATGACCCACTCTGGTCTGCGGAAGCTCATCCCCTGTGACAGGTTGTCCAGGGACAGCCACCAACGGAGTGAATCTCTGGTCCTCTGATCTACTTGTATCGTCGGAGACAAGTCTGTATAGTCCCCATTCCACTGACTGAGCATGCACAGTTGTAATGGTCTTAGATGAATTCGTGCAAAAGGAACTATGTCCATTGCCGCTACCATCAAACCTATTACTTCCATGCACTGCGCTATGGAAGGAAGAGGAACAGAATGAAGTATTTGACAAGAGTTTAGAAGTTTTGATTTTCTGGCCTCTGTCAGAAAAATCCTCATTTCTAAGGAGTCTATTATTGTTCCCAAGAAGGGAACCCTTGTTGACGGAGATAGCGAACTTTTTTCTACGTTCACTTTCCACCCGTGAGATCTGAGAAAGGCCAGGACAATGTCCGTGTGAGCCTTTGCTTGTGGAAGGGACGACGCTTGAATCAGAATGTCGTCCAAGTAAGGTACTACTGCAATGCCCCTTGGTCTTAGCACCGCTAGAAGGGACCCTAGTACCTTTGTGAAAATTCTTGGAGCAGTGGCTAATCCGAACGGAAGTGCCACAAACTGGTAATGCTTGTCCAGGAATGCGAACCTTAGGAACCGATGATGTTCCTTGTGGATAGGAATATGTAGATACGCATCCTTTAAATCCACCGTGGTCATGAATTGACCTTCCTGGATGGAAGGAAGAATTGTTCGAATGGTTTCCATTTTGAACGATGGAACCTTGAGAAACTTGTTTAGGATCTTGAGATCTAAGATTGGTCTGAATGTTCCCTCTTTTTTGGGAACTACGAACAGATTGGAGTAGAACCCCATCCCTTGTTCTCCTAATGGAACAGGATGAATCACTCCCATTTTTAACAGGTCTTCTACACAATGTAAGAATGCCTGTTTTTTTATGAGGTCTGAAGACAATTGAGACCTGTGGAACCTCCCCCTTGGGGGAAGCCCCTTGAATTCCAGAAGATAACCTTGGGAGACTATTTCTAGTGCCCAAGGATCCAGAACATCTCTTGCCCAAGCCTGAGCGAAGAGACAGAGTCTGCCCCCCACCAGATCCGGTCCCGGATCGGGGGCCAACATCTCATGCTGTCTTGGTAGCAGTGGCAGGTTTCTTGGCCTGCTTTCCTTTGTTCCAGCCTTGCATTGGCCTCCAGGCTGGCTTGGCTTGAGAAGTATTACCCTCTTGCTTAGAGGACGTAGCACTTGGGGCTGGTCCGTTTCTGCGAAAGGGACGAAAATTAGGTTTATTTTTGGCTTTGAAAGACCTATCCTGAGGAAGGGCGTGGCCCTTGCCCCCAGTGATATCAGAGATAATCTCTTTCAAGTCAGGGCCAAACAGCGTTTTCCCCTTGAAAGGAATGTTAAGCAATTTGTTCTTGGAAGACGCATCCGCTGACCAAGATTTTAGCCAAAGCGCTCTGCGCGCCACAATAGCAAAACCAGAATTTTTCGCCGCTAACCTAGCCAATTGCAAAGTGGCGTCTAGGGTGAAAGAATTAGCCAATTTGAGAGCATGAATTCTGTCCATAATCTCCTCATAAGAAGAAGAATTATTATTGAGCGCCTTTTCTAGTTCATCGAACCAGAAACACGCTGCTGTAGTGACAGGAACAATGCATGAAATTGGTTGTAGAAGGTAACCTTGCTGAACAAACATCTTTTTAAGCAAACCCTCTAATTTTTTATCCATAGGATCTTTGAAAGCACAACTATCTTCTATGGGTATAGTGGTGCGTTTGTTTAGAGTAGAAACCGCCCCCTCGACCTTGGGGACTGTCTGCCATAAGTCCTTTCTGGGGTCGACCATAGGAAACAATTTCTTAAATATGGGGGGAGGGACGAAAGGTATACCGGGCCTATCCCATTCTTTATTTACAATGTCCGCCACCCGCTTGGGTATAGGAAAAGCTTCGGGGGGCCCCGGGACCTCTAGGAACTTGTCCATTTTACATAATTTCTCTGGAATGACCAAATTCTCACAATCATCCAGAGTAGATAACACCTCCTTAAGCAGAGCGCGGAGATGTTCCAATTTAAATTTAAATGTAATCACATCAGGTTCAGCTTGTTGAGAAATCTTCCCTGAATCTGAAATTTCTCCCTCAGACAAAACCTCCCTGGCCCCCTCAGACTGGTGTAGGGGCACTTCAGAACCAATATCATCAGCGTCCTCATGCTCTTCAGTATTTTCTAAAACAGAGCAGTCGCGCTTTCGCTGATAAGTGGGCATTTTGGCTAAAATGTTTTTGATAGAATTATCCATTACAGCCGTTAATTGTTGCATAGTAAGGAGTATTGGCGCACTAGATGTACTAGGGGCCTCCTGTGTGGGCAAGACTGGTGTAGACGAAGGAGGGGATGATGCAGTACCATGCTTACTCCCCTCACTTGAGGAATCATCTTGGGCATCATTTTCTCTAAATTTTGTGTCACATAAATCACATCTATTTAAATGAGAAGGAACCTTGGCTTCCCCACATACAGAACACAGTCTATCTGGTAGTTCAGACATGTTAAACAGGCATAAACTTGATAACAAAGTACAAAAAACGTTTTAAAATAAAACCGTTACTGTCACTTTAAATTTTAAACTGAACACACTTTATTACTGCATATGTGAAAAAGTATGAAGGAATTGTTCAAAATTCACCAAAATTTCACCACAGTGTCTTAAAGCCTTAAAAGTATTGCACATCAAATTTTGAAGCTTTAACCCTTAAAATAACGGAACCGGAGCCGTTTTTATATTTAACCCCTTTACAGTCCCTGGTATCTGCTTTGCTGAGACCCAACCAAGCCCAAAGGGGAATACGATACCAAATGACGCCTTCAGAAAGTCTTTTCTATGTATCAGAGCTCCTCACACATGCATCTGCATGTCATGCTTCCCAAAAACAAGTGCGCAATAGAGGCGCGAAAATGAGACTCTGCCTATGATTAGGGAAAGCCCCTAGAGAATAAGGTGTCCAATACAGTGCCTGCCGGTTATTTTACATAGTTCCCAAGATTAAAATAATTCCTCAAGGCTATGGAGTATAAAATATGCTTATATATAAATCGTTTTAGCCCAGAAAATGTCTACAGTCTTAAAAGCCCTTGTGAAGCCCTTTTTTTCTCTTCATGTAATAAAAATGGCTTACCGGATCCCATAGGGAAAATGACAGCTTCCAGCATTACATCGTCTTGTTAGAAATGTGTCATACCTCAAGCAGCAAAAGTCTGCTCCCTGTTTCCCCCAACTGAAGTTAATTCCTCTCAACAGTCCTGTGTGGAAACAGCCATCGATTTTAGTAACGGTTGCTAAAATCATTTTCCTCTTACAAACAGAAATCTTCATCTCTTTTCTGTTTCAGAGTAAATAGTACATACCAGCACTATTTTAAAATAACAAACTCTTGATTGAATAATAAAAACTACAGTTAAACACTAAAAAACTCTAAGCCATCTCCGTGGAGATGTTGCCTGTACAACGGCAAAGAGAATGACTGGGGTGGGCGGAGCCTAGGAGGGATCATGTGACCAGCTTTGCTGGGCTCTTTGCCATTTCCTGTTGGGGAGGAGAATATCCCACAAGTAAGGATGACGCCGTGGACCGGACACACCTATGTTGGAGAAATTGGACATCCTTTGTAAATTGGGGAAAAGGCAAAAAAAAGCGTTATCAAGATTATACTTAATCATACAGAGGGCACATTCACCGAACACCTCACTTTACAACAAATGGGTACAGGATTTAGATACACATATGACTGAGGAGGAGTGGAACCAAATTATGCAAACTTCTTGTAGGGGCCTTTTAAGTGCTGACATGATAGAACATTTTTATAAAACAATATCAAGGTGGTATTTGACACCAGTAATTACCTCACATGCGACAAATGAAAGATTCAACCTTTGCTACAGAGGTTGTGGGCTAGTGGGAACCTACAAGCACATGTGGTGGGACTGTCCTCACATAAGGGAGACTTGGGTGCATCTCTCCAAGCTTCTTAGCACTATCCTAGGCGAATCAATACACTTCACACTTTCACAAGCCTTACTACACGAACGAAATACGAAATTTAACAAATGCATAAACCAATTTATTAAAATAACATGTACAGCTACCAGAATATGTGTAGCACGTCACTGGAAGGTGGGCCCACCTACGCGAGATGAGATAATTGCAAAGATTGCACACTTTTATAATATGTACGAACAAGCAGCTTACATACAAGATACCCAGTTAACTTTTCAAAACACATGGTTCCATTGGATAATATATAAAGCACAGGACAAACAAACTGACTAAACCACTCAAGGAGAGAATGAGATGAGAACTAAAGGATGTTCCCGGGATGACAGACGCATTGGTCTTGGTGGTTCGACGGGGGGAACTAACGTGGAGGGGACACTCAGATAAGCATCTAATATATCTATCTTTATCTTTTCTTTTTCACTCACTTTTTCTTTCTCTAGCTAGATCCATATGCATTCACTATATCATTTTTTCTTTTCCTCACTCTATTTCTTTGGTATAGTCTTAAAGATAAGCAGTGATCTGTACTTTACTGCTGTGATTTGATTTACTCATTGTATTTAGGTTTAAATGTCCTCTAACATGGGGTATTAACTCCAATTATGTTTTCAAATAGAGAGGCATGTGATCTTTTGATAGATTAAGTGAATTAGAAATTCACACATCAGCTTTTGTGACTTGCATATTCACATAATGATTCTTTCCTTTTTGAGGACACATGTTTTTTCATGTTAATAGGTTAAGTCAAGAATAGATATTTTATATCAGATTGTGCTAATTCTAATCCTCCTTTTTTTTCTCCTTTCTTTTTGTATTATGAAAAACTCAATAAAGAATTATTTCAACTTAAATCTGCAAGACTCGTAATACCAGCGGTAGTAAAAAAGCAGCATTATGAGCCTTAAAGCTGTTTTTTTTACTCATAACACAAGACTCGTAATCTAGCTGTAAGTTTACCAAAAATAATTAACACTAGAATCACGAAAAATAAAAAACACTAAGATTACAAAAAAAATAGACTAAATTATCAAAAATAAAAACAATTACACTTAATCAAATAGCCCTATAAAAATAAAAAAGTTCCCCAAAATAAAAACACCCCCTAGCCTACAATAATCTACCAATAGAACTTAAAAGGGCCTTTTGTAGGGCATTGCCCTAAATACATCAGCTCTTTCACCTGTAAAAAAAAAATACAAAGTCCCCCCCAAGAGTAAAACCCACCAACCAACCAACCGCCCAAAATAAAAATCCAAACTCTGAAAAAAAACAAAGCTACCCATTGCCCCTAAAGGGGCATTTGTATGGGCATTGCCCTTAAAAGGGCATTTAGCTATTTTTCAAAGCCCAAATCTAAAAAAAAAAAACACCCCAAAAAATAAAAAATAAATACCTAACACTAACCCTAGAATATCTACTCATGGTTGCGGGATTACCATTGCGTTACAGGCTAAAATGCTTGCGGTATAGCTATACCGACATGACTCCCAAGAGTGCCTTACTGCTTTTACGCTGAAATTGCCATTTTTTCAGAGCTAAAAGCCGTAATGCAAAACTCGTAATCTAGATGAATTTTAGTAATAGCTAATAATTTAAAGGGATAGTAAAGTCCAAATTAGTAAAGTCAGATAGGGCATGTAATTTTAAACAACTTTCTAATTTACTTTTATCATCAAATTTGCTTTGTTCTCTTGTTATTCTTAGTTGAAGGCTAAAACTAGGTAGGCTCATATGCTAATTTATAAGCCCTTGAAGGCCGCCTCTAATTTAAATGCATTTAACAGTTTTTCACAGCTAGAGGGTGTTGGTTCATGTGTTTCATATAGAAAACACTGTGCTCATGCATGTGAAGTTTTTTAAGAGTCAGTACTAATCGCCTGAAATGCAAGTCTGTCAAAAGATCTGATATAATTGGGCAGTCAGCAGAGGGTTAGATACAAGGTAATTACAGAGGTAAAAAGTGAATTTCTATAACAGTGTTGGTTATGCAAAACTGGGGAATGGTAAATAAAGGGATTATCTATCTTTTTAAACAATAACGCCTAGATTTAGAGTTTGGCCTTAGCCGTCAAAACCAGCGTTAGGGGCTCCTAATGCTGGTTTTGGGCTACCGCTGGTATTTAGAGTCGTGTAGGTAAAGGTCTAACGCTTACTTTGCAGCCGCAACTTTTCCATACCGCAGATCCCCCTACGCCATTTGCGTATCCTATCTTTTCAATGGGATCTTTCTAACGCCGGTATTTAGAGTCTTGGCTGAAGTGAGCGTTAGAACTCTAATGACAGAACTCCAGCCGCAGCAAAAAGTCAGGAGTTAAGAGCTTTATGGGCTAACGCCGGTTCATAAAGCTCTTAACTACTGTGCTCTAAAGTACACTAACACCCATAAACTACCTATGTACCCCTAAACCGAGGCCCCCCACATCGCCGCCACTCTATTACAGTTTTTTAACCCCTAATCTGCCGACCGCACACCGCCGCAACCTACGTTATCCCTATGTACCCCTAATCTGCTGCCCCTAACACCACCGACACCTACATAATATTTATTAACCCCTAATCTACCGCCCCCAATGTCGCCGCCACCTACCTACACTTATTAACCCCTAATCTGCCGACCGGACCTCATCGCTACTATAATAAAGTTATTAACCCCTAATCCGCCTCACTCCCGCCTCAATAACCCTATAATAAATAGTATTAACCCCTAATCTGCCCTCCCTAACATCGCAGACACCTAACTTCAATTATTAACCCCTAATCTGCCGACCGGACCCCACCGCTACTCTAATAAATGTATTAACCCCTAAAGCTAAGTCTAACCCTAACACTAACACCCCCCTAAATTAAATATAATTTTTATCTAACGAAATAAATTAACTCTTATTAAATAAATTATTCCTATTTAAAGCTAAATAGTTACCTGTAAAATAAACCCTAATATAGCTACAATATAAAACATAATTTATGCTTACCTGATAAATTCCTTTCTTCTGTAGTGTGATCAGTCCACGGGTCATCATTACTTCTGGGATATTACTCCTCCCCAACAGGAAGTGCAAGAGGATTCACCCAGCAGAGCTGCATATAGCTCCTCCCCTCTACGTCACTCCCAGTCATTCGACCAAGGACCAACGAGAAAGGAAAAGCCAAGGGTGAAGTGGTGACTGGAGTATAAATTAAAAAAATATTTACCTGCCTTAAAAACAGGGCGGGCCGTGGACTGATCACACAACAGAAGAAAGGAATTTATCAGGTAAGCATAAATTATGTTTTCTTCTGTTAAGTGTGATCAGTCCACGGGTCATCATTACTTCTGGGATACCAATACCAAAGCAAAAGTACACGGATGACGGGAGGGATAGGCAGGCTCTTTATACAGAAGGAACCACTGCCTGAAGAACCTTTCTCCCAAAAATAGCCTCCGATGAAGCAAAAGTGTCAAATTTGTAAAATTTGGAAAAAGTATGAAGCGAAGACCAAGTTGCAGCCTTGCAAATCTGTTCAACAGAGGCCTCATTCTTGAAGGCCCAAGTGGAAGCCACAGCTCTAGTAGAATGAGCTGTAATTCTTTCAGGAGGCTGCTGTCCAGCAGTCTCATAAGCTAAACGAATTATGCTACGAAGCCAAAAAGAAAGAGAGGTAGCGGAAGCTTTTTGACCTCTCCTCTGCCCAGAGTAAATGACAAACAGAGAAGACGTTTGTCGAAATTCCTTAGTTGCCTGTAAGTAAAATTTTAGAGCACGGACTACATCCAGGTTGTGCAGTAGACGTTCCTTCTTTGAAGAAGGATTTGGGCATAAAGAAGGAACAACAATCTCTTGATTGATATTCCTGTTAGTAACTACCTTAGGTAAGAACCCAGGTTTAGTACGCAGGACTACCTTATCCGAATGAAAAATCAAATAAGGAGAATCACAATGTAAGGCTGATAATTCAGAGACTCTTCGAGCCGAGGAAATAGCCATTAAAAATAGAACTTTCCAAGATAACAACTTTATATCAATGGAATGAAGGGGTTCAAACGGAACGCCCTGTAAAACATTAAGAACAAGGTTTAAACTCCATGGTGGAGCAACAGTTTTAAACACAGGCTTAATCCTGGTCAAAGCCTGACAAAAAGCCTGGACGTCAGGAACTTCTGACAGACGTTTGTGTAACAGAATGGACAGAGCTGAGATCTGTCCCTTTAATGAACTAGCAGATAAACCCTTTTCTAAACCTTCTTGTAGAAAAGACAATATCCTAGGAATCCTAACCTTACTCCAAGAGTAACCTTTGGATTCACACCAATATAGGTATTTACGCCATATCTTATGGTAAATCTTTCTGGTAACAGGTTTCCTAGCCTGTATTAAGGTATCAATAACTGACTCAGAAAACCCACGTCTTGATAAAATCAAGCGTTCAATTTCCAAGCAGTCAGCTTCAGAGAAGTTAGATTTTGATGTTTGAAGGGACCCTGTATCAGAAGGTCCTGCTTCAGAGGTAGAGACCAAGGTGGACAGGATGACATGTCCACCAGGTCTGCATACCAAGTCCTGCGTGGCCACGCAGGTGCTATTAGAATCACTGATGCTCTCTCTTGTTTGATTCTGGCAATCAATCGAGGAAGCAACGGGAAGGGTGGAAACACGTAAGCCATCCTGAAGTCCCAAGGTGCTGTCAGAGCATCTATCAGGACTGCTCCTGGATCCCTGGATCTGGACCCGTAACGAGGAAGCTTGGCGTTCTGTCGAGACGCCATGAGATCTATCTCTGGTTTGCCCCAACGTCGCAGTATTTGGGCAAAGACCTCCGGATGAAGTTCCCACTCCCCCGGATGAAAAGTCTGACGACTTAAGAAATCCGCCTCCCAGTTCTCCACTCCCGGGATGTGGATTGCTGACAGGTGGCAAGAGTGAGACTCTGCCCAGAGAATTATCTTTGATACTTCCATCATAGCTAGGGAGCTTCTTGTCCCTCCCTGATGGTTGATGTAAGCAACAGTCGTGATGTTGTCCGACTGAAACCTGATGAACCCCCGAGTTGTCAACTGGGGCCAAGCCAGGAGGGCATTGAGAACTGCTCTCAATTCCAGAATGTTTATTGGCAGGAGACTCTCCTCCTGACTCCATTGTCCCTGAGCCTTCAGAGAATTCCAGACGGCACCCCAACCTAGAAGGCTGGCGTCTGTTGTTACAATTGTCCAGTCTGGTCTGCTGAATGGCATCCCCCTGGACAGATGTGGCCGAGAAAGCCACCATAGAAGAGAATTTCTGGTCTCTTGATCCAGATTCAGAGAAGGGGATAAGTCTGAGTAATCCTCATTCCACTGACTTAGCATGCACAGTTGCAGTGGTCTGAGGTGTAAGCGTGCAAAGGGTACTATGTCCATTGCCGCTACCATTAAGCCGATTACCTCCATGCATTGAGCCACTGACGGGTGTTGAATGGAATGTAGGGTGCGGCAAGCACTTTGAAGTCTTGTTAGCCTGTCCTCTGTCAGGTAAATCTTCATTTCTACAGAATCTATAAGAGTCCCCAGGAAGGGAACTCTTGTGAGTGGAACGAGTGAACTTTTCTTTTCGTTCACCTTCCATCCATGTGACCTTAGAAATGCCAGCACTAACTCTGTATGAGACTTGGCAGTTTGAAAGCTTGAAGCTTGTATCAGAATGTCGTCTAGGTATGGAGCTACCGAGATTCCCCACGGTCTTAGTACCGCCAGAAGAGCACCCAGAACCTTTGTGAAGATTCTTGGAGCTGTAGCCAATCCGAATGGAAGAGCCACAAACTGGTAATGCCTGTCTAGGAAGGCAAACCTTAGGTACCGATAATGATCTTTGTGAATCGGTATGTGAAGGTAAGCATCTTTTAAATCTACAGTGGTCATGTACTGACCCTCTTGGATCATAGGTAAAATTGTCCGAATAGTCTCCATCTTGAACGATGAAACTCTTAGGAATTTGTTTAGGATCTTTAAGTCCAGGATTGGTCTGAAAGTTCCCTCTTTTTTGGGAACCACAAACAGATTTGAGTAAAACCCCTGTCCCTGTTCCGATCGTGGAACTGGATGGATTACTCCCATTAACAAGAGCTCTTGTACGCAGCGTAGAAACGCCTCTTTCTTTGTCTGGATTGTTGACAATCTTGACAGATGAAATCTCTCTCTTGGAGGAGAGTATTTGAAGTCCAGAAGGTATCCCTGAGATATTATCTCTAGCGCCCAGGGATCCTGGACATCTCTTGCCCAAGCCTGGGCGAAGAGAGAAAGTCTGCCCCCCACTAGATCCGATCCCGGATCGGGGGCCCTCAATTCATGCTGTTTTAGGGGCAGCAGCAGGTTTCCTGGCCTGCTTGCCCTTGTTCCAGGACTGGTTAGGTTTCCAGCCTTGTCTGTAGCGAGCAACAGCTCCTTCCTGTTTTGGTGCAGAGGAAGTTGATGCTGCTCCTGCTTTGAAATTACGAAAGGAACGAAAATTAGACTGTCTAGCCTTAACTTTGGCTTTGTCCTGAGGCAGGGCATGGCCTTTACCTCCTGTAATGTCAGCGATAATCTCTTTCAACCCGGGCCCGAATAAGGTCTGCCCTTTGAAAGGTATATTAAGCAATTTAGACTTAGAAGTAACATCAGCTGACCAGGATTTTAGCCACAGCGCCCTGCGTGCCTGAATGGCGAATCCTGAATTCTTCGCCGTAAGTTTAGTAAGATGTACTACGGCCTCCGAAATGAATGAATTAGCTAGTTTAAGGACTCTAAGCCTGTCCGTAATGTCGTTCAGAGTAGCTGAACCAATGTTCTCTTCCAGAGACTCAATCCAGAATGCCGCTGCAGCCGTGATCGGCGCAATGCATGCAAGGGGTTGCAATATAAAACCTTGTTGAACAAACATTTTCTTAAGGTAACCCTCTAACTTTTTATCCATTGGATCTGAAAAAGCACAGCTATCCTCCACCGGGATAGTGGTACGCTTAGCTAAGGTAGAAACTGCTCCCTCCACCTTAGGGACCGTTTGCCATAAGTCCCTTGTGGTGGCGTCTATTGGAAACATTTTTCTAAATATCGGAGGGGGTGAGAACGGCACACCGGGTCTATCCCACTCCTTAGTAACAATTTCAGTAAGTCTCTTAGGTATAGGAAAAACCTCAGTACTCGTCGGTACCGCAAAATATTTATCCAACCTACACATTTTCTCTGGTATTGCAACTGTGTTACAATCATTCAGAGCCGCTAACACCTCCCCTAGTAATACACGGAGGTTTTCCAGTTTAAATTTAAAATTTGAAATATCTGAATCCAGTCTGTTTGGATCAGAACCGTCACCCACAGAATGAAGTTCTCCGTCCTCATGTTCTGCCACCTGTGACGCAGTGTCTGACATGGCCCTAATATTATCAGCGCACTCTGTTCTCACCCCAGAGTGATCACGCTTACCTCTTAGTTCTGGTAATTTAGCCAAAACCTCAGTCATAACAGTAGCCATATCCTGTAATGTGATTTGTAATGGCCGCCCAGATGTACTCGGCGCTACAATATCACGCACCTCCCTCTGAGCGGGAGATGTAGGTACTGACACGTGAGGCGAGTTAGTCGGCATAACTCTCCCCTCGTTGTTTGGTGAAATTTGTTCAATTTGTACAGATTGACTTTTATTTAAAGTAGCATCAATACAGTTAGTACATAAATTTCTATTGGGCTCCACTTTGGCATTGCAACAAATGACACAGGTATCATCCTCTGAATCAGACATGTTTAACACACTAGCAAATAAACTTGCAACTTGGAAATACAATTCAATTAGAATAATATTAAAACGTACTGTGCCTTTAAGAAGCACAGAAGATCTATGACAGTTGAAAATTAATAAATTGAAACAGTTATAGCCTCAATCCTTGTAAACAACACAACTTTAGCAAAGGTTTAATCCCATTAGCAAAGATAACAAATTCTGAAAGCAGGAAACAAATTACAGAATAAACGTTTTTTATCTCAGTCAAACTACAATTCTCACAGCTCTGCTGAGAGAAATTACCTCCCTCAAAATAAGTTTTGAAGACCCCTGAGCTCTGTAGAGATGAACCGGATCATGCAGGGAATACAATGAGTTGCTGACTGAAATATTTGATGCGTAGTAAAAGCGCCAAAAAAAACGGCCCCTCCCCCTCACACACAGCAGTGAGGGAGAACAGAAACTGTCAGAAAACAGATTAAGCAACTGCCAAGTGGAAAAAACATAATTTATGTAAGAACTTACCTGATAAATTCATTTCTTTCATATTAACAAGAGTCCATGAGCTAGTGACGTATGGGATATACATTCCTACCAGGAGGGGCAAAGTTTCCCAAACCTTAAAATGCCTATAAATACACCCCTCACCACACCCACAAATCAGTTTAACGAATAGCCAAGAAGTGGGGTGATAAGAAAAAAGTGCGAAGCATATAAAATAAGGAATTGGAATAATTGTGCTTTATACAAAAAAATCATAACCACCACAAAAAAGGGTGGGCCTCATGGACTCTTGTTAATATGAAAGAAATGAATTTATCAGGTAAGTTCTTACATAAATTATGTTTTCTTTCATGTAATTAACAAGAGTCCATGAGCTAGTGACGTATGGGATAATGAATACCCAAGATGTGGATCTTTCCACACAAGAGTCACTAGAGAGGGAGGGATAAAATAAAGACAGCCAATTCCTGCTGAAAATAATCCACACCCAAAATAAAGTTTAATGAAAAACATAAGCAGAAGATTCAAACCGAAACCACTGCCTGAAGTACCTTTCTACCAAAAACTGCTTCAGAAGAAGAGAATACATCAAAATGGTAGAATTTAGTAAAAGTATGCAAAGAGGACCAAGTCGCTGCTTTGCAAATCTGATCAACTGAAGCTTCATTCCTAAACGCCCAGGAAGTAGAAACTGACCTAGTAGAATGAGCTGTAATCCTCTGAGGCGGAGTCTTACCCGATTTAACATAGGCAAGATGAATTAAAGATTTCAACCAGGATGCCAAAGAAATGGCAGAAGCTTTCTGGCCTTTTCTAGAACCAGAAAAGATGACAAATAGACTAGAAGTCTTTCGGAAAGATTTAGTAGCTTCAACATAATATTTCAAAGCTCTAACAACATCCAAAGAATGTAACGATTTCTCCTTAGAATTCTTAGGATTAGGACATAATGAAGGAACCACGATTTCTCTACTAATGTTGTTGGAATTCACAACCTTAGGTAAAAATTCAAAAGAAGTTCGCAACACCGCCTTATCCTGATGAAAAATCAGAAAAGGAGACTCACAAGAAAGAGCAGATAATTCAGAAACTCTTCTGGCAGAAGAGATGGCCAAAAGGAACAAAACTTTCCAAGAAAGCAATTTAATGTCCAATGAATGCATAGGTTCAAACGGAGGAGCTTGAAGAGCTCCCAGAACCAAATTCAAACTCCATGGAGGAGAAATTGACTTAATGACAGGTTTTATACGAACCAAAGCTTGTACAAAACAATGAATATCAGGAAGAATAGCAATCTTTCTGTGAAAAAGAACAGAAAGAGCAGAGATTTGTCCTTTCAAGGAACTTGCGGACAAACCCTTATCTAAACCATCCTGAAGAAATTGTAATATTTCTCGGAATTCTAAAAGAATACCAAGAAAAATGATGAGTAAGACACCAAGAAATATAAGTCTTCCAGACTCTATAATATATCTCTCTAGATACAGATTTACGAGCCTGTAACATAGTATCAATCACAGAGTCAGAGAAACCTCTTTGACTAAGAATCAAGCGTTCAATCTCCATACCTTTAAATTTAAGGATTTCAGATCCGGATGGAAAAAAGGACCTTGCGACAGAAGGTCTGGTCTTAACGGAAGAGTCCATGGTTGGCAAGATGCCATCCAGACAAGATCCGCATACCAAAACCTGTGAGGCCATGCCGGAGCTATTAGCAGAACAAACGAGCATTCCCTCAGAATCTTGGAGATTACTCTTGGAAGAAGAACTAGAGGCGGAAAGATATAGGCAGGATGATACTTCCAAGGAAGTGATAATGCATCCACTGCCTCCGCCTGAGGATCCCGGGATCTGGACAGATACCTGGGAAGTTTCTTGTTTACATGAGAGGCCATCAGATCTATCTCTGGAAGCCCCCACATTTGAACAATCTGAAGAAATACCTCTGGGTGAAGAGACCATTCGCCCGGATGCAACGTTTGGCGACTGAGATAATCCGCTTCCCAATTGTCTACACCTGGGATATGAACCGCAGAGATTAGACAGGAGCTGGATTCCGCCCAAACCAAAATTCGAGATACTTCTTTCATAGCCAGAGGACTGTGAGTCCCTCCTTGATGATTGATGTATGCCACAGTTGTGACATTGTCTGTCTGAAAACAAATGAACGATTCTCTCTTCAGAAGAGGCCAAAACTGAAGAGCTCTGAAAATTGCACGGAGTTCCAAAATATTGATCGGTAATCTCACCTCCTGAGATTCCCAAACTCCCTGTGCCGTCAGAGATCCCCACACAGCTCCCCAACCTGTGAGACTTGCATCTGTTGAAATTACAGTCCAGGTCGGAAGAACAAAAGAAGCCCCCTGAATTAAACGATGGTGATCTGTCCACCACGTTAGAGAGTGTCGAACAATCGGTTTTAAAGATATTAATTGAGATATCTTCGTGTAATCCCTGCACCATTGGTTCAGCATACAGAGCTGAAGAGGTCGCATGTGAAAACGAGCAAAGGGGATCGCGTCCGATGCAGCAGTCATAAGACCTAGAATTTCCATGCATAAGGCTACCGAAGGGAATGATTGTGACTGAAGGTTTCGACAAGCTGTAATCAATTTTAGACGTCTCTTGTCTGTTAAAGACAGAGTCATGGACACTGAATCTATCTGGAAACCCAGAAAGGTTACCCTTGTTTGAGGAATCAAAGAACTTTTTGGTAAATTGATCCTCCAACCATGATCTTGAAGAAACAACACAAGTCGATTCGTATGAGACTCTGCTAAATGTAAAGACTGAGCAAGTACCAAGATATCGTCCAAATAAGGAAACACCACAATACCCTGTTCTCTGATTACAGACAGAAGGGCACCGAGAATCTTTGTGAAAATTCTTGGAGCTGTAGCAAGGCCAAACGGTAGAGCCACAAATTGGTAATGCTTGTCTAGAAAAGAGAATCTCAGGAACTGAAAATGATCTGGATGAATCGGAATATGCAGATATGCATCCTGTAAATCTATTGTGGACATATAATTCCCTTGCTGAACAAAAGGCAATATAGTCCTTACAGTTACCATCTTGAACGTTGGTATCCTTACATAACGATTTAATAATTTTAGATCCAGAACTGGTCTGAAGGAATTCTCCTTCTTTGGTACAATGAAGAGATTTGAATAAAACCCCATCCCCTGTTCCGGAACTGGAACTGGCATAATTACTCCAGCCAACTCTAGATCTGAAACACAATTCAGAAATGCTTGAGCTTTCACTGGATTTACTGGGACACGGGAAAGAAAAAATCTCTTTGCAGGAGGTCTCATCTTGAAACCAATTCTGTACCCTTCTGAAACAATGCTCTGAATCCAAAGATTGTGAACAGAATTGATCCAAATTTCTTTGAAAAAACGTAACCTGCCCCCTACCAGCTGAACTGGAATGAGGGCCGTACCTTCATGTGAACTTAGAAGCAGGCTTTGCCTTTCTAGCAGGCTTGGATTTATTCCAGACTGGAGATGGTTTCCAAACTGAAACTGCTCCTGAGGACGAAGGATCAGGCTTTTGTTCTTTGTTGAAACGAAAGGAACGAAAACGATTGTTAGCCCTGTTTTTACCTTTAGATTTTTTATCCTGTGGTAAAAAAAGTTCCTTTCCCACCAGTAACAGTTGAAATAATAGAATCCAACTGAGAACCAAATAATTTGTTTCCCTGGAAAGAAATGGAAAGTAGAGTTGATTTAGAAGCCATATCAGCATTCCAAGTCTTAAGCCATAAAGCTCTTCTGGCTAAGATAGCTAGAGACATAAACCTAACATCAACTCTAATAATATCAAAAAATGGCATCACAGATAAAATTATTAGCATGCTGAAGAAGAATAATAATATCATGAGAATCACGATTTGCTACTTGTTGCGCTAGGGTTTCCAACCAAAAAGTTGAAGCTGCAGCAACATCAGCCAATGATATAGCAGGTCTAAGAAGATTACCTGAACACAGATAAGCTTTTCTTAGAAAGGATTCAATTTTTCTATCTAAAGGATCCTTAAACGAGGTACCATCTGACGTAGGAATGGTAGTACGTTTAGCAAGGGTAGAAATAGCCCCATCAACTTTAGGGATTTTGTCCCAAAATTCTAACCTGTCAGGCGGAACAGGATATAATTGCTTAAAACGTTTAGAAGGAGTAAATGAATTACCCAATTTATCCCATTCTTTGGAAATCACTGCAGAAATAGCATTAGGAACAGGAAAAACTTCTGGAATAACGGCAGGAGCTTTAAAAACCTTATCCAAACGTATAGAATTAGTATCAAGAGGACTAGAATCCTCTATTTCTAAAGCAATTAGTACTTCTTTAAGTAAAGAGCGAATAAATTCCATCTTAAATAAATATGAAGATTTATCAGCATCAATCTCTGAGATAGAATCCTCTGAACCAGAAGAGTCCAAAGAATCAGAATGATGGTGTTCATTTAAAAATTCATCTGTAGAGAGAGAAGATTTAAAAGACTTTTTACGTTTACTAGAAGGAGAAATAACAGACAAAGCCTTCTTTATGGATTCAGAAACAAAATCTCTTATGTTATCAGGAACATTCTGCACCTTAGATGTTGAGGGAACTGCAACAGGCAATGGTACATTACTAAAGGAAATATTATCTGCTTTAACAAGTTTGTCATGACAATTATTACAAACAACAGCTGGAGGAATAGCTACCAAAAATTTACAGCAGATACACTTAGCTTTGGTAGATCCAGCAGGCAGTGATTTTCCTGTAGTATCTTCTGGCTCAGATGCAACGTGAGACATCTTGCAATATGTAAGAGAAAAAACAACATATAAAGCAAAATAGATCAAATTCCTTATAAGACAGTTTCAGGAATGGGAAAGAATGCCAAATATCAAGCTTCTAGCAACCAGAAGCAAATGAAAAATGAGACTGAAATAATGTGGAGACAAAAGCGACGCCCATATTTTTTTAGCGCCAAATAAGACGCCCACATTATTTGGCGCCTAAATGCTTTTGGCGCCAAAAATGACGCCACATCCGGAACGCCGACATTTTTGGCGCAAAATAACGTCAAAAAATGACGTAACTTCCGGCGACACGTATGACGCCGGAAACGGAAAAGAATTTTTGCGCCAAAAAAGTCCGCGCCAAGAAAGACGCAATAAAATGAAGCATTTTCAGCCCCCGCGAGCCTAACAGCCCACAGGGAAAAAAGTCAAATTTTTGAGGTAAGAAAAATATGATAATTCAATGCATAATCCCAAATATGAAACTGACTGTCTGAAAATAAGGAAAGTTGAACATTCTGAGTCAAGGCAAATAAATGTTTGAATACATATATTTAGAACTTTATAAATAAAGTGCCCAACCATAGCTTAGAGTGTCACAGAAAATAAGACTTACTTACCCCAGGACACTCATCTACATGTTTGTAGAAAGCCAAACCAGTACTGAAACGAGAATCAGTAGAGGTAATGGTAAATATAAGAGCATATCGTCGATCTGAAAAGGGAGGTAAGAGATGAATCTCTACGACCGATAACAGAGAACCTTATGAAATAGACCCCGTAGAAGGAGATCACTGCATTCAATAGGCAATACTCTCTTCACATCCCTCTGACATTCACTGCACGCTGAGAGGAAAACCGGGCTCCAACTTGCTGCGGAGCGCATATCAACGTAGAATCTAGCACAAACTTACTTCACCACCTCCCTTGGAGGCAAAGTTTGTAAAAACTGATTTGTGGGTGTGGTGAGGGGTGTATTTATAGGCATTTTAAGGTTTGGGAAACTTTGCCCCTCCTGGTAGGAATGTATATCCCATACGTCACTAGCTCATGGACTCTTGTTAATTACATGAAAGAAATAGTGCCCAAACATTTATTCACTCAGTACCTCAGTAAATGAAAACGATTTTACATTCCAGCAAAAACGTTAAACATAATCTCTAGTTATTAAACAGCTTTATGTATTTCTTACAGTGTAATTCTAGTGAAGTACCATTCCCCAGAATACTGAAGTGTAAAGTATACATACATGACATTATATCGGTATGGCAGGATTTTCTCATCAATTCCATTGTCAGAAAATAAAAGCTGCTACATACCTCTATGCAGATTCATCTGCCCTCTGTCCCCTGATCTGAAGTTTACCTCTCCTCAGATGGCCGAGAAACAGCAATATGATCTTAACTACTCCGGCTAAAATCATAGCAAAAACTCTGGTAGATTCTTCTTCAAACTCTGCCAGAGAGGTAATAACACACTCCGGTGCTATTTTAAAATAACAAACTTTTGATTGAAGATATAAAACTAAGTATAATCACCATAGTCCTCTCACACATCCTATCTAGTCGTTGGGTGCAAGAGAATGACTGGGAGTGACGTAGAGGGGAGGAGCTATATGCAGCTCTGCTGGGTGAATCCTCTTGCACTTCCTGTTGGGGAGGAGTAATATCCCAGAAGTAATGATGACCCGTGGACTGATCACACTTAACAGAAGAAATTATAATTATATTGTAGCTATTTTAGGATTTATATTTATTTTACAGGTAACTTTGTATTTATTTTAACCAGGTACAATAGCTATTAAATAGTTAATAACTATTTAATAGCTACCTAGTTAAAATAATTACAAAATTACCTGTAAAATAAATCCTAACCTAAGTTACAATTAAACCTAACACTACACTATCAATAAATTAATTACATAAAATACCTACAAATAAATACAATTAAATAAACTAACTAAAGTACAAAAAATAAAAAAGAACTAAGTTACAAAAAATAAAAAAATAATTTACAAACATTAGAAAAATATTACAACAATTTTAAGCTAATTACACCTACTCTAAGCCCCCTAATAAAATAACAAAGCCCCCCAAAATAAAAAAATTCCCTACCCTATTCTAAAATAAAAATAGAAAAGTTCTTTTACCTTACCAGCCCTTAAAAGGGCCTTTTACGGGGCATGCCCCAAAGAATTCTGCTCTTTTGCCTGAAAAAAAAAACATACAATACCCCCCCAACATTACAACCCACCACCCACATACCCCTAATCTAACCCAAAACCCCCTTAAATAAACCTAACACTAAGCCCCTGAAGATCTTCCTACCTTATCTTCACCACACCGGGTATCACCGATCTGTCCAGAAGAGCCTCCGAAGTCTTCATCCAAGCCCAAGCGGGGGCTGAAGAGATCCATCATCGGGCTGAAGAGGTCCATCATCGGGCTGAAGAGGTCCATCATCGGGCTGAAGTCTTGATCCAAGCGGCGGCTGAAGAGGTCCATCATCGGGCAGAAGTCTTCATCCAAGCCGCATCTTCTATCTTCATCCATCCAGAGTGGAGCAGAGCCACCTTCTTCCAGCTGACGCGGATCCATCCTCTACTACCAACGCCTACTCGCCGAATGACGGTTCCTTTAAATGACGTCATCCAAGATGGTGTCCCTCGAATTCCGATTGGCTGATAGGATTCTATCAGCCAATCAGAACAGCCAATAGAATGCGAGCTCAATCTGATTGGCTGATTGGATCAGCCAATCAGATTATTCCTACCTTAATTCCGATTGGCTGATAGAATCCTATCAGCCAATCGGAATTCGAGGGACGCCATCTTGGATGACGTCCCTTAAAGGAACCTTCATTCCTCGGGAGTTCGTCGTGGAGGAAGGATGTTCCGCGTCGGTGGGATGAAGATGGAGCCGGAAGAAAGAAGATTGAAGATGCCGCTTGATAGAAGACTTCAGCCGGATGATGGACCTCTTCAGCCCCCGAAGAAGCAAATACATAAAAATGGTAGAATTTAGTAAATGTATGCAAAGAAGACCAATTTGCTGCTTTGCAAATCTGATTAACTGAAGCCTTATTCTTAAAAGCCCAAGAAGTGGAAACTGATCTAGTAGAATAAGCTGTAATTCTCTGAGGCGGGGCTTTACCAGACTCCAAATAAGCTTGATGAATCAAAAGCTTTAACCACGATGCCAAAGAAACAGCAGAAGCCTTCTGACCTTTCCTGGAAGCGGAAAAGATAACAAATAGACTAGAAGTCTTCCTGAAATCTTTAGTGGCTTCAACATAATATTTCAGAGCTCTCATCACATCCAAAGAATGTAAAGATCTCTCCAAAGAATTCTTAGGATTAGGACACAAAGAAGGGACAACAATTTCTCTATTAATGTTGTTAGAATTCACAACCTTAGGTAAGAATTTAAATGAAGTCCGCAAAACTGCCTTATCCTGATGAAAAATCAGAAAAGGAGAATCACAAGAAAGAGCAGATAATTCAGAAACTCTTCTAGCAGAAGAGATGGCCAAAAGGAACAACACTTTCCAAGAAAGTAGTTTAATGTCCAAAGAATACATAGGCTCAAATGGAGGAGCCTGTAAAGCCTTTAAAACCAAATTAAGACTCAAAGGAGGAGAGATTGATTTAATGACAGGCTTGATACAAACCAAAGCCTGTACAAAACAATGAAAATCAGGAAGTTTAGCAATTTTCCTGTGGAATAAAACAGAAAGAGCAGAGATTTGTCCTTTCAAGGAACTTGCAGACAAACCTTTATCCAAACCATCCTAAAGAGATTGTAAAATTCTAGGAATTCTAAAAGAATGCCATGAGAAATTATGAGAAGAACACCATGAAATGTAAGTCTTCCAAACTCGATAATAAATCTTTTAAGAAACAGATTTACGAGCCTGCAACATAGTATTAATCACTGAGTCCGAGAAACCTCTATGACTAAATACTAAGCGTTCAATTTTATACCTTCAAATTTAATTATTTGAGATCCTGATGGAAAAACGGACCTTGAGATAGAAGGTCTGGCCTTAATGGAAGTGGCCAAGGTTGGCAACTGGACATCCGAACAAGATCCGCATACCAAAACCTGTGAGACCATGCTGGAGCCACCAGCAGCACAAACAATTGCTCTATGATGATCTTGGGGATCACTCTTGGAAGAACAACTAGAGGCGGGAAAATGTAAGCAGGTTGATAACACCACAGAAGTGTCAATGCATCCACTGCTTCCGCCTGAGGATCCCTGGATCTGGACAGGTACCTGGGAAGTTTTTTGTTTAGATGAGATGCCATCAGATCTATTTCTGGAAGCCCCCACATCTGAACAATTTGAAAAAACACATCTGGGTGAAGAGACCATTCTCCCGGATGTAAATTCTGACGACTGAGATAATCCGCTTCCCAATTGTCTATACCTGGGATATGAACCGCAGAAATTAGACAGGAGCTGAATTCCGCCAAAACAAGTATCCGAGATACTTCTTTCATAACTTGAGGACTGTGAGTCCCACCCTGATGATTGACATATGCCACAGTTGTGATATTGTCTGTCTGAAAACAAATGAACGGTTCTCTCTTCAACAGAGGCCAAAACTGAAGGGCCCTGAGAATTGCACGGAGTTCCAAAATATTGATTGGTAATCGCGCCTCTTGAGATTTCCAAACCCCTTGTGCTGTCAGAGATCCCCAAACAGCTCCCCAACCTGAAAGGCTCACATCTGTTGTGATCACAGTCCAGGTTGGAAGAACGAAATAGGCCCCTAGAATTATACGATGGTGATCTAACCACCAAGTCAGAGAAAGTCGAACATTGGGATTTAAGGATATTAATTGTGATATCCTTGTATAATCCCTGCACCATTGGTTCAGCATACAAAGCTGGAGAGGTCTCATATGAAAACAAGCAAAGGGAATCGCGTCCAATGCTGCAGTCATGAGACCTAAAACTTCCATGCACATAGCTACTAAAGGGAATGACTGAGACTGAAGGTTCTGACAGGCTGCAACCAATTTCAAACGTCTCTTGTCTGTTAGAGACAAAGTCATGTACACTGAATCTATCTGGAAACCTAAAAAAGTTACCTTTGTCTGAGTAATCAAAGAACTTTTTGGTAAATTGATCCTCCAACCATGTCTTTGAAGAAACAATACTAGTTGATTCATGTGAGATTCTGCAGAACATAAAGACTGAGTACCAAGATATCATCAAAATAAGGAAACACCGCAATACCCCGCTCTCTGATTACAGAGAGTAGGGCACCGAGAACCTCTGAAAAGATTTTTGGAGCTGTCACTAGGACAAAAGGAAGAGCAACAAATTGATAATGCTTGTCTAGAAAAGAGAATCTCAGGAACTGATAGTTATCCGGATGAATCGGAATATGAAGATATGCATCCTGTAAGTCTATTGTGGACATATAATGTCCTTGCTGAACAAAAGACAGAATAGTCCTTATAGTCACCATCTTAAAAGTTGGTACTCTTACATATTGATTCAGAATCTTTAGATCCAAAACTGGTCTGAATTAATTTTCTTTCTTTGGGACAATGAATATATTTGACTAAAACCCCAGACCCTGTTCCTGAAACTGAACTGGAATGATTACCCCTGATAACTCCAGGTCTGAAACACACTTCAGGAAAGCCTGAGCCTTTACTGGGTTCGCTGGAATACGTGAGAGAAAAAATCTTCTCACAGGCGGTCTTACTCTGAATCCTTTTCTGTACCCCTGAGAGACAATACTCTGAATCCAATGATTTTGGACCGAATTGATCCAAACATCTTTGAAAAATTTTAATCTGCCCCCTACCAGCTGAGCTGGAATGAGGGCCGCACCTTCATGCGGACTTGGGGGCTGGCTTTGGCGGACTTGGGGGCTGGCTTTGATCTCTTAAATGGCTTGGATTTATTACAATTTGAGGAAGGCTTCCAATTGGAAACAGATTCATTTGGGGAAGGATTAGATTTCTGTTCCTTATTATGTAAAAAGGAACAAAAATGGTTAGAAGCTTTAGATTTACCCTTAGGTTTTTTTATCCTGAGGCATAAAAACTCCCCCCCCCCCCCCCCAGTGACAGTTGAAATTATTGAATCCTACTGAGAACCAAATAATTTATTACCTTGGAAAGAAAGAGATAGCAATCTGGAGTTAGAAGTCATATCAGCATTCCAAGATTTGAGCCACAAAGCTGTCCTAGCTAAAATAGCTAAAGACATATATCTAACATAAAAAATGGCATCACAAATGAAAATTATCAGCATGTTGAATCAACTTAACAATGCTAGACAAATCATGATCCGATACTTGTTGCGCTAAAGTTTCCAACCAAAAAGTTGAAGCAGCTGCAACATCAGCCAAAGAAATTGCAGGCCTAAGAAGATAACCTGAATATAAATAAGCCTTCCGTAGATAAGATTCAAGTTTCCTATCTAAAGGATCTTTAAAAGAAGTACTATCTTCCATAGGAATAGTAGTACGTTTAGCAAGAGTGGAGATAGCCCCATCAACTTTGGGGATCTTTTCCCAAAACTCCAATCTAACTGCTGGCAAAGGATACAATTTTTTAAACCTTGAAGAAGGAATAAAATAAGTACCAGGCCTATTCCATTCTTTAGAAATCATATCAGAAATAGCATCAGGAACTGGAAAAACTTCTGGAATAACCACAGGAGGTTTATAAACAGAATTTAAACGTTTACTAATTTAATATCAAGAGGACTAGTTTCCTCCATATCCAATGTAATCAACACTTCTTTTAATAAAGAACGAATATACTGCATTTTAAATTAAAAATAGGATTTGTCAGTGTCAATATCTGAGGCAGGATCTTCTGAATCAGATAGATCCTCATCAGAGAAGGATAAATCAGTATGTTGCCGGTCATTTGAAATTTCATCAACTCTATGAGAAGTTTTAAAAGACCTTTTACGTTTATTAGAAGGTGGAATAGCAGACAAAGGGGCATATTTATCAAGCTCCGTATGGAGCTTGATGCCCCGTGTTTCTGGTGAGCCTGCAGGCTCGCCAGAAACAGCAGTTATGAAGCAGCGGTCACAAAGACCGCTGCTCCATAACCTGTCCGCCTGCTCTGAGCAGACGGACAGACATTGCCGGAAATCAACCCGATCGAGTACGATCGGGTTGATTGACACCCCCGTGCTGGCAGCCCATTGGCCGCGAGTCTGCAGGGGGCGGCGTTGCACCAGCAGCTCTTGTGATCTGCTGGTGAAATGCTGAATACGGCGAGCATATTGCTCGCCGTATTCAGCAAGGTCTGGCAGACCTGATCCGCACTGTTTGATCAGGTCCGCCAGACTTTCATAAATAGGGGCCAATGCCTTCTGAATAGAACCAGAAATAAATTCTTTTAAATTTACAGGTATATTTTGTGCATTAGATGTTGAGGGAACAGCAACAGGTAATGAACTACTACTGATGGATACATTTTCTGCATGTAAAAGTTTATCATGACAACTATTACAAACCACAGCTGGAGGTACAATCTCCACAAGTTTACAACAAATGCACTTAGCTTTGGTAGAACTGTTATCAGGCAGCAGGGATCCAACAGTGAATTCTGAGACAGGATCAGATTGAGACATCTTGCAAATGTAAGAGAAAAAAATAGGAATGGGGTCTTAAATAATGAAAATATTTGGAGCCAAGTATGACGCACAACAAACAGAAAAATATTTTTTGGCGCCAAAAACGTCCGGAAACGATACACTCGCGTCATAGATGACGCAGCCTTGTGAAGGACTCTGCGTCAACTAAGACGACGGAAATGACGAATTTGCATCAACAAACGTAACTCCACGCCAAAGAATCTTGTGCCAAAAATGATGCAATAAACTTTGGCATTTTGCGCCCTTGCGAGCCTAATTCTGCCCGCAAATTTAAAAGACAGTCAATTTGAAAAAAGACTATACCCCAGGTAAGAAATAAATTTTCATAAAAAAGCATTTCTCAGATATGAAACTGACAGTCTGCAAAAGGAAATATACTGAAAACCTGAATCATGGCAAATATAAGTACAATACATATATTTAGAACTTTAAATAAATACATAAAGTGCCAAACCATAGCTGAGAGTGTCTTAAGTAATGAAAACATGCTTACCAAAAGACACCCATCCGCATATAGCAGATAGCCAAACCAGTACTGAAACGTTTATCAGTAGAGGTAATGGAATATGAGAGTATATCGTCGATCTGAAAAGGGAGGTAGGAGATGAATCTCTACGACCGATAACAGAGAACCTATTAAATAGATCCCCGTGAGGAAAACCATTGCATTCAATAGGTGATACTCCCTTCACATCCCTCTGACATTCACTGTACTCTGAGAGGAATCGGGCTTCAAAATGCTGAGAAGCACAAACTTACTTCACCACCTCCATAGGAGTCAAAGTTTGTAAAACTGAATTGTGGGTGTGGTGAGGGGTGTATTTATAGGCATTTTGAGGTTTGGGAAACTTTGCCCCTCCTGGTAGGATTGTATATCCCATACGTTACTAGCTCATGGACTCTTGCCAATTACATGAAAGAAATGTTTTTTGTTCCATAATTATGTTTATTACTGGACCTGCTGATTGTTGTTAAAGGACCGCTGGGCACAACTTCAATAGCATTGGTTCCACTCACCATGCTAGTGTTTTTCCTCCTGTACCTGTCTTCCAAGCCATTCTCCTATTTTAACCATAGCGGTTAGAATTTAATCTTGCGAATCCACTAGTCCTGTTGATCACTTTATTTAAAGATAATTTACATCTTACAGAGACTCAAGGGCAGGGCCTCCACCCATATGATTTATGAGAATGGCTTCTGATTATTGTACTACATAACTGTATACTTAACGTCACAGCGCTGCGTAATATGTTGATGCTTAATAAATAAACAATAATAATAATAATGGTGCCGGTCTTTCAAGAGCAACATCTTTATACTGGGTGCCACCATCTTGGAGAATAAGTACACACTGTGACATAAGCAGTGAACAGATATTAACATCTTTATTTTTCTTGCTTTATTTTTACACAGTTTAAAAGTTAAATAAAAAAATATATATATGCCCCTCCTCTGTCACAGGGTGTGAGAACACCTAAACTCCAAGATGATGGGGCCCTGTGTGAAGATACATATTCCTCCCAACTGTCCCTATTTGAGAGGAGCATTCCCTGGTGCTGAGCTCTGTCCCTCTGAGACAGCAATATGTCTCTATTTACAGAATTTCCCTTAGCCCCACCCGCAGAACACCCAGAAACAACCACAAACTACCCTGACACACACACACAGACCACACAGAAACACCCACAAACTGCCCTGACAAACCCACAGACCACACAGAAACACCCACAAACTGCCCTAACAAACCCACAGACCACCCAGAAACACCCACGCACTGCCCTGACACACACACAGACCACACATAGACACCCACAAACTGCCCTAACAAACCCACAGACCACCCAGAAATACCCACAATCCCGCCCACTAACCACTCATGATCCTTCCCAACACAGCTCCACCCACAAAACCATGACAGGCAAGAACATGATATCAATATGTTGTTGCTCACATGTATCTTTCCATGACTGATTTCAAGCACTTGTAATTGTAAGTACAAAGCCCTTTTATTAGGAGCAGATAGAAAACTGAAGACACATAATTTTTTTACAGTTTTATCTTTCTTCTCAGTGAGAATATTAGGCTCAATATTAGACACTTAAATATGCAAGAGTAACTCATTCAAATGTGTAAATAGTATTACAATAACAACAAGATGTAGCTATCCTTATTTGTTGGGTAAAAGTCTTTTCAGCAGCTATTTTATCTCCATACACCCAACCAGTACTATTCCTTTTTAAAAAAAAATAAATAATGTAGGAAAGAGACATGTCATCTAATGTGTCAGACAAGACACAGAGGGAATTAGATATTTCTCATTCAAGGTCAAACAGGGCAGTCACTGGATGTCTTAAGAGGACAACAGAATCCTAGTTACAGAATAGCCTATTAGTTATTAAAAACAGTACCAGATTCACTGCATATAGGCACTGCATTGTGCATGCTGAATCTGTGGGCAAGTATTTGCTTTTTAAATTAATAAATGTTTGGGATAAATTAAAGTGCTTGGAAAAATGTGGTCAGTGATGCAGATGCTGAAAACATTATAATTTGCCAGTAGCTAAACTAAATGCATTAGTACACAGCAGCAGACAGTATATTTAATGTAATAGAAGAAAAACACATGGTTACAGTTAAACAGCTTAGTCCAAAAGTGAATAAATGTATAAAAATAATCTTAATGAATGCAAAGTATGCTGCTAATTTATAGTAGTAAGATTTTCTGGCAGCATAAAAATAGCCTGCAAAACATGTTAATTCATTCAATACAATATTGGCTGATCTGCTTTGCTTTAATATAGAATCCTACAACTTAAATATGCTATGTTTAGAAAAAAATCACAGTCTAGTTACTGTCAGGAAATTATAGGAATAAACCAGTCAGTACAACATGATAACATGCAAAAGGTGATCCAGATGGTAAGTTCCAAAAGTTTGTATGTGCTCCTGTAGACAGGAGAGGAGAAAGGAAGAGGATCTGGTATGTTGGAATATTATTTTTTTTAATTGTGTTTTTATTGAGGTCATGCAACTTATAAACAAAGTAAGGTTACAATATAATCGTGAACATAAGCAAATGTCTGTGTATTGATGTGACTGCCCAAAAAAGTCCATCATATGTACCAAAGTTTTAACATGTGATGTAGTATTTTTAGATTTAAGCATCATAATGGTACAGAACTTCAACAATATACCACTTATATATTAGAGATAAAATATAACACTTTGAGACATAAGTACAAAATTTAAGAAACAATTAACCTATATAGTCCTCATTAATCCTCTTTGCATTTATATATGACTATTTCCCATTTTGACAGACGGTCACTTCTGATATTGAGTATATATAAAAATAGGTAATTGTACAGGGTTAAGGGGTATATTTAAATAGATAGAAGCAAACCATAGAATTTTTAAATAGTAGTAGTTTGCATGAACCTTGGATTATAGTGTGCTTCTAGGATAAGGTGTTCCTTTCTCATGTTAGTTTAGGAGATTGGTTTTAAGGATACATTTTTCAATGTTCACAAAGTGAACTAAAAGTGGGGAAGGGGTGAAGTCAGTTATGAAACCAACATATAGGAGTAAAAGAACAAATCTCTTTTATAGGGACGATTGGAAATTCCCAAAGTAGTGAGCGGTCACTCTTGGACCATAAATAATAATAATATGGATAATTGGGAATAAGATTATCAGGTGTGGGAGAGTAAAAGATAGATCTAGACTGATATTAGCAACTTGAGATATATTTTCTTTTATATTCCTTAAACTTAGACTAATTATATATGTAAACAAACGTTATAAGTTATCCTGGGGTAAATTCAAGATAGTTGCTTCTCAAATAACAGTTAAAGTAATAGTTCAGGGTTATAGGTCGCTTTAACTTTTAAGGTGTGACAATGTTTCACCTAAATAAGGATAAGTCTATGTTTAACCACAAATGTAGTATCTTCGAGGCAGAAATATCACCAAGTGAGGTTAATGGAAAATATTATATAGGTGAGGCAATCTAGTGTATTCTAGTTCTGTCTCAGGGGTATGGGCCCTATACCCATGGCAGATGACAAAGTTCTCACCTTTGACTTATTATAGGCTGTAATTATCAAACTAAGTTGCATTTGATCAGCAGGCTTTTGTAGTCTCTGTTATTTAAATGTGAAATCAGTCTAAGGGTATATTAGATATACATTTATATATGTGTTGTAGGGAACAGTAATTCTGTAATATATCAGCATTAGAGATAAGCCACATTATGGTAAATAGAGATGTAACCAACTAAATTAGTTATTTAAGTAATAAAAATGCCTTGTTGCGATTTCTGTAGCGGGTATAGTCTGATAGAACTGGGTATAATAAACAATGTAGTATATGCTGACAAAATAGGAAGCACCACAAATAGCATATCTAAGAGGAGTAGGCTCAGCAAGAATTATCTGGATCTTATTATATAACTCTAGTGCTCAAGGATATGGCATATAGCAAAACATTGTATAAACACCACATAAAAACAAGAAAAATAAAAAATAAACTGAGCTTCGATATCTAGTTCCCTTAGGATCTCAGCACTCAAATATTGCACTGATGTAAGGTATATAGTGAGTAGCAGGGATAATATATTAAAGTGGATAGTATAACTCCTCACAGCAGTTTAGGATCAAGTATGGAAGTTATATAGCTAGTACAGTAAAAGATTGAATATCTAGCTGAGAGGAAAAAAATAAATATCCCCATTATCATGCTAAAAATATATATTGCGTAGTGAGCTAGCATATAAATTACTGCATAATCAACATTATTACCAGTTGGCGCAGCTAACAGGAATATAAGAGGCATAATAACGATAACTATAAGTAATAGAAAGCTAAACTATACAACCAACATAGATTTATAAATCTAGTGAAGAGACTGTGCCTTTAGAACAAACAGTTGGAACTTAAAACTTAACGGCATGGCTTGGGATGTCTCCAGTAGCTACACAACTCATCCCACCTCCGATGGCCAGGAGAAATATATTCCCCCCTGCGACTAGCCATAGTGGCCAACTATATGCTCCACATTTCTCATTGTAGATCCACAAAGTTATACCAGGATGTGGTGTTATTCTCTGAGCAGCACATGAGAGGTTTGTCACATACCAGGGTGCCCAAAGTTAAGGTTGCGTATTGGTGGCAGCCATGGTTGTAATTTAATCTGCATTACCACTTGTCTCATGAATCAGCCTGCTCAGCATTGCTTCTCCTCACACCATCCATCGTCTCATGAAGCAATCTCGCAAGCAATTTGTAATAAATGCGAGTTTACAATCCCTTTGACTGGCATATTGCAGGAGAGTGTAGGTGCCTGTTGCTGAGCGTCCAAATCAACAAAGCCCCTTGTGGGTACATAAGCAGTGTTTGGGTTTAGAGTATCAGCTGTGTTGTCTCCAGCGGGTGTAGTAAATGCTGGTTGTAAGGACAACACTAAGCTGGCTTGGTATGCATCTAGGAGATCGACAAATTTAGCTATACAGAACGTGACCGGTTTCATAGTTGTCGCAGGATATAGCCAGTCTATGTCGTGGAGGGAGTACTCTGATGGCTGTACCTCATTTTCTATATCGAGACCACGCGCTCCTTATGCCATGATGCAAGACGCCAATTTGGATACACGCTACATAATAGCAAATAAGTATCAGTTACATGCTATTTTGTTTGCCACATCGCCTGGCTATTATTTTATTTAAGTATGGGGATTTCATACGAGTCACAGTTACAGACTACTTGTCTAACTTGGGACATATTGTTGCCTGCATAGTGGGACATCCTGTTTCACCCTTTGTGGTGCATCACAAGTATATCTTACCTCATATTTATTGAGGGGAGTTTGTGGAAATCTTTTATGTGTATAACTTTTATTAAAGCAGACTATACTATCAGGAGATCCTTTTTGCGCTTATTTTTTTTAGATTGGATTTGTTTTACTTTTGAATTCCAGAGCTGGTACAGGAGGATTCACCAATAGGCTGTCGTTTCTCCCCAGATCTATAGAAGACTGGAACACTGCATTTCCAGATAAGACTGTTATTTAACTGTTGATATTGATTAAGATTTCCACAAATCATTTAATTAATTTCACCCGTCAATAAACCTTAAAATGGACTTTTCAAATCATAGTGTGAACTTCATGGACTGCACAATAACTGTCACCAATGGCATCCTTCATTCATCTATGTACAGAAAACCCACAGACAGGTACAGCTACCTACACAATTCCAGCTTCCATCCTAATCACACCAAACAAGGTATCATCTACAGCCAAGCTATCAGATATCACCGCATTTGCTCTGACACAAAAGACAGAGATCAGCACCTGATTACACTGTCAGAGTCATTTAGGCAAAAGGGCTACAAAGAAAGGACAATATCTAAAAAAATCAAATCTGCCCTAAAAACACCACGGGAAAGGCTCCTACAATACAAAGAAAAGGAAAACAAAACAAGAACCCCTCTAGTAGTCACTTACAACCCTACTCTGGAAGGAGTAAGCAAAATTATTAAAGAGCTACAACCACTAATTTCAGAGGACCCCACACTCAAAAAAATATTTCCTGAACCCCCCCCCATACTAGCATTCAAACAACCGCCTAACCTGAGACAGAGATTGGTCCGCAGCAAATTAACCACAGAACAGAAGCTTACACAGAATGGCACTGCATGATGCAACAAATCACTCTGCAAACTGTGTGTGACAACAACACAGCCAGAAACAAAAATGCGTCATATAATATTAAAGGATCCTATTCGTGCTCATCTGCTAATGTGGTGTACATGATACAGTGTACATCGTGTGACAGAGGTTGCTACATTGGAGAAACTGGCCTAAAGCTGCATCTCAGAATGAATCTACACAGACACTCGATCAAAAACCACAAGGAAAATGAATATTGTACCCCTGTTGGTCATCACTGCACCCAGACTGGTCACTCCATCCTTTACCTCAGGATTAAAATTCTTAAAGGGAATTTAAAATACTCTCATGAACGAAAGACGTTTGAGATGAAAATGATCACACATTTCAATACCAGAAATGAAGGACTTAATGTAGACTCTGGCTTTCTCACACACAGGGGCGGACTGAGACCAACCAGGGCCCCCGGGCAAAAGTGTGGCAGGGCCCCCCACCCACCTACCTCCTCTGCCCCTCCCCCACCCTAATGCCCCTCCCACATATTGCGCCCCTCCCACCTCATATGCCCCTCCCACATATTGTGCTCCTCCCACCCCATATGCCCCTCCCACATACTGTGCTCCTCCCACCCCATATGCCCCTCCCCTCATATGCCCCTCCCACACCATAATGCCCCTCCCATATTTTTAATTGCAATATAAATAGACATTTTTTTACCTTAAATATTTTATTAACAAAATATGAATTAACAAGTGCTGCATTGTGCTCCAAAAATCAAATATTTTTTTTTAATCATACACAGAATTATAAAGTGCAATGTGGTTCATTCAAAGAATTGTAAACAAAGTGGTATATACAAATCATACACACAACTATAAACAAAGTGCAATGCAAGTCATAAATAAAGTAACAACACTGCTAGTCAAACAGAATTATAACTTATAAAAACAAATAGCACACAACATTTTTAATAGAATATTTTAAATAGAAAAATCAAGTTCAAATGTATAAATAAATAGAACAGGGGGTATTTCCTTAATTAAGTGCACTTCTAACTTAAGCTAAAATTGCTGAAATGTAAACATTAATATGTAAAACCTTTCCAATTATGTTTTTTTACTGTTGAACCCCAAAAACAAAAAACAAAATCTGTCTGCAATTTAAAAGATGAGCAAAGAGCGAAGCTCAGCAGATGTTTTTCCAAAGCGATCTATGATTTTCTCTTTGTCAGACTTTACTCTCAGTGCAATATCTTTTTCGATTGCTATCAGCATCAGTGTTTCCAAATTTTGCTGAGTGAGTGATGATCTAAGCCTGGACTTTAAAATTTTTAACTTTGAGAAGCATCTTTCACAGGTGCATTGTGTAGTGCTCAGAGTAATCAAATACTTGTATGCCAAGTAAAGATTCTCATAAGCTGATGAATACAGTCTGTACTGAAAGATCAATTTAAATGCACAAGATGTACAATTTTTGCAAGTAAGCTTCTTGAGAGATGCCTTACAGGTTGTTGATGATGACTCAGTGTCAGGGGTGTCCAACTCTTCTTCTAGGTCTGACTCTGAATCACTCACTTCATCACTGTCATCTAACAGTCCTTTTCTGATGTTTTTGTAGCTAGATGCAAATGATTTTAATTCTTCGTGAAGAGCAAGGCAGTCTATTTTCAGGAACTGCAGCAGAAATCAAGTCGAGTTGTATTTTATCAGGGGTAGCCAGTATTTCCTCAAATCGATTTGGGTCAAAACATGCAATCTGTTTGTAAAGTTTGCCATGGCTAGCAAATCTGGTCTTCATGCTATCCAAAACCATATCAAGGATAACATTATGGCATGACACTTCATATTTTTTCTTTAAATTAGGGAGTTATGCACATCTTGTCAATCTAAGTTCTGAAAATGATTTTTGGATTAAAATGTTCTCGCAAGCAAGTTTTTCGTTTATCTAATCAAAAAATGTGGTTGTTAAATTGAAAACATCTGAAAAGCCTCTTGAAATTTTTTGCAAGCGAGTTGTAGCATCATCAACCATTCGCCATGCTTGCATAAGATCAAGGTTTGGTGATTGCAAATAATCCGAAACCGGTGTAGTAATTGAAAATATTCGAAGAAAAGTAAAAGCGGTAAGGATGGTTTCAAATTTACAGAGATTTTGATTCAACTTCATTGCTTCATCTCGAACTGAGTATCGGAAATCTGATGAATCACTTACTTCCTTAAGGATAAGTATCAGGTCTGAATACAATTCGTTTGATTGGTCTTCATAGCTTCCAAAAAGCTTACGAAGTGCTCAGTCTCTCTCTCACTTTGTCTTCCACAGTATATCGCACAACAATGGCACACTGATCATGAGCAGACACATCTTGTGTGGAGTCCATTTGGATTGAAAACATGCCAGCATTGTTAGTTTCTTTCACTATTTCTTCTTTTATCATGTCTCCAATAAGGGTGAATATCTTAATTAATGTTGTTTTACTAAGGAATGTGACAAATTTTCCTCTTCCTTTTTGTGACCTATTACGTTTTTTTGCTATATCTTTGACCTTTTTCAAGTGCTCATTCAGAATTTGGTTGTATCCTGCAAGAAGTTTTACTGCTTCCAAAAAATTGCCCCGATTTTCTAAATGATCATCATCAAAGACATCAGCTGCAGACTCACTATGGCTGCTCCTATAAGGTAAAGCTTGAACTCCAATATAAAAGGCAATATCTATGATGCAGTTTATTTGGTTATGTCGAATTGAAAATTGTTCAATCTGTAATTTGTGTTTGATTGATTTTCCTTGCATATTGATCATGTATGCCTCACTGGCAAGCGTGTGGCATTGCAAGTTTTCATGTTCTATGAGCCTTGATGTAATATGCCTCCATTCCTTGCAACCCTTTATCCACTGAGTATTACGGTACTTTTCAGAGGAAAACATCAAACAGATGGAACAGTGCAGAGTCTTATTTTTTTCATTGAAGTTTACCCATTTTCTGCTTATATCCTCTCCTTGTATACTTTTCCTGTAGTAAACTACATGGCTATTAAAAGGGATGTTGTGCTTTGGCTGGTTTGGATGAAATTCCCAGAACATTTCAGATGAGACACCAGCATTATTCAGTTCATGGGAATGAAGAAAAAAGTCCTCTGTGGATGGTGATTTTGCTTGTGATAGTGCCCTCTCCTCCTGTGGCATTTGTATTTGAGGTGGTTCCATATCTTCTTCTGTTTCTAAAGCTTCAATGTTTGAGGGCACTTCTGGACTTTGAACCATTACTCCAGAAGCAGAATCCACAACCTCTTCTGGAATTTGAACCAGCGTTACTCCAGAAGCAGAAGCCACATCCTCGTCTGGAATTTGAACCGGCGTTACTCCAGAAGCAGAAGCCACATCCTTGTCTGGAATTTGAACCAGCGTTACTCCAGATGCAGAAGCCAGATCCTCTTCTGGAATTTGAACAGCTTCAGCTTGCAATGGTTCAGTTTTCTTTTGAAAAAACGTGTCAATTTTGCTTGTAGAAGTTTCAAGTTTTCTCTGTTCTTCTTTTTTTTCTTTTCTTTTCTTAGCACCACTTTTATGCTTGTAAGAAGACATTGTAGAATCTGGATCTAAAACAGAGTTCAGAATATGAAAATGAATGCTTTTTATAGAAGAAAGACGGATATGCAGCTGCTACAATAATCTTTTATATATTCCATGCATTAGCAATGAAGGAGCAGAGAGGAAAGCCTACAAGAAACAAGCCATTACTAAAGCAGGACAGTAGGTGCACCATGCAGCATCAAGTGAGCATAAACAAATGCAAAACAATTACAAAGTTCGTGTAGGGCCCAGTATGGGCCTGTAGCAGGCTAAGGGTTAAGGCTGCAGGAAAGTGGGATAGGAGATAGAGGGTTGGGTGTTAGTGGCAACATTGTTGCAGGTTAGGTCAGGCCCCTCCTTACCTGGTAAAAAGCTGAGGTTTCCCTCCCAACTTCCTCTTCTCCATCCGATCCAGGCTGTGAAGTGTTTTTTCTTTTTCTGTGCTGCTCAGTTTTTTCTCCTTTTCTCTGACCACCATGCATCGTTCAAGGCGTTCAGTTCTCCCACCTAGACGCTATCAGGATAATGCAGAAGCTGGAAAGAAAAAGGAAAAGATAAGTACTCAGAAAACAATTGATAATGATTTAGATTGCATCCCTCCTACACAAAATCAGGCCGTTGTTGTGGCACAGGTTCATGCAGCTCCCTCCCAGGATCAAATCACTGAAGCCGGGGAGGATTTAGTTAATCTGGTGCCAGAATCACAGTTAGTGATAGAGGAGGTTCATTCACCTGTAATTAATTAATTAGCAGCAATTGACTACTAACCAAGTCTCAAACCTGCTGCAGGCTGTACCATCTGCAGATGTTCCAGCAGTTTTAAATTTTATGACCTATATTGCAGCTGCAATATCTAATGCTGCCTCTGCACAGCCCTCAGCAGGCCCTGTGCAATTGCAGCATGTGGTACCACGTGCTTTGCAAATTGGGCCTGGCATAACCAGGGATCCCCATATTGCAGAGCATGTGGACCCCCTTTCACACATACAGGCCACTGGGCCTCATTCTAATTTGCCCCTGCAAGTTCACCATTTATTGCCCCCTCAGGCACCTGAGCAGAGTTTGCACCAGGAGCAGGCACATGGCCTAGATGCTCCCGGTTATGTGGCGCCCCCCCATAAGGCTTTGGACACACTTGGTCAGCCACATGGGGGGGCCCGGGGGCCATTTGGGCCTGTTTTACCCCCTTTTTCAATGACGAATTTGCCCCCATCGCAAGCGCAGGCACCCGAGGCCAATACTTTCAATATTCCCCTCGCCGGCGCAGCGACCCCCCTTCACACACCTTCCGCCACCCCTTCCCGACCTCTAAATACTTTACCGGAGCCTCCGGTGAACTATCGTCAGGCTTCTGGGCCTACTTCCGGTTGCGCACTTACATTGGCCGCGCGACCGGAAGTAGGTGTGGGAACTTCCGGTGCGGCCATTATTTCCAGCGGCAGCACCGGAGCGGCAGCAACAGCAGCGGTCTCTCATGGGCTCGAAGGTGAGCACCAAGAGGGAACGTTGCTTCAAGGGGGGCATGTGGCAACCAGGGAAGGAGGCCAGAATGCAGTTAGCACACCCGGTCAGGGTGTAGCAGGTCGCGCTCAGGGTGTCAGATCCCCAATCATTAGAGGGAGAGGTAGGGGGACAAAGACAGTTAAGAGGGGAGCCAGGACTTCAACACAGCCACGCCAGAGTTACCTTAGAAGAGGGGGGAGAGCCACTATTAGCAGGGGTTTCAGGCCACTGCAATTTTATAATGCTGCAGTACCCGCCGCTGCGAGTGAGAGGGGGAATGTGAATGAGCAGCAATTTTATAATGCTGTAATACCTGCTGCGGCGAGTGAGAGGGGGAATGTGAATGAGCAGCAATTTTATAATGCTGTAATACCCGCTGCTGCGAGTGAGAGGGGGAATGTGAATGTTGTGACTAACCTAGGAAATCATAATGCTGTTAGTGATGTTGTTGTGAATGATATTGGTAACACATTCAATGATGACGGCACGCATGTTAGGGGAATGAATGCTGGGCAAATGCCTCATGTTGTTGGAGTCAGCAACGCTGCTGCTGCTGCAGGTCTGTCTGCGAATCAGTCCATGGGTATGCGTGAGAGCATGAGTATGGATGCAGGCCAAGCACAGCATATTGCTCCCATTAATTTAAATGCATTAATTGAGCCAATTCGCCAACATTTAACTTCATCCCTGACTGCTAATATGTCTGCACCTTTAAACAACTTCCAAAGTGCTCGCGAATTGGTTTCTCTCTTACAGGGAGTAATTGGAACAGCTCCAGTGCCATTGGAGGCTCCAGTCGCCATGAGTTCAGCGGAAGTGGTCACGCAGAATCCATCTACAGCGCAGCCGTCTTCCTACACTCATCAGCTACAGCAACCAGCTCAGCAACAACAACAACAGCAGCCGGTGCAGGATACCAATACCCAGACCGCACAGCCGGGAGTGTCACATGGTCCAAATCAGGGAGCAAAGCGGATTTGGATTGTGGGACATTCTTTCATCCACTGGGCTTCAATTCGTTGCTCCTCCCTCCCCTTGGGTCAGAATCTGGGGTTCCCCCTTAGCAAAGCCTCAATTAGATGGTTAGGTATTAGGGGGATGTGTTGGCCGCAGCTGGGGGAAGTAATTTCTGGTGCCCTCTTAAGATGGGGAAAACCGCACCTCTTAATCCTCCACCTGGGGGGGAACGATGTAGGGTCCGTCCCTGTGCTAGAACTAGTCAGAACTATGCAGTCGGACATCGGCTGGCTCCAGACACGAATCCCTGAGGTAGTCATTGGCTGGTCTAATATAGTCCCCCGCCTGTATTGGAGGCATATGTCGACCCATACGGCGGCATATAGAATTAGAAAGAAAATCAATGCGGCTTTATCTAAAACCGTCACGGGAACAGGTGGCTTCGTGGTACGGCACGAAGCCATCTCAGCCGACAGAACTGAGCTCTATCGTAGAGATAAGGTCCATTTATCAGACGTAGGGTTGGATATTTTTATAAAGGATATCCAGGGAGCTATTTCATCCTTCCTGTAAGTCAGGTTGTGGTGGTGGCGGCAAGTCCATTTTTAATGCTCCTTGTGGCGGGAGGTCACGGTCCTGTTGTGCAGGAAAAGGTGGCTAGGGGTGAGTCGTGGCCATAAATGGGAGGGGTGGTAGGCCTCAAGTGCACGTGGGGTAACCTCCCTCTCTCCCCATTGGGGGATGGTCACGTGATCTCTGCAACCCCTCAGCGTCATTTCCTTTGAGCAGAGACCCCTCTGCTGCTCCTTCCCGTTGGGCCGTTGACCTCCTTTGCTGTTCTGGGCCTATATAGTCTATGCCGCCATTTCCGGTTCTGTTGGTTAAATAGTTATATAGGTAGTTTTTAATAAAAATTTGACCGTGACGGTTAAAATTTTTTCCCATTTAAGAATGTGTCTGTGTCTTTATTTATTCACAATGGTTTATGTTACAAGTTACTAAGTTAAGTTAGTTAAGTTAAGTTAAGATTGTTCTTCTACACTCCTGGAAACGCCCCGGTAAGCATTTAATCCCTTAAGTTCGTGTAGGGCCCAGTATGGGCCTGTAGCAGGCTAAGGGTTAAGGCTGCAGGAAAGTGGGATAGGAGGGTTGGGTGTTAGTGGCAACATTGTTGCAGGTTAGGTCAGGCCCCTCCTTACCTGGTAAAAAGCTGAGGTTTCCCTCCCAACTTCCTCTTCTCCATCCGATCCAGGCTGTGAAGTGTTTTTTCCCTCCCTACCGTTCCCCCTTGTTCTATCCAATGGCGGCTCTCGGCTAATGGCAGGGCTATGGCTAGTCAACCTAGGCCTCTGATAAGTCCATAGCGGTAGAATTTAATAATCTCCCATCTCTGACTATGCGGCTAGATCGGCTTGGTAGCTGAGATTCCTTCTTAGGTGGAGATTGATGATTACACCCTGGCGGCGGGAGGTCACGGTCCTGTTGCGCAGGAAAAGGTCGCTAGGGGTGAGTCGTGGCCATAAATGGGAGGGGTGGTAGGCCTCAAGTGCACGTGGGGTAACCTCCCTCTCTCCCCATTGGGGGATGGTCACGTGATCTCTGCAACCCCTCAGCGTCATTTCCTTTGAGCAGAGACCCCTCTGCTGCTCCTTCCCGTTGGGCCGTTGACCTCCTTTGCTGTTCTGGGCCTATATAGTCTATGCCGCCATTTCCGGTTCTGTTGGTTAAATAGTTATATAGGTAGTTTTTAATAAAAATTTGACCGTGACGGTTAAAATTTTTTCCCATTTAAGAATGTGTCTGTGTCTTTATTTATTCACAATGGTTTATGTTACAAGTTACTAAGTTAAGTTAGTTAAGTTAAGATTGTTCTTCTACACTCCTGGAAACGCCCCGGTAAGCATTTAATCCCTTTTGTCTGCTTTTCCACAATACAGGTGTAGCCTCTGCAGTACAGTGAACACCTTGTATTAGAAGACTTTGTTGTCTTGCTATAGTATAATCTATTAAGGAAAGAGTCAAAATATTTTTAAAAACCAAGCAAAAAAAGTGTTTCCTGCATTTGTTTTTCAATAGCCAATCCCCACCCACCATTTGACTTGGAGGAGTGAATCCTGTGTTTAGTCTGCAGACAACAAGGTGAGCCAGTGTCATATTGTTTGTTTATTTAAAAAAATTCATTTTTTGCAGTTCTTAAAGACAATAAGGGAAATATATGTGGCATTGTTAGCCTTGAGTAACCTGCATTCTTTTTTTTTTTTTAAAGTTGGAGAATTAGAAAAGCCACAATTTTCAGAGCCAAGTTACAGCAAAAGGTGGTAAAGTAAAAAACTAAAGTATATATTGCAAAGTTAAAAAACAATTGCACAGTACACTGTCCATTATTATTATTATTATTGGTTATTTGTAGAGCGCCAACAGATTCTGCAGCGCTATTCCGCAGTCCATTTACTTATTCAGACACAAAAGAAAGATAGGCAGCCAAGAATCAAACGCCTAATACTCATGCCACATGCAAGTGCATATTCATAAATTATCCTGTGAAGCTGTGATTAAAAGAAAGATAGGCAGCCAAGAATAAAACACCTAATAGTCATGCTACATGTAAGTGCATATTTATATATTATCCTGTGATTAATGTGAACAATTTCATCACACAACTTCTACGCAGATATTTGAGATGAGATGTTAACATTGATGGCATAGAAATATTGCATGCAGTGATTCAACTACTAGACACATTGTTCTAAATGGTAAAGCAAACATGGTAATATGGTAATTATATATAACATAGATCACACTCTTCAGCTGTGTAAAAGGCAATACATAGCTAGCCAAGGTGGAATAGGTCATTCTCTTTATTCCCAGCTTATATACATGTACAACTTAGGTTGTCAGATGTTTAGTATTCAACTGGACAGTTCACTATATTCTGTTTGTTAGATTAAATATAATCTGTCTCCCATATCTATATGCACTACAGTATACCTACATACACTACAGTATACCTATATACACACACTACAGTATACCTATATACACACTACAATATGCCTACATACACTACAGTATACCTATATACACACACTACAGTATACCTACATACACTACAGTATACCTATATACACACACACTACAGTATAACTACATACACTGTACAGTATACCTATATACACACACTACAGTATACCTACATACACTACAGTATACCTACATACACTCCAGTATACCTATATACACACTACAATATGCCTACATACACTACAGTATACCTATATACACACACACTACAGTATAACTACATACACTACAGTATACCTATATACACACACTACAGTATACCTACATACACTACAGTATACCTACATACACTCCAGTATACCTATATACACACTACAATATGCCTACATACACTACAGTATACCTATATACACACACACTACAGTATAACTACATACACTACAGTATACCTATATACACTACAATATGCCTACATACACTACAGTATACCTATACACACACTGCAATATGCCTACATACACTACAGTATACCTACACACTACAATATGCCTACATACTAGGGTTGCAGTTGCACCGATACCATTTTTTTATGACCGAGTACAAGTACCAATACTTTTTTTCAAATACTCACTGATACCAATTACTGATACTTTATTTTTAATGTCATGTGACAGTATACCAAGCACAATACAGACTAATTATTTAAGATTCCTTCTTTATAATTATAAAGGACTGTAACTCAAAATACATTATGAAATAATAAAAGTTTTATTTGTCAAAGTTCACTAAACATGTTTATAAATTAAAAATATTACAATAAAATATTACATTTAAAGGGGTGATGCAATTGGGTTGTAGGGCTGTTATATAACATCAATCTGACGTGTGTATGGAGGTTCGACTCTAAGTTGAACAGTCTTTCACTTTCCACACTACTGCATGGGGCAGAAAGATATTTTTGGGTCATTTTATCCAGAGATGGAAATCTCAGTTTATTAACTGCCCAGTACTTCAGGGGTTTGTCTGAACGAGGTACAGTGATCTCTACTACAATAATACAAATAACAGCAATTTGTATGGGCAGAACAGTAGTAAACAATTTTTAGTTTAGTCTCCACTCCAGTTTAAAATGAAATGGGAACATGCAGTTTGAAAAAGCACCACGAGATAGCATATGGGTAGGAAGTGGAGGTATCGGTTTAAGTATCGGTGCATTTCCACGAGTACAAGTACTCATGCAAATACTTGGTATCGGTACCGATACTAGTATCGGTATCGGTGCAACCCTACTACATACACTACAGTATACCTACACACATGAGACAACCATCATGAGTTCTCACTAGCTCTGCCCTCTGAACAGTCAGGGACATTTTGCCTCTTAGCTTATTGAGCAGCTCTCCTGCAACTCACTCACTCTCTCATCAAATGGACAATAGATAAAGGGGGAATCTTCATATCTGAGACCCCTTGAGTTGAGTGAGACACCGAGTCTAAAACCAATTTACAAAATAGAAAACAATTGCACTGCAAAGAGAATTAAAGTGATGTAAACAAACAGGGGGCAATGTTAAATATCTCTAGACGTCTAATAATGATTCTTAATGTATACATTTTAAAGCATTTATGTTATAATCCCTTAAAGGGAAACTAAACCCAAAAATGTATTTCATGATTCAGGTAGAGGATACAATTTTAAAAAATATTCCAATTTACTTCTATTATGTAATTTGCTTCATTCTTTAGATATCCTTTGTTGAAGAAATAGCAATGCACATGGGTGAGCCAATCACAGAAGCATATATGTGCAGCCACCAATCAGCAGCCGAGTCTATCTAGATATGCTTTTCAGCAGAGGATATAAAGAGAATGAAGCAAATTAGATAATAGAAGTAAATTAGAAAGCTGTTTAAAAGTGCATGTTCTTTCTAAATTATGAAAGGAAAAATGTGGATTTCATGTCCCTTTAAGACTTTATTCACCCAGAAACACTTATCACTTCAGACAATAGCTAATAAATCTTTATAAATATAGATAATCTGATATTTTTGTTACAAAAATTAAACGTCCTACTGATTTTAATTGTTTTAGCGCATTATTTTAAGTGAACAATAGCTCTTTCTTTATACAAAACCATTACATTATAGAGTCAGATAAGCATCTAAATTAGCATTGTTTTATATATAAATTATTTTCACATGTAAATTTAATTAATAAATGGCGCTTTATAAAAAGCAGAACAAATAGTGTTTTATAGATAAATTAATGTGAAGTGCATTTATAAATATAGAAATCTAATGCATTATTTATGTTCCATATTATAAATATTTGCATAAAATACCTAGAAATTATAAATAGATATAAAATATAAATAACATTTCTAATATCATAAAAAAATTAATTTAACAATTAGGACTTGTTAAGATTATTCCGTTTAGAAACACAGAGGCCTAGATTTGGAGTTTGGCGTTAGCCGTGAAAACCAGCGTTAGAGGCTCCTAACGCTGGTTTTAGGCTAACTCCGGTATTTGGAGTCACTCAAAATAGGGTCTAACGCTCACTTTTCAGCCGCGACTTTTCCATACCGCAGATCCCCTTACGTCAATTGCATATCCTATCTTTTCAATGGGATCTTTCTAACTCCGGTATTTAGAGTCGTGTCTGAAGTGAGCGTTAGACATCTAACAACAAAACTCCAACCGCAGGAAAAAAGTCAGTAGTTAAGAGCTTTCTGGGCTAACGCCGGTTCATAAAGCTCTTAACTACTGTACTCTAAAGTACACTAACACCCATAAACTACCTATGTACCCCTAAACCGAGGCCCCCCACATCGCCGCCACTCGATTAAATTGTTTTAACCCCTAATCTGCCGACCGCCACCTACGTTATACTTATGTACCCCTAATCTGCTGCCCCTAACACCGCCGACCCCTGTATTATATTTATTAACCCCTAATCTGCCCCCCACAACATCGCCGCCAGCTACCTACAATAATTAACCCCTAATCTGCCGACCGCAAAGCGCCACCACCTACATTATAGCTATGTACCCCTAATCTGCTGCCCCTAACACCGCCGACCCCTATATTATATTTATTAACCCCTAATCTGCCCCCCACAACGTCGCCTCCACCTGCCTACACTTATTAACCCCTAATCTGCCGAGCGGACCGCACCGCTACTATTATAAAGTTATTAACCCCTAATCCGCCTCACTAACCCTATAATAAATAGTATTAACCCCTAATCTGCCCTCCCTAACATCGCCAACACCTAACTTCAATTATTAACCCCTAATCTGCCGACCGGAGCTCACCGCTATTCTAATAAATGTATTAACCCCTAAAGCTAAGTCTAACCCTAACACTAACACCCCCCTAAATTAAATATAATTTTAATCTAACGAAATTAATTAACTCTTATTAAATAAATTATTCCTATTTAAAGCTAAATACTTACCTGTAAAATAAACCCTAATATAGCTACAATATAACGAATAATTACATTGTAGCTATTTTAGGATTAATATTTATTTTACAGGAAACTTTGTAATTATTTTAACCAGGTACAATAGCTATTTAATAGTTAAGAACTATTTAATAGCTAAAATAGTTAAAATAATTACAAATTTACCTGTAAAATAAATCCTAACCTAAGTTACAATTAAACCTACCACTACACTATCAATAAATTAATTAAATAAAATACCTATAATTATCTACAATTAAACCTACCACTACACTATCAATAAATTAATTAAATAAAATACCTACAATTATCTACAATTAAACCTAACACTACACTATCAATAAATAAATTAAATACAATACCTACAAATAACTACAATGAAATAAACTATCTAAAGTACAAAAAATAAAAAAGAACTAAGTTACAAAAAATAAAAAAATATTTACAAACATAAGAAAAATATTACAACAATTTTAAACTAATTACACCTACTCTAAGCCCCCTAATAAAATAACAAAGACCCCCAAAATAACAAAATGCCCTACCCTATTCTAAATTACTACATTTCAAAGCTCTTTTACCTTACCAGCCCTGAACAGGGCCCTTTGCGGGGCATGCCCCAAGAAATTCAGCTCTTTTGCCTGTAAAAAAAACCATACAATACCCCCCCCAACATTACAACCCACCACCCACATACCCCTAATCTAACCCAAACCCCCCTTAAATAAACCTAACACTAAGCCCCTGAAGATCTTCCTACCTTGTCTTCACCCTACCAGGTTCACCGATCCGTCCTGAAGAGCTCCTCCGATGTCCTGATCCAAGCCCAAGCGGGGGGCTGAAGAGGTCCATGATCCGGCTGAAGTCTTCATCCAAGCGGGAGCTGAAGAGGTCCATGATCTGGATGAAGTCTTCATCCAAGCGGGAGCTGAAGAGGTCCATGATCCGGATGAAGTCTTCTATCAACGGCATCTTCAATCTTCTTTCCTCCGGATCCATCTTGCAGACCTCCGACGCGGAACATCCTCTTCTCCCGACGCCTACTAGCCGAATGACGGTTCCTTTAAGGGACGTCATCCAAGATGGCGTCCCTCGAATTCCGATTGGCTGATAGGATTCTATCAGCCAATTGGAATTAAGGTAGGAATATTCTGATTGGCTGATGGAATCAGCCAATCAGAATCAAGATCAATCCGATTGGCTGATCCAATCAGCCAATCAGATTGAGCTCGCATTCTATTGGCTGATCGGAACAGCCAATAGAATGCAAGCTCAATCTGATTGGCTGATCGAATCAGCCAATCGGATTGAACTTGATTCTGATTGGCTGATTCCATCAACCAATCAGAATATTCCTACCTTAATTCCGATTGGCTGATAGAATCCTATCAGCCAATCTGAATTCGAGGGACGCCATCTTGGATGACGTCCCTTAAAGGAACCGTCATTCGGCTAGTAGGCGTCGGGAGAAGAGGATGTTCCGCGTCGGAGGTCTGCAAGATGGATCCGGAAGAAAGAAGATTGAAGATGCCGTTGATAGAAGACTTCATCCGGATCATGGACCTCTTCAGCTCCCGCTTGGATGAAGACTTCAGCCGGATCATGGACCTCTTCAGCCCCCCGCTTGGGCTTGGATCAGGACATCGGAGAAGCTCTTCAGGACGGATCGGTGAACCTGGTAGGGTGAAGACAAGGTAGGAAGATCTTCAGGGGCTTAGTGTTAGGTTTATTTAAGGGGGGTTTGGGTTAGATTAGGGGTATGTGGGTGGTGGGTTGTAATGTTGGGGGGGGGGTATTGTATGTTTTTTTTTACAGGCAAAAGAGCTGAATTTCTTGGGGCATGCCCCGCAAAGGGCCCTGTTCAGGGCTGGTAAGGTAAAAGAGCTTTGAAATGTAGTAATTTAGAATAGGGTAGGGCATTTTGTTATTTTGGGGGTCTTTGTTATTTTATTAGGGGGCTTAGAGTAGGTGTAATTAGTTTAAAACTGTTGTAATATTTTTCTTATGTTTGTAAATATTTTTTTATTTTTTGTAACTTAGTTCTTTTTTATTTTTTGTACTTTAGTTAGTTTATTTCATTGTAGTTATTTGTAGGAATTGTATTTAATTTATTTATTGATAGTGTAGTGTTAGGTTTAATTGTAGGTAATTGTAGGTATTTTATTTAATTAATTTAATGATAGTATAGTGTTAGGTTTAATTGTAACTTAGGTTAGGATTTATTTTACAGGTAATTTTGTTATTATTTTAACTAGGTAACTATTAAATAGTTCTTAACTATTTAATAGCTATTGTACCTGGTTAAAATAATTACAAAGTTGCCTGTAAAATAAATATTAATCCTAAAATAGCTACAATGTAATTATAATTTATATTGTAGCTATATTAGGATTTATTTTACAGGTAAGTATTTAGCTTTAAATAGGAATAATTTATTTAATAAGAGTTAATTAATTTCGTTAGATTAAAATTATATTTAACTTAGGGGGGTGTTAGGGTTAGACTTAGCTTTAGGGGTTAATACATTTATTATAGTAGCGGTGAGCTCCAGTCGGCAGATTAGGGGTTAATGTTTGAAGTTAGGTGTCGGCGATGTTAGGGAGGGCAGATTAGGGGTTAATACTATTTATTATAGGGTTAGTGATGTGGATTAGGGGTTAATAACTTTATTATAGTAGCGCTCAGGTCTGCTCGGCAGATTAGGGGTTAATAAGTGTAGGCAGGTGGAGGCGACGTTGAGGGGGGCAGATTAGGGGTTAATAAATATAATATAGGGGTCGGCGGTGTTAGGGGCAGCAGATTAGGGGTACATAAGGATAATGTAAGTAGCGGCGGTTTACGGAGCAGCAGATTAGGGGTTAAAAATAATATGCAGGGGTCAGCGATAGCGGGGGCGGCAGATTAGGGGTTAATAAGTGTAAGGCTAGGGGTGTTTAGACTCGGGGTACATGTTAGGGTGTTAGGTGCAGACGTAGGAAGTGTTTCCCCATAGCAAACAATGGGGCTGCGTTAGGAGCTGAACGCAGCTTTTTTGCAGGTGTTAGGTTTTTTTTCAGCTCAAACAGCCACATTGTTTCCTATGGGGGAATCGTGCACGAGCACGTTTTTGAGGCTGGCCGCTTGCGTAAGCAACTCTGGTATCGAGAGTTGAAGCTGCGTTAAAAATGCTCTACGCTCCTTTTTTGGAGCCTAACGCAGCCTTTTTGTGGACTCCCAATACCAGAGTTATTTTTATGGTGCGGCCAGAAAAAAGCCGGCGTTAGCTACGCGGGTCGTTACCGACAAAACTCCAAATCTAGCCGTAAGAAAACAATGAATATAATTGCATCTTATATGGGTCAGTTGAGATAAAAAGGATAAGTGAAATAGTCCTATAGTTTGTGGTTTGGCTGGTTTATATCTCAGACCATACAGCTGAGCTGCTGCTGCACAAGGGTTACCTACAGATTTTATTTATTTTTTAGTATCTCGTTTTGAGACAGATAGATTAAATTCATTCTCTGGAGTCTGGAATGATAAATACAGGAAACTGAGTGAGTTTTATCCCTACAAATCACCCCTGGCTCCTAACCTGTCATTTTGTGCAAAAATAATAATCTCAATCAGTCTCAGCCAAAGCACCTGAGAAATGTGACTCCAGCGCCGCGACTGCGATCTAGACTACAATACTACCTCTTCTGAGTCCTGGGCTGCTCCGAGTCCTGCGGCTACCATTGTAATTAATATTATAATAAAGTACTAGTAGAGGCTTAGGCTACATCATGTCATGTTACCCACATCTGTATGTATTCTGCAGACTGAGTGAGATTTCCTTTCACTAATTCACTGTCTATCTCACATCCCTGAAAGGTGACACATCCAGGATGTGCTGGCACCAAAATTTGCCAGCATCTATCTCTACAATGCAGGGGATTGTTCCCCTGTGGGATGTACTATTTTCTTAGTATGGATATCCTTCACTATGATAACTGCCTCTGATTACCATTTACCCAGGCTTCCATCTCTTCAATGGTATGGGTATAACTGTGCAGCCACCCACATGCACATATTGCTAAGAGAGAATACCATTATTTGAAGATACTAACTAGATTTTTGTGAGCATCTATGAAGCCAATAGCATAGTATGTTAAAAGGGACTTATTTAGCCTTTTCTTTATGTTGTTATGTGCTTGCAAGGGCCAAGTTGTATCATACTAACCCAATAAGTACTGCTGTAAGCTTTAAAAAAAACCCCACCAGCTTTCTATTTTTAATGTTGTTTTGTAGCATCTTATTCACATGCATCGATATTTTATGCCCTTTACAATTTCAGTAAATAACATAAAATCAAATGTTTCACCTTAGCATTCTAAATGATTTGGTCAGCAATACATTTTACAATAAAATATGAAGGCCCTCTAAATGCAGAATTGGCAACAATATGCAATTTATTATTATTGTTGTTGTGTTGTGTACGCGTAAAGCTCAAATACATTATGCAGGCATGCAGCTATTCGGCAAAGGGATATAAAAATATATTTATATCACAACTGCCAACAAAACCATTGGCACAATTACAGGAGAAGTCTAAGACCCAAGGTGGGCAAAATAAATCATGGGGCAAATAAAGAGATGATGCAGTATGGAAGCAGATACGCTGAAGAGAAATATCTAGACTACTAGCTACTACTCAGCCCCCGGGCCCCCCCCCTCCAGCAGCAACCGGCTCAGCAGCTCCTTCACAGTGTCAATGCACTTACTGTCTGCTTTTTACTTAGTTTAGTTAGGCAGCAGGCTACAGCCTACAGAGACACGTCAGCCCCCCCGGCCCCCCCTGCAGCAGCAACCGGCTCGGCGACGGCGGTTCCTTCACAGTGTCACTGTCAGTGCACTTACCTGGCTAAGGACTTAGTCGTCTACGTTGTTGCTTGTTGCCGGCGCCGCCTCAGCCGTCCTGTCTCGTCTCCTGTCGTGCTCTTGGCTCTCACGTGGCCACACAAGGTCTGCTGCAGCTCCTACCGCCTGAGCCTCTTGCGCAGTTAAAATTGTGTGCGCACGGCATGTGGAGGCGGAGCTAAGCAGACAGACACAGCCAGGGCAAGTCGGTCACAGTGGGAGACGGAGGGAGTAATACAATATGTGGACCGGATTTGCATTTTGCATTGCAGCATTGATTTGCTTACAAGCTGGCTCGTTTGGACTCGACTCCACTGCTCCAGTCCAGTCTTTTTTCATCAATCACACACTGACTGACTGAGACTGGAGAGACGGAGCGGAGTGCAGAGAGAGAGTGAGTCGGAGATGGAGTCGGACACACACAGGACTAAAAGTGAAAGTTACAATATCATATGCTGCCACCCCAACCCCCACCCCCACCCCCCCTTGCAAAAAAAAAAAAAATAATAATAATAAAGGCCCCAAAAAAAAATCATAACATTTTTTTAATAGAAAAAAAAACACTACTATGATGCATGGGCCCAGGGCCCCTTTAAGAAGTCGGGCCCTCGGGCCAGGGCCGATTTGCCCGACTTGTCAGTCCGCCCCTGCTCACACACTACCATAACTTTCTATAATCTCTCATCTTATTGTCCTATATTGGTTTCTTTTTCCTTTTGTTTTTCCTCTATGCCTATTTACTCTCCTCTGTTTATTTATTCTTTCTGGCTATTCTCAACTATTTTCTCCTTCAGACACATTCTCTGCTTTTTATGACACCCCTCTCACCCCCTCCCTCCCTTCCATTTGCTGTATGTGATGTGTATCTATATCAGATTGATCAGTATTGCTTCAGACCTGAGGAAGAGAGGAAAACTCTCGAAAGCTTGTCTTTGAAATGTTATGTTAGTCCAATAAAAAAGGTATTACTGCATACTGCAATACTTTGTTTTTTGAGCATCTTATCTACTGGACTAACACGGCTACTCCAATCTTCACTATATATATATATATATAAACATTATCAAATATATATATATATATATATATATATATATATATAATACAGTATATATATTAAAAAAATAAAAGTTAAATTTTTTCTATGTGAAGAACATTGGAATGTAAAATAAGCATAACACGCTTCAGGTTGCGCGCTTTAGGTCAGGTTAGCATATATATCAATTTTCATATGGAGCTTGATGCCCCGTGTTTCCGGTGAGCCTAAAGATTGCTGCTCCATAACCTGTCCGCCTGCTCTGAGGCGGCGGACAGAAATCGCCAGAAATCAATGATTGACACCCCTTGCTAGTGGCCGATTGGCCGTGAATCTGCAAAGGCGGTATTGCACCAGCAGTTCACAAAAACTGCTGGTGCAATGATAAATGCCGAGAGTCAGCATTTATCGATGTGCAGCAGACATGATCCCCTATATTGGATCATGTCCGCTCGCACTTACATATAATCAGCCAATAGAATTTTAGTAGCTCTCATCCTATTGGCTGATTTAAACAGCCAATATGATTTCCATAGCTCTCATCCTATTGGCTGATTTGAATGTCAAGAATCAAATCAGCCAATAGGAATGCAAGGGACGCCATTTTGAAAAGGCTCCCTTGCATTGAAGATCTAGTGCACGGCGGTGACCATATGAAGAGGACGCTCCCTGCCGGATGTCTTCAAGAATGGAGCCGCTCTGCACCGCCGGGATGAAGACAGAAGATGCCGCCTGGATGAAGATAGAAGATGCCGCCTGGATGAAGACTTCTCGCCGTCTGGATGAAGACTTCTTGCCGCCTAGATGAAGACTTCTCACCGCCTGGATGAGGATAGATGTCCGGACTTCAGAAACTGTGAGCGGATCTTCAGGGGTTAGTGTTAAATTTTTTTTAAATCTTTTTGGGTGTGTTTTTTTTTTAGATTAGGGTTTGGGCTTTATGTAAAAGAGCTGAATGCCCTTTTCAGGGCAATGTAAAAGAGCTAGATTGCCCTTTTAAGGGCAATTACCATACAAATGCCCTTTTATGGGCAATGGGTAGCTTAGGTTTTTTATTTTGAGGGGTTGGATGGTTGGTGGGTTTTACGGTTGGGGGTCTTTATATTTTTTTCCAGGTAAAAAAGGTGATTTCTTTAGGGTAGTTTATTGTAGGCTAGGGTTTTTTTTTATTTTGGGGGGCTTTTTATTTTTATAGTGCTATTAGATTAGGTGTAATTGTTTTTATTTTTGATAATATCGCTTGTTATTTTTCGTAATTTAGTGTTTGTTATTTTTCATAATTTCGAATTTTTTTATTTTTTGTAATTTTAGACTTAAATTGTTTTAGTAGTGTTATTTTTTTTATGTGTAATTTAGTTTTTTTAATTGGTAGTTATTTTAATTTTAGTATAATAGTTATGTTAGGTTAATTTATAGTTTAAACTTAGTTTTTTTTTAATTCCACAGGTAATTTTTTATTTATTTTAAGATAGGGATATTGTAATTTTAATATAAAGTTAGGGGGTTGCTAGGTTTAGGGGTTTAATTTTGATTTTTGCGATGTGGGGGCTGGTGGTTTAGGGGTTAATAAATATTTTATAGCAGCTGTGTTGTTGGGGAGTGGCGGAATAGTGGTTAATAACTTTTATTAGTGGCGGCGATGTCGGGGAGCAGCAGAATAGGGGTTAACAACTGTTATTAGTGGCGGAGATGTCGGGGAGCGGCGGAATAGGGGTTAATAACTTTTATTAGTGACGGCGATGTTGGGAACTGCAGATTAGGGGTTAATAACTTTATTTAGGTGGCAGCGATGTCGGGACGGCAGATTAGGGGTTAATAACTTTATTTAGGTGGCGGCAATGTCGGGGGCAGCAGATTCGGGGAGTTTAGACTTGGGGTTTATGTTAGGATGTTAGGTTTAAACGTAACTTTTTTTTCCCCATAGACATCAATGGGGTTGCTTTACGGCGATCGCCATTTCGCACTTCAGGTGTTAGTTTTTTTTCTAACACCTCCCCATTGATGTCTATGGGGGAAAGCGTGCATGAGCACGTCAAAGTAGCCCTTGGCTTTTGTGCGGTATGGAGCCTAATTAAAAAGCCTAATCTAGAATAAACTACCAAGGGTCCTTGAATGGGCCTTTTGTGGGTCCTTAAAATGGCCTTTTGTAGGGCATTGCCCTAAAGTTAACAGCTCTTTTGCTACAAAACAAAACAAACACCGCCTAACAGTATACAAACCCCCACCCCCCAAACCCACAAAAATAAAGTAAAACCTAATCTACCCATTGCCCTGAAAAGGGCATTTGTATGGGCATTGCGATTAGGGTTAAGTTAGGGGTTAATATAGTTTAATTTAGGTTGTTGCGATGTGGGGGTTGGTGGTTTAGGGGTTAATAGGTTTATTTAGTGGCGGTGATGTGGAAGACCAGAGGTTTAGGGGTTAATACATTTATTATAGTGGCGGCGTTGTCAGGGAGCAGCTGAATAGGGGTTAATAACTTTTATTAGTGGTGGCAATGTTGGGGAGCAGTGGAATAGAGGTTAATAACTTTTATTAGTGGCGGCGATGTCAGGGAGCGGTGGAATAGGGGTTAATAACTTGTATTAGTGACTGCGATTTCAGGAGCGGCAGATTAGGGGTTAATAACTTTATTTAGGTGGCGGTGATGTTGGGGGCGGCAGATTAGGGGTTAATAACTTTATTTAGGTGGTGGTGATGATTCCTATTCTAATACCCTTTAAAAAAAAAAATAAGCACCCCAAATTAAAAAAGAATAAACTACCAAGGGCCCTTAAAAGGTCCTTTTGTGGGTCCTTAAAATGGCCTTTTAAAGGGCATTTCCCTAAAGTTAACAACTCTTTTACTACAAAACAAAACAAACACCCCCTAAGAGGATACAAACCCCTACCCCCCAAACCCACAAAATAAAAATAAAGTAAAACCTAATCTACCCATTGCCCTGAAAAGGGCATTTGTATGGGCATTGCCCTTAAAATGGCATTTAGACTCTTTGTCCTGCCCTTAAAAGGGCATTCAGCTCTTTTATGAAATGCCCAAGCCCTAATCTAAAAAAAAAACACCACAAAATGAAAAAAAAAATACACAAAATAACAAACAAATTATCAAAAATAATAAAAAATATTCCTATTCTGAACCAAAAGGTTGGAGAGACATATTCAGTAGTATAGCCCATTCTGCACACACCACCTACGCCTTAGAAACAAACTACAAAATATTGTTTATGTGGTATCTAACACCTAACCGAATGAAATACCTGTTCCCTTCAGCAAATAAAAAATGTTGGAGATGTAAGAAGGCAGTGGGCAACATGGGGCATATTTGGTGGTCTTGTACAATAGTTAATACTTACTGGAGGGAAAATATTAGAAGAAATAAAAAAAGTAGTTTCTTGTAACTTACCACTATCTCCGAAAGTTTGTTTATTTAATATGATAAAAGAAGTCAAATGCAGAATTAGGCAAAATATTGTTCATATCATGTTAAACTCAGCTAAACAACTGATAGCAGCAACATGGAGGTCTAATAGGGTCCCCTCAACAGAAGAGTGGAAAGAAAAGGTGAAGAGTACCCTAATGCTAGAGAGATATTATTACTTCAAGACTAATAGGCTAACAATGTATAATGATATGATGTTTCTCTGGGAGTCATACATTGGGTCGGGCTAGGAAACGGAAAGCTAATAGACTAGGGTCTCATGGGACAAGATTATTGGGATAGAGTAAGTAGGAAGATCTCCTCCCCCCCATTGTGTTGGTCAAAATTATAATACCTACTGTGGGTAAATACTCATTGTGGGTATAAGAAATCTTAATATGCAGAAAGTTGCAGTTAATGTTATGTTTAATGGTTTACTTGCTAATGTCTCACAAAGAAAGTGTGGTGTTTTAGTGTTTCTCTTCTGCTTTAAGACACCAGAGGACAGTAATAGTAATTGAAACCAGAAGAGACATGGACACTTAAAGCGCAGGAGTAGGGTGTGTCATTGAATTGTAAGTTTATAGCAATTTTATGCAGCAATGTATTTGATATTGTATAATGGGCAATAGTCCAATATGTTATTGTATATGCACCCTCCCAGAGAATTACTGTTGTACACTAAATATTTTTAATAAAGAAATAATAAATAAAATAAAAAAATATTCCTATTCTAATACCCATTTAAAAAAAAAAAAACACCCCAAAATAAAAAACCTAATCTAGAATAAACTACCAATAGCCCTTAAAATAGCCTTTTGTAGGGCATTGCCCTAAGTTAAACAGCTTTTTTACCTGAAAAAAAAATACAAAGACCCACTAACATTACAAAATCCACCCCCAACCCAAAAATTAAAAAGAAAACTAACTAAAAAAGCTACCCATTGTCCAGGAAAGGACATTTGTATGGGCATTGCCCTTAAAAGGGCATTTAGCTCTTTTGCATTGCCTTTAAAAGGGCATGTAGATTATTTATGAAAAGCCCAAACTCTAATCTAAAAAAAAACACCCAAAATCCTTAAAAAATCTTAACACTAAACCCCGAAGATCCACTTACAATTTCTGAAGTCCCGCTTGAAAGATCTTCATCCCGGCGGCTCCATCTTCATCCAGGCGGCTCCATCTTCATGCAGGCGGCTCCATATTCATCCAGGCGGATCCATCTTTAACTAGGCGGCATCTTCTATCTTCATACCGGCGGTGTCTTCTATAACTATTTAATAACTATTCTACCTAGTTAAAATAAATACAAACTTGCCTGTAACATAAAAATAAACCCAAAGATAGCTACAATGTAACTATTAGTTATATTGTAGCTATCTTAGGGTTTATTTTACAGGTAAGTATTTAGTTTTAAATAGAAATAATTTAGTTAATGATAGGAATATTTATTTAGATTTATTTTAATTATATTTAAGTTAGTGGGTGTTAGGTTTAGGGTTAGACTTAGGTTTAGAGGTTAATAACATTGATATAGTGGCGGCGACATTGGGGGCGGCAGATTAGGGAGTTAATAAATGTAGGTAGGTTGCAGCGACATTGGGGAAGGCAGATTAGGGGTTAATAAATATAATGTAGGTGTTGGCGATGTTGGGGGCAGCAGATTAGGGGTTCATAAGTATAATGTAGGTGGCGGAGGTGTCCGGAGCGGCAGATTAGAGGTTAATAATATAATGTAGGTGTCGGCAATGTCGGGGGCGGCAGATTAGGGGTTAATAATTGTAAGATTAGGGGTGTTTAGACTCGGGGTTAATGTTAGGGTGTTAGGTGTAGACATAACTTTTATTTCCCCTTAGGAATCAATGGGGCTGCATTAGTGGGTTTTATGCTGCTTTTTTTGCAGGTGTTAGACTTTTTTTCAGCCGGCTCTCCCCGTTGATTCCTATGGGGAAATCGTGCACAAGCACGTTACACCAGCTCACCGCTGACTTAAGCAGCGCTGGTATTGGAGAGTGGTAATGAGCAAAATTTTGCTCAACGCTCACTTCTTGGGGGGCAGTTATCAAGCCGTCAACCTCAAATACGCTGGAATTCCGCAGCGTATTTGTGGCGAGGCTGATTCGCCTTAGTTATCAAAGGCTAGAGACCGGCAAAAGTAGAATTTTGTGACGTAAACTTCGATCCGCCTGACTCAGTCCGACACAGATCGATTCTTACGTCACTCCAGATATTCTAGATACTACGGTATCTCACAGCGCTTACACAATGTTCCTACTAGCTCCTGGGTGCTAAAAAGGGTACCTAGCTAACCCTTAAATAAGAGTCTAAAGAATGGAAAAGAAGCCTAGGAGCGCCAAAGATAGGCTGGGAACTAAAAAGACATATGGTGGGTGGGGTAAGACCATATATAATATATACAAGGATAAATGTGTGATAAAAAGTGATAGAGAAATACTCGCATCAAATAAATAATACCAATTATTTCAGTGTCCTTTAGATAGTGCACATAAAATACAATTTATTACAGTTAAACACATAAGTAAAAACATGGATCCATGAAACATTAAGCACAAAATATATAAAACATTATAAAAACATTATGTAAAATGAAAACGTAATCATAAAAAATGAGGTCATAAAAAATGATGGTTGGACAAATATAGCTCCGGATGGGAACAGTATTCCCTATGAAAAGTGCAAACGTGCTATGATAATTGCACAGATATAGTACAAAAGGATATACAAAAATGGGGGTACCCCCTCACAATGTGAACAGTGTAACAAATAGACAGTGTAAAATGTGACCGTGTCTATTTAGACAAAAAAACTGAAAAAGTAAAAAAGAATAAAAGAAATAACTGTGTAAAAAAACTGTGAAAAAATATGTCCATGGTAAAAGTCAGTGATAAAAAGTAGTGATGAACAATGTTAGTGATGTAAAGTTCCAAATGATTTAAGTGTTGTAAGTAAAACTTCCTCAGGTCTCCTCAGAAGAAGGTTCCAAACAATGTGTAGGTGGTGGGTAAGGGAGTGTCCGGTAAAACCTGGGTGTAATCCCTATATCCAACCTGTAAAAGAAATATACAATAGTGCAATAAAGCTAACAAATGAACATAAACTGTAGGAAAAAAGCTCACCAATTCTGCCAACGCGTTTCGCCCAAAACTGGGCCTTTTTCAAGACTATAGGTGGTGTATAATGGTGGCTCTATTTATGGTTATTGTTAACCAATCAGGGTTTTGGCGCTAATTATTTGGCGCCAAACACTTCTAACCCGGAAAAAGAAAGTTGAATCTAATTGAATAAATAAATAAATTATTCCTTCTAAATGGTTTCTTTGTATTATCCATTATTGCCCTTCAGTGTTTGTTTTCAAAAAATTATGAATTAATGATGCCATAAATATCTTAAGTGTTTCGTATGACCGGAAGTGCCTAGAGCGTGCCTCACTGCAATTATATTTCCGGTTTTGCTCTTTGTTTTGTTTCCGGTGGAATCATTACCACTTCCGGTTGTAATATTTCACTACAATTATATTTCCGGTTTCGCTATTTGTTTTGTTTCCGGTGGGATCATTACCACTTCCGGTTGTACTATTTGGCGATATTGGTCGTAAGACCTAATAATGGCAGGTACAATACAAGGAAGATATATCATGAAATGGCTACATATAGAAAATCCTAAAAACATATAGAATCGCTAGTTAAAAGATATAGAATGGCTGGTTAAATGCAATAAATGACTGGTCATAAAAACAAGTGGACTAAAAATGTGATACATAAATTGATTATACAAATATAACAAAGTATGTAAACACATATAAAATGCAATATAAGAATGACAGCATATTACATATACATAATAAGTTACAATATAAAAAACTAAAATATCGGACACATAAAAAATCAGCAAACGTTGTATATAATCGTAATAATAGTCTATAAGCATTCAAATTAAAAGAGAGTAGGTACAAGATTCTTAGGGAAATCGAATTAGTAAAAATAGATAGTGATGGGACAATTAATCAATAAATAGTGTAAAACTGGTAATAGTAGTCAACTAATACTAGTGGCTGATATTGACTCTAAATTCTCCTAAAAAGTATCTAAAACAGCTGGGATATAAAAAAGGGGTGTGATCCTAAGAGAGGTCAGGTAAATGGATAAAATCGGAAGAGAATAGGGTCCGGGCCCTTGTGTCCTGGGGATGTCTATTAATCCTATTATAGTTCCTTGGGAGAATCAAAAATAACTACAAATCTAGCTAGTATGAAAATACATGCTGGATGGTTAAGTGATCCCCCAAATAAACTGTTCCCCAAACTATTCATTTTAGGCTTAATAGATGTGATAGGTCTTCTCTGTTATTTAAACCCCTGGGATGTAGGCAGTCTATATTAAAAATCCATCTAGATTCAGATATTAGTAGCCTTTTTTCTTGGTCTCCACCCCTCCAATTAGGTGTGACCAGTTGGATACCAATATAACTAAAATCTTTTTGTTTGGCCTTGTGTTGGGTTAAGAAGTGTCTATATAGTGCTGTTTCGGTATTTTTATGTTTGATCTTTAATAGGTGTTCTCTGATCCGATCCCTCAGGATTCTAGAGGTTTGCCCTATATATTGGAAACCACAACTGCACCATATCATATAAATCACTCCTTTGCTGCTACATTTTATAAGGTCCTTAATTTTGTATTTGACCTTTGTGTTAAAAGAGGTGAACTCCTTAGTTTTCTCTCCTCTTTGACAGGCCTTGCAGCTCACGCACGGGTAGCAGCCTTTCACTTCTCTGCCATACACATCTCTTGTATTTGACATCATGTTTCTAGGTACACTTGGAGAAAGTTTATTTCTCAGATTATTAGTCTTTCTGTAAATAAATGTTGGGTGGGGTGTTAGTTTATCCTCGATAATATCATCATTTCTTAGTAGTGGCCAGTGTTTCTTTATGATCTTTTCCACAATATGCCTGTTTTCACTGTATTCCATAATAAAAGGAATATTTAATTGGTCTCCATCAAAATTATTACAGACTTTTTTTGGTTTGTATGACAGGAGATCCTTCCTATCTTTCTGTCTTACTTCTTCTATGTCCTTTTCCAGGGCTCCTTCCTCATACCCCCGTTCTAGAAATCTATTTTTTAAAACGATAGTTTGCTCTTCCCATTTTTTGGGATCTGAGCAATTCTTCTTTAATCTCAACATTTGTCCCTTGGGTATGTTGGACTTCCATCTGTTAAGATGGCAGCTGTCTTTATGAATGTAATTGTTACAGTCTACTTCTTTGAAGAATGTAGACGTTTCTAATCTGCCATTCTTGATTTTGATCTTTAGATCCAAATATGTAATCTCATGTTTGCTAAATTCGTGAGTGAATTTGAGATTATTCATATTGGTGTTCATTACTTGGATGGTATATTCTAAGTCATCTATTGAGCCTTTCCAAATCATGATAATGTCATCAATGTATCTGTTGTAGAGGACCAGGTCCGCGCTCGCTGGGCATGAGTCCCAGAAGATGCGTTCCCAGTAACCCATATATAAGTTAGCATAACTGGGCGCGAACCTGGTCCCCATAGCTGTCCCACATACTTGTCTGTAATATATTCCTTTGTTGTTAAAGTAATTGTGGGTTAGAATATATTGTATCCCATCGATGGGCACACAATCTGACTACTTTTGCTAGTTATCAAATGACTAGCAGGTACGCTCGGCACTTTTCCGGCCCAGGGTACCTGGCGTACCTGGTTTTCAATCCACCGCCCTGGAGGCGGCGGATCCCATAGGAATCAATGGGAGTCTGACCATAGCGAAAGTACAAGTTCGCTGCTGCCAGACATCCCATTCATTCCTATGGGAGCTGTCTGCATCTAACACCCTAACATGTACCCCGAGTCTAAACACCCCTAATCTGTGCCCCCCTACACCGCCGCAACTAAATAAAGTGTTTTCCCCCTAAACCGCCGCTCCTGGAGCCCACCGCAAGCTACTCTATACATATTAACCCCTAAACCACCGCTCCCGGACACCGCCGCAACCTACATTATACCTAGTAACCCCTATCCTGCCCCCCCTCTACCGCCGCCCTCTATAATAAAGTTATTAACCCCTATCCTGCTGATCCCGCACCTTGCCGCAACTAAATAAATAGTTTAACCGCTAAACCGCCGCTCCCGGACCCTGCCGCAACCTAAATTAAACGTATTAACCCCTAATCTGACCCCCCTACACCGTCGCCACCTATAATACATTTATTAACCCCTATCCTGCCCCCCCTACACCGCCGCCACTGTAATAAATTTATTAACCCCTAAACCTAACTCTAACACTAACCCTAACACCCCCCTAACTTAAATATTAATTAAATAAATCTAAATAATATTTCTATTATTAACTAAATTAATCCTATTTAAAACTAAATACTTACCTATAAAATAAACCCTAAAATAGCTACAATATAAATAATAATTATATTGGAGCTATCTTAGGATTTATTTTTATTTTATAGGTAACTTTCAATTTATTTTAACTAGGTACAATAGCTATTAAATAGTTATTAACTATTTAATAGCTACCTAGTTAAAATAAAGAGAAATTTACCTGTAAAATAAATCCTAACCTAAGTTACAATTACACCTAACACTACACTATACTTAAATAAATTATTCCTATTTAAAACTAAATACTTACCTGTAAAATAAACCCTAAGATAGCTACAATGTAATTAATAATTACATTGTAGCTATTTTAGGATTTATATTTATTTTACAGGTAACTTTGTATTTATTTTAGCTAGTTAGAATAGTTATTAAATAGTTATTAACTATTTGATAACTACCTAGCTAAAATAAATACAAAATTACCTGTAAAATAAATCCTAACCTAAGTTACAATTAAACCTAACACTACGCTATCATTAAATTAATTAAATAAATTAAATACAAATAACTACAATTAAATACAATTACATAAACTAACTAAAGTACAAAAAATAAAAAAAGCTAAGTTACAAAAAATAAAAAAATAGGTTGCAAACATTTAAAAAATATTACAACAATTTTAAGCTAATTACACCTAATCTAAACCCCCTAATAAAATAACAAAGCCCCCCAAAATAAAAAAATTCCTACCCTATTCTACATTAAAAAAGTTCAAAGCTCTTTTACCTTACCAGCCCTTAAAAAGGGCCTTTTGTGGGACATGCCCCAAAGAATTCAGCTCTTTTGCCTGTAAAAAAAAATACAACCCCCCCCAACATTAAAACCCACCACCCACATACCCCTAATCTAACCCAAACTCCCCTTAAAATAACACTCAAAAATAACACTGGAGTGATCCTCCAGGCGGCGCTGAAGAAGTCTTCTATCCGGGCGATGTCATCTTCCAAGCGGCGCTGAAGAAGTCTTCTATCCGGACGATGTCATCTTCCAAGCGGGGTCTTCAATCTTCATCCCGCCGACGCGGAACATCCTTCTTTCCTGACGGACTACCGACGAATGAAGGCTCCTTTAAGGGACGTCATCCAAGATGGCGTCCCTTCAATTCCGATTGGCTGATAGGATTCTATCAGCCAATCGGAATTAAGGTAGGAAAAATCTGATTGGCTGATTGAATCAGCCAATCAGATTGAAGTTCAATCCGATTGGCTGATCCAATCAGCCAATCAGATTGAACTTGCATTCTATTGGCTGATCCGATCAGCCAATAGAATGCAAGCTCAATCTTATTGGCTGATTCAATCAGCCAATCAGATTTTTCCTACCTTAATTTCGATTGGCTGATAGAATCCTATCAGCCAATCGGAATTGAAGGGACGCCATCTTGTATGACGTCCCTTAAAGGAGCCTTCATTTGTCGGTAGTCCGTCAGGAAAGAAGGATGTTCCGCGTCAGCGGGATGAAGCTTGAAGACCCCGCTTGGACGATGACATCGCCCGGATAGAAGACTTCTTCAGCGCCGCTTGGAAGATGACATCTCGCCCGGATGGAAGACTTCTTCAGCGCCGCCTGCAGGATCACTTCATCAGATGGAAGATTTCTTCAGCGCCCCTTGGAGGATCACTTCTGCCGCTCCGGATCTCCTCTTCAGTTCCATCTGTGGCTCGGCTGAGTGAAGACGACTAAAGGTAGGATGATCTTCAGGGGGGTAGTGTTAGGTTATTTTAAGGGGGGTTTGGGTTAGATTAGGGTTATGTGGGTGGTGGGTTTTAATGTTGGGGGGGGTTGTATTTTTCTTTTACAGGCAAAAGAGCAGTTTTCTTTGGGGCATGCCCCACGAAAGGCCCTTTTAAGGGCTGGTAAGGTAAAAGAGCTTTGAACTTTATTGATGTAGAATAGGGTAGGGAATTTTTTTTATTTTGGGGGGCTTTGTTATTTTATTAGGGGGCTTAGATTAGGTGTAATTAGCTTAAAATTGTTGTAATATTTTTTAAATGTTTGTAACTTATTTTTTTATTTTTTGTAACTTAGCTTTTTTTATTTTTTGTACTTTAGTTAGTTTATGTAATTGTATTTAATTGTAGTTATTTGTATTTAATTTATTTAATTTATTTAATGATAGTGTAGTGTTAGGTTTAATTGTAACTTAGGTTAGGATTTATTTTACAGGTAATTTTGTATTTCTTTTAGCTAGGTAGTTATTAAATAGTTAATAACTATTTAATAACTATTCTAACTAGCTAAAATAAATACAAAGTTACCTGTAAAATAAACATAAATCCTAAAATATCTACAATGTAATTTTTAATTACATTGTAGCTATCTTAGGGTTTATTTTACAGGTAAGTATTTAGTTTTAAATAGGAATAATTTATTAAAGTATAGTGTAGTGTTAGGTGTAATTGTAACTTAGGTTAGTTTTTATTTTACAGGTAAATTTTTCTTTATTTTAACTAGGTAGCTATTAAATAGTTAATAACTATTTAATAGCTATTGTACCTAGTTAAAATAAATTGAAAGATGCCTGTAAAATAAAAATAAATCCTAAGATAGCTACAATATCATTATTATTTATATTGTAGCTATATCAGGGTTTATTTTAAAGGTAAGTATTTAGTTTTAAATAGGATTCATTTAGTTAATAATATAAAAATTATTTAGATGTATTTAATTAATATTTAAGTTAGGGGGGTGTTAGGGTTAGTGTTAGACTTAGGTTTAGGGGTTAATAAATGTATTACAGTGGCGGCGGTGTAGTGGGGGGCAGGATAGGGGTTAATAAATGTATTATAGGTGGCGACGGTGTAGGGGGGGCAGATTAGGGGTTAATAAATTTAATATAGGTTGCGGCAGGGTCCGGGAGCGGCGGTTTAGGGGTTAAACTATTTATTTAGTTGCGGCGAGGTGCGGGATCAGCAGGATAGGGGTTAATAACTTTATTATAGAGGGCAGTGGTATAGGGGGGGCAGGATAGGGGTTACTAGGTATAATGTAGGTTGCGGCGGGGTCTAGGAGCGGCGGTTTAGGGGTTAATACATTTATAAGAGTTTCGGCGGGGTCTAGGAGCGGCGGTTTAGGGGTTAATACATTTATAAGAGTTGCGGCGGGGTCTAGGAGCGGCGGTTTATGGGTTATTAACTTTATTTAGTTGCGGGGGGCTCCGGGGGCGCCGGTATAGGGGGTAGTTAGTGTGGGTGCTTAGTGACAGGCTAGCAATAAAGCTGTAAAAAAGCCGAAGAGCAGCGAGATTGGATGAGTGATAACTATCACAGTCCGCTGCTCATCGCCCCGTACTTGGTGCGCGGCTTTTTGACAGATTTATTGATAACTTAGGCAAATTTTTTCAGGTCCGCGGCGGCGATGGTAGGCGAGCTTAGGCGGGCGTATTGGGCCGGCGAAGTAAGAAAAGTTGACACGTTGATAACTACCCCCCCTTGTCTTTTAAGGACGGGTTTCGGAAAACTCGTAATACCAGCGCTGTATGTAAGTGAGCGGTGAGACAAAACTGCTCGTTAGCACTGCATAGCCTCTAACGCAAAACTCGTAATCTAGCCGTTTATTTGAAAAAGAAGGCATCTAAGCTATTTTTTTGGTTTAGAACCCTGGACAACACTTGTTTATTGGTGGGTGAATTTATCCACCAATCAGCAAGAACAACCCAGGTTGTTCACAAAAAAAGGGCCGATATCTAAACTTATATTCTTGCATTTCAAATAAAGATACCAAGAGAATGAAGAAATGTTGATAATAGGAGTAAATTAGAAAGTTGCTTAAAGTTGCATGCTCTATCTGAATCATGAAAGAAAAAATTGGGGTTCAGTGTCCCTTTAACTTAGGACAATGCCCTACAAAAGGCCCTTTTAAGGGCTATTTGTAGTTTATTGTAGGCTAGGGGTCTTTTTTATTTTGGGTGGGCTTTTTTATTTTTATAGGGCTATTAGATTAGGTGTAATTCTTTTTTATTTTTGATCATTTCGTTTGTTATTTTTCGTAATGTAGTATTTTTTATTTTTTGTAATTAGATAGTTTGCAATTTTTTTAGTAGTTAGGATTTTTTTTAATGTGTAATATAGTTTATTTAATTGGTAGTTAGTTTAATTTTAGTTTAATAGTTATATTAGTTTAACTGTTAGTTTAAACTTATTTTTTTAATTTGACAGGTAAAGTTTTAATTTAATTTAAGATAGGGAAATTGTAATTTTAATATAAAGTTAGGGGGGGTGTTAAGTTTAGGGGTCACTAGTTTAAATTAGTATATTTCATTGTGGGGGGCTTGCGGTTTAGGGGTTAATAGGTTTATTATAGCGGTGGCAGTATAGGGCTTAATAACTTTAGTATAGTGGGGGCGATGTGGGCGGACAGCAGATTAGGGGAAAATAATATTTAAATAGTGTTTGCGATGCGGGAGGCAGCGGTTTAGGGGTTAATAACTTTAGTATAGTGGCGGCGATGTCGGGGAGCGGTAAAATAGGGGTTAATAATTTTTATTAGTGGCTGCAATGTCGGGAGCGGCAGATTAGGGGTTAATAAGCTTAATATAGTATTTGCGATGCGGAAGGGCCTCGGTTTAGGGGTTAATAGGTAGTTTATGGGTGTTTAGTGCACTTTGTGACAGTTTAGTTATGAGTTTTATGTAACAGTTTTGTAGCGTAAAACTCATAACTACTGCTCTCAGATTGCGAAACGGATCTTGTTGGTATAGGCTGCAAAACAAGCTTTTTAGCCTTACCGCAAAACTTGTAATGGCAGCGCTATGGAAGTCCCATGAAAAAAAATCATTTTTACATGTGCGGGACTGATGTTGTGTTCAGGGATAGGCAAGGTGTCCGTACATGGACACTGGTGTCCGTGACTAGCCCTTGCAGTGTCCACCACAACCTTAGTATATATTTTCTTTCTGATTAAATAGCAATAAAAAAAAATATGTAGTGTGAATAAAGTAAGTGGCTTGCCAAGAGACTGCTAGTGATATTGGGTGATAAGTTTTGGAATAAAAAAAAGCCTGAGTGAAATACTGGATGTGTATCTGCATCTGTATAATAACACACAGCTGTATACAAAGACACAGTAGTGACACTGGCACATGCGTATAGCCAATCAAGGCCTGGTTATAGAATTAGTGGTATCTGCATCGGTATAATAACACCCAGCACTATATAATGACACAGTAGTGACACTGGCACATGGGTATAGCCAGAGGAGGGCTGGTTATAGAATCAGTGGTATCTGCATCAGTATAATAACACCCAGTGCTATATAATGACACAGTAGTGACACTGGCACATGGGTATAGCCAGAGGAGGGCTGGTTATAGGGTCAGTGGTATCTGCATCAGTATAATAACACCCAGCATTATATAATGACACAGTAGTGACACTGGCACATGGGTATAGCCAGAGGAGGGCTGGTTATAGGGTCAGTGGTATCTGCATCAGTATAACAGCACCCAGCACTATATAATGACACAGTAGTGACACTGGCTCATGGGTATAGCCAGAGAAGGGCTGGTTATAGGGTCAGTGGTATCTGCATCAGTATAATAACACCCAGCGCTATATAATGACACAGTAGTGACAATGGCTCATGGGTATAGCCAGAGGAGGGCTGGTTATAGGATCAGTGGTATCTGCAAAAGTATAATAACACCCACCGCTATATAATGACACAGTAGTGACACTGGCACATGGGTACAGCCAGAGGAAGGCTAGTTATAGGATCAGTGGTATCTGCATCAGTATAATAACAACCAGCGCTATATAATGACACAGTAGTGACACTGGCATATGTGTATAGCCAGACAAGGGCTGGTTATAGAATCAGTGGTATCTGCATCAGTATAATAACACCCAGCACTATATAATGACACAGTAGTGACAGTGGCACATGGGTATAGCCAGAGGAGGGCTGGTTATAGGATCAGTGGTATCTGCATCAGTATAATAACACCCAGCACTATATAATGACACAGTAGTGACAGTGGCACATGGGTATAGCCAGAGGAGGGCTAGTTATAGGATCAGTGGTATCTGCAACAGTATAATAACACCAAGCACTATAAAATAATGTTTTTAATTTTAAATGTACCTTGGTGTCCTTCACTAAGGTCTGTACTTTGGAAAATGTCCGCCACAGCCTTTGTCTGTGCCTATCCCTGGTTGTGTTACAGGCTAAAATGCTTGCAGTACAGCTATACCGACAAGACTTGTAATGGTTGCGGTGCTGTTTTAATGCTGAAATTACCATTTTTCAGCGTTAAAACACAAACGCAAAACTTGTAATTTGTAAGTTAATTCTATATGGCATCTGTGTATTTCTTTAAAAAAAAATAATGAAGGATATAAAAAATCTAGACATCTATAAATTTATATTTTTATATTCTAAATAAAGTCTGTGTGCAAGATGAAAAAAAATACACTTCACATTTGATGCAAGCAATATTACTAACCTCAGTGTGTATGGGAAGTGCAGGAATGCTGCAGGATCTAAAGTATGGATATTATGTTGTTGTACAGAATACATCTAGGCACCTCTGCCTGTTATGGTTACTCCCTATAGCATATAACCAAAACTAACATTCATGATTTGTCCCATCTCAGCTAGGGTTGCCACATTTCTTGGAAATGATATTGCCCATACTAATTTGCAGACATACATAAATAATCATGTAATTCAGAAATTAAAGCTATTAGGACTGATTTTAAATGATAATTTGATAATAAATAAATTCCAATGCACTTAGAAGTTTCACAACCACAGGGTCTTTAGTTCTATATTTATTTTTTATTATCTACATTGACCTGATCCTTACAAATACTGTTCATGTCACTAAAATTCTGCCTGGGTGGTAATCCTAATTCCACCCCTCCAGAGCTCAGCAAGTAAACGATGTCCTGAGTGCTAAACTGCTAATTTGTCTTGAAGTACACAGTTCATCATGATGAGCTTTTCATAAAACCCTTTCGGCCAGATTACGAGTTTTGCATTATGAGCGGCTCGGTAATAACTTGCAAGTTATTTCCACCGCTCACCTTTAATAGCGCTGCTATTACAGGTTTGCAAAAACTTGGTGTTAGCAGGCAATATGGCAGCGTTGAGCTCCATACCGCACACAAATACCAGAGCTGCTTTGAGCTGGTTTTTACGTGCTCGTGCACAATTTCCTTATAGACATCAATGGGGAGATCCGGCTAAAAAAAAGTCTAACACCTGCAATAAAGGAGCGTAAAGCTCGGGAAAGCAGCCCCAGTGATTCCTATGGGGAAAGAAAATGTATGTTTACACCTAACACCCTAACATAAACCCTGAGTCTAAACACCCCTAATCTGCCTACAGATTATTAACATTTATTAACCCCTAATCTGCTGCCCCCAACATTGTCGCCACCCACCTACACTTATTAAACCCTAATCTGCCGCCCCCAATGTCGCTGCCACCTACATAAATTTATTAACCCCTAATCTGCCGCCCCCAACGTCGCTGCTGCCACTATACTAAAGTTATTAACCCTTAAACCTCTAGCCTCCCACATCGCTAACACTAAATAAATATATTAACCCCTAAACCTAAGTCTAACCCTAACACCCATAACTTTAATATAATTAAAATAAATCTAAATAAAAATTACTATCATTAACTAAATAATTCCTGTTTAAAACTAAATACTTACCTATAAAATAAACCCTTAACTTGCTACAATATAACTATTAGTTACATTGTAGCTAGCTTAGGTTTTATTTTTATTTCACAGCTAAGTTTGTATTTATTTTAACTAGGCAGACTAGTTAGTAAATAGTTATTAACTATTTACTAATTATCTAGTTAAAATAAATACAAATGTACCTGTAAAATAAAACCTAACCTGCCTTACACTAACACCTAACATTACACTAAAATTAAATAAATTACATTAATTAAATACAATTAACTAAATTGCAAACAAATAAACACTAAATTACACAAAATAAAAAAGAAATTATCAAATATTTCAACTAATTACACCTAATCTAATTGCCCTATCAAAATAAAAAAGCCCCCCCCCCCAAAATAAAAAAACCCTAGCCTAAACTAAACTGCCAATAGCCCTTAAAGGGGCATTTTGTGGGCATTGCCCCAAAGAAATCAGCTCTTTTACCTGTAAAAAAAATACAAACAACCACCCCAACAGTTAAACCCACCACCCACACAACCAAACCCTCCAAATAAAATCCTATCTGAAAAAACCTAAGCTCCCCATTGCCCTAAAAAGGGCATTTGGATGGGCATTGCCATTAAAGGGGCATTCAGCTCTTTTTCTGTGCCCAAACCCTAATCTAAAAATAAAACCCACCCAATAAACCATTAATAAAATCTAACACTAACCCCCGAAGATCCACTTACAGTTTTTGAAGACCGGACATCCATCCTCATCAAGCCGGGAGAAGTCTTCATCCAAGTGGGCAGAAGTCCTCAACGAAGCCGGGAGAAGTCTTCATCCAAGCGGCGAAAAGTCGTCCTCTAGGCGGGCAGAAGTCTTCATCAAGACGGCATCTTCTATCTTCACTCTTCCAACCCGGAGCGGCTCCATCTTTAGGACATCCGGCGTGGAGCATCCTCTTCTTTTGATTCCTCTTGAAGAATGAAGGTTCCTTTAAAAGACGTCATCCAAGATGGCGTCTCTTGAATTCCGATTGGCTGATAGAATTCTATCAGCCAATCGGAATTAAAGGGTAAAAAAATCCTATAGCTTGCATTCTATTGGCTGTTCCAATTAGCCAATAGAATGCGAGCTCAATCCTATTGGCTGATTGGATCAGCCAATAGAATTGAAGCTCAATCTCATTGGGTGATTGCATCAGCTAATAGGATTTTTTACCCTTTAATTCCGATTGGCTGATAGAATTCTATCAGCCAATCGGAACTCAAGGGACGCCATCGTGGATGACGTAATTTAAAGGAACCTTCATTCTTCAAGAGGAATAGAAAGAAGTGGATGCTCCGTGCCGGATGTCTTGAAGATGGAGCAGCTCCGCGTCGGAAGGATGAAGATAGAAGATGCCGTCTGGATGAAGATTTCTGCCCACCTGGAGGACGACTTCTTGACGCTTGGATGAAGACCTCCCGGCTTCGTTGAGAACTTCTTGCCGCTTGGATGAAGACTTCTCCCAGCTTCGTTGAGGATGGATGTCCGGTCTTCAAAAACTGTAAGTGGATCTTCGGGGGTTAGTGTTAGGTTTTTTAATGGTTTATTGGGTGGGTTTTATTTTTAGATTAGGGACTTTGGGCAATGTAAAAGAGCTAAAAAAAGGTAGTTTTTTTTGGGGGGTTGGTTGTGTGGGTGGTGGGTTTTGCTGTTGGGGTGTTGTTTGTATTTTTTTTACAGGTAAAAAAGCTGATTTCTTTGGGGCAATGCCCCACAAAAGGCCCTTTTAAGGGCTATAGGCAGTTTAGTGTAGGTTAGGGTTTTTTTTATTTTTGGGGGGCTTTTTATTTTGATAGGGCTATTAGATTAGGTGTAAATAGTTTAAATATTTGATAATTTCTTTTTTATTTTGTGTAATTTAGTGTTTGTTTGTTTTTTAATTTAGTTAATTGTATTTAATTTATGTAATTTATTTAATTTTAGTGTAATGTTAGGTGTTAGTGTAACTTAGGTTAGGTTTTATTTTACAGGTAAATTTGTATTTATTTTAACTAGGCAGCTAGTAAATAGTTAATAACTATTTACTAACTAATCTACCTAGTTAAAATAAATACAAACTTAGCTGTGAAATAAAAATAAAACCTAAGATTGCTACAATGTAACTATTAGTTATATTGTAGCAAGCTTAGGGTTTATTTTACAGGTAAGTATTTAGTCTTAAATAGGTATTATTTAGGTAATAATAGTAATTTTTATTTAGATTTATTTTAATTATATTAAAGTTAGGGGTGTTAGGGTTAGACTTAGGGTTAGGGGTTAATATATTTATTTAGTGTTAGTGATGTGGGAGGCCAGAGGATTAGGGGTTAATAACTTTAGTATAGTGGCGGCGACATTGGGGGCAGATAAGGGGTTGATAATATTTAACTAGTGTTTACAATGCGGGTGTATGGCGGTTTATGGGTTAATATGTTTATTATAGTGGCGGCGATGTCTGGAGCGGCAGATTAGGGGTTAATACATTTCTTTTAGTGTTTACGATGCGGGAGGGCCTCGGTTTAGAGGTTAATAGGTAGTTTATGGGTGTTAGTCTACTTTGTAGCACTTTAGTTATGAGTTTTATGTTACAGCTTTGTTGCGTAAAACACATAACTACTGACTTTTAATTTACGGTACGGATCTTGTAGTTATAGGCTATACCGCTCACTTTTTGGCCGGACAGGCAAACTCGTAATACTGGCGCTGTGAAAGTCCCATTGAAAAAGGACTTTTTAAAAAGTGTGGTAGTTAGGTTGCGTAACGGCCAAAAAAGTGTGTGGTACAGCTATACCTACAAGACTCGTAATAGCAGCGGTGGTGAAAAAGAGCCACAACGATGCTTTTTCACGCTTAACGCAAAACTCGTAATCTAGCCGTTTGTTTCCAGGTAATTGTCTGTTGCTTTTTTGGGCAGAAGCTAGAGATATGTGCACACATAAAACAAGTGACTGCAGATATGCTTAACATCACCCTTTCTAATAATCTAGAAAGCTGTTGGACTCCTGAATTACTCAGCAACTTAGAAAAACATTGCAGTTATGTAGGACTAAAGAAGAAACAATAGGAAGCCCAGGGCTTAATAATTCTGTTCTGCATAGCACAGTAAATGATCAAGGTCAATTAAAGGGACAGTCAAGTCCAAGAAAAACTTGATTCAGATAGGGCATGTAATTTCAAACAACTTTCCAATTTACTTTTATCACCAATTTTGCTTTGTTCTCTTGGTATTCTTAGTTGAAAGCTAAACCTAGGAGGTTCATATGCTAATTTCTTAGACCTTGAAGGCCGCCTCTAATCTAAATGCATTTTGATAGTTTTTCACCACTAGACTGCAATAGTTCATGTATTTCATATAGATAACATTAAGCTCATGCACGTGAATTTACCATGCAGACAGCTCTGATTGGCTAAAATGCAAGTCTGTCAAAAGAACTGAAATAAGGGGGCAGTCTGCTGAGGCATAGATAGACTGTCCCTTTAATAAGAAAATAGAACTACAACTGTACACTAATATTTGTCTTGGTGAGTTACACACACACACACACACACACACATATATATATATATATATATATATATATATATATACATATATATATATATACACAGACACACACATGTATGTTATTTCTCCTCACGAGGACTATATATTTTTATACTTCTTTTATCTGTTTTTTTCTTAAGCACCTAGGTTTACAAAACAGAATATCAAGTATTTTGTGAGTTGATTGTTTTGCAAATATCTATTACTGATAACAACTAGATTTGCCTTTTTTTAAAACATCTTTATTAAATTCAAATATGTACTCTGAGTCTTACTGTGATGTGTCAAAAAGTTAAAAGAGGGAGAGAGCAAAAGTGACCTGTGATGTGCCATGATCACATGGTCAGTATGCCTAAAAGGGGGCATACTCAAAGAAGTAAATGATAAAGATAAAAGAGGAGGTAAAGGGATGGGTAGGTGGGGTAAACGTAAATGAAATGCAGACAAAGAATATAGGGTGTATATATATATATATATACTGTATATATATATATATATATATATATATATATATATATATATATATATATATATATATGGTAAGACTTCTACAAATTCAGGCTAACATATGGCCAGCCTTCCAACTTGTACTCAAAGTCTTACTGTGACGTATCAGAAAGCTAAAAGAGGGAGAGAGGAAAAGTAACCTGAGATGTGCCCTGATACCATGGTCAGTATGCCTAAAAGGGGGCAAAAAGAGATAGTATGATGAAGGAAAAGTTAATTAAATAATTA